>NC_079159.1:102635785-103260670 GCF_947563725.1 Argiope bruennichi
TATTCCTAAAAGCACATATGTTGTTAGGAAATTCGGTAATTAAGTAAGTGAAGAAGTAACTTATTTTTACAACCAAATTATGGTATTGCATCTATTTCAACCAAATTATGATTATGTCGCGAAAAAATTATTTTTCAGATATGGAAGTATGAATAAATATATTCACTTCTGTATTGCATCATTATTTTAAAGTAATCCCTTCATTTGAATTTCACAGCCGTTTAATAGAAACCGTATTTGATTTTGCCCCTCTAATAGATATTGCTGATATATAAATGTGTAATCAGTCAATCGTGATAAATAGAACTCGTCTAAATCATCATACTTTAGTCAGAGTTCCTCGAACGAGACGATACCGAATCGACGATGTAATTTATTTCTAAGTAGATAGATTCACCAGCTGTATGAGAATAATCATTCATGATGGGGAATCATCATTTTTGAAGTATTATGCAGTATAGTAAATGCATATATGTTCTTTGAAATATGTTCGGTTTGAAATAAATAAGTTTTTATCGATAACTCTTTTTGTCGAACTGAATTTTTGGGCAGTTGTATCTACTTTAATAATCCCTAATAAGGCAGTTGGTCTACCAATGATCTAATGGCAATAAGGTTATGGGTTCAGCTCCAACTTTTGTGTTATAAAATAACACAAAATATTACCATAGGAAGGCATTTGCTGAACACTGAGGGAAGAAAAAAAAATTTAAAATAAATTATTTGCAAACAGTACTCATATTTTTTATCTAATGACAATATTGTTTGATTAAATAAAGACTGGCCAACATTTACATTGAGTTTTAATAAATGTAAACTTTGTTATTAAAATTTTTAGCAGAATGGATGGCACTTCCTTTTATTTATATATTTTAATATATTACGTTTAAAGTATGAATTTTAAAATGTATGGGTCTGACATTTGAAATTATTATAGTTAAAATTTATTGTTGCAACTGTTTGATTTATCTAAAGATTTTTTTTTCTTTTTTTCTTCGGCCATTTCATGCATTTTTAAAATAGAAAATAGCGGGGTTTTTTGTGCATTAATTAACCTGAAAAAAAATTTAGAAAATTTCATATCAATCTTATCGAACGCAATGTCTTTAATAGAGTTTCTATATAGAGAGTCTAAATAGAGTTTCCATTCCAAATTAACTAGCATAAAAATCATAGTCCAAAAATATTTCTTTCATGATACTAGATGCCTATATTTAAATTTATCGCATTATACCCAAATCGAATCTATCCACCTTTAAATAAACCAGAAACACAAAACAGAAAGCCTATGAAATTACTCTTTTAATGGATCTCTTTTTTGTTATTGTATATGCATATATAACCAATGAAAATAATAATTTCCTTCTTTAGAATTTAATTTCTTCCCTTGTGGAATTTTACGAATGTTCCATTTTTGAAAGTTACTACGCTAAATATAGAAGACATACAAATAATTTAATATTATATTCCAACAGCAGCCGCAATATTCTATCTCCTTAGCAAACTGTCAAACACACCTGTCAAATCAGAAGCCAAAATAATTCGTCGACAAAGGAAAGAGATTTTTGAAAAGGCCGAGAGTCTCCAAGGGGTCAGCAACCCCTGAATTCTTCTTCTTGACCCCCTCTGCTTTCCGAAATAGCATCTCGACTCGAGAGTAACTGGGAGGGAAAGAGCCCTATCCTGGATTATTTGCTTTGGCTCTTTTTCCCCTCCTGTTGTGCAAATTTTTCTAGAGGGCTTAGAGGCAGAAGCCCACTTGAAAGTAGAGGCAGATTTTCCAAGTCAAATCTCTCTGGCGAATGTAAAACAAGTTTACTTACATGCGTAAACATTTGACGTTGAAATTCACATCTGCAGTCCTAAAACAGTGTTTGCATAAATAAGAATATATTGTTGCTATACATATGTGTATGTTATAAATTCGTTACCATTTAATGTCTTCTCTCTTTTCAGTTTGGTTTCAATGATTTTAAAACCAATACTTCGAAAAGTTAGAAAGCTATATTCGGTTTATTAAATAATCTTTTAATATTAAACATTACTGATTAATATTTCCCATCATTAAATCATATAACTTTAAACGAGTAATTCTGGTATATGCATAAATTTATTTCGTGTACCTCAGAAAAACGATTTGGATCAAATTTTATATTTAGATGAGGTTTTGCTTTTCAAGCTTATCTATATAGGTGTCTTTCTGAAGAAAACGAGATTTTATACAAATTTTTTTTAAAACTAACTATTAAAATAAAAATATTAAACGTCCACTTCTGAATGTGGGCAGTTCAGTATAGGTATCAGAACAACCTGAATGACGCGTGCATTGGGGGTCGTCCTCGGTTCGAGTCGCGTTTTTCGCTTTATTTTTTTACTAATACATTTATATTTAATATTTTTGCTTTTTAAGTTTATTTCATAGATGTCTTTCCTGAAAAAAGACCACTATTTTAAACAAGAAAAACCCTTTTTTAATGACTAATTATTAGAGCCTTGATCTATCTGCTCTGCTGGCATCCTGGCATAGGAGTAGCGCGTCTTCTGCGTGTCTCGGGTTCGAGTCCCGGTATCGGCATGGTTGTTCTTCTGTTTTTCTATCAGTGAGATGTGGGAATGTGCCCTCCTGTAAAAAGGGGTTGTGCAAGCTAATGAGTGATGCGTGAGTAGCAAAGTCGTACTCTTGGCCCCAGTTGGCGCTACTAAAAAAACAAGAGACGCCCCCCCCCCGGCTTAAATCGCTGTCCCCGTAACAGCGGGCTTGTCCGTGGCAAGTGCCATAAGAAAGAACATCTATCTGCTCTTATGCTGACAATGTCAGATAGAGCGCTATCTCGAACCCGATTTCTCCATGGTAAAACTGAGTATAAGTTCAAAAATATAAGAAAGGATAGATAAATTATAAAATGAACATAGAAGTGCATTCATATGTAATCAGTATGTGATCCGCATCCAAATGTTTTCTAAAAAATTACCGAGAAAAGCGTGGTTTTCCAGATATTCATAAAAATTATGCCAGTAACACATATTTTAGTCCCAGGAATTTTTAACTGATTTCATATGCTAAAAATATATATGATTTCAGTATTTGCTTATCAACTCTTATTTGTAAAGCATGAAGATAATGCTTTTAAATCAATCTATTCACTAAGCTTAGAGCATAGATATTAAACTAAAAACTGTTTTCCTTGATGAGTAATGTGAAATAGTTTCAAAAATTTAAAGAAACACATTAACTCTTCTACATATTTATAAGAGCTTATTCATTATATATTAAGAATTCGATAAGAGGAAATTTAAATAAGAATGTAAAGTATTTTATTCCATTTCAAAAGCCCTTTATTCTTGATATTCTTGAATAACCTTTATTTACGGCATCGCTTTACAAATTTTGATAGCAATTTACAATCACTGCAAATTGTCCTGGTAGTTGTTTTTATGTCCTGGTGAATTCATTCCTCACTGTTATTGTCAAACTTTTCAAGAAATTAACTTGATAATTACAAAACGAAGAGGGCTAGATAAATTCGATACATATATTTAACATCTATCAAATTTTGAACCAAATTGACTGTCTTTCGGTTCGTACTTTCAGAAACATATAAACGTAAAAAACTCAACAACTTAAAAATATAAATTCTAGTATGGGATTTTGTGACCACAATTATATTTTTGAGTCAAATTTTGATTTCAATCGAATGAGAAAACGTGTCTAAAACACAAATTCGGTTTTTGGGTACTATTAAAGCATGCCAGGGATTAATCGCCAAAAAACTAGCCAAGGATGACTCGATAGATTCAATAAAAATTATAAATTCACGCCAATAGTTAATATTTAGTTACTCTTATAACTCCTACCATGCCAGATGTTCTCTGGCATGAGAAATTTATTTGAGAGTATGCGAGAAAGTTTTAGGAAGACAATTCTTGGTGGTTATCCTTATGTGATTTATGAGCAGGCTTGCAGTTATACTGGCATAGGGGTAGCGCGTCTTCCCTGTGATCTGGACGTCCCGGTGTGGGCATGGTTGTTCTTCATCTATGTTCTATCTGTGAGGTGTGTGAATGTGCCTCCCTGGAAAAGGGATAGTGTAAGCGAATGTGACGCATGGGTAGCTAAGACGTACTCTTGGCCCTAGTTGGCACTACTAAAACAAGAGACGCCATCTCGGCTTAAAATCGCTGACGTCGTCAGCTGGCTTGTCTATGAGACAAGTGCCATAAGAAACAACAACAACAATATGGGCAGGCTTCGATTCAGAAAGCAATTTATTGAATCAGTTAGAATTTATTCACATATCGCTTCAAATTGCATGCGAGATATTAGTAAATTAAAGAGGCTTATTGGATAATACAAAAAACATGTTCAAGTCGTCAAAATGATATGAGTTAATTGTCAATCAAAATTTGAAATAAAATAAAATTACAAGGGAAACTATTTAGACAAAATTAAGAGCAGATAATTTAACATAATTTTTTTTGTGTCCAAAGAGCTAATAAGAAATATGTCACCGATTTATAACTCTAATTTCTGACAAAAAGAACAAAAACTCATGTACATTGTTTGGAAACCCAACTGCTATAGGAACAAAAGAACTAAAAGCATTTACTGCCATTGTTTAAACTGCTTACATCTCCATTTGCTCTATTGCTTTCGAGAGACAGATCTTCTTGAAATATTTTAACATGTTACATCTGGACTTCGACCTTTTCTCGATTTTTTCCCCACTGTTTCCTTCCGCCGTTACCCCTTGTTTACGACAACTAACCCAAAGACACGGATTGAATCCTTTCAACATAGCTCGCATTTGGTTACCGCCATTTCAAACGCTGTTTACCACTCCTTTGCCTGCTGGTGATTGCGTTGTTTTCGAAGTCTGTTATTTTGGACCGTTCGAAAATTCCGTTGTCCACCTGGAAAAGAAAGGATGAGAGTTGCGAGTCAAGCAGGGATTAAAATGACTCGTTAGATTTATGGTTAAAGGGTTGCATTATGTATGAAATGTGCAGCTTGAAAACAGCAGAAAGTTTTGCTTCGGTTACAAAAATGCTTAGCCCTTCTTAGTTTGAAAGAAAATTTATGACAGTAAACTTCCTTCATCGTGATTTTTCTTTTCAATTTTACTGAAAAGATAAAACACATGAATTGCAGCAATTTCAGCAAGCAAAATACCCTCAATAATATAGCATATTGCATATGTAAGATATTCTAAATTTCAATGATATTATTAAATATACCATCTCGTTTCTAGATTTCGTAGTCATTGCAGATGCAGAAAATAAACTTATGTAATTAATTATAAATAATTTCGCTTCAAATATTTTCAGAGCAAAAAAGATAGTTTAGAGCAATTTATAACATATTTTAGAGCCAATTTTTGGCGAAATTATGAATGAAAAAAAATTAATATTCTTACAGTTTGAACAGATTTTTTTATAAAACCGTTAGAATTTTGTTTTTAAGTCTATTTTGAGGGGAAATTACACTGATTTTTATACTTGAATTTACATACGATTTAACGCTATTTTACGTCTTGAGAGGCTATTTTCTCAAATTCTAATCTTTAAGGGAATTTTCTTAAGGAAAATTTCTTAAATTAAAATCAATTCCTTATTTTTTTTACTCTAATTTGGCATAATGATTTCTCAATATGTTTTTCAGTTCCTGAACTAGAGAATAAGTAATATTTTATAGTTGTTTTAGTGCTTTTCAATGTAAAAAAAATTGAAAATTTCTTGTTATTTATCAATCGATCCCAATATTTAAAGAGCAGATAGAAATACAGCTTATTTTTTTAGTTCAAAGACTAAAAATATATTTTTTAAGTTGTCTGTAAAATTTTAAGCAAATCATTTTATAAAAACCTCTAAACTGGACGATTTTTGTTTTATACTTCTTTTATGCAAATAAAAAAAAATCTTTTTTCCAAGTTTTAAAAACTTTTGCCTTATATATATATATATATATATAATAAAAAAAATCATATATATATATATATATATATATATATATATATATATATATATATATATATATATATATATATATATATATATATATATATATATATATATATATTATGATATATATGATTATATATATGATTTTTTTTATTAAAAATGAAATATGAAACTGTGAGCTGACGGTGGAGATGTTAAATATCTTCTTTTGAGAGCAAGATTTGGAAAAATGAAAGAGATGAATTTAGATTGGAAGATTCCATTAAAAGCTCACCTTTGTGCCTCTCTTTTCAAAACTTTTCAAGGAATGAATGTCCTTAACCAATTCGTAATTTTAGAATTTCTTAATGCGTATTAAATTAATACGTCACTTTTATTCTACAGGGTGTTCATTAATTATTGTCGGGGTTTCCGTACCTCATAACTTTCGAATAAAAAATATTACGCAAAAACTGATTACGTATTCGTAAAGTACAACTCAAAGAATTTTATTAATGATATTAAAGTGTAAAACATTCAGCTGAAGGCGATTCTTTGAGTTGTACTTTACGAATACATAATTCTTTGAGTTGTAATTTACGAATACATTATTCTTTGAGTTGTAATTTACGAACACATAATTTCTTTGAGTTGTAATTTACGAATACATAATCGCCTTCAGCTGAATGCCTACAAAGTGCAAATTGTGCAAGCTTTACACTTTAATATCATTAATAAAATTCTTTGAGTTGTAATTTACGAAAACGTAATCGGTTTTTGCGTAATATTTTTTATTCGAAAGTTATGAGGTATGGAAACCCCGACAATAATTAATGAACACCCTGTATTTGCATATATTTCTTTAATTTTTGTTCATTATCAGTATCTCTTCTTTAAATTATTATTTTTTACATTATATTAAATTTTATTCTTCGTTATTAGTCTTGGTCTAAATTGTTTGCAATAGTTCCTAAATCTCTGAATGATGCTATGCATGTAGTTTGATACTATGATACCTTGATTTTAATTTCGTACTTTTTATTGGTTGTAACGTGCATGCTTGAGAATCCTCCGTGCTAACTTTCAAACGTCATACACCATTTTAAGACGATAGGTGAAGAAGGTGAGGGTTAAATAAATAAATATATATTCAGTGGAGGCTCTCGCATTGTCCCTTCAAAAACGGGGCATCTTAATCTGTCTATCCATATTAATAATAACTAACTTAGCTTAAATTACACTTTAAACTAAACTTTGCTTTAAAAATATTCAGTAAAAATAATGATTATAATAGCTAATAAAAATAAAAAAAATAAAAAATTTAAATTAACTAAAAATTAAGTGATAAAAGTTATTATTATATTATTTTTGATTTGACTAGATTGTTTTCAATGAAGAAATTTTGATTGAGGTATAACGTATTATTTAAATAATTTTAATTATTTAACTTTAAAAGTAATTTTTTTCATCAGGTTTTCATCTCTCATTCATTAACAGTTAGACAATTACGGCTAAACATTCTTCAAGTACAAAATAAAAATAAATAATTATTTGAAACAGCATTAGAGTTAAGATAAATAATGCTAAACAAAATATTTGGTTGTTTTATGTGAAGCAGATTTTATTACCAAGTCGCAAAAGGTGTTTTTAGGCGGGGAGACAGAATTCCTTTCCATGAATTTAATCTTTCCATTAATTTACGTCAAGATATCACACTGAAGCTTACATATTCTTTTAGTTGATTCGCTTTTTGAATTATCATGTTCATTTAAGCATGTAAAGACAAATTTCAATTTCAATTATTTTCTTTCTTTAGGTATGAGGAAGCACAAAAACTCTAAAACGTAGATATATCTCAAATCCTAAGGTCAAACTTTTTGGCAATTACAACACCTTCTACCTTCTTTTGTCTTTTAAAGCGCTCATTTAGACTCTAAAGCAAAATTTGTCCAAAAACTGTTCTGTCAAGAGAGACCCAAAAGGAAATTAAAATATGTAGATAAAAATTAATTTTTAGATAGTTCACAGGTATGAAGAACTCGGTTTATTTTTTAAAAAAATTATTTGAAATTTGAAAATTTGATAAAAGAAGTCGATATTCAAATTTGCATAAAATCATGAAAAATAATAATAATAAAATATCGAATAAAAAATATTATCTTTTATGTGGTCTGAAAAAAAAGGACATTGAAAAGAAATAATAAAAATACGATAGGTGTTTTTGTTTTTTTTCTGAGTGAAAATACAAATAATTTTAAAGCGAAATGAACTTTTATGAAATACATTCTTGAATTTTAACTCTCTTGAATCTGTCTTAGACAGAACATTTACATGTTGTTTTTGAACAGCCGATTAAAGCCTAAGGGGAAGCGTCTCTTGTTTTTATCGTAGAGCCAACGTGGACCAAGGGTACGACTTGACTACTCACGCATCACTCATTCGCTTGCACAACCCCTTTTTACAGGAGGGCACATTCACACATCTCACAGATAAAACAGGGAGAACAACCATGCCCAAACCGGGACTCGAACCCTGGACGCCCAGATCACGGGGAATTACCCCTATGCACACATGCTCGTAACCTAACAAAATTTTCGACATATTCTGTCTGGAAATATGCATATATTTTCTTTCCTAATGCAAAATCCCAATGCAAATGTGGAGTGTGTAATATTTATCAAGGTTTCATGCGATCTATAATTTTAAAATAATTAAAAAAAAAAAAAAGACTACAAGCTGTGAAGCGCACGAGGGAGTCAAACGAAAGGTTCATTTCCTTTTTACACTCTCTGCCTGCACCGTTTACTGTTAAATCATTTGGAAATCAATTACCGAATTGCTTCTAGTATCTCCACTTCTTCAGATAATTTGAGATTAGTGTTTATTTCTAGGGTATTTCAATGAATATATTCATCCAATCTTGGATCAGTTTCATCGACTGGTTGAGCAAGAACCAACAGGAGCTTTCTCCTTATAAATTTCTGGAATCCTCTCTAATAAAGAGGTTTTTTTTCCTCTCCCCAAGCATAAAATTTTGGACCATAGGCAAGGCCCTGAGCGGCATGAAGTTCCGCAAATGAAAGTTGTTTGTTTCAAAGTGTAGTAAAAAAAAAGTCAGTAAAAGTGTATTAACTGCAATACTAATAATGAATCTATATATATAGCGAACAATTGTTGAGAAAGAACCTAAAAGTGATGAATCTTTAGCACTTTTTTTTGACAATAACTGTCGACACGTCGATAATACACAAGTGGGGGAGGGGAAACGAATATATATTTTGGACGCCCCCCCCTACTGATTGAAAACAAAATTTTCTGCAGAACTACAATTGTAATCACAAAATCACGATTTCGTTTGATTCATCACTTTTTTTTAGTTATTGTATATGCATGCATGTATGCGAAAGTACAGACTGACAGAGGGTCAACCCTTTCATAGATTTGATTCAAAATCTGATAAGAATTTATATTTTAAATATTAAAACTATGAACCAAATTTTATCTACTTAAGCGGTTATATTTCTGAATGATCGCGTTTACATGTATGCAAAAGTACAGACCGACATACAGTCAATCTCTTGTCGAAATTGGTTCAAAATATGATATGGCTCTATATTTTTTTTAATGCTAAACCAGTGTACCGAATTTTACCTATCAAGCCCTTTGTGTGTTGTAATTATCATATTCACTTGCTTTTGGATGGTCGGATAGGCAAATTTCTTCTCAATGATTTCGTGCAAAATTTCCCAGAAATCTACTAATTTAAAGTAGATACCAGTACTATACCTAAGAATATCAATAGTATTTAAAGTATACCAAATTCCATCCATCTGACAATGTTTTGAGTGAATTATCTTGTTCACAAACAGATAGCCATAATTCGGAATGTATTTTTTGTGGATTCACAAAGCTCTGAAACGCCAAAAATCTCGCCAAAAAAATTGCCAAAAATCTCCACAAAATTTACGAGAGATTCGCCAAAAATCTCGAGTTTCAATATCTTGATGATTCTTTTTCTTTGTATACTTCTTATTTAACTTCAGATTGAAAGAAGTTTTACCCTGCTTTTAATAAAGCTGCATCACATCGATAAGAATCACCTTTTTTTTTTTTTAATTTTACATTTAATGGTTAAAAATTCAACCTTCATTCATTTCGAGTGAAGGTTACTCATTATTTCACTCATTTTGATACATAATTTTTCATTTTAAAACAATTTTACAACTTTTTTTTTGCATTCTTTTTCTCCAAACATTTTTTACTCTTTTAAATTATGAAAACATGGATTGCAAACTGCGTTTTCTTTCTCTTGAAGATTCGCTTTGCCTGTCACTTGATTGCTCACCGATCACAATGATAAAGCAACCGAAAGAAACCATTCGTACGCACTCGGCGGAAGCTTTGATGGTACATTCACGTGACCCCGACAACCCTTTGTTTCCCTTTTAACATTTCGCACTCTCGAACGCATTTTCCGGTTCGTATTGTTTGAACGCGAATGGCCTCGCAGACCCAGAGGGGAGTTTCAGAGGGGGCAGAAAAGGAACTCGAGTTCTACTGCTCGTATTTCCTTGTACCGACTAACCCACTTGAGAATTTTTTTACCTACCGACTCTAGTTCAAGGTAGACTGGGGGGCGAACATCACCCCCTTACAAATCACGCGTAACGTTCCTTAAGATCCCCGGAAAACGACCGGATAAGATTAGAAGATAACAGCTGCTTACGGGAGTCTGCAAAGTGAGCAGCTAGGTTCGGGGTGATGGTGTTACGGCGCAGTGTTACGACGACAATCGCGCATGTTTTTCTTATTGCTACAGCCACACCTAGAACTTGCGGGGTGTACGATTGTACGTCTGTGTCAGTGGGTAAACGATGCTAACAGGGTAGAAGAAAAGGGGAAATCCAAAATCGTTTTTAATGATGTTTACACTCTTTCAGATACGAGTGGGTTCCTTGCGCAAATAAAGTCTTGCGGCCGTCGGTGAGGTCGGGTTATTTTGTGTTTGTTCAAGTGTGGGTCAGTAGGGGTTGTCTGAATGGAGTTTTTACACACCTAGAATTGAGTTGGAAAAACTGATTCCATTGATGAAAAAGTTCATCGGCGGAAACCGAAGGGGTTCCTTGAGGTCTCAATCGAGCAATAAATGCCCGGGGTGAGCATGCTCGTATTTACTGGTATTTACTTCGTAATATATGAGAAGAAAAACAAGTTGTTGGTTTGGAAAAACATGGAGAACAACATAATCATGCTTTTTTGCATTCGATTGAGAACCGAGACTTAACCCTGCTTTTTCTATGAAAAGAAATTTCAAATAAATGGTACCACTTGAATGTGATTCTTTAATCACTGAAGATTTATTCATGGGTAGCCTTCTGGAAAAAACAGATCTTCATCTTCTGAGAATAGATTCCTGGGTGACAAAATAGGCAGAAAAAAAAACATTTCTGGGGAAAAAATTGTATATTTTTCAACTGCGTTTCTTTAATTTAAATCTTTTTTATCAAGCATTATATTATTTAGATTTATTTCTAAAAATTAATAATTAAAGTGAATTAAATTAAATTGAATAATTTTGAAATGTAAGAATTTTTTTTTTGTCTCTTTCATTGATAAAACATTTGGATTGAAACTACTCTATTTGATTGTTTCACTTTCAATCCCTTCTCCATTTCTGCTTAAATTTGATAAATGATTAAATTGATTAAAGTTGATAAATACCAGCCTTTGGCGACAAGCAAGTTCGCCGGAATTATAGTTACGTAAAATTTCATTTAAATCTTTTGCATGAAATTTACTTTTATTAGCATTTTTTTAACCCCCGGGGACACTTCGAAATGAGGATGAGATGCTTCCGGCATGGTGGTTGGATCTCGCCACCCTGGAGGGTACGCAAATAAGTGGGAGATCTGGTTCCTCTAATCGATGACGGGACGTACTTCCTTCAGGGAGGGTTGTACCGTGGCTGGTGATGGCCTTTAGGACTCAACCACATTTGCTGTCAGTTTTGCTGTTGCGGCGGTCCGGTCATTCAGTAATTTTTCCGTCTGCCTTCGTGGCGGATCGGAGGTCAGATGTATGACTTTAATAGCATTTTCAGCAAAAACTTTTTAATCATCCAGAATTTTAAATCTTTGATAGTCATGTAACTGATAACTTTGCACTTTTCTATTCATTGTGCAATTCGCCTCTGTAGTTTTCTGCCATCACAGATAAAATACGAACATAAATTTGAAATAGTAAGTGATTTAATGTCGACTAAGAGCAACATAGTTGAAATCAAATATTAACAAATATTCCAGGCGAACCAACTGAGCGCCAAAGTTAACTAGTGTTTAATATTTTAAAGTTAGACGCTTTCTTTGAATAATTAATATTAAATCACTTTAATTCAGTTTTCAATTTAACTTCTGAGTTGAACATGACTTTATTTCCCACGTTCTTAGTATCCACACTCTTCAAAACCAACATTTTTGCTATGCTAAATTTCGTCGAAATCCTCCTTTGAAGATATGAATGCATTTCCAAGTTCTCTTTTTCATACTTTCTGAATTTCTTACCAGAATGTTTCGCTCCCTGATCATGGATTTTAACAAAATTCTTTTTAAAAAATCTCTAAAAATTAAAAAAAAAAATTCTAAAGAAAAAATTTTACAGAGCTGGGTTGCTGACATGGATCATCAGAAATCAATATGATTTGCTCAAAGTCCAGATCTCAAACTCATAGAAGAACTTTGGAATGAAATGGAACCTCGATATGGATCTAGACTATAAAGGGATACATCAGGGACAGAGCTTTCCGCTTTCTTTTATCATTTTAATTTATTATTTTGGAAGTTAATCAAAAACAATCATTTTATATTGTGGTGAAGACTTATTGAATTCGCTTAAAATAATTACTTTTTTTTATTAATAGTTTGAATCTTAAGTCCGTTGAGATGGCTCATATTTTATACTGAAAAAACTCTTCAAATTACGAATGTTAATTAATTGAACAATTGTTTTTTGAAAATTACAGAAAAATTTTTATATTTGAGAACTTTTTAAAAAGACGTATTTTCTTATACTGTAAAAGAAACTCCAAATAAAGGCCTATATTTTGAACTAAATTATATTTATCAATCGAATCAATAACCGTAAGAAACGTTATCTATTACATTTTTCCTTTTTTCGGAATATTGCAAATACACAATAAACTGCAACTGTTCATTATTTTCTTAGAGATTTGATATTTTGTGAATTAAATTATTTCATTTTTATTACAAATTTTAATTTACTAACAGATTTAAAACCTTAAAATATATTTAGACAATATGTATTTATTACTAGACTCATGAAGTTGTGTTGCAAGATAGTTGGAGAAAATAATTATCTAAGAAGATTATAGAATAATTTGTACAGAGTTTAGAATAGCATCAACTGAACTCAAATGTAACAAGATAAAACATTTTTTTAACTTTTCTAATTTTCTAACCTTTCTAATAACCTAACCGATACTTCCCTCCACTTTTTTTCCGTATCTTGAAATGAACAGAAATAATTTTGTTAAAATTATTCGATGCGATCGTTCATTGTTTTTATATTCATCAAAGTGTATTGAGTTCATTCAAATTATAATTGTTAATTTGATGCAATATTCTAAGGACAATATATAAAAGCGAGAGCGGTTTTCAAGAGTTGAAAACAGATAAGATTATCAGAAATATCATTTTTTTTCGGTTTATTAATAAAATATTTTATCCAGTCAATACCTCAAAAGTCTCGGAGGCAAAAAAAAAAAAAAAAAAAATGTAGCTAACAGGCTTTTCCCCTCATTGTGCGTGATTCACATTTTGAAAGAAAAGCAGTTGAACTCTCTCGTGAAAACAGAAGATGAAAGTTTGACCTGGGAAGAGGTTTGTTTGGGTATTTTACAAAGAACCTGATAATTTAAGTTCAGGTGAAAGAATAAAACTAAATTTAATGCTTTAAAACACATCACACTCAATGTCTTGATGCTCGTAAAAATGAATTGCTTAAAACCTTGGACAATAAAAAAATTCCTGACATTGCTTATAAGATTAAAAAATAAATAAAATAGAAATTCCATGCCCGTTTATTACTGGAAATATATTTATTTTAGGTTTTTGATGATGCAGCTAATGAATAGACAAAACAAGAGTAATTTTATCTCGGAGTATTTTTTTAATATAAATTTTTCTAATTTGGTGTTTGCAAAAAACAAATTAGGATTTATTGTGAAGCATTGATAAAAAAAGAAAAGAAAAGAAAAGTAGATTTGAATCTTTAAATTGAAACATCACCGTTTGATAATATTTTAAGATTGATATGTCTTTTTCAAAATTTTATTCTTTAGTTACTATAATGAAAACGTGAAGACACTCATAAAAGGATGTAGTAAATATTTTCACTAATCATGTGTGTATCAAGGCAGTAAAGTAAAACAAAGAAAACTATTGATGAGAAATAAAGTTAAAAATATTTCTAAAAATTTATTAGAAGAAAATTATCCGGAAATCAAATTCATGTTACTGAAAAGCTAAAATTTCGAATTTTAAAGCAGAATAACATTTTTTACGCAATAAGAAGAAATTATTAAGAAGAACCTTACATTCTCTATTCAACTTTTATTAAAATTGCATTTAAAATTCAAAAAGACTTTCTCTCTTAATAAGCCTCTATTATCGAAGAAGTACATGCTTAACCTAATAATTTCATGCTTAACTTGTTTTGTAAAATTGTACGTGACATATAATTTTTGCATGTCGCATTTATTGATAATGTTCGGTTTATGAATATTATCACGTTAAAAGATTGGAAACTTTCAACTTTAAATCTATAATTTTAAATATCGGCATCAGTTCTCATTAACATTTAATTTAGGAATGAATTTTGTTTTGAAGGTCATTCCGTTTCACTTTAAAATCGATTATAAAGGAAGCCCATAAAAGGAGTTTTATGGGTTTAATCTACATATCTAATGTAACTATTATCTAATCTCTACTAAAACCAGCACGAGTGGTCTCACTAAAACTTTCTCGAATATTCTGTAATTAATGTGCTTATGTATTATTGACTGAATACCATTCATTAGCTAACAATAATAACGAAAGAGCCTCTTAGCTTGCGATTTTTTGGCTATTAATAGGTGGAATGCGTGAATATATAAATACCAGAAAGAGGAATATATACCTTAGAAGCCTTATATCTGACGGGATTGAGACCAAAATTTGACGCAGAATTACAATTGAAATCAAAAGATAACATACTAAATTCACATATATAAGTTCTTTCCTTTTATAGGTGTCATGTTCACGTGTTTGTGAAAGCACAGACAGGCAGACGGTCAATCTTTTGACAGATTGGGTTCAAAATTTGATGTAAATCTACATTTTGGATGCCGAAACTGTGAATTAAATTTCGTTTACCTGGGTTGTTACGTTTTTGAACTGTCGCCTTAATTAGAATGAATAAGAACAGATAGACCGACGGTCAACATTTTGGTTCAAAATTTGATGTAAATCTACATTTTGGATGCCGAAACTGTGAATTAAATTTCGTTTACCTGGGTTGTTACGTTTTTGAACTGTCGCCTTAATTAGAATGAATAAGAACAGATCGACCGACGGGCAACATTTTGGTTCAAAATTTGATGTAAATCTACATTTTGGATGCCGAAAGTGTGAATTAAATTTCATTTACCTGGGTTGTTACGTTTTTGAACTGTCGCATAAATAAGAATGAAAAAGAACAGACCGACAGATGGTCAACATTTTGATGAAATCCATTTAATACATATTTATACTTTAGATAGATATTTTCATCAAATTCTAACCATATCAGCTGTCTTCTTTTTATATATATCGTGTTAATTTATATTTTACAACCAGACAAATAGATTTCCTCTTAATAGATTTCACTCGAAATTTGATATAAATATATACATTTTGTCTAAAACCATATGACAAAGTTCATCAGTCTAACTTAAAGTATATCTGAGGTATCATGTTATCACAGAAATAAACAGACTGAAAGATTTACTTCCATTTTTTTCTTCTTTTCTTTTTGATTCGGAGGGGTATAAAGCAAGGTAATTCATCAAAATCTCATGTTCGTTTTTTTTTTTTTTTTTTTTGAGGATTACAATACATTCTATTTGTATACTTTATACGCGAGAAAGAAATGAAGAATACCAATTGTTGCCAATATATTCGTCAATATATTTCCCGGCATCTATTGAGTGGAATTACATTGGTGAACTCTACCACTGAACATAGAACTGTCAAATTAGGTACATCGATTCTTTGGGCAGAAGAGCACGCTGGAGCAACTTCTTTGAAATTTTGGTGTTTTTCCGCCATTTCTGAAAACGTAATGAGCTAAAATTAAATTTCACGGCATCTTAAAATTTAAAAAATATCTCTTAATGATATCGACTTAAATTCTACAATTTTTATTTAAACTTAAATTTATAACTATTTTCCTCCAATTAAAAAAAATGTAAACATATTTTGAAGAATATTTTACAACAATAATTTTTGGTGTAATGAAATTCAAACGACTTTCATTATTATTTTAATTACCTTATCCTAGATTTTATACCATTTTTAATTATCAAAGTACAAATTTTTATTTTTTTTTATTTTTATTTTTTACATACTGAATAAGAGTTTTGAATACTGAGCAAATCTCCTTTTGAAGCAAACTTTGATTTTTTTTCAAATTTTGCTGTATTACAGTTAATGTGCAACTGAAAAAGTAACTAATAATCATTTTTTTTTTATATTTCATACATTTTTCAATAGTGTTGCTCTACTGTAATTTAATTGGATGTATAAAAGTATAAAATTTCTTTTCAGTATTACGTTTTATACTAGTATAAAACTACTATACACCCCTTTTCTTTAATTTAATAAACAAACAAACATAATTTTACTATGCAAATTATGAAATATATTCGGTTATGCACATGAATTTTAATGCTGAATTATTTTATTTTCTATGCTTACATTTTTTTAAGAACATGCTCTGTTTCTGCAAGCAAATTATTAGTTCATTAATCTTTCTTTTCTAATTCAAATAAAAAGAAAATGACTCATAGAGCACAATCTCATACCAAACCTAAGGTGAAAGGAAGAAAGGTGAACAACATAGTGAATCGAATTGTGTAAGGCTTCTAATATAGAACAAAGCATTTAAAATTGAAGGACTAGCAAAAGACTCAAGTTTAAGTTATTATGAGCGGCATACACTTAAAAAAAGAAACATCGTTCAGTTTTCAAAGAAACATAAGCTTATATTGATAGATATAGGATGGAAAGAAGTTCAACGATAAAATGAATGTTTCTTTTTTGATATTCGTCTTTTTATATATAATGTTTCTTTTTTGATAAACATTTGATATTTCGGCTTTGAAATGATTTTCCCTGCTTTCTGTAAAAATATTATTCTTGGAAACTGTTTTTCGAAGCTGTCAGTAGGTAAATAATGTCAGCAGTTTGTTGTTGTTTCTTATGGAACTTCCCATGGACAAACCCGCTGTTACGAAGACAGCGATTTTAAGCCAGTGGGGGAACGTCTCTTGTTTTATCAGTAGCGCCAACTAGGGTCAAGAGTACGACTTAGCTACTCACGGGTCACTCCTTCGCTTGCACAACCCCTTTTTACAGGTCACACATCTCACAGATAGAACAACCATGCCCAAACCGGGACCCAAACCCAGGACGCCCAGATCACGGGGAAGACTCTCTACCCCTAGGCCAGGACGCCGGCATATCAGCAATTTTGAGCCGTTGGGTATGATAATTTATAAATGTAAATAATTTCTTGCAAGAAATCTGTGAATTTTTTGTTGTTTTTTTAAATTCAGTCAACTCCAGTTCAATAAAATTTGTCACCAAATTGTAGACGCTGAATATTTCCCATTTTTTTGTATGATTTTGTAGTGTGAAAATCGAATAAGAAATAAAATAAAAAAAATGTTTCAAATATTTTTAACTTAAAAACTTGTCTAAGATACGATTTCTTAATTAAATGTAATTAATATAGAAAAGTGAAGAATAATAGAAGGTAAAAAAATATCGGTAATTTTAAAGTTTGGATAAAATAATTTATAAATTTAAAAGATTCCTTGTAAGGAATCTGTGAAAATTTTAATTGTTTTTTTAAATTCAGTCACTCCAGTTTCAATAAAATTTTCTAGAAAATTATAGGTAGTAAATATTTTCCATTTTAATATGGTTTTATATATGTGTTGTGAAAATCGAATAAGAAATAAAAAATATTCCAAATATTTAAAACTTTGAAAATTTATTTAAGATATTGTTTCACTGATTAAATTTAATTAAAGTAAATAGAGAAGTTTACAATGCTTCTGTAACTACTCCGACCTTTTTAAGTAAAAGCAAGTACCTATTATGCACATTGAAATTAATCTGAATTCATGAAATTCTTTTATTCATTATACTGTACACTAAAAAAATTTATTACACTACACCCAACGCTAATTTTTCATGGGGCAGATTCACCAATAAAGCATATTTCATTTCTTGATTTTACGATAAAAATTGCCAATTCACATAACTATCAATATAATTAAAAAAATCAATATGTAAATTCAAACTTCAACCAATGTTTACTGAACTCATTTATCTAAAACCTTTATTTATGTGTGCAAAAGTGTTTGAAAGCAACGCATCTTTACCCATTTTCAATATTTATTTTGTATATTTTATTGTTGTCGTCGTGGAATAAATTCAGGACATAGTTACATTTTGCTCTTCATAAACTTTTAGCTTCATTTTGTTTCTTGCTGTGCCTTGTCATCTTCATTTTTCATGAAGACACGCAAAACATCCCAAAGTTTTTGGGCTAGGTGCATTTGACAAGAATTACGTTAATCTGAATTAACATGGATAAAAGTTAAAGTTTAAACCGCATGGATGAATCTGTAGACATGATTTTGAGTTCTTCTTAATTTTTTTCTTTCGATGTCCTCTCAAAATCTATACAAATCTACCCCCCCCCCCCAATTCAAAAAAGGGTTGGATTTTGACAAGTTTATATGGATTTCATTTGACTGAATTTGCTTTTATTTTGCGCATATCGCAGATTGATCAGACTATGATAGATGTGGCGCTAATGGTATGTCAACGTTCTATTTCGTTTGGGTCCGAGGTTCAACGAAATTTTATAACTGAAGCAAAAACAAAAATTTATAAACTTTTTTTCTTTTTTGATTATCGATCTCGCAAGTGCGGTCAAAAGAACCGGATTTTATGAACTTTCGGCGTGTGTTTTTTATGAGTTCTCCCGTAAAAGATGAGGGAGAGTTGGGTACTGGAACACGAAATTCTGTCTACGGCAAAGAAAAAAAAATTCTATTAATAAAGAAGATGAGAACTGCGAGACAGGTGAAGGCGAAACCGAACAGCCTGAACTCAAAGAATAAAATTCAATAAAAAAAAAGTAGTAGTAGTAGAAGAAGAAAAAGGAAAGGAGAGAGAAGAAAAAGGGAAGGAGAAAGAAAAGAAAAGGTTGGGACGAGAAACGCGGAAGAGACTCTTTCTGGTGGCCTTTGGTGGTCGAGAAGAGAGGAGAGGAGGAGAGGGAGCATCGTAGGTCGGCGGGTTGCATTAAGTAGGATTCGCAGCTCTCAGTCATATCAGTTTTAGTTGTAGCGCCATCTATGAATGGAAGTGTAAACTTTTGAGTACTAGTTGATATTTTCTCGTATACAAAGTATTATACAAACCTACCAATATTATTATACTTTATAATAATATAAGAACCGTGGTATAATATTATATGCAATTCGAATGAAGTAAAGTATTATTATTATGTTAATATAAAACAGATATACAAAATACAGAGTGATCATAAAGTCTTTCCCTAGTTATAAAGGATTATCACTGGAGAGTCATAGAATATAATATTATAAAATATTTACTATGGAATAATCATGTTTTAAATTATCTTTTATTGCAACAAATAGTGCAACGCATGTCGAAATAACTATTTTATATTAGATTTCTATGAAAATGTCGTAACGAAGGAAAAAGTTCATTTTCTTTAGTTCCAAATTTTAATCGACTAATACTGCTTATTAATATCTATATAATGTTAATAATACAGACATTGATACAATCAAAGTTGGTATCATAGATTCTGTACCTATATAATGCCAATAATATAGATATTGATACAATCGAAGTTGGTATAATAGATGTTGTATTTAATGTGACAGCCGAAATGCTGCATAGTACTCGAATAATGAATGCATATATATGATAGAGCCAAACATAATCAAAACTAATTTGGTAACCTACCAATCTGCATTTGAAATCAAGAAAGATGGAGACACGTATTATTTTATATTTGAATTACATGTTGTTGTACATGGTATTTCCCACTGAAAACTGCTTGGATTAAGTCCAATTTTTCCGAATTTGACTCTTTTTATTTGGAACAAAAAAGACGCCTTTAACCAAATTGAATAAAGAGCATATCATTCTATATATATTTAAAAAGAACTTCTTTTAACCTAATTAATTAGTTTGTAGTTTTTTATGACGCAAATTCGATAAACACGGCATTTTTTTTAGAAACTTAACACTAATGCTAAACGGGATTACAAGTACGAATTTTTGTAATGATGTCTTTGCCGTTGCCAGAATATGCTAATTTCCTGCCAGATATTAAGGAACTTTTTCAGTCGATAGGGTCGAATAAAGTAATTGGAGATAGTGACTAAAATATTCACTAATGAAATTTATTGAGTTGTATAGCATGCATTTCCATTAACATCTTTCCTCTAGGAAGAAGAAAACGCTTTCCCGTTTTTTGCACTGATTTTTTCTAATACAACAGAGTTCAGAAAAAAAAATGAAGGTTTGAATATTCGTTCATTTGGTTTCATAAAATCTATTATTAAGTTATTATCTCAAGTTATTATCTAATTAATTATTTTATGATTATTTTTATGTTATTATCTCATTATCTTATATGAATATTATTCCATAAGTTCTGTTTCATATGTTATTATCTCCACATATGCAACAGTTATATATTCCTTGAACCTGTTATATATTCCTTGTTATATATATACTAAGTTATATATTCCTTGGACCTGTTATATATTCCTTGTTATATATATACTAAGTTATATATTCCTTGGACCTGTTATATATTCCTTGTTATATATATACTAAGTTATATATTCCTTGGACCTGTTATATATTCCTTGTTATATATATACTAAGTTATATATTTCTTGAACCTGTTATATATTCCTTGTTATATATATACTAAGTTATATATTTCTTGGACCTGTAGGATATAAGCATCACAAAGGAATTCATTTTTTGTTTTTGAATTCTTTTCTTATAAGTAAATTAGAGTTCTTAACTATCGCTTGTATTTTTTTTTATCTTGGGGTAATAAAAAAATGTTTTAGATGTAACAAAAATATATGGTATTTAGCCACTTGGAATAGCTTATTAAATGTCAGAAAGTATTTTGTAATCTAGAAATACTTCAGAGTTTGTCGAACCATTAATATTTATTTTTATGTCAAATTAACATCTCAAAATAAATCCACATGCATATGTGGATGATAGTTGGATGTCTATATATTGTTGCTGTTTGACATCAGGTAAGGAAGAAAGTGGCGATATTGATAAGTTTAGTTTATTTTAGTTATATTAACGTCCCATTGTAAAGCAACACGGGGGTTGTTTTGGGACGGACCTCGTAACTTTGAACCATGGTCAGAAGACGCGGACGACACCTGAGGTGGCACCCCCGTCTCCACACCACACCAGCGAGAAGACGTTTGGCATGAGGGATTTAACGTGCAACAGGCCCCCTTACACGACGGTTCATCGGGGGAATCGGGTCTCGAACCTGAATACGATTCATAAACCGAGACCTTACCACCAGGCCACCGCGGCGCCGGCGATATTGATAAAGAGGAATATCTAATATTATCGGGGTAATCTGAAGATGATACTTTCGATTCTTTTCGGCATGAAATTGAGGCTGGAAGATAGAAAGGGGGCTTTTTAATATATAATGCATAATATTTTAATATTATATTAAATATATAATACTCTTTTATAATAATTTAATAATTTTTAATATTATTATATTATATTTAAAATAATATAATAGTATTTTAATATAAATAATAAAATAATATAATCTATCTCTATCTCTCTCTATATATATATGTGTGTATGTGTGTGTGTGTGTGTGTGTGTGTGTGTGTGTGTGTGTGTGTGTGTGTGTGTGTGTGTGTGTGTGTGTGTGTGTGTGATTACTGACGTTGAATGTTTCAGAATGAAGAAACATTATTCACATAACTTTTAGGCTAATGGAGTTGGCGATAATTGACTGGACACGGCAAGTTCACAGTTCGTGAAACTCCACAATTTCGTTAAATTAAAATTCATTTTGATGGAAAATGATCAGTTATAGATTTTCGCGAGTCAGATAAAATCTATATTTTTAGATTTTATTATTAGAAATGTTTTTTTATCAAGTAAAATAAATGTCGAAGAAAAATGCATAATGGAATGAATACTCTACATGAAGAAGAATCTCCGTTTTTCATTTCCGAATTGAGCTAAAAAATTTTACTGATTTTCACATCTATTTTTCAGTCTTAAATATTTAATTCTTAAATGCCATATTATTCAGTCAATCTTGTTTTGATGAAGATTCTTTTCCTAATTTTTCCTAGAAAATTTGGTGGCAGAATGATTAAAAAATACTCTAAAAGGGAGACACCAAATAGTGTTGATTGTCTACATGCGGTATTCTGTAAAATCTATTTTTTAATCTATCTATCTAATTTATTATTATCTGATATATCTATCTATCTAATATTTGAAATCTATACTATATGATGGTGCCGTGTCCGTGTTACCACGAAAAGGGGGTGCAGTTGCTTCTGAGGGTAAAGACCCCTGAACACCCGATGGCAGCGGTCTAACTTCTAGCTCATATGAAGATGACACTCACACATTTGCTTACACAACCCCTTTTTTACAGGGGGGGGGCACATTTACACACCTCACAGATAGTACAACAACCATGCCCGAACCGGGATTCGAACCCTGGACACCCAGATCACGGGGAAGATGCGCTACCCCTACACCAGGACGCCAGCATCTATACGCTATGAGCAAGATATTGTATTTTCCATTATTTCAAAAGCGTTTTCATCAAATGAACATTTTATTGTGATTAGGAGCATATATTCCCAATTTCCACAAATAGTCTAGGAAGATAATTCGGAACACTTTTATAAGTTAGATGGGCAAATTTGTAAAATATTTTTTTAAAAAATTCTATTGTTTAATGAATTTTGTAGAACATAATTATGCAGTCAAAAAAAAAAAAATGCAAACCTCTTCTTAATATCATATTTACACTTCAAATTTTCTTTTTAAAAATATGACATCTAGAAAAATTCGCTCGCAATTAATCTAGCCGACCTTACTCTGTAAATTTAAATTCAGAACAATATCAGAAAGGAATGAATAAGCACGTTTTGCTCTCAATTTTGAACTGAAATTCCAAAATCTCACTACAAAATTTCTGCATGTACATTCTACATTTAAAGAAATTTCACAACAAATATGCTGTTCAAATTATGCAAGGTGAAGTATCTCATCCTAAATATACGCTTCACTGTTTGTGTTATTTTTCTTTCTATTTGAATATCATCCTCATTCATTATGACTGTCTCCGACTGACGGCTCCGCTGTTCGTTTTTCCTGCTTGTAGCGTCTTAGTGTTGGAGAGCAGATTCGACAGGGAAAATCTACCGTGCTGCCACCCTTGAAAGGAGGCATGCACATAAATTAATTCTTATATGAGACTTTGCTGAACTGAGTGAAAAAATGATAAACTGTTGAGTCACCTTTCATTCTGACTTTTCAACAAAACGCCAGAGGAATCATTGCATTAGTCAAAGGGGTATTCTGTGAAGAAATAAGGTTTTGAAACGAAAATTATGCACGTTATTATGATGTCAGTCTTTCAATAGTCTTGTTATCAAGTTTGCAAACATGACATCTTGCAAGTAACCTTCCAAAAATGAAGTTTCATTTTATAGTCAAGTTTAAAATAAGTTAAAATACTCAGATAATTTTCATTCAACCTTTTCTTCTTAATTTACATTTCATCATTCTTAATTTAATATGCTGTTTAAATTTTTTTAAATGTCTCTAAAAATCTATTTGTATTATTCTAATAACTTGCACTATTTAACTAGTTGTTAAATTTAAGAACAATTCGTTCTGTTTTTTAATGGCTTTTTGCATAGCTAAAGCGTGGCAAAACCGAAAAGTTTTAAATATTATGAAACAATGAAGCATACATATTTAGTTCAACTTCATTTTGTTGAAAACATATCTCTGTTTGATATATTTCATGTAACGTTTCTAGGTCGCTGTTCAAACGAAATGGCTTTTTGTTATGACAAATAACGATTCTGGTTTTCAAAACCAGCTGTAAAGATATTTTTCTTAATTCATCATATTTCCAATACGAGGGTAGTGCAGAAGATGTAAACGCTTTAAAAGGTCAAGGTGTTAATGTTTCATACGTTTGCCTATAATGTCAGAGAATAACATTTTTAGTAAAAGAATTTTGGCCGTTAGGTGTCCTATTTGGTAGCAAAATTCATTGCCGTTAATGTATTTGAATTTTATAAATAAAAATAGGAGAGCTTTGAAGTATTTGAAAATCCACTTACAAATTCATGTCTCCGTTTGGTAATGTTGAGCTGTGAGAGCAAGAACTTGCGTTTATGAAAGGAAAGAAACATTTTCTTCAAAATTCAGATTCATCGGAGATGTGTTTTGAATATTGTTTATGTAAATAAAACTTGTTTCAAAGTTAGCTTACATATATTATTTTTACATTTTTGTAAATCTGTATGAGGTCTATTTTGGGACGGACTTGCTCGTTATTTCGAAACCATGATCTGAAGACAAGGACGGCATCTGATCCGGCGTCCTCTTAAACGCAATGAGCGGGTATTTCATTTTTTAAATATTTTTAATAGTTAAATGCGAATTCCATGGTCCATGTGTTAGAAATAATCTCATCTGGAACCCATTACTTTTTGCTTCCGAAACTCGAGCCATAATAGCCGATAGAAAAGAGCACACAAACCGTGAAGAATGTTTGTTTATGTTTAGTATTGTTCTATTTTCGCTTAATTTACATAGGATGAAGATAAACCTACGCTTTTATGCATATAAAAAATAAATCCATCTTTCGACCCACCTTGGCAATGGCAATCCGGTTTATCCTAAATAGTGCTTTTTGATAGAAGGCCGGATTAAAAGTCATAAACGAATATCCTTCCAGCAATCAAGGTTTTTAAAAATCCAGTGCAAGAATATATTTTCGGGAAAAAAAACCCTTCAGTGAGAATAACCATATAAATTTTATAACATAATTATATAAGTTATTTTTAAAGAAAGAAGTGATAAATAATTCAAATTTGAAACTTTGGAAATACAGCAAATGTCAAAAACTTTCATTTTTTTTTTTTAACCCTTCAACTGCGTATGTTAAAATATAGAAGATGATTATTAATAGAATCAAACAAAATGAAAAATGGTCTTTTATGCATTCGAATCGAATGAAGAGACAACTGTTAGTTCAATATTCAGCCAATGAATTTGCTTCAGTGATCTAGCTCGAGATGCTTAATAAGATGATTAAAATATTGTAGATACTTTTCAAATACTGTATCTACAACTAATAACATTTTGATTTTTTTTCTTTTAGTAAATCTTTCGTTTACCGATTGTAAGATATTCTAATTTCCCCTCCAGAGAAAACGAGTTAAAACAAAATGCCTAAGCTTCCCTCTTTTAACTAGATGTCTGTCTTGGTGTCTGCTTTTTTTTTTCATGTGTGTGTGTGTGTGTGTGTGTCGGTTTAAAAAATATCAGAAACTATCAATCCAGAAATAATCAATATGAAAATTCACCTATATAATATTTCCTGAATCTCTATAATAAAATATACATTGTATTTAGAGAGCGCTAATGCTGCTACAACTAAAACACAATGAAACACAAACAATGAACTTAACCAAATTAGAATAATTATTAGAAATAAATATTAAGTTTACAGACAAAGAATCAAAAAGAAAGATAAAATGAATCAAATTTGATTTGCCGTGTTCTTACTTGGATTAATAAATTTGGAAATGATTTTACTTGCTATTGTATAATTATCTTTAATTTCGTGATACTATTTTTATCTCCAAAATCTCAATTTCCTGGGATTTTCGGGTCACGAGGGGTCAGTTTGTGGGACGAAAGTCAGACCCATCACAGAAAAAATCCCTTTTTCGAATCCTTGCCTGAGGGTGACCCTTGAGAAAGTCTTCAGACCGGATTCATTTTATCTTTCTTTTTGATTCTTTGTCTGTAAACTTAATATTTATTTCTAATAATTCTTCTAATTTGGTTTAAAAAATATCCTGTATTTGAATAAAATGCATGAACTTCTTGTTTTTTTTTAAGTTGATATCAACTGTCTAAAAAAACCAATTAAAAATTGCTTCTCCTTTCCTACATTATATATATATATATATATATATATATATATATATATATATATATATATATATATATATATATATATATATATATATATATGTATATTCATCGTTTTGTATTTAATTAAAATTAAAATCTCCTGTCAATCACGTTGCCGGTTTGCATATGAGCACATTAATTCAAAACCCATTGAGTTTGTTGGTTGAAATCTGGCACATCCATTCATCAGTATAACTATAAATATATGTCACATTTTGAATCGAACTCATCAAAGGTTTACTACCTATCAGACCTTTAATTCGTGAGTATTTGAGCTGAGATATTCAAAAAGCTCAAAAAACTAGATAAATGAAATTTGGTATGTAACCTTGACATTATCACTGTGCATTTGTGTCATGTTTTTAACTCAACTGACCAAAGGAAAGAGGTCGATATACCTACAAATATTCCTTCCATTTTCTTCATTCTATTGCAAAGTACAAATCTCTCTATATGGTGCATGTCTATGGAAAAGAATAATTCTGAAGGTTGATGATTTGAATGTTTTGATAAAGCTTCTTATGAGCAATTATTCGAAAATGTAATTCTAAAAAGTTTCATTGAAAAACAAACAATCGGGTGAATATCACGCGACGCACTTTCATTCAGGTGTTTTTTCAGCTATAAGTGGAACAATATGATCCCGATTTGAATCAGGCTCCCGGTTAACTGGTTCACTTTTCCCAATTCTATGGTTGTTTAGAAAGCTAAAAATAGCTCTCAGATTGAAAGCCAGACAGAGATCGGGGCCAACCTCATCTTCGTCCTGAATAATTTCTCAGTCCGATGGAAAGGGTTGGGGTGTGACGTCACCTGAGACTGTTCGTCCCCGTTGCTCGGCATCCTTTCTGACCCTGCTTCCATCCGCCTGACCCAGAAAAACGAAATTGCAGGCGATTTAAAAATTGAAAAGGAAAACTGGAAGTGAGTCTGACGGAATTGCGAAATCTCAGGAAAGGATGCGAAGGAATGATTTTTTTTCTTTTATCAAAATCTGTGTAGGAGTCTACGTAGGAAATGCGTGGGTGAATTAAATTACCTTAGTAAAGAGTCTTACGGTTTATTTTTTCCAGCCTGTACCATTTATATATGAAATGAATAATAATAAAAGACATAACATTTGTACTTAGTTGACCGTATATCTGCCTTATTCAACATTTACATTAAAAAAATAGCTAACATCGGCAAATGTTTATTATCTCTTATTTTTTTTATTTTAATAAAATTAGAATATTCCAATTATAAAATCTTTAATTATTTGTTTTAATTGCCGTTTAAGAATATTTTTTTAAAATTCTTTTCCAAAAATTCAAGAATGTCTGACAGAATTTTGAATTCACATAGAAATTGTACCAGATACCGTCTACTTTCGCATGATAAGATATCGAAAAGGCGATTTCTGGACCTCTCCTGAAATTTCACGATTCTGTCAGATTCACTTCCAGCTTTCTTTTTCAGTTTTTAAATCGCCTTTCTGTAACTTATTAGTTATCTTTGTTAGTTATATAGCATACTTCCCAATAACGAAGAGCGTGCTTTTGCTTTGGTACATTTGTCGTCTAAATATTTCATGTGTTTACATTACTTAACTGAAAGATGACGAAAGTAGCTTCAAGTGATGCAATCTTTATATTAAAAATAGTGGATATCCAAGATTTTTTAATTTATAGTATTTGTAGTATAATACAAAAGAAAGTATTTCAATCGTCAAAAACAAGAAATTGAGACTTAGACAAATCTGTACGTTTCAAAACACTCTGAATCGAAAAAAAAAAAAGCATTTTTGGAATTATGACTTTTTGTCCGTGAACACAACTAAAAAAAAAACACATACACTGACAGAATGAATGAAATTTGGTATATGGTATTAACTCCAAATTTATAGTTTTCTTTCAGATTTTCAACACAATTACAACTGTCTGAAAATAAGTTACAACGATAACTACAAAATGGAGAGAGCTGGATGGATAAAATTTGGGTCACAGATTTCACATCTAAAGTGTAAATATGTATCAAAGTTGGATTCAACAGCTGTCGCAATCAAGGTATGCTAATTTCCTTCAGGTCTAAATAGAGACCCTAATTTTGCTGCAAAGATTCTTGCCAGTGAATTTTTGTGGTCATAAGAGCACCGTTTAAGGAAAAAAAAAATACACATCAATCAAAGGAGTCAAAGAGATATTTTAATCAAATATGCTTATTATTAAGATTCATCTCAAAATTTCAAAACAAAAAAGCAATCTCCATCAGTTATGAGTATTAATTTTAAAAAAATCTGATACCTCTCTTACCTATATATTTTTACACAATTTTAATTTATGAACCGATTTAAAACGGATGTATTTTTGTTCGATGTAAAGAAATTATGAAAATTAAAAACATTTTTAATCTGAAAATTCTTTAAATGATGATATAATTAGTTATGAAAAAACAATATATATGTTTAAAAAAACCGATTGTGTGATAGATTCATTGTTACTAACAATGAAATTTTGATCCCATCTAATTTTTCATACCTCTCTCGCTTCATTAAAAAACCAAATTCACCTTATCAGTGTTTTAACCGAATAATTCTCTTCTCTTGTTTGCCAAAATGGATCATTTTGTGAGAAGCGACGTTATCAAAAGAAACAATGTTTTAGCATCCTCTGTGCTAAAGAAATAAATCTTTTCTTCAATAGACATAAATTTTGTGGCAGCACTTTCCCGAGAACTCCTCTAATTGTTTTAAATTGTATGAACGCCAGATTTATTTCACTTCTTTTAAATAGAATCTTGCTGCAAGCCATTTTATAGATTAATAATTTTTTCTTTAACGCAACATTTATTCCAACGTAACGAATTAAAATTACTAGAAACAAATGCAGCATGCAGTTATCAAGCAGCAAAAAAGATTTTATGCATGCTACGTACATTCATTCACACAATACTTTGAATTTTGCTAGTTACTTTATTCATTCCTTCGAATTTCGTACGTTACTTTACGTATTACTCGAAATTTCGTACGTTATTTTACATATAGCTTGATTTGAAATAGCGTCCTCCCGCTGGTGTGATGTGGAGAGTGGGTGCCAGCTCAGGTGTCGTCCTTGACATCTGACCAAGTTTCAAAACTACGAGATCCGCCCCAAAATAGCCATATTGTTGCTTTAAAACGAGACGTTAATATAACTAAACTAAACTTGATTTGAAATAGATGATCATGTTTTGCGTGTATCCATTTGATTACTCAAAGATTACATCATAAAGGGAAATTTCCAAGTGGTGATTCTGAAATAGAATTTTTTTTATGCAAGTTAATAACAATAATCTCCCTTTCACCATTTTGTGTTTTCAATGGAGTATATCTGAATATGAATTAACCCTTTTGGCCAAGTAATGAATTTATATGAAACAATGTTCATGTTACCTTTTTATCATGAAAATAATTTTAAGTTTGGCACAATATTTGTAAATAGCTTGATTCGAAAATCATTACATGGAAAAATGAAAAAAGTAACACTATACAGAGTTCTAATAAGACAGATAGACAGATGAATATTGCTTTCTGTAAATTGCGTGATGTAAAACCTTTCGAACTCGGAATGCAACAGCTGTCGCAATCAAGCAAGACTAAGACAATGTCTTAAATATCATGATGGCTAAAAATTATTTATTTATAATAATATTTTTCTACAGTTTTTATTTATACTTTTGTATTGTAATTTAATATTTTATAAAAATACCAAACTATACAAATTTATTTAAACAAAACTTAAAGTCCATTTGTTTGTTTGTTTGAAACTTATACAATACCACACCCCTTGACAGATTCAATCGAAATTTGACTTCCATGTGTCTTAGTACTCAGAAGGATTAAGTGTTGCAATTGAAAAGTTTCTACATCTAACAGAAGGGGTGAAAAGGAGATTGAAAAATTGTACATTTCCTGGCATGACTTCCAAATAAATCATTCCAGAAAAATATTTTTACGTTATTCTAAAATTTAAAAAAAATTATATTTATAATGATATCAATATTATTACCGTATTATTTTTCTTAGATTTTAAACTATTTTCTCGAAATTAATATAAACATAATTTTTGAACTAACAATTAATTTTAAAAATTAAATAAACGTAATAAAATTAGATAAATTAATATATACATAATAAACATAATTTTTATTAGATCCAAATTTTCATTATATTTTTGTCAAAATATTAAATCTTTTTCATTATTTGATCGCATATATCATTCGTGCGCTTCTGCTAATATTAAAATTAATTTACTTTCTGCAAACATTTTAATCTTTAATATGTAGAGTAAAAGCAAAAAATTTTAAGATGCACGTGTAGTAATTAAATATTGTAGTAATTGGTAATATATTGTAGTAATAAAGAATAATTTCTCTAACTGCTTGATCAAATTTTGTCTCTTATTTTAGCATTTAAAAACATTTAATGAGTTCAGTTGGCATATCATCTTTCTTTATTAAAACTTGATTTTTTTTAGCTCGAGTTCGTTGAATATAATTTTGTCTCACTTCATAAGTTTTTTTAAAATGTTTATTGCATTATTATGAGTCAAATGACGAAACTGACAATTATCTTAAAGCTTTAGAGCATTAATTAATTAATTATTAGGGTTAAGAATTCTAAAAATGTTTAAGAAATTATTAATTAAGAAATGTTTAAGACAGAAACTAAATTTAGTTGGTGATGAGTGGCAACGTGAAAAAAGAAGCGTAGAACGGAATGATGTGGTGTGCGTCAAAAGGAACACCGGAAGGAATAGTTTATTAAAATTTAAAGTGTTTCATGTTTAAATGTTAGTCTTTGTAAAGTTATGTAATGTAGTGATCGCCCCTATGTGTCAAAAAAGCAATAAACCAATTCGGTTTAAAAATCGGCTTGTTTCTTTGGAATAATCCACGCTACCATATTACAATTCTAAATCTGTTAGACATAAAAAAAATGATTTTTTGCTTCTTTTGAATAAATAAATAGTATAAATAAATGCAAGCAGAACCATAGATACTATTGCTAATTTATAAATAAAACTGAATCTCTCTGAGTCGAGTTTTTAAGCGCCGTTAGTAAAGTTGGAAAATATATCCGATGCACCGTTATTTTGAAGAACCCACGTGTTTTGTTGTTGTCCACGTGTGTTTGACGCCATCCATCATCTACGGAAAACAACCATCATGTTCGAACCTACAATATTTACCATTGCATTTTACATATATCTTGGCTATATTTAAAGAAACTACCGTTTTAGTTCTCTATTTTTTCCAGGATTGAAAACCAAATGACTAAACGATGATTGATCACAAAAATAACGGAACTCCGAAAATCCGGAACAGAAATTCGAGTTACGGATATAACTTTTTATAGAGCTTTTTTTTCCCGCCATATGAAAGGAATAAATTTCTATAGAAACCATCCGTCTCATCAATGTGCACTTTTATATATAAAAAATGAAAGAATTCACTTGCTGTTACCAAAAGGCCTGCTTTCCCTCCCCCCTCCCCTTTTCCTTTCAAGGTGCAAGAAAGGAAGAACCAAGTGTAAAACCAGATTGTTATGTAAGAAAAAACATTATCGTTCCACCACGTTAAAGAAGGAGCAAAAGATCTGCCAAAAAAAAAAAAATCAGCATCCGACGAAAAAAAACACTGCTTGTAGGTCAAGTTCGAGGTAAATAGAAATATCCGACGAGAAAATTATCGCCGATTTGGCGAGATTTTTTTTTCCATAGCGGCGACGTCATCCATATGGCTGCTATTATATCCGTAATTGAGGCAGATGGTGATCAAGAATTTTTTTTACTCTCTTTTTTTGATAAAAAGTCAATGGTTGGTGAGCAAAATAATAAATGCAGTAGAGCCAGGTTGCTTAAAATTACTTGATAAAAAAAATATTTTCTTGAGAAACTCGAACGGACTTTCTGAGACAGCTGGTAGGTATCCTGAAGTGAAATAAGATGCTTCGTAAAAACGGTGTTAATTAGCAGCTGTAACTGACAGGTAATGAAAATTAAAAAGGAATAAAAGAAATTTGAGTGTCAAAATTCATGTATTTATTCCCGGAATAACGAGTTAAATTGTTAATTTGATAGAAATTCCTTGTTTATGAAAGCAATTCGTTCACAAATGATGTAATCATTCTGTGATTGTGTGAGATGATGATTTCTTAGTTGATGAATTTCAGATCTGTTAGATTATTTTTTTATTTTGCAATTTTCAATTCGTATTTTTTTCACAGATTTATTTATATTACTTCCAAGGTTTGAAAGTGTTTGTTTGTTTAGATTAAAAACAGCTTTTTCATGAAGTTAATTTCGAAAATTTGATGATTTAGTGAATTTAAAGCAATAATGAATTGCATGAGGTCGTTTTCCGTGCGAACTTGAGAGTCAGTTCGGGTCCCTTTAATTTTTAAATTTGATGAACTCATGAGGTACGAATAAATGTATGAATGTTTTGGTCATCATTGGATTTCGAAAATAATTTTTTAATAAATACGTTTGACAAAGTTTAAAGAAAAGCGATGAAAATTGGCATTTTAGAATTCTTCCTGAATAAATACATTCAGATATATTTATGAAGCATATAACTAGGAAAACTGATTATTTTTTATTTTAAATTGATAGATGCTTTCACATAATAAATTTGTGCATGACGCATCCAATAATTTCACTCTCGAGTAAAGTCTCATCGAAATTTATTTGTAATGATAATCTAAATGCTGCTATAATCAAATTCATGCTTTTTATTTTGATTTCAGTGGATTTCTTTTAATCTCAAATTACTGATTTTTTTTTCTACATTTTCATTTCACTTTTGACTATTAGTCCCAAATGTTGATCCCAATTTTCGTATACTTTCCCATTTGTATACTTTTTTGTATACTTTCCCATTTGCAACTTCATATTCATGCATTGCGACGACATATTAATATTAAAATTTTTTTTAATTATTATGTAAACTAAAATGTGGGTTAGAGAAGACACTAAATCATTTTATAAAAGTAAATATTTGTTCTAAAAGTTTTATTGTCATTATAAACCATACTGAATTTAGCTTTTTAAATGAAGACAAAAAATAAAGAAATAAGAAAATAGAGAAAATATTTGAATTTTTATTATTCTAAATGGAAATAATGAATAATAATAAAAATAAATTTAATAATAATAAAAAGAATTAAAGAGGTATCATTTTAAATATTAAAATGAACACTTGTGACAATAAGAAAAGGGATTCATAGAGCTCGATTGTTCCTATGACTTTTTTAAATTAATTTTTCAAAGCAAATACATTAAATCTTTTAAGCCGTTAAATGAATATTTGTTTAACAAATTTGAATGCCTCATATTACCTCTTTAAAGGTGGTAAATAAACAATTTACCACCTGTAAAAAGGTTGCCATCACTCATTTTCGGCTTGTAGAATGGATTTTTTTTTCAGATTACCTGGTGTTATATTTAGAATCTCATTTTATCGATGGACAAACTTTACTTTAGAGTACAAGTGCTAAAAACTTTTTCTCAAATTTGCATACACATTTTACATATTCATAGCTGAATTTAAGAGTTTTTATATTCTGAAATTATGAATTCTAATATACTCTCAAAAGTATTGATTGACTATATATATATTGATTAAAATACCGTAACAGTGATAGAATAAAATTTAAATTCAAAAAAAATCTTAAGTACTTAATAAAAAAGAAATTTTACTAAAAAGATTGAAGTATATGATCTGTAGGAACAAGAAAGTGAGGTTATAGTGCTGCGGAATTTAGAAGGGAAAAAATCGGACAGTTACATTTTCAAAAGCATTGTGATATCACAGGATTTGACTTTGTTAGAAAAATTGTTTTACACTATAAATAAAACAAATAAAAAGCTGTAAAATAACCAATGTTTATTACTATTTAATGTTTAAATTTAAAAAAATAAATAAATCATGAACAAAATGAAAGTGATGGATGTAATAATCTCTAATTTGCGCTCTAAAAATAATTTCCTAAAAACTCGAACCTCGTCTTCACTGTAATTTTACTTTCAATTGCTGGGCTGGCCGGCGTCGTGGCATAGGAGTAGTACGTCTTCCCCGTGATCTGGCGTCCTGCGTTCGAGTCCCGGTTCGGGCATGGTTGTTCTTCATCTGTGTTCTATCTGTGAGATATGTGAATGTGCCCCCCTGTAAAAAGGGGTTGTGCAAGCGAATGTGTGAGTTTCATCTTCATATGATCTTGAAGTCAGATTTCTGCCCTCGGGTGCTCAAGGGTCTTTACCCTCAGAAGCTACTGCACCCCCCTTTCCGTTGTAACGCGGACACGACATCATCATCATCAATTACTGGACTATTCTTTTCTGACAGAGTCAAATCCCTGATCCAACAAATTCCTTTCTAGAACTATATAGAAACCAAATATTTTCTTACGGTCTCTCTTTTCTATTTACTGCCTTCCTATTCTGTACGCTACATCATGCTATGCTCGCTATGACTAAGACAAAAAAAATCTCGACAAAAATATAATTTGATTATTTTTTGAAGATGTGAAGAATATAATTTGATAAAGAAATGCATGTCTGTTTTCTAAATTTGTTGTTGTTTATAATGGTACTTGCCATGGATAAGCTCGCTGATGAAGTCCGCAATTTTAAGCCAAGGGAGTGTCTTAGTAGCGCCAACTAAGGCCAAGATTACGTCTTAGCTACTCACGCATCACATTCACTTGCACAACCCCTTTTTACAGGGGGGCGCATTCACACATAGAACAGATGAAGAACAGCGACTCCCGAACCGAGATTCGAACCCAGGACGCGAAGATCACGAGGAAGACGCGCTACTCCTATGCCGGGACACCGGCTCTAAAGGTGTTTACATATTTAATTAAAATTAAACACTATCAATATCGGGGGGGGATCAGTTCGACGCTAAAAGCGACTAGTAAAGAATAATAAAAATAACGCTATCGTGAAAGCAAGAGGATAAATTAACCAAATAGTTACTTTTTTAATAGTACTATGAAGGCTCCATTAAAATTATTCATTTAACAACGAATAAAGTCGGATAAAAATTATTGAAATAACACAACTTTAATATTTTTGGTAATTTAATGCTTAAAAGTAGCTTTGTCAAGAAATCATGAACCGAAATGAGAAATTGTCGAAGAATTTTAGTTGAAATGCTACTAATGTACCCGGCGTACGAAATAGTTAAATATAAAGTATTTAGAAGCAATATTTATCTCTATAACTGACAATTTATATTTCTTGGATAAAAATAACTATTAATATAATATAATAATTTCTGTCTATGAATATATATTCTTTTTATAGAAAATAATAGGCAAAGATTTTTGCTGCTGTTTTTGATTTTACAAATGTTTTGAACATTAAGATAGGATTGCCGTAGAAAGATATTCAAAATAGTTACTTAAAAAAGATTCTTGGGAACTCTCGAGAATATTCTTCTCATAGTTTTCTGACATACTAACTCAATATGACGCATTTTTTGCTTTGTATGTGCTGTCAAAATAAGAACAATCTGCATTTTAAATTTTTATTAAGGCGACTGGATCCAAATTTCATACAGATAAACAATTTTTGATGAGTTACGAAATTCCATTAAAAAGAGGACTTACAAAATTCCATTTGTCTAAACCATTTCGTTTTATAAAGGTATTTCGCTAAAATTTTGATAAAATTCTATGATTTAAGTGCAAAAAAAAAAATTAAAAAAATGTGTCATATTTCGCCCTTTTTGGCTTTCTTTCTCTTCTTCTTCTTTTTTTTTTTTTTTTTTGTTATGTTGCTAACAATAAATAAATAATCGAACTCAAATATTTTGGAAAGTAAGAAGGTTTATTTAAAATCTTGAAAATGAGTTGATGATTAGTAGAGAATTTGACGCAGCAACCCAAAGTCGTCAGACTCACTTGACGCAGCAACAGCAACCACACATGCTCGCCATAACGCTTGGCACTACTCAAATGGGTACAGGCGCATTAGAATCAACAGCTCAATACATCACCACTCGTCTGACCTCCGACTCACTGGAGGGAGAGTCTGTAGTGAAAGCTTATAAGCCAGTTAACAGCCACGCTGCACGAGCAATTGCTTTTGTATCGTGGTCAGGTTACTGGGCTGCGAACCACAAAGTCCCAGGTTCTATTCTCGCTCATATCAATCCGCCACAATTCTTTCATTTAGGACTCATTTATATTATAACGACTCCCCAAACTTTCCCGCATATTCTCTAATAAAGATGTACTCTTCAATCCGCATAAAATTGTAGACTTGGGGCAAGCTCGCAAATAGTGCTCAGATTTTTATTTTCATACAGGAGAATTCTATGCATCATCGTAAAATAAAGGAAACAGTTGCTTGTGTATTAATCGCTTGCCAATGGCGAACGGCAGTTATGAAAAAAAGACTTTTAATGAGTGATCTTTGGCAATTATTTTCTGGCCTAAATTAATACATAACTATCAGAAAATTAAATGTATAATTCGGAGCCATTTTTTCCATTTGATCAAATTCTTACAAAAGTTATAAATATATTGACATGTTCGTATTCCCAATTTCACTTATGTCACGTTTTTGAGTTGTTGCAAGGGCATGCGTGCGAAAATGCAGACTTAGAGACAGACTTAGATTTGCCTGATTTGATTCAAAATTTGAAAAAAAATCTACACTTTAGATGGTAAAATTATGAACCAAATTTTATTTGTCTAAGTGTAAGAATTATCGCAATTATATATGTAAGAAATTACAGATCAAAGATAGTCAACTCCTTGACGGATTTAGTTTCCATTTTGATGCGAATTTGTACTTCAGAAACAAAACTTATGTACTAAATTTTATCTAACTAACTCTTACGTATTGCAATTATTGTATTCATTTGTACTTGGATAGTTGGACAGACAGACTTCCTTGAATGGATTTCGTTCAAAATTTAATAAAAATCTAAAAGTTTGGTGTCTATATTGTCACGTAGGTTCTTTGTTGTTGTTTCTTATGGCACTTGCCACTGACAAGCCCGCTGTCACGAAGACAGCGATTTAAGCCTGAGGGGAACGTCTCTTATTTTTTATAGCAGCGCCAACTAGGGCCAAGAGTACGACTTTGCCACTCACGCATCACTCATTCGCTTGCACAACCCCTTTTTACAGGAGGGCACATTCACACATCTCACAGATAGAACAACAGAATAACAACCATGCCCAAACCGGGACTCGAACCCGGGACGCCCAGATCACGGGGAAGACGCGCTACCCCTATGCCAGGACGCCGGCACGTAGGTTCTTTAGTGTGGAACTCAATGACACACACACAAGAAGTAGAGCTAAACCAATTTATTAACTCAACTTTGAACTGAGAACACAGTGACTGACAAATCTTCTGCTTTTATACTAGCAGGGAAAGTTTCAGAATACTTTTCTGGAGACAGTAAGAAAAGTCCAGAACACTTGTCTGGTAAACTAAAGAGATGTCCAGAATCTTCTGGAACATGAAATAAAGGGAAACACAAAATCAAGGAATTAAATATTTACACAGACTGTGAGTCGCGTTGTCTCTATCGGGATTCGAACTTACGATCTCTTGATAATGAGATAAGTGCTATAACCATTCGGCCTTGGAGAGTTGGCTGCCTCTTTTCAATGCGGCAATATAACACATTTCATCCTTCTAGCTTTAAACGTTTTTAGCTTATTCAAAGGCATTTAAAATTCCAAAAATACGTTTTTCGAATTCGGGGAGTTATGAAATGAGATTCATCATAATCCCGAATTCGATTTTCTTGACGATTGCAATACTTTCTCATTTTATATTTCGTATATGAAAAAATAAAAACGACGACCTGTAGGTAGAACAGTTATTTTATGAACTCTTGCAGGAGGAAAGAGCAGTAGTAATTTACCGAAATGAAAGTGGCTGTGATTATGAAAGGAGCGATCACTGAAAATAATCAAAATGTTGATATCAATTCAAGACACATAAGTGGCCACTCTCTGAGCGACGATATTTGTATATAAAATTATTATATCTAACATGGTGATGGGCTTTTGTTCACAGAAATTTTTCAAATTTTATATCTGCTTTAAGTAGGCAAGGAAATAATTATTCCTAGTTATCAAATGAGTGCTAAAATAAGTACAAGATAAACTCTATCTCGAACTTTCCCCCTTGCATGCATTATCAGAGCCGCCACTCATCAAAACACTTTCACTTTGGAACGTTTTTATCTTGTTTGTTTAACCATTGAACTTAAACGCCTGCTAGGAATCGACCCGATAAAGAATTTCAAACTTATTCGAGATGGATATACAATATTACCTCGATATTTCTCAGAAGCGTGGAAAAAATGTTGCTGCGAAAAGGTGACCGTAACAAAATCATGATTGATTCCAGCATACTCCGGAATATGGACGTCACTTAAAACAGATTTCACGAATGAACATACCCTCAGAATAAAATCGAAAAAAGGAAAAGGGGATTTCGGATTCTTTTTGATATTACTGACAGAGTCAATTATAATCTTAAGTAGAAATATTTGGAATTACTCAATTTTGAGGGACACTGCAAGAAGTATTTTGGTATGGTAGTGGAATATAAGTAGAATTTTCATTTTGTATATAGCTTTTGTTGTGACAATAAATAATATTTAATATCAAACTGCTTGAATGGCACGAGAAATATTTTATTTCTTTTTATTCCCACCGGGAGGCACCTCAGAAAGGATGATGGGTATCTTCCGATATGGTGGTTGGTTTTCGCCACCTTGTTGGGTACAGAAATGGAGTGGGTCGGCTGCCTCCTGTCGATGACGGGACGTACTTCTCACGGGATGGATTGTTCCGTAGACGTGATGGCCCTTAGGGCTCAACTCTTGTTACCGCCAGTATTGCTATAGCGGAGGTCCTCATTCAGATTTACACGTGTGCTTTCAAACGTGTCGGTTTTAGTTTAGTTTAGTTACATTAACGTCCCGTTGTAAAGCAACACTAGGGCTATTTAGGGTCTGACCTCGTCATTTTGAACTGCGGTCAGATGACGAGGATGAAACCTGAACTGGTATCTCCCTCTCCACACCACAGCACATCAGTGGGAGGACGTTTGGCCTGACGGATTTAGCGTACAACAGACCCCCTTACACGACGGTTCTTCGGTGGAATCGGGTCTCGAACCTGAAACCTAACGGCTCACGAGCGGAGACCGTACCACCAGGCCACCGCGGCCCCTTTCAAACTCGTCGGAGTAACCGCTTAAGATTAAGGTTTACTTCTTTTTAAAAATGAGAGTGCTTATTTGAATTCATAGATTCACGTTTGGAGGGCTTCTTCTTCTTCTTCAATATTGAAAGGTAGTCAGATGAGGATAATATCTCTACAATCTTCTGCAGCACATCCACCGACTGGAAGATGGTTGACTCTCCGTATCAGATTTATCGTGCCCATAAACACAGCTGATCTTTAGAGAAATTTGGTTTTAAAGCTGCCGCGGTTCTATTTACATAATTATACAAAATAACTATTCTCATAAAATGACAAAGGTGACAAAGGTTATACGATTCATTTGCATCTGAACCGCTTATCCCGCCTGGCTTTTGGATAGCACAAGACACTCTTCCCAATGCTTTACCGCCATTATTAATTAACACTTGAACCGCTGGGACAGGTGGCCTTAAAAAAGTGGCTCATGGATAACAAAATCAAATTGGATTGATTAAAATAGTCAATGGCGATATTTAATAATACTCAGAAAGCAAAAAGCAACACCACATTCGCATGTGAATCTTGGCGGTTTAATAATCTGCAGAAAGAGACCAATAAATTTAAGTTACTCACATATGTTCATCATATAGAATATCAATTGTGGACGTTTAAAACAAAATTCAATCCATATATATCAAATGTTTCAAAATGTATAACTTTACCTCAGACCAATTTATCTTGAGGCAATAATAGACCACTTTCATTGTTCTATGCAGTCCGTCTCTAGTGGCTGTACAAAATACTGCAATTATTCATTGAGTACAATAATTATAAACTGACAACACCTACCCGTCCTGAGGCATGAGGATAAATCTGAATTGCCGGACCACCGCGGCATCATTGACGGGAACTAAAGGTGAGTCCTAAGGATCATCACCGGCCACGATACAACCCTTCCCGAAGGAAGCACGGTAGGAGGTATCCGACCCCCACCATTTCAGTACCCAACAGAGGGGCGAGAACCAACCACCATACCGGAAACTTCTCCTCCTCATTTCTGAGGTGTCCCCCAATGGAGTTCATTGATTATAATAACATATTTCAAATTTCCTTAGGTTGTGATTGCCTAAATTCTTTCCTTTGCTTTTATTTTAAGTTAGTGAAGCGTATTTGATGATATGAAATCTGTCGTGCATCGTGAGATAAGATTGGTGTGAAATGAATATTGAAAAATTGTACAAAATGATTGATAGAACAAATTGATAGATTTAAAACCGCAAAATATGAAACTCATTTATTAACTGGGTAGTAGGTGTTCATTAGGAAAGCATTTTCAAAATTTTAATTAGATTTCTTATTAAAAATCAATCGAAATATAATATTTTTTATCTAATAACTTCGACGCATATTATTGTACAAAAATTTCTTTATAAGCCATTTTAAAATTTAAAAATTAAGTGGCAGTATTTTAATTTCAGTATAATTCTTTTTATCTAATTTTAATAATTTTTAAAAAATATTTAAAAACATATTGGTAATGGTACATTTTGTTGTTTTAGTTGCTGGATTTATATACAGAGCTCACTGTGGCAATATTAAATATGTTTTTCGATTGTTTGCATAAAATCATTGCTATAATTAATAGCAGATTTTTAGAAATGATGTAAAGGTGGAATAATCTGTTCAAAACAATTATTATAATATGATGTCTTGGATTAGAGTTTCAAATTTTTATTGACATTTTTTAAATTAATGGTAAGATTTGTTGCATGTTCTTCCTTTATCCCCTTGCATTATTTTTTTCATAAATTTTATTTTTAAAATTGGAATGAAAGCCAACGTGTTAAATATCTCTGTTCTAAAGATGACAAAAATTGTTGATTAAATATAAGAGAGAAAATCTGTTCATCCCATTCATTTGCAAAGCACATTCACTTCCTTTCGCTCACGAAACAAGCATTTACTTGATTTCACGTTCAACAAAAGCAGGGCGGATCTAGTTACTGGTCGCTTGTGAGTAGTCAATAAAACTGTGACATAACATTGATGGATAATATTTTGACTTCAATCGGAACGCGATCCGTCTAGATTGAAGGAAATGTTTGACTGCCGTCTAACGATTTTGATGGATCGACCATTTTCTTCGAGCGAAACAACCGCAACAAACATTCACTCCCCCCTCGTCAGCAGGAGACCGGGAGCGTGACCCAGTGCTCTTGAGCCTTCTTTTCTTGGTCGAGCGCCTTTGTTCCACCAGCCCCAAAAATAGAACGTCTTGGTAGAAAGAAAGCGCTTTATGAATTCTCGCTCCTGCCGTCCCTCCCCCCTCTCGTAGCTTCTTCCGCATGGTCCCGTCCGCGCCGAGACACAACAACACAACAGCACCTGCAATAATCATCTGCTGTATGGAGCAGACGACGTGGCACACATTGTGAACCCTCCCCTACGATGCGGGCCAAGTTCACCGTTATCCTAAACATAAAAAAAATTGTAACGGGATTTTTTTTTCTTTATATTAGTTTTGCATGTTATTTTTATGAGTCCCTTTTCCAAACGCTCCTTCCGGTTAAATTAGACCGAACAATATTACCGATAAAGATAGAGAAATAGAGAGGGGAACGAAATATCCCATACGATAGTGGAGATTAAGATACATTTAAGAGCAAATACAAACCACGCCTTTTTGTTATTCGAGAAATGGAACTAAAAGTGGGGAACGAAACAACAAAGGTCCGATGCTAAATTTAGAAACTCAAGCTGAATGAGAGAAAAACCAATGTTGCTTTGTAGCAGTTCTTGTAATGAAACCAAACCTACAAAATTGCGGTTCTTTTGACAAAAAAGTAAACCCGGCTACATCCCTCGAAGGAAGAATTTCTCATGTTTGTAATAATATTCGATGGGAACAAACTGTGATGACAGATGGAGATGGTGGATTGCAAATTTTTGACCCAGTATACCCCGAAAATAAATATATAATGGTTTTTTCTTTTTCGAACGGAAACTTCCTCCTTTTGTTCGAATGATAGAAATTTTCTTAATGCTGAAAAGTTTCTAAAAGCTGCAGAAGAATGCATAGGAAGTCGAGGAATACAATTTCAAGGCCACGCAGATTTGTAAATGTGGCTGATTTCGGTTTTTATTGCCTGAGGGCAGATGGCGGGTTTGATCATGCTTGAAAATTTAATGGTTTGAGAAACGGAAACCAAAACAAAAATATTTGAATGAAAAATATTCTATGGCTTATATTCTAAAAACATCCTATGCTACCTTTTTGAAATTCTTTTCTGTCATAAAAAAAATAAATAATAAAAATAAAAATAAAAAAAAATAAAAAAAACAAGCTCTCCAGTCTGTATATATATATATATATATATATATTATTCTGTAATGATTTAACTTACATGAAGGAATATGCGTTATATTTAAAACTTCATTATCTAAGGATCCTATAATAAAGGCAATATTAGGTGCTCCATATAACTCTTTTACGCATTTGCTTGGGTATTTTAAATACTTTGTGGTTTGTATACATCTATGAAGAAGGGATTGCAATTATAAAATCCAGGGTAACTTCTCCCTTTCCACTTCTTTATAGAGCATTAAAAAAATATGATTTTTTTGAAAAATTTGGAATAGCAAAAAATTTCATAACAGCATTAAAAAATGCAATTTTTTTTTTATATTGCTCTGAAATTTTCTGAGACTTATCCAAATGTAATTTTTATTAATTGTTCATTTTTTTCCCTAATCGCAGACAGTTGGAAGCTTTTTCTAAAACTATTTTTTGAAGTGCTGCTTTCATACGCATACTGGTTATTAAATATAGGTTTATATATTCTATCTGTCATAAAAAAAGTTTTAAATTAATTTAAAATTATTTATATTTTAATTTCTTTAATTTGAAATAAAGATTCATTAAAAAAACAGTAATAAATAAGCAAACGGAATCGTAAAAAAAAAAAGTATTTTTGTTTATAATTTTTACATTTGATTGTTTATAACCATCTTGCTTATAAATAATCTGATTATGGAAATATCCATTTGAAAAAAATCATTGAGATTTTAAACTTAGTCAGCTGTCAGATCTGGAAATGACCGTGAAACGAGCAGCCAATTGTTCACACCTGAGGACAAATCGAAACGACTCTCATCTAAAAAGATAAATCGGCTTTACCTCAACTGACACCGGTTATAATCCACTTTACAAGTGAGTCAAAATGGTTGTCGAAATGAAGTCGATGCAAATCAACCGATCCAGGCTGTCTTGTGCAGAAGAGAAGAGAAAAGAAAAATAGAATTTTAATAGCTTCTGACGATGAGGAAGTGATCATCTCCATGACCATTTCACCCGCTAGAACAGAAAAGAATGTTGAAAAGTTTACCTTTCTTCTGCGTTCTAATCACCGGTCTTGAACTTGAGGAGAAAGAAATGTAGGTTGTAAAAAATCGGTGATATTCATGACATATTAAACTTCATCTCATTTGAAACACATTTTTGTTTAATGTGCATCGGCAGAGAACAACTAACCACTTATTAACTATGGTTGAGTTGTTGCCTCTGGTTTTGCAGGTAAACAGAACGGTGTTATGAGAGCGGTGTTACGCTTCTAATTGTCTTTTCTTTCAACTTTGACAGTGAACTTAAACAATGATCTGACGAGAAAAAAAGGCAAATTTTCATTTTTAAATGAAAAATGATTTTCATTCTTTTTTAAATCAGAAAGACACATGAATACAAAAGATTAAATTGCAGGAATTAGTTGTTTAAATAGTAATAACACCAATAAAACAGTTGCATGCCCATGTTGGAAGTCAGAGTCGCTTTAGCTTATGAAAAATCATTTTACGAATGAGGAATTCAGTATTTTTTTCGTCATATCAAGGGAAAAAAATCTTTAATTTGATTTAAATTTGCAACCAAAGTAAGAGTCAAAAGAGAGAGAAATAAAGTTTACTAGAATATTTATTTGAAATAGAGGTAAAATTCTTCTATGAATCAGATTTTTTTTTTTTTTTTTTTTTTGCATTAATAAGGCTGATTCGGAGAACAAGATGAACCCTTTTTACACCGAATGGATTAAAAAACTCATGCGAATATTTTCGAAAAAAATATAAAGAGTTGAAAATTGAATTCAGCTTAAAAAATTTTATAATGCATTATCATAATTCAAGGAAATAATATTATATATTAGAATAATTATATAAAAATTGTTATAATGCAAGGAGCTGAATTTTTTTTTTTTTTCCTAATTGTATTTTGTACTTTCACTATATGGCAATAATTCTGCATCGTTTTAAAACATGCATCTGCATTTATATAGCAAAATTAATCATTGCACTTATTGACTTTTTTGATTTTTAAATAGTTTTGACTCTAAGGAGGATTTTTAATTGTAAATTAGTTAGTTTGCGTTTAATCTTGATATATTATTAGATATTAGTAGATTGTGGTAACTACAATTGCACAACAATCGTTTATTATTTGTAAAGTGGCAACAATTACTTAGCATTCTGAAATCCTCATCAGTTCTCTGTTAAGCGGATTATAGTCAATTTAAATGACAAATATTACTGCACATAACAGGATGGGCACTTTCTTAATCTGTCCTTTGACATCGCATTTCACTCTTTTGCAGTTACATTAATTCAAAATTGTTAGTATTTTAACCATTAATTTATTTACTATTAAGCTTTCCATCTAGTGTAAGTAATAAATATACAGGGAGTCCGTTCTAATTGTGACTCAGTAATAATTTCGAAACTGTTAGAGATAAATAGCTTCAATCAGGAAATTGCTTCAAATAAAGTAAGAAATTATGTGTTATCATGCTTGAGTCAATTAATTACTGTGAATCAGTCATCAGTCAATATGTCATTGTGAATTAATTAACTATCACAAACTGTTCAGAAAATCTGGGGTCATAGTTTTATATAGATCTAGGAAAAATTATTTTATATGTATTAGTCAGTTTTTTAAAATGCTGTATATTAAAACCATTTTTATTTAAATAATAATTTTTTGCATTTTAGTCTAGTGTTTAAAAATTAGCAACCGGATTTAAACTGACTTCCAGATGAATTAACAGTTTGTCATATCATGGCAACATAATGAAAGTTTTTAATCGATTGCAAAATTTGCATAGCAGAAAACGAGTAATAAAAGCATGTTAATTCTAAACTATGTTTAAAGTTTCTATTTTTTTTTTTTTTCTTTTATAAATATGCTTTCCTCCCTTGCTATGGTGGAAATCTAGCTTAATCCTAAAATCCCTTAATATTTAATATTATTTTAAATTCCTTTTTTTCCAACAATATTTCTATATCTCTGTTATTAGACTGCGTAACATTATTAAATTATATTATGATGTAATGATATTCTTTTTCAGCACAATTATAGGACTGAAGATGAATGACGTAAGTCCAGGCTTTCCTGATTCTCATATTCCTTATTCTCCTGACTTGCTCCTGAAAAGTCTTTAGCTCATCGGGAAGTTAGTTTAAAATCAATTGTAAAATTTTTCAAACAAACAGATATAATATAAAGCGAGTTAATAATGATAGTAAAACGATGTGAATTTTCACTGATATGACAATTGATGTTTTTTTTGTTTTTTTTTGCTTAATATTCATTTATTTACTATTTACAATAGATCTTTTTCCCACATAGGCTGTTAAGATGGTTTTCAGATAAAGTGTGTGAGAGTTTTTGCCGTTTACTTGAATAACTCACAGAGCAACCACTCAAGGCTTCTCTAATGATAATGAGCATAAGCAGCAATTTTCGTATAATTCTGAGTAAGAAAAGGAAAGTCCTTCTTCGATTATAGAAGGACATTATGATATATTTTCTGCAGCAAGGTTTGGTACTAGAACGTTGTTCTTGTAAGGTTGAATAGGATATATTATACTTATCCAGTAAATATTTTTTATTGAAGAAAGTTCTAGTTGAAGGAATTTCTAGATAAAAGTGATGGAACTAGGCTATAGTAAGCAATGCAAATTTGTTACTTTACAAAGATTATAGCTTAAATACAAAAAATAAAGCAATTGATAGTTAATTTTAATTCAATTTATAAATTGTAATAAAAAATGTAAATTTAATTAATAATAAAGTTAAAATTAAATTTAAAAATGTATTCAATATACTTGATAAATTCTGATTGAAGAATGTAAATAAAATTGTATGCCATTAGCTAAATATTATCACAGAAAAAAAATTATAAAAGGGATTTTATTTTGAATATAACTTTTATTTCGATAATTTAAACAACTCGTTATAATGTATTTGATATAACATTATAATCCTTTGAATATTTATTAATCAAAAACATTCCAAATATCTAGAAGATATGCAATACTAATGACTGATCAAAGTATTGTAGATAGCATAGAGAACCACTGTAATAAACTCTATTACATTATACGTTAAGTTCTCAAACAGAGAAAGTCCAGTCATTGATGATGGGACCATTAATTAGACACCATACCATTATTGTACCCCAAGGAAATCTAAGTTTTATCTATTTATAAAATAATTTTTGATATTCGTATTCAAAGTGCCCCGCAATTGGCAATTTGACTAGTTAAATATTTATTAATTTTTTTTTAATTTAAAATATTTTGCGTTCTTTAAAGAATTATTTAGGTTCACAATTTTAAATTTTAATATTAATCTTTAAAAAAATTCTTTTCAAATACTCCTCAAATTTAAATATTATAAAAGACCAAAGTTATTTTTCTTCAGAATTGGGCACCGATAAAAATGTAGTGAAAAAACGTCCGGGTCACCAATGTAGCGGATTGAATTGAGAAGGATAGAACCTGGGACCTTGTGGTTCGCAGTCGAGTAACAAGACCACAATACAAAAGAAATTGCCCGTGTTTCGTAACTGTTAACTGGCTTATAAGTTCTTCACTACAGAAATATTCGAGACTAATTGGACTTGTTATCATTTTTATAATATATTTAAATAACTCTAAAACGTTTCGTATTTTATTCCAATGTTACTCACTGCGACTTAGCTTCTTTATAGTAATATTTATCACAAAAATAATTTAAATTTAAAGTTATTTTTCATTTTTAAAAGCACTGAAATGTTACTTCACTTCCAAAAGCGTGTTTTTTAAAGGATTTTATTATTTACTTTAATATATAATACAATTCATTGAGTAAATATTTAAAATCGTGTATTCATTTTTTTTGTAATCCACTCACAAGTGACATCACTTGAATGAAATGAATAATTAACTAAATTAATCGATTGCATTTTCAATTAATTATCTATTAAATAATCGATAATTATCGATTGTATTAATCGATTAAATGGATTCTGAAGTCATGAAAACATTGTATTTTTAAAGGAACCTCACAAAAATGTACAAAATTTCAAAACTCATGTACATAAAAAAAGTTGTGAAAAAAATCAATTCCGAAATTCCGCCTTCACAACCATGAAAGAGCTAAAGTTAAATGAAAGCGTGTAATCAAAAATATATGACTCAAAAGCAACGAAAAAAAATTAACTTTGTTGATGTAAAATTTTAGTTAGAAATCAAAATTGGCACAATAACCTTGAAACTAGATGCAATAACTGGCAGATGATGATTCATCCTAGAAGTGGAGCGTCTGTATTTCTCTTACAATGAAATGTCACTCTTTCATGTAAAAATGCAAGTTTGCAATCAGTTCAAAAATTGATCATCTATCACATTAATTGGAGATCGCCTTTCAACTAGGATTAGACTGTTGCCAGGGGGCTATCTCTGCTTCGCGTGCAACATCACAAGCTGTTGGGAAGTTTTAGTTTGTTTTTTTCTGGCCTGAAAAATCCTCACGCGATCGTTTCAATAATTTGTACTTCAATAGTGAGATGGTTTATACAATTTTCGAAAAGAATACAGTATTTTGTTATTTTAAATAAAATGTAGATGAATTTATTTTGATTATAAGTTTTTGTTTTTAAAAAATTTATATGTTGATGAAGACAAGCAATATTCAAGGGTGACTGCGACACCAATATTAAAAGTCTTACAAATTTCCTTGAGATGATTTCAAATATTTCAGAATGTCAACGGGATGTTTTTTCATAGACAATATTTTCAAGACGCTTGTTTAATTAATAATTAAATTATTAAAAATTATATTATTTCACAAATTTATTAAATGTAACAATGTTTCACTGCATCGCTTTACAAAAATTTTCACATTTTTAGCTTTGAAACATTAAAAAAAAAAAAAAAAGTTGTTCAGAATAGCTCAACCTGACGGTAGAGTTAAATTTTGTGAATTTGTTTATTCCTTTGGTATATACAGAATTAATGTGAATTTTGTATATTTCTTTGGTATTTCTGTATTTTCCTTTGAAAATAAATGACATTTTAGAATGAACTGCAAGACAAACTTAATCCTTTAAATAATAAACCAGAACTTGAAGAATGTATATGATAGATCTGTAAGCCAGGGAGCAGAAATCAGAGAGAGGATAAGATGGTTTGCTTCTAAGAATGCAAAGAAGTTTAATAATCTTCTCAAACTTTTAGTAAACCATTTTCAAATTTTAAGCAATAATTTTTTTTAAAAATAAGAAAAAGTAAATAAAAGTAATAGATTTTTTCCTGTAAAGTAAATAAAAGTTTCATTAAATATGTATGAAAAAGTTTCAGCTTCTGTGGAGATCGACTGTTAAAAATTTCAACATTTTTTTAATTTTTATGCCATCCCGATAGGGTAAAAGTGTCAATTAATAAATGTTTCTCTTACATTTAACATTGTACACACAAGGTTTCCAAGTTCTTATCTACTATATTTGCTCAAAGATAGGCTTATTTTTAAATTTGGAGGGACTTTTCATAAAGCTAGATGAACATTTATTTCAATACAGAAAAAAAAACCATTTTATTTCAATACAAAAATAAAAATTCGATATTTATCTAGCAGGTACATCATCAAATTAACGTGACTTCAGAGAAAATCAACATAACGTTGTTCGCTTTGATTGGTCGATGGCTGCAACTTTGACTATATAAGCAAGGGAAGAGAAATTGAAGGAAAACTGAGCAATTAAAATATCTCAGAGAAATACCGGCATGCCAAAATTAAAATTAAAATTATCTGCACTTAATTATATAATTTCTAAAAGAACGACAAATTTCAATAAAAAGGAGCTTTTGGATATGTTGGCGATTCATGCTTTATGCAATCGCAATGCTGGCAGTTTTAGAAGAATACAAATATCGTTTTCCAATTTCCCTCCATTTTTCCAGGAAGTGAATTTACAGAATGGTTTAACGATTGCAAACTATGCAAATTATTGATTCTTATTTGATGAAAGTTTGCAGTTGGAAGTATATGTCTAGTTGCAATAGTTAAGAATATAAATGCATGTTCCTGTTTTTTTTTTTTTTTTGAAACACCCTGTATATAGAAAGATATTTAATCGCATATTTAAAAAAACAATAAGTAATATAAAAGGAATTCTAATATGACTTTCATGTCAAATACTGATGTTATACTAACTTTCATTCTTTAATATATTTGAGATTAAAAAATGAAACTTGTTTTTTTTTTAATTTCTTGCATATGAAATGTAGAGAAAATATCGTAACCGTCAAAAACTTATGATTTTGAAGAACCTCCACGTTTTAGACTCACTGAGTTCGAAAAACACATTTTTAGAAAATATCTATCACTATCCGCTCATCTATCGGTCTGTGACAAAGAAATTAAAAGAAGCTATATGGATGAAATTTTGTATATGGTCTTTATACCAAATTTGTATATTTCAATCAAATTTTGTTCAAACTCTGTCCAAAGGAAGTCTGGCTGCCCGGCTGTTCGAATATAAATCACACGATAGCTACAAAAAGAAAAGAGCTAGATAAATAACATTCGGTACGCAGATTTAATGTCTATAGCGTAGATATTTATCAAATTTTGAGCCAAATCCAACAAGAAATTGGCCGCCTGTTGTTCTGTACTTTCAGAAACATGTAAACGATAACCCATAAACAAAATGACTTGAATATATTGAATTTATTATGCGATTTTAAGACTACAGGTGTTCTTTTTTCACTCTATTAGAAAAAACGCTTTTAAAACATGAATTTAGTTTTCGGATACTTTTAACCGCATGTCAGGAGTTAATTACCAAAAACACTCCCCTAGAATTACATGATACATTCAGTAAAAAAGCTAAACTCATGCCAAAGGTTGTACACCAATGCTATGAAAAAAGTTCACTGGAATAACTACACCCTCTTCTTTTTTTTTCTTCTTTTTTTTATAGATCATTTCTAAAAGTTGAAATTATTGAATTGTAATCATTGCACATGCGACTCGGAAATTCTTTGGACATACAGTGTGCGATCTGTCTCGAAGGAGTTAATTCACATTAATTATTGTTAATTGTCTCGAGTTAACTATGCTTTCATAAATTCTGGAAAGCAATGCATGTTTCATGAAATGTATTTGTTCATCTGTTTGATGTCGTTTTATCTAGTAAATGATGATATAATGACCTTCCTCTAATTTTTAACAGTAAAAATAAATTTGTACTTCTTGACGCACGTGAGATAAGTTACTGACAAGACCGTCAATCATGGATATGAAAAAAAAAATATTCATAGATGTCTTGCGGGCGAGAAGAATATAATTTATGTTCATTTGTATCTGGGATATAACATGATTTGACTCCTCAGAAATAATTAAAAAAAATTAATATTCCGTCGATTTGTAGCTTATTTTAAGAAATTGAAATCCCAAATTATTTTTAAATTTGGGATTATTAATTTTTTGTGGTTAATGAACTTACTTTTATCATTTTGAACTAAAAAGGAAACAAGTATTTATATTTTTAAAAAGATGTGTTTTGTCTTTTGCTTTCGTTTAATAAAAGCCTATCAGCATGTTGAAACAATTATGATCGAAGAAATTTGAGTAAATTTTTACAAATTACTAATTAAATAACTTATTTATATTAAAAACTTCCAATCAGATTGTAAAAATCTGATTTGAAGTTTTGAAGAATTTTAAATACAAAAAAACGCATTTTAAACAGTTGGAGTCAGACTGATATGAAAATAATTAAATTAACTTAATAATTTTACTCTTTCGTATAAAAGTGATCAATAAAATATTTTATGCTATTAAATGTTTTATGTTAAAATATTAAATGTTTTATTATTTTCTTTATTTAAAATTAATAAAACTAGAAACAAATAACAAAAAAGGAATAATTATTCCTAATCCCATGGAATTAGAAATAATTTCTTTTATTTTACGGTTTGATTAAAAATTCCATAGAAAAAAAATCTCAACTTTATGAAAACAACTTCCATTTTGAACCATTAAGTTAATTTATTTCAAAAGAAACTTCGACACAGAAACATATTCAGCATAGAAAAACTTAAAATTGGAAAGAAAGAAAGCCAAAGTAATAAAAATTCCGAAAAGAGCAAGTTTTTTCACGGCGAAAACAGAAAAGCGAATGAAATTTGAATAATTTTCTACCCAGTTGGAGATCCTTCTTTCAATACCTCGGTTTCTTTTATTGCTTTTTCTCACTGCAGCCTCGAACCACTTTTCCAGGTTAATCTCGACCAGGAAATGCACCGCATCCTCGCCTAATTTCACTGCCATTATCAATGCAAAGGCCGCCATCTTGGCTTCTCTTGGCTTTACTTATTCAAATGCAGACTTGACTTTTTCTTCATTCATCCGTCCTTCTCACTGGGTCAATCGCTCAACTTTTAACCCATTTCCCCGATAACCCTTTGTTACTCTTCATTGGCAGGACGAATCAAAACAAAGCAATGAAGGGGGGGGGGGTAGAAGACTTAAATAAACAAATAAGGTTCCATTCTATGCATGCTCTAGTGAAAAAAAGCTGTATTCGTTCATTAGCGAGTCCACGTGTTCGTCCTGACCGTGAAAGCGCCGTTTCCAGGTCGGAAGAGTTGAGATGTCTAAGGACAGCTAAAAATAGCATCAGCAAAAGTTGGTTTCGAAATGATACAATAATGAAGACTGATTTTTTTCCCTTTTTGATTCGTGTAATTTGCATCCGGATTTGGCTCATTTGCTGCTACTGATACACTGAAACAGTGCAGGTGTTATTTATTTTTATTCATCCGACGAGTATTTTTTAAATTTAAAGAAAGGAATAGCAGTTTGTTGTTTATTATTATTGCTGATTTTGGTATTAAATGTATAAAAGAAAAATACCCCCTAACACTTATTCATTAATTTAGTAATATTTTATTTGTGCACTTCTTGGAAATGTTTTTAAAATGTGTTTCAAATTATGAATGTTCTAAATAAATTTTATAAATTTAATTTTACGAGTTTAATGCTCAACAAAATTACAAAAAACTCTCATTACCACGGCTGTTAATCTCCATATACTGTTAAAAAAAACTCTCAATCTCGTGTAAAAATAACTAAACACCAGAATACAAACACAGAATGTTTTTCCTTTTCTTTTGGTAAAAAAGTAAGCCAAAAATTCGTAAATACAGAAACCTATTCTTTATTAAATCGCAATATTAAGTGAACAATCCATGAATGAAACTGCAAGTAAAAATTGTTGAAAAAGCATTTTTGTATTGATTTGTGTCCTTTTATGATCATTTTGCATATCACCCATTAGGAAATCGAATGAAATACTATTGATTTCATTCGATGAACAAGCTTCCCATTGTTGTGACAATTGCCTAGAGTCACATAATAATAAAACCACAATTTATATGGCAGTATCAGCGAGAATTCCATAGTGAAGATAACATTTAAAAAACACTATTTTCTTAAAGACGAAACCAAAAAATTAGACTTTTCAAAATAACTATGTAATAAATGCAAATTCTTTCACTAAAAGAATTAGCAATTTCAAAAAGAACTTCACAAATGTTCAACTGTCTAAAATAAAATTTATAAAATCCCTATGAAAATATGAAATCCTAAGTAATGGAAACTTAACAAGAAAGAAAGAATATATGTCAATATAATGAATGTATAAAAAATTGCGCACCGATAAGTGATTTTGACTAATTTTTGTGCGAACTATACCTTTTGAAATACTCTGGATATTTTTTCAATATTTATTGACCTACTTGTTGATATAAAATACTTTCATATATAATATCTTTTAATTAGAGATTAATTTTGTATAAATTATTATAATACATTTAATCTTTTTATTCCTTAAGTCATTTGATTGGCAGCTTTATGAGCTATGATAATTTATAATTGCTTGACGATGAAGGATATATAATTTTTCCTTATTAATAATTTTAAATATTAATAATTAATAATAATATTAATAATCTTTAATAATTTTAAAAGAATTAATAATAATTGAAGAATAAATTGCACATGAAAGAATCTGATACCATTGGAAAAGAAAAAAAAATTGAATTTTTCAAATGGTATTAAACTATTTTTATCAGATAATTTACTCAGTAGTTGCTGAGAAAAACTACAAAATTTTGGTTAATTCTTATCTAATTAATTGAGATTTTAATTTGCATTTTTAAAAATCAATTACAATCTTTGTCTTGTAGTAAAGTTTGGTTGAAATTGCTCAGGAGGAAATATAGGTCATACATATTTTTCCACAATGAGTTTTATTAATTTTAAATTATTTTGAATAAACTATATCAAGTACCGAGGTAAAGAGAGAAAACGGAAATTACATTATTAACTCCTGCTGTCATCCTTTCAAGAAATGATAAAAAAAATAATATTTTATACCATTCCAAAACGATTATATGTATTCTCTAACTTAGCATCATTATGTCAAATCAGTTTAAATGCATTCATTTCGGAATTTTACTGTCTCGTACAAACAATGCGAATTATGAAGTTTCCTTTTATTTTTAAAACAATATAACCAGACGAAAAATAAATTGTAGCATTTTAATGGCAACAATTATAAAAGATTCTTTACTTGTCTGAGTTGCACAAAGCAATACGCATAGCAAATACTTTTTCAATGAAAACAAATGATTAGTTAGTGAAATGGAACGATTGATTTTTACAAAACCCTTTTGTTACTTGATAGTTAAAACCTTTTATGGACACGCAATGTAAAGCAAGCTAGTAAGTGTCTATTGTATGTAAACTATAAACATTTTATTTCATGTTTCCAGTGTAGCCGCAAAATTCTTTATTTCATACATATAGAAATCAACTTTTCAGGGCTTCTATTGGACAAATTAAAAATGGTTTAACGGAATTTCGGTTTATATTTTCTTAAAAGTAAAGTAAACTATTTTAAATTGAGTGAAAAAGTTTCAAATATCTATCACGGATTATTCTAAACTTCTTTTTCAGTATCTTTTTTCAGTTCTATTATTTAAAAACATTTTTTTTCTATATTAAGTGATTTCAAAAATAACCGTTGATAGATCTAGATTTTTAACTTCTCATAATAAAAACATATAAATCCACGAATAAGAATAAGATATATTTATTATTTTTATGGATCTTTTATAAAAGAACTTTATAAGAATTGAACATTTCTAAGGAATTTTATATATTTATATTGATTTTTCTCAATTTAATTTTCATTTCAAATACTTTTCGATTTAAAGTAAAAATTTCTAAAGTAATTTGTTAGATGTTCACAGCTTATTTAAATTATTAACTAATGAACTTTTAAATTCGAAATTATATATCTGAAATAAGCACTTTCATCTACTTTTGTTGATTGATTGTATATATACCTTTTTTTAAATTTCATTATTCTTTTGAGCATCGGGCATTCGGCATTAGTTAAAAAAATGTCCATTTTCTATTTCATTTGGTGCAATGCAATTGTTTTTTTAAACACCCTTTTAAAAATAGCGGTATTTTTGGCACAACAATTTCAGTCTGAAATAATTCGTTCGAATAGTTTTGATTTAAGGTAATTAGTGATGAAATAATAAATATTTTAAACAGCTTTAAAATTTTATTTCTGGACAACGTCACAGAAAATTTTGATTAAATATGGTGGGTATTCATCAAAAGTTGCTAGAAAGAAAATTGTACAAAATGCGAAAAGTCACAAAAAATTAATTAAATTAATTATATTTATTCAATATATTTCGAAGCAAAAATTGTTTCTTTCGGATTGTTTTCATAAAACTATATTTAAAGCAACATAGAGAAATAAATAAGTTTGCATCCTTTTATCAAAAGAAACACCATTTTCTAATTTGACCAGATACATTAGAACAGTGAACGAAGTCATATCAGCTCATAATAAAAATCTAATATAACCAAATTGGTAAAAATATAGTCTTTGAACTATGATAATAAAACAAGAACTTGTGTTCATTTTCTTATAAAATTGATTATATTAAAAAGATGTTGTAAGATATATAATTATTTTTATTTCGAAAATTTAAACCAGTTCTTTAATGTTGGTTTTTGATTACAAAAATATTCTGTGTGTTGAATTTCAATTTTTTTGCGAAATGTATGATGAAAATAATTACGCTAATTATTTTTTCAAGTTTCTAAAGATTCTTTAAGATTTGATGAATTTAATATTAATACAGAAATATCCAGTGGCGTCCTGGCATAGAGATAGCGCATCTTCCCCGTGATCTGGGCGTCCTGGGTTCGAGTCCCGGTTCGGGTATGGTTGTTCTTCATGTGTTCTATCTGTCAGATGTGTGAATGTGACCTCCTGTAAAAAGGGCTGTGCAAGCGATTGTGATGTGTGGGTAGCTAAGACGTACTCTTGGCCCTAGTTGGGGCTACTAAAAACAAGAAGCGCCCCCTTGGCTTAAAATCGCTGATTTCGTCAGCGAGTTTTTTCATGGCATTAGAAGCAACAGAATTAGAAGCAACAGAATTATCCAAGAAACCAGGTATCTTGCCATAAAATAATCTATGATCATATTCATATTCTTCGATATCGTACAACATAGTACGGTATTACTAATCTGATATATAAGGCACTTAGCCGACATATTATTTAGGCGCATTAATGGTCGGTTCCATTTATTTAATTGTTGTAATTTCTGTAATAAAGTTGCCGCTAAAAAGCAACTTTAGTAATAACAATTCCTCACTAATGATTACAATATTAATACTTCCGTTATAGTAAACAGTTATAGTGTCCCTTTTGAAGAAGCATAAGGGCCATTTCCGGGTGGCCCTCATCATTCTGAAGCATTATTAGAAGGTCGGCCTCACTTTATCAAATTTCATCATTTCGTTAGTAGAATGTTTGACTCTTGGTGTTAGATTTAAAGCGTAATAAGCCCACTTGCTCGAAAGATCATTTATAGAATCAGGCTTCGAACCTTGAAATCCCTTGTTTCAAAGTTGTAACTTTACTCATGTGACTTGTAGGAAATCAAGCATTGCTTCCATTTGTAAAACAAACTGATTGCCTAAATTTCACAAATATTTATTGGCTCGTAAACATTCGAAAACTGGTAGTTTTCATATTAAAGTAAATATTATTTTTAAAATTATCGCTATAATTATGTTTAATTATTTAAATCCATTGGTTAAAATTAAATAATATCAGCTCCAGTCACTGAATAATTTTTATTTATATGAAACGTCATATGGATCTTAGATAAGTGACTAGTGATCTCTTGCCACCTACCACCATACATTTTCAAGAATAACTCAAAAACTACTGCCTCTTCATATGTTTTTGAATTCCCCAATCTCCAACCATTGTGCTGATTTAGCAAATTTTTAATTTTATATGAAAGCTTGTGACCCCCAGACACGCCATCAATGATCTCTTACCCTCACTGTCGCTGATTTTCGAGAGTTATCACAAAATAAAACTTTGAAAGAGTCCCAGCCTTAACAAGTGGACCAATTTCACCATTAATTTCATTATTTTGCTAATTGATTAAAATACTGTGCTTATTGTGAAAATATAATTTACAATTGTGCTTTCCTTTACTGTAACATGTATTAGTCCACCAAAATTGATTGATATGATCAATTTAATACTATTAATATGGAGGGTGAAAAATAGGTTTCCGCAACCGACTACTTAAAAATTAAAATATTTAGAATTAGTAAGAAATTTGTAAATTTTATACTTTTATATGCGTGTAAATTAACATTTCTACTCAACTGTATTAAAAAAATCTCATTTTTTTAACTGCAAGCAAAAAGCGCAAACGATAGAGAAAACTTGTCAGTGTCATCACCATCATTCAATCTCTGAGATGACGAAACTCGGCGAGGGCGAAACGAGCAGTGAAAACCAGTCCGAAGGGAGTGTGGCGGCGTTTTCGGTTTCCATGGAAACGTGAAGCGGAAGAGAGCGAGTGCGGAGGACAACGACCGAGAGTAACCTGCCCTCACCTTTACCGATTTCGGAGGGGATAATTTTTTTTTTTTTTTTTTTTCCTTTGGCCCTGCCTCTCTTGCCATTGAAAATCAGCCGGTAATCCCTTCTGACCTTGGCATATCAGATGGGTTGCCAAGAATTTTAATTCATACAATCTTTTCCATTAGATAAAGATCGCCAATAATGTATTCAATAACTTGTGATTTGGCTGTTCTTTTGTTTTGCTTTAGATATTTGTTATAAACAAATAATCTGTTAATAACAGTTATTTTTATATAGTTGTTATTAGCCGAATTGCTGTTTTATCACAGCCACTTAATTCAGTTTATTTAGTTGTTTTTACCTTCTGTAACGCTGCTTTTTATTTTTCCGCAATATGTTTTTTTCTTCTTTTTTAATAATAAATTAAAATTAATGAAACTTTTTAAAAATGTCAACTAATTTATCTATAATTTAGTTTTAACAAAGAAATTTTAATGAAATAATTAATATCTAAATTAATTACCCTTAAATTCGAATATTAATTTAATTTAAACAAGAAATGTAATTAATTTCTTTTTAATTAAATTTCTCATTAATATTCATTAAATTTTTAATTGATTTTGTTTAATTAAAGTAATTAAATTTAATTAATAAATTAAATTAACTACAAATTCAATTAATGCATTCAATTATTTTTTATTAAATTAAATTTAATTACATTTTTATTTAAATATAATTACATTTCTTAAGTTATTTCAACTGTCTTCATTCCCCTCATTTAATTAATTCTATACAATTTTTATCGGAAACAAAAATACTCGTGCAGCATATTTTTTAAGAGTGTACTAAAGATTTTATTTTATTTAATATGTTACATATAAAATTTTAACGCAAATTATACTAGACACTTCCAAGGGTATTTTTTAATTCATAATTTTTTTTAGTTGCAATTCATAGTGTTTAATTCATAATTTTGTTAGTTTATTTTTTACTTTGTGAAACGAATAAATTCGTTTTTAATCCATCTGCGCTGTAAGGATTTTTTTTTAAAATTTGCCTTTCAGTTTCAAAATTTTATGCAATCCTGCATTGGAATCCCATCTAGAGTATTTTAAACACTATTTTTATTTTAAAAAATTATTAAAAATCATGCATTCATAAGAGAATAATATTTGCTTACATCATTTTGCTTTATTCCATCAAAAATTTATTTTCCTTATTAGTTTTGAAAATAATTTTTACTTAAAAAAAATTTCCTTTGTAAACGTGTTTTATAATACGACTCCATTTTCCCCATTAATAAATAAAATACCAGAAAGTGTTCGTGCTTCATATTTTGAAATAACTTGTTATTAAATGTAACAAAATTCTGTTGCCAAAGGGAAAAAACTCTTCAGAAAAATGAAGATTCATAAATAAATATTAAAATAATCATTACGTCAAATCTTTTGCAAACGATGTATTTGCACATTGACTGTAACCTTAAACCGGGAAATCTGTTATTGTTTGTTGGCACGCTTTTATTTTATTTTATTTCTTATTTTTTCTTTGACTGAATTTGATTTTTAGTAGAACATCATTATTTAAACGGTTAAGGATAATAAAGTTTTGACGATGAATTCTTGTCAATTTTTTTTCTGAATGTATTTAATATTTTTATGGATTTAAAACGAACGAGATTAATTAATATGAAAACATTTCATATTTGGCCAGTATCACTGATTACCATTATTAGCATCATCTAATGCTTATAAGAACCATTGATGAACTATCAATTTTTATTATTATTCTTTTAATTTCATTGTGAAACTATATTTGGTTTTGTGTGTACAGAAGCTTTGGTAACATCATTAATCTTAATATTAGGAATTTCTAAGACTATACAATCATTAAATCCATGAAACTAGAGCATCTGAATTTCATAACCACATGTAATACATTCCTTTAATCCTAAAATCTAATCACTATTTCTTTCATTGTGGAATAGTATCATTTAAAATATAGTGTTCAAAGATTCCCCATTGTGAAAGGATTCAATATTTCGTGTTGTCTTTTTTAACACGTTGGCTACGATGCTGAATTTCTAATAATGTAATTTATATGGCTCGCCGGCCACCGGTGATACGTCATATTTACAGCAATTAAGGTTTTAAATTTGACGTTCCCCTATACTTGCATAGAACTGAGCGAAATATTTATGCAAGGGTCATGCAGTGAAATCATATCGAAATTTTAATATGACTATTTATATTTTTTATCATTTCTCATCAGTTTAAAAATTTCATGGATTTCAAATTTCAAGTCATTTTAGAGATATCTTTTCATTCCAAATTACCTTACATATGTTTCTTGACAGAGCATGAAAAACTCTAAAAATTTGATGGTCATAATGCGAGCCGTTAATTACACTTCTAATAACGATATCAAGGTTATTGACTTCATGCCGGCAATAAAAGTCATCTTCGTTTACATTATTTTTTCCAAATTATAGAGAGAAGTTGAGGGAATGCTTATTTCTTTATTATATTTGTTCTTTTCCAAAGTGAACTTTTTAAAATACGATAAGGGTTACAGTAGTTCGGTGATATGATTTCGTGATTAGGAGGTCGAAAGGGAGGGTTTCAATTCCATCGAAAATTCGCATATATATATATATATATATATATATATATATATATATATATATATATATATATATATATATATATATATATATATATATAGGCATGGTGCGCGTTAAATATGATTTTGGGAATCTGAGGCCGAATCGAATGCAGGAGTGTGCCACCTCAGATATCGCTGTCGTCATCTGACTACGGTTTAGAATTAAGATAGCAAATTATCCCTTAGGCTGGTGAAAGCAAGGTGTTAATATTATCAGTTGTATTAAATATTTGCGTGAATATTTGAGTGTCTATTCCTTCCCCATGAATTTGAGTTGAGGTTTTATGCTGTACGCACTTGCATGTTCAGGGCAAAATCAGAAAAATTTTCATTCAAACATAAATTAAATTATTTGTCGATAGCATATTTTAAAGATAAATTGAATTCGAAAAAAAATGAATTTATTTACTTTGAGAAGATTGATAAAATTAAGGGATTTCATCATTGCTGGGATCCGATTTCAAGTCAAAATCGTATTGGATTGCTGTTACATTCATTTATATGAATGTAGAAATTATCTGGTATTTTATGGGATTTTAATTCAAAGGCTTCGTTCAGTTTCTATTAACTCTTTTAAAATTTAACGCAGACGATTTTGAAATACAGTTATAGTAAGATTTTGATTTACTCTACTACTTTTTTTAAAAATTCTGTCTTTTAAACTCTTAATCTTATAGAAATTTTTTGTTAACTTAAAATAATTATTTAATAGTGCCAAAAAGAACTAAAAGAAAGAAAAAAAATACCTTTCATCGCCAAGTGATTAAATGTAACTAAAATGCAAGGACAAATAGTCAAATGATGTGGTGTAAAAAAAGGATGATATATAGTATAATAATTTATACGAACTCAATTTTTACTTTAAAAATATTACAGACGAAAATATTATAATTCCGAGCAAGTCGGGTATATAAACTAGTATCACAAATTTCTTGAGAAAACTGAAAGAAAAAAAATGTAGGATCAAAGAACCTGCAAATGTGGTTTCGAACTCATTTTCAAAAATAAAAAGAATTTCTTATCAGTCTCGGTTTTACCGTAACTTAATCTACAGTTATGCCCAATGAAATATTTTAATTCAAGATACAAAGTATTAAAACATTCTTATGTAGGTAGAAATGCGAGTGAGACATGCTAGCTGCAGGCGAAGACAGCGCGATAGTTCGCCAAGCGTTGTCGCTCGCGGCCTCCGAATGGTTTTTGCAGCGCATCTCTGAGTAGCGTGTGGAAGAACGCGGTTTTTGTTTTGATTTCCGATGCGGCAACTGGGTTAGGTTGCCACTGGGACTCGCAAAGCTTTTCGACGAGTTGTGGTGTTTCTTGTGTTTCTTTTTTTCTTTTTTTTTTTATTACTTTTTCTTGCTGGCAGCTTGCTCTACCGTCCTAGACCCCTACCAGGAACAAAATAATAATGCGCGCTCTTGAGGAGATTGCATTTTCTTCAATGGAAAAAAAAAGGCAATTCTTTATATCCATTTTTTTTATTGAATTATTTCAATATTAGTGAGATGTACTTGTTTCCTGTGCAAATTAACATTTATTGAAATAAAATATTAAAAATTAGTAGGAAATGAGTTTCAGAAATGTACTGAATATATTTACTCTTAAATTTTTATATATAGCTAGTTAATAAAATCGTTATTATTTAAATAGTTTATTTCTTTATTCGCAAAATTGTTTAAATCACTAATTATATTAAACAATTGCGACCTATTAAGATTTAATTGAAAAAAAGATAATCCTAGTAGTGATGTAGATATGAACGATTAAGCAGCTTAATGAAAAGAGTTGCTTTCATGAGTGAGAATCATTATTTTACTATTTTACTAATATTTATATTTAGTAAAATGAGAATTATTTTTTATTGAAATTAAAGCAATATTGAGTTTTAATTGGAAAAGCCTTTGAGTCATACTTGTTCCGATATCAGTTTCTGAAAACAACAAAACATGAACGGATATGATTTGTATGCATAATAAAAATGACAAATCCAAAGAGAGCACTTTAATTACAAACGTGCCATAAAAAACATTATCTTAGAAACTGTTAATCTTATTCTTCATTCGAGCCACTACAAGTAGAAAGCGTTGTTTAACTTTCCTGATCTTGACTTATTTTTAGTCTAAATCAGTGAAATCATTGTTTTTTCTCTCCTATACAAGTGTGAAAAAGAATGGAAATTCGAGTCAACAAAACATTCAAAAGACATTTGTGCCTCTGCCAGAAAATTTTATTTAAGTTGCTCGTTTCACACACCATTTTGATGTTGTATGTTTTCTATTTTGAAAAGAATAGAATCAATTCGACTCATAATTTGAAGATGAGACGACACCTGACTCGTTGACCTCTACACAAACTTCCGCACCGCACTAACGAGATGTTTCACACGCAGCTGCATATTTAAAATGCACTGCACTTACATGAAAAGAAGGTGGTCTTAATGGAATCTGGTCTTGTTTCCAAAGCCAGTACCCACCACAATGGTCTTTGCTAAAGAGAAAGAGAATGCGTGCAAAATTCTAAATTTCAAACAAATTAGCTATTAATTATTTTTAAAGCAGATTTAGGATGCACGCTACGCCAGCAAAATATTAATAATAATAATTTCATTGTTTTTTTAACTTTATGTGCAAGTCTTATAAATCATCAAATCAACATCAAAAGTCAATTGAACATGATGCATATAATATGTTGTTTTAAAGGAATTAAATAAATGAAATTTAATTAATTAAATACAAAAAGTTGAAAGGAGAGATATTCTGCTGTACTGGCAGAGATATCATATTTCGTGAAGATTTCATTATGCATTTTTTTTAACATTCCTTTCGACATAAAGAAAAAAGAATGCCCAGCGATCAAATTTTGGGCGATCAAATCAAATTTTGGATCTTTTAATAATATGTATTCTATTTTGTCAGAGCTGGCTTTTTTGTTTGCTTATTTGTTTATTTACAATCCAACGCAGCCACGAAAGACTTTTTAAAATATTTTTTCTTCCATTATATCATAATGTAAGAAATCACGTATAAGAAGTAACTGGCATAAGAGCACTGGTATTAATGATTCTTTTTTTAAATAATAATGTTTATTTTACTTAAAAAATATATTGATGTTTTTTTAAAAATCATTTTCTATGTTTCTTTTCTATGTTTAATTCTTTTTCGTATGAGAATTTATGGAATCCTATAATTCGAACAAAGTGAGTATACGCAATCTCAATATTTATAAACAACAGCCATTTTTTAAATGAAAGATTTTAAATTTAAAAATGTGTGTCACAATTTTCATGTATTTCTCATAACTTGATATTACAATTAATTATGTTCTGTTCTTTATTATCGAGGGTAACCATACCCTTGCGGCATATTTTTTAAAAAAACCTCCTTTCTATTGAAAAAAAATTAGGAAACTTTCTCTGAATTATTTGAATTAATTTCGAATGAAAACGAGAAATAATGCGAATTTTACAACTTCTAATTTGTAAAAGTGATTCTTTTATACTGCTTTTGTTTACCTAAAGGGGACGACATATTTAGTGAATTAGAAGGGGAAAATGCCACAATAAAGAAGTGGCAAGGGAGTTGATGGAATATATTTTATGAATAAATAAAAGAATAAAAGCGTGTATGAGTGTCAGTAATAGGAATAAAAGGAAAACATGTTAATAAATTGGAAATTCGAATTCGTTGGTTGAAAAAAATGGTAACAATGAAAAATTTATATTTTTCGAAAGTCTTGTGAAGAAAACAGGTAAATATAAACAGGTTTTCTGCATCAAAAAGAATATGCTTATAATATAAAATTTCCATCTTTTTAAAAAGTGATGAAGCAATAAAATATTTTTAAGATGAATTTCAGAACTGTTTACTTTGCTTATATGTTTACTAAGGGCATACTTTAAAATAATATAAAAGACAAAGTGCTTATTTACCTAATTTTTTTTTGTTTAAAACAAGAAAAAAAAAGTGAATCAAGAAAAGATTCATTTTATTCACTTTCACTTTTTTTCCTCTTGTGATGTATAAAAAGATAAATAATGTGATCGTCAAAGAATTCACGCTCGATATTTTGCTGAATCTCCACATTTTAGGCCTCTCCGAGTAAGAAAAAACATGTTTGGAATAATGTCCGTAAATCTATCTGTTAGCACAAAAACTAAAAAAACACCTTAAGCTAAACAGATGAAATTTAGTACACCAAATTTTGGATTTCTCTTTAATTGAGAACGAAATCTATTTTGTCTATCTTTCTGATTGTCCGAATATAAGTTCACAAAGTAACTACAAAACTAAATTAGCTATATAGATAAAATATGGTACGCAAATGTAATATCCAAAGTGTAATACAAATGTAATAGCCACTATAAAATTTTGAATCACATATATTAAAGGATTGACTGTCTGTCGGTCTTACTTTCATAAGCATGTGAACACGGTAACTCAAAAACACATTAATATGAATTAACATTAGATTTAGTGATTATAATTGTAGCTCTGATCAAATGTTGGTTTCATTCGGCTGGGAAAAAATGCATCTAAAATGCATACTAGGCTTTCTCATACATTTTACTAATCACGTATCAGCGATTAATCGCCAAAGATAGCACGATAACAGGCTCTTTCATAACCATCATTCGCCAGTGCCATACAATTAATAATATTCAAATGTATTTATTAGAGAGCAAGTCGAAGTTTGGACATTGTGCCGAAACCGAGAGCAGCAACAGAAACGATTTTATTAATCAAAAAGTTTTTTTATTAAAGATTTCTTCTTTGACGTTAATTGCGGAAAATCGCTTCATATTTCTTTTCCTTTTTAGGCGCGTGACTTTTAGTTTTGCAAAAGCAGTTCATTGCTGTTGGATTAAGTAATAATTTTAAATATTGTAACGATTCATTCAGATAGAGACTTTCAACCGACAATAAAATGGTTTGTTATCAGAATATATTTAAATATCATATGTCCAGTTAAATAGACTTGAAATAAGTTTGATGTAAGCAGACTTAAGAAATTTTAAATTTGAGGAATTTCTGTTCCTTATATATATAATTATAATCTAATTATAAAAAGTAGAATTGAATTAACTGTTGCAGGAGTTCTTAAAGAAAATGACTACCTCATCCCATTTCAGAATGCCCAGTCTTTAGATATTTAGATTTAGAAGCCAAATATTTTGTTTCAAAATGAAGTAAAAATATTAGTTGAGCATCATCTTCAAGAGTTGTTTTCATCAACTCACGTACAATTTTTAAAAAATTTAAAGCAATTTTAAATAAAATTACAAAATACTTTTATATAACCTAAATCTGCCGATGAATTTAAAAACATGAACTGAAATATTAACGTTACTTATTTTAATTTGAATAAATTCAAGAATACAGCCCTTCTAAACCAAACGAAATTGCAACATTAAAGTACTTTAAAGAACCGGAATAACATTTTCAGGCAGTTGTCTATGGGAAAGTGATTATAGGTAATTGTCCATTTTATAATCCAGCCTTGATATAGGACAATATTTATAGGACATGCAATCGAAATTTTGTCTCGTGTGAATCGAAATTATATATGAATGTATTGTTTTTTTAACATTTAATTATAAATTTATAATATATATATATATATATATATATATATATATATATATATATATATATATATATATATATATATATATATATATTACAAAATGTTCATTTGTGGTTTCAATTGGAAATAAAAAATATTAAAAAAGAAATAAATTAAATCTTTTGTGTTTTGAGTCAAAATGAAAAAAAAAATTAAAAATGCCAATTTTCAGTTTGTTATTATTTTGTCTAAATCAAATAAATCCTTAATGTAAACATATACTGTTACAAATACCATTTGGATTGATTAAAATTTTTCAACAATTACTTTACAACGCATAATAAAAATACTAGATACTTTATAAATTGATGGCAAATAATAATTTAAAAGATTAAATTTTTTTTGCAAAACTTTTGTGGAGTTAACATGATTTATTAAACTATGATCAATACCTATGCAGTACACTAATTCTTTGAATTTGACGTTAGAACCCAAATTTAACTTCTTGCAGTGCAATGAAATCGCAAATTCATGATTAAGCCACAAGTTCTTCTCCAAAACTTCATTTAGTTACATTACATTACATTAGTAATAGCCATAGCCACAAGGCTATGGCTATTACGTGACAGTGAAATGTCAGTCAACTTTTCATTTTTAATCAAATTGAATTCGTGACAGGCAGTTGAGACCCGCAGAAAAGAATGCCATCCATATTACTGGTACCAATCTATAGTACAATGCAATTCAACCTGAGAATACTTAAAAACTATTTGAGCTATGGCATTGCTTGTAAATTAATGCAGTTCGTGATTATGGATATCTTAGAACGATAGAAATAGTTAAGGAAATATTAAATTCAGACAGAAGAACCACTAAAAAATACATATAAAAAATGTATTTCTGGTCGAATGCATCGATTACTTTGCTTGTAAATCGATTGCTTGTAAATGAATAGAATTCTGACTGTTGATTTCTTACAACGATAGAAATAGCTAAGGGAATATTAAATTCAGACAGAAGAACAACTAAAAAATACATATAAAAAATGTATTTCTGGTCGAATGCATCGATTACTTTGCTTGTAAATCGATTGCTTGTAAATGAATAGAATTCTGCTTGTTGATTTCTTAGAACGATAGAAATAGTTAAGGAAATATTAAATTCAGACAGAAGAACAACTAAAAAATACATATAAAAATGTATTTCTGGTCGAATGCATCGATTACTTTGCTTGTAAATCGATTGCTTGTAAATGAATAGAATTCTGCTTGTTGATTTCTTAGAACGATAGAAATAGTTAAGGAAATATTAAATTCAGACAGAAGAACAACTAAAAAATACATATAAAAAATGTATTTCTGGTCGAATGCATCGATTACTTTGCTTATAAATCGATTGCTTGTAAATGAATAGAATTCTGACTGTGGATGTCTTAGAACGATATAAATAGCTAAGGGAATATTAAATTCAGACCAAACAACAACACAAAAGCACAAACATAATATAGAAAATGTATTTCTGGTCAAATGTATCGATTACTTTGTTTGTATATGAATTGCTTGTAAATCGATTGCTTGTAAATGAATATAATTCATGATTGTGGATTTCTTAGAACGATAGAAACAGATAAGGAAATATTAAATTCAGACAAAACAACAACAGAAAAGCACAAATATCGTATACAAAATGTATTTCTGGTCAAATGCATCGATTACTTTGCTTGTAAATCGATTGCTTGTAAATGAATAGAATTCTGACTGTGGATTTCTTAGAACGATAGAAATAGCTAAGGGAATATTAAATTCAGACAAAACAACAATAGAAAAGCACAAATATAATATAGAAAATGTATTTCTGGTCGAATACATCGATTACTTTGCTTGTAAACCGATTGATTGTAAATGAATATAATTCATGATTGCGGATTTCTTAGAACGATAGAAATAGATAAGGAAAAATTAAATTCAGACAAAGCAACAACAGAAAAGCACAAATATGCATATACAAAATGTATTTCTGGTCAAATGCATCGATTACTTTGTAAATGAATATAATTCGTGATTGTTGATTTCTTAGAACGATAGAAATAGATAAGGAAAAATTAAATTCAGACAAAGCAACAACAGAAAAGCACAAATATGCATACACAAAATGTATTTCTGGTCAAATGCATCGATTACTTTGTAAATGAATTTCTTGTAAATGAATATAATTCGTGATTGTTGATTTCTTAGAACGATAGAAATAGATAAGGAAAAATTAAATTCAGACAAAGCAACAACAGAAAAGCACAAATATGCATATACAAAATGTATTTCTGGTCAAATGCATCGATTACTTTGTAAATGAATATAATTCGTGATTGTTGATTTCTTAGAACGATAGAAATAGATAAGGAAAAATTAAATTCAGACAAAGCAACAACAGAAAAGCACAAATATGCATATACAAAATGTATTTCTGGTCAAATGCATCGATTACTTTGTAAATGAATTTCTTGTAAATGAATATAATTCGTGATTGTTGATTTCTTAGAACGATAGAAATAGCTAAGGAAATATTAAATTCAGACAAAACAACAACAAAAAAAAAACCTCAAATATACATATACAAAATGTATTTCCGGTCAAATGCATCGAATATTTTTAAATACATGGGGATCCATATCGGGATTATTTATTTGGGCGTAATTATACATGTCTCCTACTGTCAAACTCAGCTGTTCTTTGACAAGCTCAAGCTATGGCATTGCAGACACGATAATTCCTACACGAAATCCGACTTTCTGTTAACGATGTGAGGAATGTTCCTCTCGGCCAGCCCCAGACCGTGGGGCACTGGAGCATTCCTCCAAGTGAACTTAGCTGCCCACAACTGGCAAGTGAACAGTAGCGGCGAAGAAAAAATAACAACAACCCAGTGACCAAATGTGGCATGAACTGTGAAGTGCGCTTCCTGGTCGTGGAAGAATACAAACAGGAAGGCAATTACTCGCTCAACGTTTCACCTTTCGCTCGACGTCCACAGGTGAAGGTGGAAGGGCAGTGAATCGGTTAAACTCGACAACTGATAACATCACGCTAGAGGGGGGACTGTTCACAAATTGCTCAGCATTTTCCACGCTGTTGTATTTGTGTGCCATCCCTGTCAGCTGTAAATGGCGAATTTTAAATGTGCTTATAATTTTGTTCCAATTTTATTCTTATTAAGTAAGAGCGGGCACAATATTAAAGGCTTTACTTAATTTTTATACTATTAGAATATGGAAATAAATGATAAAAGAATTTATGAAATTACATTCTTTTGTATTCATTTCCCATGCTGCTGAAATTGTAAAATTTTTATGAGTCTTTTTGCATCGAACTCGCGTTTGGCTCCAAGAATCATAAATTATTTATTTGTTTTTCAATGAAACCGAATTTATTTAGATTTTTGATGTACAATTTGAAACAAAAGTTGTTTGATGCATGTTGCAATTAAAAAACAGACACCCCCCTCCCCCAAAGAGAGAGAGAGAGAAGAGAAAGAAAGAAAACCCTTTAAACAATTCATTCCTTTTGCATATATCAGGTTATTTTAATGTTTACACAACAGAAATTAAAAAGAAATATTAAAATGAAAATTTTTTAATATATTAGATTTTCCAGGAATTTATTTTGTGAGTGTGAAGTTATAAAAAAATTACATATTTTCAGGACAATCTATGTAGAATTAGGAATCTCTACGGAGTTAAAAATTTATATGAGGCAAGAAAAAATATCTTATGCCTTTTAATACTTTAAAAAATCCGCTGTGTATTAAAAAATTTATTTTAATAATTTTTATTTATTTTATTTTTTTGTGTGTATAAAATTTTGTAATAGATTTTAAATTAACTTTCCGATGAGTTAAAACGATGGTATGGCACCATCTGTCGGTAATGAAAGAATTTAATTGATTGCAAAATTTGTAACGAACATATAAACAAATAAAAAAATTAGAAAACGAGATGATGTTGCGTTGTCATTTAGTTCTGAGCTATCTTTTAAGCTTCAAGGCTTTAGCTCGACGGTTAGTTTATTTAAAATCGATTGCAAAATTTGCAACGAACGGACAAACAGACAGAGCAGAAAGCGAGTTAAAAAACATATTAATAATAAATAGAATTGCTACAACAGTAATTACGTAAATATATGTGTTTTCCCTCTCCCCTTTCTTAATATATAATGTGCTTGAAATTTCATTTCGAACGAAATGAATGATTCCGAATGAAATGAAAATGCATTGATGGCACTCGGAAAGAAAAAGAATTTTTAATTTTAAGATTTAAATGCTAACTAAAGGTTTTGGCGATATTTTTTATTATATATACCTTTCATGATAGGAATGTTGTATTTTTAACCACCACCTATACAGAAAGAATACCTTAAAATCTTCTCTGTCTATAGCTTTTATATTTCAGACCCCAAAAGACTATAAAGGAACCAAATGCCAGGAAATGATGTATGTGAACTTCAGGCAGCATTATTAAAAGAATCAAAGAGTAATGATTTCGGAAAACGATAGCTAACAATATTTGCAAACTTAATTTGGTAATAAAAAAAATAGAAAAATTGAATAGAGAAATTTCCATGCTTTTTACAGACTTTTTTTTATTACTGAGGCTATCTCTCAGCTCGCATTAGTGTTATACAATTAATTAATACTCATTTACATCATTGCTGTAAGTCAGAGAATAAATTTTTAGGAAGTTTAGATAGAAAAAAAAATCGACTGTTACTAATTTTAGGGTATGACCTTGTGACCCTGCGAATTTTATGGTTTTGTACTTGCTTTAAAAGCATGGATATTACAATAAAGATACCTGTCAGGAAGTTTTGAATATACACCATCCTATTATATCCACTATTAGAGGATAATTATATAGTATTTAAATCAATAATTATATAATATTTAAATCAAATATGTTTTATATGTACAGATCATATACTACAGTCTCAGCTCAATAGCTAATTTCTAAATCGTTAGTGTTTGGCATATGCATATAAAAGTAAAAAAAATGGTCTAAATGAAGTACGGAATTATATTTCATGCAATTTGAGTCAATAAATGTTCGGATGAATTACAAATTTTAAATATTAACGGTAAACATTCAATTAAAAATTTAAATAAAAAATTAAAATTAAAATATTTAATTGAAAATTTCTGATACCATTTATTCTGATCATTCAGCTGATCAAAAAAGATTGCTAGTATATAATAAGCACCTTAAATGAACATTACATTATAACCATTGTGACCATTAATACATTATTATATCATTAGATTTCTACATTTCTAAATCATTAGTATTCAGTATATGCATTTAAAAGGAAAAAAATTGGTCTTAATGATGTAAATAATTATTTTTTTTATGCAATTTGAGTTCTGATAAACTACGAATTTTCATACTTTATAGTAAATATTCAGTTAAAAATTTAAATAAAAAATTAAAAATGTTTGCGACCATTTATTTTTAATTCATAAGTTGCGAATACATAATTAATACCTTAAATGAACATGTCAATACGTTATATCTTTAAAAAATAAATAGTGCAAGAATCATTATAATGCAATTTAACAATTCTTAATGTCGACAGATAAGGATTTTATATAAGCACTGTACATCGAGTTTTAATAGGCGAACTGCATAAAGAAGTTACAACTTTAAATTATTGGATGTTATTATCCAGCTTTCTTCTTATCACTTTTTTATTTTCTAAAACATTCTCTCTATTCGGTCATCTTTTCAATAAATGTGCTATTCTTTCTACTTTAAGAAAGTTTACCGTGTCGCAACGCCCAGATAGAGAGGGAGAGAGAAAAAAAGAAAGAAACCCGAAAATGAAATAACAAAAGACACGCACACAATTGCCCTGCTATCAAGTTCATGATGATGAAGCGAAGTTCTCCAGAGGTTAAGGTGAAGGAAAACTGGATGCGGAGCACTTCCTGCCTGCCCACTGGAGCACAGCCGGATCCCACACACACACCACTTAATTCCTGCTGCAGTAGTTCAGTAAGTTCGAGAATGGGCAAGCGCCACTTTTACTTGGAAAGAGAAGCGGGTTTCGAATTTTATTTTTGTTTTCCCTGGTCGGGGGCAGCGGAACTGAATGGAAATATCGGTTATGGATGTTGAGGCTACTTTATGGGAATCCATTGTCTTACCGTGTGAGTCACTTTTTCAGCAACAGGTGACCTGTCCATGCCAAAAGTAAAACCGTGAAAGCGCGCTTTTGTTGGGTCGTGGCTGACCTAGGTAGTTGCATTCCGGATGTTTTTTTCATTCTGATTCATCATACAAGTGGGAATTGCGTAATTCGTTGGTCTAGCTGTCTGTTATCTCATGGATTGGCAGACTTTTGTGGTGGATGAATTTAGTTTAGTTATAATAATGTCACATTTTGAGGCAACGAGAGAGTTATTTTTGGAATGATTGCCATCATCTTCTCCCGATGTTTGATTATGACGATGGCACAGAGCTGACATTCCTTTTCCTAGCTTCCCTGACACATCGATAGGAGGAATTTCGGACTTCCAGTATCAAATTTGATGAAAGTCAAGCCTGCTTGTCTGATTTTTTGGGTAATCGGTCTCGAATTTGGAATGCTTCAGTCAAACAGCAGAAATCATATTATCAAGGCATGGCGACCTTTGTAGTGGAGGATTCGAACTTGCCAGTCGTATTAATTATTAACCTTTTCACTCCACAGACTTCTTCTAGGTATTAAAGGAGATGGTGCATCAAACAGGAGTTTCTTAATTTTGATATTTAAAATATAATAATTATTCTCCAGGTTGAAAGAAATTGCAAATTCATTTACTGGTTTTTTTAAAAAGATTTATTATTTTAACATTTTTAAAGTGATGGCTTACTTTGTGATAGACCCTACATTTTGGTTATTGAAGATATATTTTTCATTTTTAGAATGAACTCTTTTTCAGCCGGTGTACTGGCATAAGGGTAGCGCGTCTTCGCCATGATCTGGGCGTCCTGGGTTCGAGTCCCAGTTCGGGCATGATTTTTCTTCATCGATTCTCTCTGTGAGATGTGCGAATGTGCCCCCTGCAAAAAGGGGCTGTGCAAGCGAATGTGATGCGTGAGTAGCAAAATCGTTCTCATGGCCCTAGTTTGCGCTACTAAAACAAGAGAAGTAGCCTGTCGGCTTAAAATCGCTGACTTCGTTCAGCAAGCTTGTCCGTGGCAAGTGCCATTAGAAACAACAACTTTTTTTCAAATCATGAAAAGTTTATAATTTTCATTGCAAATCTCTTCGCCAGTTTCATAGATATTTCCATGAAACTTTTCTCGTATTTTTATTATCTTACTACAAACATTTTTCTAACTGAATTTTTTATCCAATCTAACCAAAATTTTTTACTTACTTTTATAACTTCCTTATTCCGTTTCTAGGGTAGCTGTGACCTTTTAAATTTAATAAATTTAAAAGATCTTTCCGATCACTCTGCCGATTTAAAAGATCTTCCGATCACTATATATATATATATATATATATGTTGTAGAATTCGAATTCATGCATTCAGAATGATTCATGTACACTGAATTCAGAACAAGTGTTTGGCTATTAAAATAGCCTGGCTCTAATGTCTGTCACTATTGGATGCTTAAGAATACATCACTGAGGGGATAATGAATATGTGGCTATGCATAAAGGACATATAATTGAAATTAAACCGAATTTTAATTAATTCAAATTAAAGGCGAACCAGATGGTCACACAAAAATAATTAGTATATAAGAGTATTCGAGTATTTTTTAGTATTCGAGATATTTTTTAAAGAACAAGAAATATTTCATACAAAAATTTAGTTAGTTAGATTTTTCGTTAGTTTTCAATTAGCACAATCGCTTAATTTGTCCCCCCCTCCGACTTTATAACTATTTTTCTGCAGTATAAACTCCTTTTTATCATCTTAAATTTTTTTATAAATGCGAAGTTAGAGTAGAAAATACTGAAATAAAGAAATATCGGAAAAAGAAGGCATTTAAAATGTTAAATGAATGATGGAAATTCAAATATAATTGTTAATATTGAAACATTTAGCTCATTACTGTTATGATTTTTCCTTAACAATGCTTTGGTTTCTAAGTATTAGATCGGAATTAAAAGCGATTTAATGATACAACATGCTTTCAGGTATCACTTTCTATTCTGCAAAGTATTCATCAAAAAATAAAAAGTGATATTATTATAGCCATTTAATTAATGAAACTTGAGTTGAACAGCCTTACAGATTTTATAACTATTTAAAAATAACAGTTATGGAACGTTTAATTAATTTACATATAAATATTGTTATTATATTTATAATATAATGATTAATGATTCACTTAATTGTAAGGAAATTAGTACAATATGTAATAAATAAGTTGTTTAACTGCACAATTCTTCATGTCAAACTAATTTTAAAGTTTGATGATTTTATTTTCCCACTTAAGTGATTAACTATACCTTGAATGAGGTTTACTATGCAGTGGTGGAGTATAGTGAGTGATTACTATTAGTAGCGAATGAGAAGACTCTGTTAGTGTTAAAGACATGAGACTGATCTCAAGATTAAATTACGAAAGTGTAAACATGTACTGTAAAATTAAATTAGTACAATATGTAATAAATAAGTTCTTTAACCGCACAATTCTTCATGTCAAACTAATTTTAAAGTTTGATGATTTTATTTTCCCACTTCAGTGATTAACGATACCTTGAATGAGGTTTACTATGCAGTGGTGGAGTATAGTGAGTGATTACTATTAGTAGCGAATGAGAAGACTCTGTTAGTGTTAAAGACATGAGACTGATCTCAAGATTAAATTACGAAAGTGTAAACATGTACTGTAAAATTAAATTAGTACAATATGTAATAAATAAGTTCTTTAACCGCACAATTCTTCATGTCAAACTAATTTTAAAGTTTGATGATTTTATTTTCCCACTTCAGTGATTAACGATACCTTGAATGAGGTTTACTATGCAGTGGTGGAGTATAGTGAGTGATTACTATTAGTAGCGAATGAGAAGACTCTGTTAGTGTTAAAGACATGAGACTGATCTCAAGATTAAATTACGAAAGTGTAAACATGTACTGTAAAATTAAATTAGTACAATATGTAATAAATAAGTTCTTTAACCGCACAATTCTTCATGTCAAACTAATTTTAAAGTTTGATGATTTTATTTTCCCACTTCAGTGATTAACGATACCTTGAATGAGGTTTACTATGCAGTGGTGGAGTATAGTGAGTGATTACTATTAGTAGCGAATGAGAAGACTCTGTTAGTGTTAAAGACATGAGACTGATCTCAAGATTAAATTACGAAAGTGTAAACATGTACTGTAAAATTCAGATAAAAAAAAATTCTTATTCCATTTTTTATAACATCAAATTAAAGAATATCCCCTCGGAAGATGGAAGGCAAAGATAAGTTCCTTGTCATCCAAGTTAAAATTTCAAATTCTCTTCAATCTTTATGTAAAAGCAATGAAATAATACATATCGAAGAAGCCGTGGATAACGACTTTATTGATACCGCATAATTCAGCATTTATTGCAAAATAAAGATTTAACATGACCTGTGTTGCCATATTTAAATAAGCGTATAATTATTATCCGATATATTTAAAAAAACTATGACATGCCCAGCTTCTGAAATTTTCTATAACTGTCTTTTTTTTTTTTTTTTTTTCTTTTTTTTTTTACATAACGTCTCAATAGATATTTCTGTTCATTTATTTTTATTTCGTTAGTTTTCATCAAACTATTAAATTTTAATCGATGCGCATTTAAAGAATTTCTAATGAAGGGAAGAAAGTAAGTTTAAATGTTTTTAAAATATCTGTTTAAATGTGACGATGCATGTTATGTTAAAAATAGTCGAAGCTAGTAATTGATAACACATTTCAGTTTCTAATTTTTAAGCAATTGCCACTATCAAAAATTTTTTAACACAAAAGTTTTTGCCATGTTTTGTGTACTACACAGGAATTTTGTCATTTAGATGAATTTTTAAAAATGAAACTCTTTGATCCGGAGCGTTTATTTATCCATTTATCTTAGCGTCTATGTCGGTCGTATTACTAAGAGTATGCCAAACTGAAAAAAAAATCGCTACATCCTCAAATATATCAAATATTCACAGTATATAATCTTTTATTCGAATTAATTGCTATTACTGAAATATTCAAAAATGTAGCAGACAAAATCTTAATTGAAATAATATTTTTGAAAAGTCAGACTATATTTTTCCCTAACGTAATTGAAAAAGCAAGCGATAAAGTCTTAAATTGTATCATAAAACGTTATTCTATTCATTTAATTGAAAGAAGAATAATTGCAAACGATAGTTAATTTTTTCAAATATGTTTAAAATGCAGACGATAAATTTTTAGTTCTCATCGGCTAATGCTATCTTTAGCATTTGCTCAAATACTTCAAAGTTTTTCAATGATATATCTTTGGGGAAAACATTTCGGTGTTTTAATTTTATATTATTTATTTCCTAATATTAAGGTAAATTCCTAAATTCTAAATCTATTTTGCAAAAAAATTAAATTACGGGATATCAATAAAGTCATCGTCTATAGTTGTTTCAATATAAAATATTTCGTGTTTTTCTGTAAGAATTGAAAGGAATTTAGAAACATTAACTTAGATAATGAAGAATACATCTTTGTCGTTTAGTTTGCTGACAATAATTTAAAAAAATATGTTATAAAATTTAAATTATTTTATTTTAACAGACAAAAAGAATTTTTATTTCGGTAGTGACGATTCCTCAAAATGTCGATGTCTTTTTTTTTTCCCCAATTACAGTACTTTTTGTTTATATAGCTAATGAACAAGAATGTAATACACAAAGGTCCTAAATCGGAACTTTTAAAATGTTCTTTACATTAAAGAAGCAAAAAAAAAAAAAAAAAAAATGAGTAACCCTTAATTTAAAAAACAAACAAACCTCAGCCGTATATATTTTTACCGGATGTTAAAAATGGGGTGACAAATAAAATTGCTGTAATTTAAGTAAAGCATTAGTTCAGTTTTTATTTTACAATTGCTATGGTACTAGGTATTAGACTATTTTTAAGAAAACCAATATTCAGATTGTGTTCATGACATTAAATTAAAAATAATAATATTTGTTAAAATATAATTAAATTTAAAATATTTATTTTTTAAATTTTTGTCAAAATAATATTATTAATCTAATCTTGCTGCCAAATAATAAAGTATTTAAAAGAACGCCTTGGGAGAATTTGCGAAATCCTAACACTCCTATAATGTATCGTTTATTAGCTTTAACTGTCGATATCCTTTTAAAAGAGAATCAAGAGATCAAAGAGTGTAAAGGAAATATTTCAAAGAATTCACTGTAATTAAAAAACGTAAGTGTAAACCAGGAAGATGGTCTCCCTAAAACTTTCTCGCATATTCTCTAATAAAGATATTATCCTAGAAAACACCTTGCTTGGCATCGACATTTAATAGTTACGAAATATTAAACTTTGGAGTGAATATAGCATTTTTACTGACTCTATCATGTGATCTTTTGGCGAGTGTTTTGGCTATTAATCCCTGGCATATGGTTATTAATATCCTGAAATTTGGGTTTTATTTGGGTTATAGACGCTTTTTTCTCATCCGATTGAAAAAAAAAACCATGTAAACAAACATCACTTGTAATTACAAAATCCCATACCAAATTTGATACATTCAAATCTTTGCATTTTTAAGTTCTCACGTTTATGTGTTTCTGAAAGTACACAGCGATAAACGGTCAACCCCTTGTTGGATTTGGTTTAAAATCTGATAAACGCCTACACTATAGATGATAAATATGTCTATCATATTTAATTCACCTATCTCTCTTCGTTTTATAATTATTGTGTTAATTAATACTTGAACAACCTTCATATTGACTTCATCTGAACGGATTTTGATCAAAGTTTGACAGAAATCAACAAATTTGGTGTTAAGACCGTATACTAAATTTTGAACCATCTAGCTCAAAGCGTTTCTGAGTAATATTTGTCACAGGCAGGCAGACGGATGGACATTTTCCAAAAACATGTTTTTGGAACTCAGGGAGATCTAGAGATTCGTCAAATTTTGAGTTCGAATTTTTTGACAATTACTATTTTTTCACTGTACTACGTGTACAAGATAAGTAAAAAACATGAATCATTTCCTTCCTTCAATCCTCCATCACTTGAATGTGAGACTGTCCGTTTACGCAAAACAGTTTTTTCGGCTATTTATTTGTAGGGAAAAAATTGATTATAAAAATCTTTCCTGATGTTAAACACAAGAAGGGGTAACATAAGATTGTTTCATTAGATCTAAGATCCGATATAAGACTTCCCATGCAAAAAAAAAAAAATCTGTTATTTGCAAAATAAGAAAAATAAATTTAATAAAAAAAAGACTTCAAATAAAAATCAAATAAAAAGCATATTTTTCTGTCGTTTTCATGCCTTTTAGCCTTTAATTTATATTTCATAAGTATTATTTGTTTTTGAAATCGATTTTATTTTTCAAATTCTTTACCAAACGGTGCCTCTAGTATGAAATCAAAATTTAATGAAGTTCTGAAAGTATTAAAATAGTTAAAGTCACTGATCCGTTTTATACAAACATGTACAAAACAGGAAACTCTAGCACTTCATAAAATGAACGAAAACGAAAGCATCTTTAAAAACCTGAAATAAATGAAGTCAAAATATATACAAAATATAAGTTTGTTTCCATTGCTTTATTTTTAGAAGATGTATGGTATTTATTCAGATGAAATAAGAACAAAGAATCTGCTTGAATTATTGCTTGAACAGCTTACTTAATATCATATATATATATTCCAAATTCTGTTTATCGTTTGGCTGCCCGTGAAGTGACACGTGCGAGCAGAGAAATACGAATGAAACTTGTGTTGCTAAACTATCGTTTAGATTATCACAAGCAAGAGTTCGATTGGAAATTTTTTTAATGGAATAGTGAAGTCACTTGTATGGGTTGAAGTAAACCACATTTCTTCCTAATTTGAGCCTGAATAAGATTCTTTACTTCAAACAAATGTTATTTTACATTCTGGGAATACAGATCTTACAGAATCATTGAATGTTCCTCAATTCTTTATGAGGATTGAGAATACTGCGTGTTGAGAAGAAGTGAAGCGACTACTTCTCTTCTGTCATTCCTAGAATTCGAAGCAAGTAGTGTGGTGAAAACTTATAAGCCAGATAACAGCTACGGGACACGAGTAATTACTTTTATCTCGTAGTCTTTTTACTCGACTGTCCACAAGGTTCTATCCTCGCTCATAACAAATCGCTACAATAGTATAGATCTTCTCATCTTTTGTACAAGGCAGAAAAAGAGCAGCGTTGTATAATTTCTGTATAAGTATTTAATTTTTAAAAAGAAGTTTCAAGAAAAGGTTGGATATCTTGATGGATACTATGGTATTTGGTATTCATGATTTCCATATCAAATGCAGATATTAGTTTCTGAAAATCTAGTTCGAAATGAGGAATAAAATTGTTTGCGTTTCAATCATTTTTACTAAAAAAATATTTATTTTTATCTATTTCGAAAAAAATTGAGCGAATAAAAATATCGCAGAGAATAAAAGCGAAGCATGTGAGAGTGAACACAGTCACAGTTAATCTAATGCTTAAGTAGAAATAATAATAATACAGTTAACAATGAAAAATTAATAAAATAAAATTTATGCAGTCAAACAAACAGCCAATGAATTAAAAAGAGTTTTTCAATTCTGTTGTTGCCAACCCACTACAATATTAAAACTTTCGAAGGATTTGAAAGAAAACCCGAGATCACATTCCTGTCAAACAAATGCCATAAAATAATTATAAAATGAAACAAAAAAACCCCAATCGGATCATTAATATGTATTTTCAGCTTAGAAATACAAATTAATCAATTTCAATATGAATAACTTTAATTTAAAAATGTAAAAATGACTAACAAAGACAATTTTGTTGGTTAAAGTTGAGGAATTCGGCTCAGATTCAAGGATTGCTATGCTTTTTATACACTTTTCAAAGAAGTTGATTTATAGAAAAAAAACTGGGAACGGAAAAAAAATTTGCCATAGTTGTACTTAAAATGGAAAGGAAAATTGAAAAAGAAGCGACACAAACAATGGGAAAAAAAAACTTAAACAGCTGTCTTTATTAAAATGTAAGCTTTTTATGAACTTTGACAACATAAAACTATGGTACTTTATTTCAACAATGTTGTTCCGTCTTCTGAATGTTGATTAATATCGCAAAAATATCGTAATAATATTTTAGAATACCTTGGGTACTTCTTGAAAAAAAAAATGGAAAAAGAAACACATATTAGCCTCTTTCAATGCTTTTACTTTAATTGTTTTATACTCCCATTTTGTTTGACTTTTCTGCTTTAATCTTTGCTGAAAAAAGTGTACAGATGTGTAATATGCAATTTTTGACTAATTGTTACAATTCCTTTTATTATCTCCTATAACTATGAAATGTATGCAGGGCATGCGTATGACAAGAAAAATAAACAAATTTATCTATATAAGAGTGGACCAACATGGAAATAAAAAAAAAAAAAGTTAGATTTATGTCTGATCATTTATGCTTTCAACATCTTAAATGCTATTTCTTTTTAAGAATGTCAAAAAAACAATATTTAGTTGGAATAAAAACAAATCATCAAAATTTTAAAGTTATCTTCTTTTCCAAATTCATTAAAATGTCACTAAAAGTGTTTGTCCACTCAGCTCTTCAATTATGAATGAGGAGAAATAAGTCATAATTATTCATTTACAATATTGGGTATAATTCTTTCTATTAATTGTCAGCGCTCAAGAATGTGTTTTTATTGCATACATTATGCATCAAAACAGTGGCCCAACTATAGGAAGACAGTACTGGCGAAATGCCGCGATTGGATTTGATCGTAGAATTTTATTACACAAGATGCTACTGTTCTGTCTTTCTCCAGATCTGAAAATAAAATAAATGTGTAATGAAATTTCATGGAGGATAAAGCAAAATTTTATGATCATACACTATCATATCATCAGTTTACATTGCAAAAAATTCAATCAATATACAGTACACACCTGAGTATCCGGCTTAATAGGGCGGAAGGCTAACAAAAAAGCCGGATAGGCCGGAGTTCTATGAATTCGTTTCTTTGCCCAACAATACCAGAAGACAAAGTTTTTATACCAGAACTCATCGTTATAATATATATTTTCTCTTGAGTACTGAACCCTCCATTTATCTCAAGCCTCGTAGAATGTGAACGCAGTCACTGCCCTGTGAATCATAGAAGTAGTTGCCTGTAACTTGTCGAGTTAAAATAGAAAGCTTTGTACTGGTATTTTATATATGTTTATACATTACACTGCACGTTTCAAGAATTTATTAGAGAAAAAAGTAAGTGAAAGGATAAAAACTGTTCGCATTTTGAAATAAATTCTGTAATGCCCAAATGGAATGCAGGAAACATAAACAAAACATTAACGTAAATCGTAGGCCTGATTCTTAAGAAAGTTGACTCAAACTTATTTTATTTTCCACTGATAAATGATTGCACAGAGATGAAAAGGTAACCCTAAGATAAGAGTCAAAACTTACAGTTTTTAGTTTTTGAAAAATACCAATGCCTTCTTTATTTAATTAGAATAAAAGAAAACTAGACAGGATAGTACAAAGGCCGGATAGTAGCGAATCGGATATTCGGGAATGTATTGTACATTATCAGCTCAAGATCAATGCTAATAAATACTGAATTATTTGCTACTTTTCTTATAAAATCTCTTAAAATCTACTACAATATTATAAGATGTTATTAAGCATCTGAAAAAATAATGTACTTTTAAAAGTTGTGACAATATTATATTTTATCTTTTAAGGATTCTATCCCACATATTTGAAGGGGGTTTAAAGGCGTTTCTCCATCAAAGATTAATTAAAGTTATAATCAAATAATTTTATGCTCGTTCGTTATTCCTCGAATATTAACTTAATTTTTTTTTCGCCAGTAACAGCAACCGGATACAGACGAACATTATTTTTATTTTCATTCCAAATAAAAGTTATTCCACTCAAGCCGGAAATCTCCACTTCTCGAACATTTTCGGCATCGAAATCTTCTCACGCCTTTGGCCAGCTTCAAATCCGGAACTCATTAAAAAACATCAGAATAGACCGGAAAATTCCGGAAATTGAACGGTGACCACGTAAAGCTATTTTCGGAAAAGCCGAACGAAAGATAAACAAAAATAAATCCCTTCCGATGTTTACCTTCCTAATTTCAACAATAGCTGGTACACCCTTTCAATCTGTCAACCCCCAAGAAGGGTGAATTCAATTTGAAAGATTATTTGTACCTACAGGTCAGTGGCATTGGGAGAGACCCTCCCAAACTGGACATTTTTAACTCCCTTCGAAAAGGGGTGGCTCTGACAGGTCGATCCCCGATTAACTGACTTCTTCCTTTCAGTCCTCTGGTCAACGAACTGATGCTATTCTGAGGCACGCAACTCCTAAAAGACCCCCCACTTGTTCGGAAGATCCTTCCCCTGACCCTGGACAATGGTCAGTTCGACCCTTTGAGAGCTAAGGAGTTGATAAACAAATCATTTTCTTATTCTGCAACGTCCGTTGCTAAAAATTCGCAGGTATAAAGGATGTTTTTAGGGAAATTTTTTTTTCGCTCCTTTTCTTATTTTTCTTGCAAAAGAGTTGCCTATGCGGATATTTTCAAAACATCTCCGTATCTATCAATAACTGTGAAAGCAGCGGTAATTTTTGTTTAAACGGAACGGAAGCTCTTCTTTTTTCTCTACTATTTTCTTTTTCTTTTCTTTTCTTTCTTTTTTAATGGTCGTAGAAGAAGAAAGCGCAGAGCTTGCTTTCTTTGCTGATGATATGGAGAGGAAACGCGACAACTGGTTTTTATCAAAAGGTCTTTTTTTGATAAGTTTCTAAATATTCATTTAAAATGAATCACCTGATTGAATGCGCACATCCCTTTTCGATAAAAACGATAACCACCAGAAAAGTTCAATGACACTTCATGGTTACGTTACTAACTGCTAAGTACTAGTAATTGATTTATGTTTAAACTCCGGAGTCTTTTAAAGTTAGTTTAAATAATATAACAGGATTAAAGTAGAAAAATGAATGAAAAAGTATTGAAATTCGTTTTGTTAGAATGATAAAGCCGTTTATCCATTGACAAGATATTTTAATAATTAGAATTAACTAATTAATAATACACAATGTGCATATCAAAACTGTACAAATCAAAATTAAAAATAAGAGGAAAAAAAAACCAGCAAGAGTGGTCTTTCCAAAACTTTCTCGTATATTCTCTAATAAAAATATAATCCTTTTCCCTACTACCGCATAAGACTGTATACCTTAGGTGAGATCATGGATTTTTTGCTTGGCATTGGCGAACAATAGTTAAGAAATTTAAATATTTGAAATGAAATTGGCTTTTTTATATATTTAATAGAAGAAAAAGATCACCATGGATCGCTTGATCCTTGGTGACCAATACCTGGCATGCAGTTAATAGAACGTGAAAATTAAATTTGTGATTTAGGCACATTTGTTTCAAATCGAATGAAACTAAAATTTGGCGCAAAACTATAGAAAATTTGGCGATTTATACTAAAATTTGGCGCAAAACTACAATTGTAAATGAAAGCACTAAATTTCAAATATTTAAAACATTGCATTTGAGAGCTATTGCATTTACATGTGAATGTACATATTGATAGATGATCATTCCTTTGAAGGATTTGATTCCAATTTAGATAAGTATCTACACTTTAGAAGTCAAATCTGTGTGCCAAATTTTATATATCTAGCTCCCTTCGTTTTAGAGCTATTGTGTTAATTTATAGTTATAGGATAATTGGACAAACAGACATTTTCAGAGTGGATTTCATAAAAACTTGCAAATTTGGTGTAAATGCCATATACCAAATGTCATTCGTCAGGTGCAAAATGCTTTTGAGTTATAGAGTTCACGGGTATAACAGGCATAGTGCCAAAAATGTGTTTTTTGAATTCAGTCATTAAACTTTTAATCAAGAAAAATATCTGGTTAAAAGATGAGAATAAGTCAGCCATCTAACTCTCCGACCCGCCACGAAGGCACACGGATTTAAATCATAAAAACTGAATGACCGGACCGCCGCAACAGCAACATTGGTGGGAACAGTGGTTGAGTCCTAAGGGCCGTCACCAGCCACGGTACAACCCTCCCCGAAGGAAGTACGTCCCGTCGTCGATGAGAGGAGTCAGATCCCCCACCTATTAGTGTACCCTCCAGGGTGCCGGGATCCAACCACCACGCCGGAAGCATCTCATCCTCATTTCGAGGTGTCCCCCGGGGGTTAAAAGAAAGAGTAAAATACACACAAAAATCAAGTTGTGTTGATAACTGTTTATCCAAAGGTCTCCTAATTTTAGTTATTTTCTATAATTTTTACTTTCTCGTATACGAAGTATCGAGAAAATATTGTGATCGCCATAAAAATTCGAATTCGCGATTTCGACGAATCTCCACATTTTAGATTTCCCTGAGTTCGAAAAACAAACTTTTGGAAAATGTCAAGATATAAATGTTAAAATTGTGTATCTTTGTGTGAAAAAGATAACTCAGAAGCGCTTTGAGCTAGACGGGTGAAATTTGGTATGCGGTATTTACACTAAATTTTGCAGATTTCCATCAAATTTTGAGTAAAATCTGTTCAGTCCGTCTGTCCGGCTATTCGAATATAAGTTAACACGATGATTATAAAATGAAGAGAGCTGAATATATAAAATTCGGTGCACCGATTTACATTTTTAGTATAGACACTTGTGAAATTCTGAGCCAAATCTAACTACTAGTTAATCGTCTGTAGGTCTGTACTTTCAGACACATGTAAATGCGTTAGCTCAAAAACACAATGACTTAAATACATCAAATTTTATATGGATTTTGTGACTACAAGTGCAGTTTTGTGTCACATTTTTATTTCAATCGGTTGGGAAAGCTCGTCTAAAATACAAATTCGATTTTTGGATACTATTAACGCATGTCAGGGATTAATCGCCAAAATACTCACCAAGGATGGCACAATAGATTCAGTAAAAATCCTACACCACACCAAAAGTTAATATTTTGTTACTCTTATAACTCCTACCAGAGATGTTCTCTGGCATGAGAAATTTATATGAGAGTATACGTGAAAGTTTTGAGAAGACAACTCTTAATGGTTATCCTTGTGTGATTAATGAGCAGCTAATATTTCGTATGTATTATATATCAATGCCACATAAGGCAGTCTCTGGCCCGTCAATTATATTAGAGATCATGCGAGAAAGGTTTGGAAAGACTTCTGCGCGCTGGTTTCATTTGTTCTAAGCTGACAAATGTTATTCAAGTTTTGTAATTAACATTTTCAATGTGTAATTGGAAGTGTTAAATAAATGAGATTGATCTTTTTTATTTAAATAATATTATACTATGCATATACATCGTACTATTTTTAATTAAACAACAAGTTGTTGCGTGAAGATTGTAGTGATAATTAGGAACTAAAAATTTCAAATTGAAATCATTTCACGTATTTTGTCTACTTTCTGGGAATATGCAACCGAAAGTTTCAGATAAATTTTTATAAATGATATTATAAATATTTTATAAATTTGTTAAAAAATATTTTGTTTATTTCTCGCATTTTTGAAATTTATCCACAGTATAACAATAATAAAAAAAAGTTTTTTTTTTTCGGTTTTAACTAACGTGTTTTTGTTTTTTTAGTTTTTAGCGATCATTAATATGACGTTCCAACAGATACGTCCATTTAAAAATAGTCCCTTACGAATATATATATCCAAATGCATCCTAAATGATGAAAAAATCCGGACAGTTTTGGATTTACACGTTTATATATATATATATATATATATATATATATATATATATATATATATATATATATATATATATATATATATATATATATTACTTTCAGCAGAAAGGCTTAATGAACTGCCCTTTAATTTCATCATATCTCACAGTGACGATTCAGTAATGAGAGTATTTATGATTCAATCCAACCCATTTCAGACCAAGTGATTATTAATTTTGTTTGTAATTTGTAGTGCTTTCATATATTTTAGTAAAAATAATGCGCATATTCGATAAAATATGGAGGTTTTCTTTAAAAATCCAAAATCCCTCCAACCTTTTTTTTTACCATTTATGGCGTGGAAAGCTTCAATCGAATTATATAAAATACAGAAAAAAAGTTATATTAAAATTTAATACGAGTACTTTGATGATTAGAAAAATATGATTATTGAAAGTAAATAATATTTAAATGCACATGTGCAAGAGTTAATTGTTTTTTTTTTTTTTTTCTTCTTCTTCTTCTTCTTTTATAATGTCAAACTCATGCTCTTCATAAGTGGCAGAGCTTACCAATTTTCCTTTGTGAAAATAGAATGAAATTCCTATTGAAGCTGAAGCATTTCAAGAACTAATTGGTAACTTTCTTCACAGAGCAATCGTCTTTGCAAAAGGCGACTCCACATTAGTAACAGATGCATCTGTAAAATAAACAAAAATGAAATATATAATGCTTTTAATTATATACTGTATATTATGCTGCAAATTAAACGAAAATAATGTAAATAACTTAATAAAATTAATTGTTGTTGATAATGTCAAATTTATCTCAAATTAAAGTATTCTCTGAATTTAATAGCATATACAAGTATTTGGTATACTTCTAAACTTTAAATAATTAATATAACAATACGAAGATATATATTTAAAAAGTTTTCAGTTCGTGGAAAAGCTATTATTTTCCATCTCTCACAGAATAACTGAAATTCAGTTTGCTGCAGCGCCGATATCTTTTTGAATCTTCATGTCCAATGTACTTTTTCTGTCTGAAATTTTTATATAAATTGCTTTATTACATATCTGGTTAAGAAATATGAAAGGAAAAGTATTTTATGGCAAATGATAGGGATGATGGCCTTGTTATTGGAGGCAGCAAAGAAAAGGCATCAGTATGTAAACATATTCCATGGCAAATATCGAACAAAAGCTTAATTACTATTATTCCAAAAGACTAAACTGAACATCTAGATTATTTTAATCCTTCCTTTATTTAGCATTTTAAAGTTGGCAACATTAACATTATTGTTATAGAATTTTTATCGAACGATCAAATACGCCAATATATCTACTCTTAACTATTTCAAATGTAAATATATGTAAATATCTACAAATAATATTATAAATGTGAGTGTAAATGTATAATAAATAGATGCTTATAAATTTTCAGCTATTCATCCATCCAAAATACGCAGACTACCAAATCAAATAGGCAACAATTTTGCCCACGAGGATGAGATTAATTTAGCGTCTAATTCTGAACAATTACCATACTGCTTTATTGGATTAAATATGAAATAAATAAAAAATGGCTTCGTATTTGTTAAACCAGCTTATTTAAAAAGAATTCTCAGTTTGTCTCATATTGTTGAGCCAAATACTTTTGCTGTTCAATGAGAAAAACATGATTCAAATGAAGAGTATGTTAATGAGAACATTCCATATCAAGCTGAGTTGTCAACGAAATGTATTTGCCTCGTAACTCAACCTTATATTGCTTATTCAATAAACATTGTGTGTACGAGGTATTGTATTGCCCTTAAATCTCAAATTGGAATTCTGTGAAACAAATTTTTAAATATTAGAAAGAGATTTCAAACTACGGATTATTATGCCCTGCAGTGATGCTGATTTTGTTATTTATAAGCCCAGGCTCACAAGATCTGATGTAATTTGTTAATTACATCAGTTTTGTATATTGGGCAAGTCGAAAAGAAAAAGATATTGTTCTCTCTACTGACAATGCAGCTGACTGTTGCTGCATGTAAAGAGGCAAAAGAATGCATTTTGCTCACAAAATTATTCAGCGAAATAGGAATAGTAACTGATGTGTCCGCGTTGTATTTTATTTATTCAGGACTATACTGCCATCTGTTGATGAAGTGAGGAACTAAGCTGTCTTTTTAATGGAAATCTAGAGGCAATTTGTGAAGAAATTTCAATTAGTATTACTGTTTTGATAACATAGTTAAATAAACAAGGTCAATAAAAAGAGATATAAACATTTTTTCAATATGTTTGCTTGTTTTTTAAATTTTTATATCTAATTTTGGATATCATAGGGCAAAGGAAAAAACTTTTAATTTTATGCATACAGTTCTAATATATTTTAAAACAATCAGATTATATAGTAACTATTAATAAAATTATGTTATTATCTAAATGCTTCAATAAGCAAGAAATCGTTAAGTTTCAGAGAGTTGTTCAAAAGTTTAATTTTAAAATATTTTTTCTTTTAAATTATATTTTTAAATTTAATAATTTTGTTCATGACGTTAAGGTGAAATTCTTCTTTTTAATTATATTTTCTATGTTCCTCATAATTAATGAATGAAATTTACATTTTTTTTGGTACAAAAACAGAAAAAATTACATATTTCAAAAACAAAATAGATTAATTTATATATTGTTAATTCTAAAGGAATGAGAATGGATAACAACTCTATATTTATGATCAGATTCGTGGTAAATTTAACATCAGATGAAAATATTACTTCGGATAAAAAGACATATTAAATTATCCTTTTAAGAGCTACATTTATCATTCATTTTATTTCGTACTTCTGATATTATGAATTTCAAACAAATAGGTAAGCGAGTCTTTTAAAAAGAAGTAAAATTTATAAGAAAAGAAATATTCTTTTAAAAAAAGTCTCATCTCTTCTCAAGCTACATTTCTTTAAAAATTGATAATACATTTTATTTTATAGTATCTTCGTTGAAAGATACCACAGATAGAAACACCATACTTAAAAGGTGAAAATAGAATTTATATTTCTGTCTATCTCTGACTGTATAATCAGATCTCGATAAGCTTTTTATCAATGTTATATAATAGTCTTTGTTATTTGCTTACAGCCATAGAAATTTCATCAGACAGATGCAGAAATTCATAGATTTGCAACTGCTTGAAAACTGTTTAGACAGGAAAATAAAATATACAGAATATCCTTATAAAGAAAAACATCAGTCATATTTAGTGAAGTTTGGCTAGACTGATACCTATTTCGAATTCATCATATTGAATTGTTATTAGAAGACAATTTTTGATGACATAGAATGAATTAAGGAATTAGACGCTTTTAATATTATCCTGCCAATTTGATATTAAATGAATATTTAATAAGGGATTATATCTCTATTAAATAAATAGTAGTTCATTTACTAAATGTGTAAATCAAATCATTTTTACTGCATGATTTGTAATTTATCATTTAATTCATAATTAATAGCCTTACTAACATTAATAACATATTTACACTTCTTCGCTAGAAAATATTCTTCATTCGTTGTTACATGTAAAGAAATAAACATTTATTTTTTTCTCTCTCTATTAACGAATTCCACAAGCAGTAAAATGCTTGCCGTGACCAGGATTCGAACCTGGGTTATTGCGGCCACAACGCAATGTACTAACCACTATACGATCACGGCTACGCAAGCAGAAGGTAATAAAAGCATCGATATAAAGGGGAGAAAACTAACTTCCGTAAATATATTTTGAAAAAAAATTGATTTTGAACTTGTAGGCTTACTTACACTAGATGGCAGCACGAGCTAATAAGTCTTCAAACACTGATATTTTTCATTTTATACTTCAAAAATTAAATGGCGTACTTTTATTCTATTATTGTCATGTATTTATCACAACTTACTATTTTTCATACTTAGAACTTTCAAATAAATTTATGTACTAAAATTAGAATTTTAAGGATAGAAGTAAATATTGTAAGAAAATGGCGTCTCTTCCAATTTCTAATTACTTATGACTAATATCTTCCATAAAGTTGCGCTGCAATATGTAATAAGGAATGAAATATTGCTAAAATATTTGTCTGAATATTTTTTTCTTACTTTATGAGTGAAGAACTAGAGGGGTTTAGTAGCGAGGAGAACAGATTCTTACAGAGCCATTTTAAGAGCCAAATCTGCAAATAAAATTCCAGTGAACAGACCTAATCCAAAAGGCCACAACATTATAGCCAACAAAATTAATTTATTCTTTATTCATTTACTTATTACTATTATTACTATTATTACTATAATTAATAAAAGTCACGTGGTCTACACTGGAAATGAAAATATACCTGAAGCACTACTAGAGTTACAAAAAGCTTCATCAAAACAGTCATGTATCAGAAGCGGATGACAAGCTTGAGATATTTTGTCGTACGAATGAAGCCTGTTTTACCCTAGACGAAGCAGTGAATAGTCAAACTGTCTATATGGGGCATTGCACGTCCTAATATTGTGCATGAATAGTTTCTGCATTGTGTTTACTTTACTGTACTGTATTGTGTGGTTTTACTATTGATTTTTTTTCTTGGTCCTCTTTCCTTGAGAGTCAATGCCAGTAAGAAGTTATTTGGTATGACAACGTTATTATGGAGTATAGAGAAAATTTCGGGGAGACCATTTCGACTGCTTTGTCCTGCAAATTGCACAGATATTAAATAATCCTTCTTTTTCAGCTTTCAGCAATCAGAATATCATGCGAATAAATATTTGATGAAATAAGGAAAACAGTTTAAATTTCCGGGTGACAATGTGCTGTTGAAAATTAAAAAATATTTTTAAAAAAAATTGGTAAAATTTTGCAAAAATTGCGACGATTATTAAATTATTACATTAAAAATACAAATTTTTTTATATTTAAGACGGCGCACAATTTGTAGAAATTTGTTTTTGGAAGTTATCTTAGAACAAATTTCAACTTAATTTAAATTAATCTAACTTCTGATTAAATTTTTTAAAAAAATCCGTTTTATATACATATTATCACCCTCCATGGTATATATTTTCCAAATTTCATAGCTATAGACCAAACGATCTGCCTTGTAGAACACTAACCCGCAAACATTTATCTATTTAATTTTAAGAGACTAACAGCATTTGGCGATCAGCTGGTTCGCCAAGATTAATACTTGCTAAAATGTTTTATCAAATATTTTATGTAACTTGGTCTCTTAAAAACTTCTTCAACAAAATATTTTTATGCTTCAAATTTTAATAGTCATATAACTCATACTATTACAGAAGCCTTAAACCATTCTGATCTCTGCATTATATATGTATCTAATCTTCTGCTAAAATTTGAGCTTTAAATTAAAGTGGAAGTAATTAAACTTCAATTAATATAAAAGCAGTTTTTGCTGAAATTAAGCAAGTATTTTGAAAAATGTGAAAACAGAAAACATAATGGCCCGGCATTGAAGCTTTATGCTCCCTGCGAAACAATTTTCAGAATTTATGCAATATTTCAAAGAATAATTCAATTAAATTCTCTGATTCATCATAAAATTAACTTTTTAATTTTTGCTTTCAAAAGATTTTAAATAACACACATAATAATATTTTATTTTGTTTCGCTTAGTAAATATACTTCTACAAAGCCGAATCTTATCAATCTTTTGATCTTAAAAAATCTTATTCTACGAAACAATCTTGACACTGCATCTTTTAAATAAAAAAAGAAAGAAAGAAAAAGAAAAAATTGTTTCTATCTTCTGAAATCAAATCTGTCCGAATTAGGAAGTTCTGAAAATTACAATTTTCGAATAGTTAACATTTTCATAATTTTTGATCAATCAACCTTGAGAAAATTCCGGACCCTGATTAGCGTATCCTCTTTGAGATGGCTGATAACGTAGTCTAAAATCGCGCATTATTATAAGATAATAATATTTAAATTTTCATGATATGATCAGTTTCAATCCCAATACCTTTCTTTTTATTTAAAATTATTTACCTTTGGCGATTAGGGAGTTCACTGGAAATATTGGTTATATTTATTGTTCTTGGAATCGAATAGATATTTCATGTCCATGATTCTTTCCAGCTGAATATTAAAGTCGTCCATGATTCTGTCTGAATATTAAAGTCGTGTTATTTTAATTGCCTTTTACATATGCTCTGTTTATTGGGCGCATGAACCTTTTTAATGGAGATCAGTCCCATGACATCCTGTCTCGGGTAAATATTTAAATATCCGGTTCGTATGATTTCTAAAGTTTCCGATATTCTAACTTCATTTGTTATACATCTCGTAAACTACACAGATATTAAACAGAAACCTTGTTCTTTAATATTCAAAAATATGGGGGGGGGGGAATTACGCTATCAGCTAGTTGATTAAACAATGAAAAAGGTTTGAACTTCAGGGAACTATATAATCTATTGTTGAAAATAAAGCAAAAAAAAAAAAAAATCTCATGATTATTAAATTTATATCATTAAAAAGTTAATTTTGTATATTATAAATTTATGCAAAATTTGTTTTTAGTGCAGTTTTAAAATACCTCAATACTTAGTATAATTTTTAGTTTTAAAATATCTCAAAGTAAATTAATATGCATTTTGAAATTAAATTTTTAAAGAAATTTTCGCGACACCCCCTTTCTAGTTACATAGATGATGAAAATAAACACTCATTTGAATTAAGAAAATGATAAAGAAAAAGATTTTCAAAACTGAGAAAATTAAAATTGTATTATGTAAAAAAAAAAAGTATAGCCTATAATTTTAGGAAGTTTTGAAGAAAAAAAAATTTTTTTTTTTCTTCTTTCATCTTATTGAAAAAATAAGAGCATAGACTTTAAACTCGTTTTTCTCGAAATATTATTTTACCATAAATTTTCATTCTTCAAATATGTTCTAACTTCATTCAGTAACAGTATTCTTGGAAAAAAGTGAAATTGAATAAAAAAAATTCTAAGTTTTCTCAAATATTTAGAAAAATATTTTAGTTATCAATTTTTAGTTCTATAAAAATTAATTTAAAACATCAAGAAACTTGCATGCATTTTATTTATATTACTGTCTAGGGGGTTGAACTGAAATATAAGGGAAACAATGAAGCATTACAAAGTTATGCAGCTTTTAAACTTTGAACAAAAAGCTAAAATTCCAGAAAAAAAAACAGCTATGTTTTGAAATTAAAATTCTTGTAATTTTCAAAAATTTTGAATTATTGCTGAATGTTTGTTTCGGTCTTTAGTCATCATTGAATATTTATACTGAAAGATGAGCCGCACATTTATTTTTGATCGAGTATTCTTGGAAAAAAGTGAAATTTAATAAAAAAAAATTCTAAGTTTTCTCAAATATTTATAAAAATATTTTAGTTATCAATTTTTAGTTCTACTATATATGAAATTTTTGCCTAAATACCCACGGAAAAAAGAAAAAAAAAAAAGGCTTCAAAAACCAGTATTAAAAATAAAAGAAACATTTTCAAACATGATCGGATATCCTAACAGGAGGATACATTCTTTCATTAAGAATGGAAAGAAGTTTAAGGTGTAAAACAGAAGTGTTCCAAATAAACTGGTTTAAAATTTCTCATTGAAACCAAAATAAAATAGAATATAAACCCCGAGATTGAGGATTATAACCAAAACTTATTTGAATAAGCTTAGCAATTAATAATTAGTATATAAAATTTGTGCAATGATATTTTTAAGCATGCTTGGATTCCTTTGCTGATTAAAAAAATCCTGTCTATAAGTAGGTACAGTATCTATTTCAAGATACTTTCTACGAGATTAGACATCATTCATATTATTTACATTTTATTCAGTGAATAAAACTTATTTCTGTGAGTTACGAATCATAAACTGATTCATAACTCACTTCGTGATAATTAGGAATGGGAATGCGATACAAATAGGATAAGTATCATTTGAGAATGATTTTAGAAAAGTTAGATGAAAGAATATGAAAAACTATACCAAAAGTATTTTAATGAAAGTCCTTTTCATATTTTTAAACGGCTTATTATAAATGTTCCAAATACTATTTTTGGAGAATTTTACAGTAGAAAATAAAATAAACAGTCAATTTTCGGCTTAAAATATCATTATTCCCCCGTTTCGCTTTTCTCTTTTGTATATCAATGTATCTGCTGTATTTATAGTTTCATTTTGCCATGATTAAAAATTAAATCTTTTTTAGAGTCTACAAATCGAGACTTCACTTTTTAAATTACAAAATAAAATCCTGAACTTTCAACCGAAAAGCGTCTTTTCAACCTAGTCTGAAACCTTATGCAAACTTTTAAAAGCTTTGGTGAATCATGCCTCATTTTTCGAAAGAACATTTCTTTTTACTATTTCATATATTTTAAGGCTTTAAATTTTAAACTTAATTTACACATTTTGTTTTAATACAAGATCCTAGTCACTAGTGAAATCGTTCCCTTACAGACTTCAAACTACATTCGTGACTCAAAATCGGAAACATTATTTATTATCAATTAAAAGAACAGACCAAATCTGATGCGGAAGTGCAAACTTCCGTTCGAGGAAACACGTAATTATTTTAATCTGGATAGCAAGCTCGTGGCTTCCCTAGTCTAGCGGATAAGACTCTTCTGGCAATCCAAACGATCTCCGAAGCAAGCATGCAAATAAGTTGAAAGTGGACAAATAGTGAAGCGAAGTTTAAATAGTTTAGATATGTCATAAAACTTTTATAATTTTTCATCTTTTTAAATTGTCAATTAGAATGAGGTTTGGGAATATTTATAACATAGAGAATAATTTATAATACCGGGGAACTGCGCTGTGTAGATTGTGAACTATATTATAAAATATTAAAATCTAGCATTGAGCATTAAAAAAAAAGTCTTATATTATACATTGTTCCAATACTTTACAATATGTTTTTCAAATTTTGCAATATATTGTTTTTTGGGAAAATAAAATTTCCATTGTTGTTTCCAACGGCTTTTGAAGAAAGGTTGATCCAGTTATTTTAGTAGTAATTTAGTTAATTAAATCAAATAGTAAGCATTAAAAGAAAAGTCTTATATTGTACATTGTACCAGTACTTTACAATATGTTTTTCAAATTTTGCAATATAATGTCTTTTGGGAAAATAGAGTTTTCAGTGTTGTTTCTAAAATATTATATAATTTTATACAGTCTTCAGCTTTTAAATAAAGGATGATACAGTTAATTTTTTAGGAATAAAATCTCAATATCTTTTAAACTTATGCGTCTCTTTTATCAGTAAAGAAATAGTTATTTTTAATTAATTTTTTTCAATTTTATTTTACTGGAGAATGGAAATTCCTTAAAACATTTTCATCTGCCACCTATAGAAAGTTATTTTTATCTCTTTTGTGAAATGTTTTTCAAAGAAATTATGTCCCCCCCCCCCTAAATTTATACTGTAGATTGAAAAATATATATTGCCAAATTTTTTAAAGCTTTTATTTGAGCGGTGGAAATACTAAACACGACTCCAATCCAATCAACAAATCAATAATGGTTTCGTTTCTGTTACTTTGATATGAAAGTGTAAACAAAACGTATATTATATCCGGTTTTTTTTCTTCATCCTGAAATATTAATAATATTTATCTAAAAATTCCGTATAAGGAAGGAGTTTAGATATAATTTTATACAAAATCAACTGAGTTGGTTTCTTTTAATATAGCATTTAAAATCATTAATAGAAATACCTTATCATTCTACGATGTCAAAGGAACTCCTCCAATTCGTTCCATTCTCATCTGCTGTGGATGCAGGATTTTGGTATCAGCTAACTAAAAAGAAATTGGATGTATTTAAATTGAATGATGCACCTGTTGACATCTTTGGATTCTATTCTTACAGTTAGTATATTTAAAAAAAAAAAATGAACATTTTTATTTTTGATTTTGGTTATTATTCCGTTAAACGTAATGCGTAATAACATTTAAGCTTCATGGTTAATTTTAAAATATGCTTGAAATTTTGCTAATTGAATGTAAATAAATTATATCATGTGAACTGACATTTTCCTCAGGCAAGACAAGCATCTTTGTCTTTATATATCCTTGATAAGTATAATTTTTTTTCATAGCAAAAATATAGAAGCTGTAAAATGTTTCTGAATCAGTGATCTAATAGTATATGTTTCCCATATGTTACGTTTAATGATTATACATAAAATACCGTTATCTAATGATAGATGAATTTTGATATATTTGAGCTGTTATTCACTTTTTTTACTCTTGTATAAAACTGTTAGAAACTTTTCCTGGTACTTTTCTTTTAATTATATGCCCGCTATTAATTACTACAAAAAATAACTAATAATTATATACTAATAGGCCACCTTAATATTAGCCAATGGAATGTTATTAATAGTGGAGTTTAATAACATTGATGGTTAACATACAATTACTAAGCATTCTTTTCCTGGTATTACTGATTCTTATATGCTGTTCTGAAATTCTTTTATCAGTGTTATAATACAATTTATTTTGTGTATTGAAATTCATGCCAACTTTTGAAGAAAAACTTCAATCTTTATTTTAAAAGTTTGCTCTCAAAGTCAACTATTTCATTATTAAGTGCTTAGATCTAAATTTATGCACTTGCCAAAATTTAATAGCAAAAAGGAGGAAATTTTAGGAGGAATTTTTAGTATAGGAGAAATTTTAGAAAATAATCATGTATATTAAAGGAATTAAACAATCCTTCCAAAAAAACTAACTATCAATTTATATAAAATAAATTTGATGAAAAGTAAAAATTTGATATTAAAGAGTTCTTAAAAGTCAATATCAAAGTATCTGAAACAAAAGAAACTTTAATTATAATAATTGCAAGATTAAAATTAAACAAAAAATCGGTACTTAGAAACTAAACCAAATGTTCATTGTCACTTTATAAAATGTATAATTTTTGAAGCCAATGTTACAAACTTTTTTACTAAGCAAATCTTATCAAATGAAGTAAAAATGTCTTTATTCCATAAGTTTAAATGTTTTACAACTTGATGTTATATTCTTATTAAAATTTGAGGTACATTTTTAAAAATATTCATAATATCTAATTGTGAAAATTGAACAATTAATTTAAAGTTGAAACATTTAATGAAACAATGAATTAAATTTTTCATTAAAAAAGTTAAAATTGTTGTTGCATATCATAAAAACTCTGCATATATTTAAAAATGCGTTCAAATTACGGGAAAAGTTTTCTGACAATTAAATTGCTACCTTTAAATCTAATTTGTAGGAGACACCACAGAAAAAAAAATGTCTGTCACTTAACTTTATATTTAATTAAAATTAATAAAATAATTATTGGTTGTTTTTTTTACTTTGAAAAATTGATAGCAGTTATTATTATTTTTTTTTTTTGGAAGAGCCTTAGTTCTAAATTAATACAATACAAAATAACATAATTTAAGAAACATCCTTGTTACACAATGAAAATGCTACACACATGAAAATTTATATATTGAAAATATGCTGCAATTCATTGCCCACTAAGCAAGTAGGAAGTTCTATGAGCAAATGCAGTTTTGTTTCATGAACATTTCACCCATTGTTGTGACATCACTTCGTGATTATCTAGGTTGGCCTTCTGGTAAAGCAAGCCGAAGTAAAATATTAATGGAATTAGTAGTTTTTTTGGTGATTATGCATATGATGTCACAATCACATGAGAAATGTAATCATTCATGTTGTTATTTTATACTGATCTATGATTTTGTCTCCCCCCCCCCTATACGAGCTGCTCATTAAGAAAAACAAGCTAAGAAAATCGTTTGATAGGGCTCGGATGTATGAAATTGTGACATGTGTTATGTGATTACTTTACATTGTTTTAAACCTTTTATTATATAATTTTCTGTCCATTTATATATATATATATGTACAAACACATATTACTGTATTTTTTTCTGTATTCTTTAATACTTCAGATTAATATCTTCATTCACTATATTTACAGATAGTTCACTTACATCATTGCCTCCAATTGCAAATATTGATTATTCTGCTTTTGATAAGTAAGTATTTCTTCTTTCAAAGAGTGTTTTTGCATAGAGTGGAATGCATACATTTAGCTAATTATAAAATGCTTTTGTTTGACCACCACCATTTATCACAAAGTTACTTGCAAATAAAATATCGCATTTCTCCTAACAAAATAGTTGATGAACCATATGTTAGTATTGCAAGTATACATTACAAAGTTGTCTAAAAATAAAAAAAACTTGCATTGTATTATTATAATTTAAGTGTTTTTTATGTAACAAAAAGATGACCAAATTATTTCTAATTTAAATGTTTTAATTTTGAGGATTTTTATATTTCTAATTATACCATTGTTCTGTTCTTTATATAGGCTATATTGTGTATTACCTATAGTAGCAGATTTCTAAATGTCTGGAATCACTAGGCTAAGGGGATTGTGGGCAAGTTGATTATAAAATGCCATAAGCCTAGTTGCCAGTTTGAAAAATGTAAATTCTACAAATAACTTAATATTAGGTCTATATAATGGGTTTATATTAGATTACTAATATTATTAATAAAAATTTAAAAGTATAATCTATATATTTAAAATGATTAGACAAATTGAAAGAATTAACCTTAATTTTATCAATTTTTATTTTGATTAATTTGGCTTTTTAAAATCGTTTTTGACACAGCCAACATTGGTTAAACTGTGCTCAATTTTTATTTATTTTCTAAGCTTATGATCCTTAGATATGTCTCTCCTCTGTAGATTTGAAGATTCATTCGAAACGATTTTGTCTGACCTGGTCACTGACAGTAAATTTGGTTTAAAAAGTTGTTTTCAGCTCAAAAATTTACATATTCATAAATTGTGCATTAGAGTCAAATTAGTAACTTTGATTTCTTAGGAATTTGAATTAAAGTTATATGATAGATTTAAATTTTATGAATTACAAGGATACTTTCTATCTCTGTTTTGTCATTCGTATAGCATAATTTAAAATTTTGATAATTATTTATGTTAAAATTTGTGCTGTGAATTTTTTAAAAAATGTGCACTATTGTTTTTATGTCATTAAAAAAAGGGCTAAATTTTCTGTCATTTTCATATATTTATTTTGTGCATCTTTGTAATTTAATGATTATTTTGATAATTAACCATTAGACAAATTATTTAAAGGATTTTCCATTACAGTGACATTCAAATACCACCCAGCAGTTTTCCTATGAAGGGAGTTTTAATCAATACTAATACTTTAGAAGACTTTAAAGTGAAGGATAAAAAAGCTTTGCTTCAATCTGTGGGTGACAATGTAAGAGTACTTCTTTTTTTCTTCTATTATTTTTGTGTGTCTTTATCTTTTATGATTAACTGTACATATCTTTCTCTAGGAACATATAATCTCCTAGAGTTTAATTAAATAAATTCAACAAATTTGTTGTCATAACATGAAATTTCATGGAACTAAAGGTTTCTCCCCCCCCCCCCACCCCCTGCCCTTTTATGTGTGTGCTGGTACATTAGAAAATTTTCTTCAAGATCTTCCTGTGTATAAAATTTTATAATCTAATATGTTCTGATAAAAATCTCACTTTAATCTTTTTTTTCCAAGAATTTGCTGATTCATCAAATTTAATTTCATGATGTATTACATTTAGAAATCATGACTTGTAGTTTATTCTTTTTCATTGTGATTTTGATACAGTTGAGATGTATCTTTTTTAAATTCTTTCTCCAAAATGACTATAAATGGATTTTGAAAATAATATTAACAAATATTATAGAAATATAATCAATTCCTGATCCAAAGGATTAGAAAATGGGAATATATATATGTAAAATGGTGGTGAGATAAGGATGATTTTAGCATTTACACCATTAAAGAGTCCATTTGACTCTTCAATTTGTAATACTAGAATTAGAATATCAAGAATTAAATAACTCCAATGCTAAAATTAAAACATCAAGAATAAAATAACTCAAATGTTAAAATTAGAACATCAAGAATTAATTAACTCAAATATTAGAATGAAAACTTTCTTTCTCCACCTCCTTTTGTGAAAATCATAAGATATAATTTTCTCCAAGAATCCAGAATGAAGGAAGAGACCTCTGGATTCCAATAGAATCAAGAATGTGTATATTAGGTTATAAGCTTCTAGAAAAATTAAAACTTTCATTCCCTGAGCCATGTGAATTTGTGATAGCAGAAAAGATCAGTATATAAATTTATAATTAGTTCACAAGTTCACTATATACATATTAACTACATTCCATTAGCAAACTTTTGGCTTAAATGTGTGCCATTGGCAAAACATAGGCAATAGACTAACAAGATATGTTTTAGGATATTTTTAAGTGATTAATTGCCATTTGCAATAAGTATCATATCATTGATAATTTTTTTTTGTCTATTGATTATCTACATGTGGTAATAAACAAATATCAGCTAAAACTCTACTATTAAAAAGATTTATTTACATTTAAAAGTAAATTATTTTCCTATTAAGTTGTTAATAGTTAAGGAAATTCTTCTGCTTTTCAGTCTTAATAGCGTTTACATATCTATTAATTATTGAAATTTTATTCATATATGCATAAGGAGATTCTTTCTCTGACAGAGATTTAAAATAGCTATATCTTTCCAATATGAAGATAACATTCACAAAAAGTCAGAATTAAAATTTTTAGTTTATAGAAGAGTTTCCAATGGAATGAATGATTGTATGAGCCATTACATTCAAAATAAGTTTAGCAATGAAAAAACACTCATTTAGTATAATTTAGAGAAGAATGATCCTGATTACTTACTAAAAAGGAAGGAAATTGCATAAACAAAATTTTAATTTTAAGTCATTATATACAGTGAAAACATGTAGAAATGCTGAATGTTATTATACATACATCTTAATGATACATAAACAAAATTACATCTTAATGATACATAAACAAAATTGGATGTGCAGTGCTAGGATTAATTAATTGAAATAGAGCTAATACTGCTTACAGTATGCTCAAACTAGTTTATTTCTTCCCTGATCTAAAATTCTGAAGTTGCAATACTCTTTTCACATTATTCATCATCTTTTGTGTTTAGATATGGCAAGCTATAACAAGTGGAGCTGTATTGGATAACCCATTAATGTTGCAAAGCTTGCTGTGCTTAACATTTGCAGTAAGTCTTTACACTTATTATTTATTTCTAAAATGTAAATATGTCTTTCACTCAATGATTTTATATTTATTTTTAATATAATTATCAGGTTTTTTTTTGTATCTTATAGTTAAAATAGATTTAATTTTAAAGACAGTACATATTGAAATAAAAAAAATTAAGAATGCTTCAAATTTGAGATCAAAATCATATATGTATTTTAAGCATAAAGTGATAAGTACACTTTCATATTGCTCATAATCTGATATGTTCACAAAATCATATATGATCTAAATTTTCATAAAATCCACCTTAATGCAAATTGAAAATTCTCTCTAATGGGGAAAAAATAATTATAATAATATTTCATCCGATACTGCCATGAAGAGAATTCTTCCATTGAAAGCATTTCTATCAGAAATGAAATCTGTATTTATATATTCACTTTTGAAACAAAACTACAATCGATGATATCTATGTATCTATATATATATAGATATCTAGCTTCCCCTATTGCTAAAACTTTAAAATCTACCCAATTGCCTGCAAAATTGAGCCACTCTTCTGGGATAATAAATGCAAGCTACTTTGCAATTTCCTTGAGATTTGCACCATTATTAACTAGAAAAGATAGTGTAAAACTCTGCAGAAGTTGTATCCAACTATAAAAAGAAAAAGCAGGATGATTATGGTAAAAAGTTGGTTTCTTGCATTATTTTTCAAAACCCAATACATTGAATTAAACTAAAGCATGCTTGACTAAACAGAAATGGAAGTTTGAATACCTGCACTCTAGTTCAGATTTAGTTCTCTTGGATTTCCAATTGTTCTGCTTTTTAAAGAAATTTTTCGCTTGAAAACTCTTAGCGGATCTGGAGGATTTGAAAAATACCATTCTGATTCCATATTTCAAATGAAATGTCAAGTAATAGTTCTATGGAGAAATGTTCAAACTAATATAATCTAGAATTAATGTCACAGGGTTTATGGAGATTATGTCAAATAATGAAATAGTATGTTAACCAAATGCATGCAGTTTTTGTGAAATGCATTTAATATTTTTTTGTATTATATCTATCAATGTAATTTTGCCTTCACCTTATACACTCATAAAAAGAAGAAAAAGAAAGGGAAAAAGAAAAAAAATGAAACTTCTAATGCTTAATCAAACAAGCACTTTTAATGATGTTGACTCTGTAATACAGCTGAAATGCTGTAAACAACTCAATCTGTTTTTATAACAGAATTAATTTACAATCATGTCTTTATAAGCTATGCCAGAATAATTTTTGTGACTTGTTTAAGTTAAAAAAAATAGTGTATATATATATATAATTAAAATTCTGACAGCTTATCTGTGACATGATACATTTAAAAAAAATATTTTTAAGTTATGCATTTCTGAGCCTATAAATTCTGTAAAAAATTATTGATCTTGCTAATTTTCGCCAGGTCAGATTTAAGTGCATTCTTTTTTCATTATAAATATCCTATTAATCCTATTGTAATTAATTTACTTTTAAATCCCTGGTATATAATATTTTTAGTCTCTTGTTAGTCATTAGAAATTATGAAAATAAGCATTTATTTTTACAGAGAAATTTGCTGCTTTAATTTTGTTTTTTATTTAATTACATAACTATCAAAATATTTATTTTAGCTGGTGCATTTGACATAGAAATGGACATTAGAATGTTCATGAATTTGGAACAGATAGGCACATGTGTTCTCTGTTTTATTTTATAAGTGTATTAAAACTACTATGTGATTGTCATTTACTCAACATTAGTTTTCAGTTTGAAGTAAGAAGAAAGAATAAAGAATGAATAAAGAACTACTTCAATCATTTTTCAAATATTCTTGCAGAAATTATTTTTTAAAAATAGTATTGGATTTTTTATGTATTTCTTTCATTTATTAGGATATAAAGAAGTATCATTATTACTACTGGATAGCTTTTCCAGCTGTTAATTACCCAGATTCCACTGTTTGCAAGGAGACAAAGAAATTCTGTGATTACTTTACTTCAGATGAGGTTTGTACCGAGCAATTTATTCCTTTTTTTTTGTTTCTAAAGCTGTCTTGGTGTATCAGTTCTTTTTAAAATTAATAAATTTGAATTTTTTTATTTAATTTTAGCATATTGCATTTTAGCAACATTTTTATATATACTTTCAGATATTTTATTTGTTAGTACAAATGTTTTATTTTGTAAGAAGTAAATTTTCAGATTTTATCCTCATTAAGTTTTCCATTTATCATCATAATATATATATATATATATATATATGTGTGTGTGTGTAATGATATTTTAACTCTAATTTCAATTTAAATAATTTTCAAGATTTTATCTTAATTTCGCCCATAGTAACTTCATTCTAAAATATTCTCTTATTTTGTGATCCAATTCCACTGTCTCTACTTAATTAATTCAAGAGAAGCTTTGTTGAATCAGCTAAAATCTAACTTTCCCACACTACGCGTGAAGAGATAACATACCGCTGATCAAGCAAATTCTTTTTTAAAATCTCCCTGTGTTTCTCCTACCTTGTCCACCCGTATAACGAAAATCCGTATCAAAATCTTATAATATATTAGCACAATGAAGAAATATTTTCCCTATCAAAATGTAAGGTTATATAAGGCGAGGGATAATTTATTTCGCTCTTCTTCCCCACTTCCGCTTTTGTGATGCGCTATGGCGGACGCACAGTGTCCGCATCTTTGCTTGTAAATAATTATGCTTTCCCGTTGGATTAAAAAGAATTTAAAATTTTAAAAAGTATCTTCAATGTCTTCAAACTGCATCCTGCTTCACATAAAATAATGTTACATATATATATATATATATATATATAATTTCCCTCATCCTTAGAAAAAAGTGTTTTATGATTATCTTAAATCTTTATTTTGTATCATGCTTTTTTTAATTACATACTAGTATGTTCTTTTAAAAAACATTGTGCATGAAGGTGTTGTATGTTTATCTTTCATTGGATAATTATTTATTTTTGTTTTGAGGATAAGATTTATGCCTTGTAAAATAGTATTGATAGTGTGAAAGATATATAAAAAATCTTATTTGATAATTTCATAATTTTTTTATTTTGTTCCATAAATGTTATAAAGTACATTATTTTATATGATTTACTCTTTTAACATTCTGTAAAATAAATAGACTAATATATTTTAAGAAAATACATTAAAAAAGATACTATTTAAAGCACATTAATTAAATATTAAAAAGCAGTAGCATATTATTCTTTAGAATGAGAGAGTGTGACATAATTTTTGTTTCATTTTAAACAAAGGGTGGCTTTGCGTTTTGAGCATTTACTGAAGGTTAAATCTTTGCCCTCTGGATACTTTCTGCTTTGGCAATTCTTCATGAACTTTGGAGAACTCACTTTCATCCACTCTAATTTCTTTGAAAGGAATTTTTATGTCAAATATCTTGTGTTGTTTAGCTTTTACTTTCTATTCATGTTCACAGAGAGTAAAGGTCTAGGTCTACTTCTTTTGGAAGTAGTTGAACCAGCTTTGCATAGGTTATGTTCTAATTTCCAAATAATATTTTGTTAAGAATATATTATTTGTTGTAGCCTTTCTGAAAAAAAAATTATATAACTGTCACTTAATAGGGGACTGGACATAGGTTTATATTCATCATAGTTAATTAGCTTATCTTATTTGTGGTTCATTTTTTTTATAAAGAATCATTACATGTGATTTTTTTTATTAGTGAATCTAATTTGTACCAAATAGGGAATGATTTGCTTTACATTGAATTATATAAATTGTGATAGCTTTTTCTCTTTTGAATTTTATGATATAATTTGTATATTAATTAGCTTAATAATAGTCATAGTTAAAAATATGCTTTAAAAATGCTATAATGTTCTTTATGATTATCAGTTAATTTGTCTAATGTTTTTTATTTCTTAAATCGTAACTTGTGGTGATTGTCTAATATTTTGTGTGAAATTCTTTTTATCTTGCTGAATTCATTCCAACATGTTTCGTTCAATGTTTTTAGGTATCTCAATTTTTAAAATCTTATGATGCATTGCTTCCGTCTGACAAAACCCTATTCCTAGTGTTTAAAGAAAATAATGGCTGTACTGTTCATAACTTGAAAGAATATGAAAACCTAAAGACAAATAATGGAAAAGTAAGAGTTCTGTGCTTTGAGAGATACTTTTTTGTATGTTTTGTTTACATTAATATTTATTTAACTTTTTAAATATTTTATCATTTCAGATTATGTTGGGATTTAGTGATCCATCCAGATATGAGAAACATCCTGGATGGCCTCTGAGAAATGCATTAGCTTTAGTTGCATATCATTGGTACAGAAGTTCTTATTTTCTATTTTCATTTTCATTTCAATAGACTTTTTAAATTTTTATCTTCTCTAATTTTTATTTTTTAAACTTTATACTTAATTTTTATAAAAATTTTATTGTTGAACAGTAAAAATTAAATCCTTGTTTCTTTTAGAGGTTATCATTTTATTTTCTTATTGCAGTTAGATTTTTAAGTACTTTTATTGAAGGCTGAAATTTTAATATGATGCAGTCACATCTCAAGTGCACTGAAACATGACCTCCGTCTCTTGGAGGTCATGACTGAAATAGGGATTCATGTGTGTTGAATTTAAACTTTTACAGACTCAATTCAGATGTAGGCTTATATTTTTTACTCTTTTGAATATTTTGTCTTCTAATGCTTTAATTTAAAGTTATCAAATAGTAAAATAAGGATAAAAAGTTTTAATATAGGATGATTTTTTAGGTGGTTACTATTTGGAAACATTGTCCACTAGTGTTCTCTAGTGTTATATTTAGTTCATTAAGCTATATATAAAAGTGAAATGTACAGTTGATCAAACAGAATTATAAATAAAGCATTGAAAAAATTATTTTAATAATCAAGCATAGATAGACATTTGTAACTTTATGAGTTTAAATGGAGAGAAAGAGACATATTTTGTGCTCATTGACTGGAAGAAATAATGCTTACAGAATTATCATTCCAGTTGCATATAAATAGTAATATTTCACATTTGAAATCAAATACTTTAGATTACATATAAAAGTTAATTTCCCCCTTCCCTTCTCCCCCCCCCCAAAAAAAAAATTAAAATTTTCTTTTTCTACAAGAGAAAAAGGATTTCTCACCTTAAAATGTTTGAGTTTTTCTTTCCTTTTTATTTTTACTCTAAACTCACAATATGAGGAATTCCTTTTTTCACAAAATAGTTACAACTGGATAATATCATTTGAGAGATTGAAACTTAATGAATTATAGCAGTTTTTTCTTTTTTATATTATTATATTATAATTATTAATAGCATGAGTTTTATTCTGTTTATTAAATTTTAGAAATTTTAGATTTTTTTTTCCAATTTTGTATAAATTTCTATGTTGTGCGCAAGTGAGAAAATAAAATAAAAATACATTTTAAAAATTAATTTCTGTATTTCATCCATTTTATGTTTAGAACATAATTTTTGTGTGAAAAATTTGACTACCTTTTAATTACAAATCACAATTTTTTTTAAATGAAAATAAATGTATTTAATATGAAAATATTTTAATATGAAGAAATTGCAGTTTAAAATAATTTGAATTTTGGTGTTCCCAATTGGTCTGTAAATGTTTAAAGTAGCAAGCAATACTATTCTGAGGGATACTAAAACTTATTGTTCAACTTACATAATATTTGGATATTCATTTTTCCAGAAAACGTAGCTTAAACTGGCATCATGAAATATACTGGGCCATAAAAGCCTAATTTATTATCAAAATATTATTTGTCACAATCATTGTGAAGAATGTAATCATTGATTTCTCATCAAATATCTATAATGAATGTCATATAAAAGAAAGGATTTTGTTTCATATAAAATATTGTTTGTTGTTGGTATATATATTTCAAATTAGATTTCTTCATATTTTAGCAAGTCATGGCTAATTATTTGTTATATCTGAAATGCAAATAAGGAAATTTATTAATGCAAGCTTAATAATTTTTTATTAATTAAAAAATAAATTAATAAATAATTAGTTAATGAACTTACATAAGTATAATAAAAATAAAAATTTTTATTAACACAAAATTTTAAATACAAAGTCATATTTTGGATAATCATGTTATTGTACTAGGAAAGTAGTGGTGGAATAAAACGATGAAAATTATGAAAATGAATTCAATAACTGTGCTTATTCTATAAAATGATTATAATATTTTAAAGCTTTTGCTAATTTATCCTTGCATGAAGCATATAATTAACAATCATTTTTCTTTTTTAACAACTATAGTGTTTGATAATGCTACTAATTTTACTGATCAATATTGAAATAGCGGAACACCACTTGAAATATGATTTTACTAACAGAATATCAGTTTATTCTTAATTTATTTCATGAAATAATATTCTTTTCTAAGAAAATTTTTCTGTTTATTTTAAGTTCATCTATACATTTCATTATTAATAAAAATATCTGTGTTGATTAGAGACTGGGTCATCCAAATCGAAATTTATTATTAATTATTCCAGGGGAAAAGATCAAGCTAATTGGGATGTGGTTTGCTTCAGAGAATACATTAAAGATGGACAAAGGTTTAACGATCAAAGTATTGTTATTTCCATTGAAATGAATGTGGGAACTCTTCCAAAAGGTATGCATAATTTAAGCTCTAAATTTCTTAATGCTATATCTTGTAAAACATTTACAAATATATAAAAATATTTTTTAAATTAAAAGTTTGTCTTTAATTTATTGAGAATGAAATTTCATTTGTCTTTTCCTTTTTTATTTTCTTATGATAATTTCAATAGATAAACAAAATCCTACTACTTGCCAGTCTTTACCCTTTGACCTTTCTATTGCTAGAGATAATTTGCCTAATAAAATATAATTATTGAATGACTTTTGATATATTTTTGGTTATATATTTGACCTTATACTTTATAAATAAGAATAAGTTGAATTTTGATTTGCAGAGGAATATACACTCCCAAAAAAATTAAGAAAGAAAATAAATATATGTGAAATAATCTAGCATTAAGAAAATATAACAACTTGTCAACAAATATTGATTATAGCACTATCTGTTATGAGGTAGGAAATTACAGAAGTAATGTATTCTTTCTTATAATTGAAATAAGAAATTATAATTAAATATTGTTCCTCATTCATGAAATACCAAATTCTTTTATATTGAAACTTCCTCTTGATATGATCTATATTCAAGATATGTAATTCATTCAAATTAGCCCACAAAATAGAAATATATTTTGACAAAGGAAAAATTATTACATTATCAAGATACTTAAATTAATGTGTAAAATGTGTTTTTTTAATTAATGTGTTTTTTTTTTAATGTTCAAACCACAAAAAATTCTTGAACATTATTCTATTTTAATATATTTTCACTATTTGTTTTTATTGATGAATATTTAGCATAAAAACTCTACTAAATCCATTTCAGTAAATCTTTGGTTGCATGTATTCAAACATTGTACTGAACATGTTCAATTATTTAATTTAAAATGTGCATATGTTTAGTTTCTTTTTTAAACATTTTTGTAATTGATAGTGGAAAATAAAATTTGTTTACTTTTGTTTTTCATAATTTATTTATTTCATTTTTATTTTTTATTTCTTCTGGTGATATACATCTTATAAGATTTTAAAAATCATTATATGTTATTTTTATCATATGGTATGTTAATCCCATGAATATTAGTATCATTTGTCTTGAAAATTGCATCATATTTTGAATTATTAACTTTTTTGTAAATGTGGATTAAATAGAATTCTTGTGCCCAATTTCTTCATTTATTTAATATAAAGGCAAATCATTAATCATATTAACTAACAGTTATAATCATACAACCTACAGTTTTGTATAAAATTTTATTTCAAATATATGTTTCATTTGTCATAATTGTTCTCCAATTAGTATTGCATATAATGGTGTCACTTCTTTTTGCATTTAATTTTATACAGAAATATAAGTATTTAGCCATTTATATACTATATCATTCATTTTAAGAAGTGAACCAAACCACAATACATTTGCAAGATTTTAAAATATCAATGACTTCATGATATTTGTACTTGGATGATTAATAATTTATAAGCTGAATTTTGTTTACTCCAGTTCAAAAATTTGTATTTTCTTTATTTGTAGAATGTCCAGAAGTAGTTGGCTGGGAAAAGCATAAATCAAAGCTTACACCTCGAAAAGTAGATATGAGTTCCAGTATGGATCCAACAAAGTACATAATTATTTTGATTTTGTACATCTTAAGGAATTACTGTCATTTTAAGAAATATTTTTTAGTATTATTTTATATACAAAATAATAAATGTGTAACGTAAAAAAAAAAATGATAATTACAGCTTAAAAGTTTTTGATTCATCAATTATTCATTAAAGAAAATTTGAGAGAGAAATTATAGACAAATGAAACATTCATCTTTTTGAAAAAAAATTACGATAACCTTAAAAGAAGTAAATTATTGGAAATAAAGTCCTTATCCAGTGGTTTTCTAACGTGTGCAGCTCAAATGCCCTGGAAAATGTTGAATTTTTCATTGGAGAGTGCAGAGTTTTAGGGAAAAATTTGGATTCTGTAAAAGTATTGAGAATGAAAATAGTTTGGGTTTCTCTGCTATTGTTGTGTAGTTGAAATGGAAATTTCTTGGACGGTTTTAAGAAATAAATTTGTATTCAAAACTCCAATTATGATCAAAATTCTTTCATTTAAAAGTTTATAAATAATAGAAGGATGGAAGAAACTACATCAATTTTTAGATGATTATAATATGAACTTTCCCCTAGTATTTTTTTTTAATTGAATAGTTGGAATTCAGTATGTAAGATTGATATTAAAGATTAAGAAAGAAAAGCTCTATGCTAGATAATATATAAAAATTAGAAAATTCTTATTTTATGAATTAAAATTCAAATTCTTCAAGCTTCTATTCTATTAAAGAAACAGCCATCTATAAAATATATGTTACAGAAAAGATTATCTTGTAATTTTCTTAGATGTTGACAGATCCATAGTTTAATCAGTAATGAACAATATTGAGAGACTAATACCAGGTATGACATACAATAAAGGTTATCATTCATTAATGACCTGATTTTTAGAACCTAGTAGATATAGACACAATAGACTGCTAATGCAAGATAGTGAACACAGTAGAGCTTAGGAGGAACTATTACTAGAGTGAGTGGCATGAATGAGCCAGAGTTTCAATCATTGCCAGTTGGGAAATTAATGATTAATTAAAACCAATAACATGCACTAAAACTAAACTATTGTCACTATTTCTTTTAAAAATATTTATGAAGCTATTTGAATATTTTGGTAGTCATCACATATCAGTAGGAAATGATATATTTGTTTTTAAAATAATATAAAAATTGTCATATATCCCCTCCTGCATATAAAAATTGTCAAAAATATTGTTTAAAAAATTCCTAAAGATATTCTTCAGATGGAGAAATTAAGTTTTCTTATGTAACAACCTATGCAAGTTTTTGCACTATAGTTTTGAAAACTGATATCCCCTAAACATTCTAATATACCTTGTAATAAAGGTTTTTTTCTCCCATATCCCCCATGTAAAAATTGTGGACACCTCCTGCTGCTTTACTATACCAACATGACTGTGTCTGATTTTTACCAGTTATTTCATTATGTAATGTTCACTATTTTTTTTCTTTTCTTTTTAATTATTCAATAAGCTTCAATACTAGTTAAGTGTCTTGTAATTGATTTTTCTGATACATGCTACTAAGTTATATCATTGTTAAGCCAACTTTCAACCATCTGTAATGCTTAGATGTTAAGAACCTTGAGTTCAAGCTTCCTCGCAAATTCTTGCAAAGCAGCAACATGGCACTTTTGAGTTTACATACTTACACAATTTTATTGATGTAGTATTTTGCAATTTGAAGTTATCACATTCATTTGCTCTCTGACAGACAAAAGAACTTCTTGTGAATGTATTTCATTCAAAATTTGATAGAAATTTGTAAATTTGATGTAAAGATCATATACTAATTTTCATCCATTTAATTCAAGCATTTTTGAGTTGTTGTGTTCACAGACAATCAGACATAATTCCAAGAATGTGTTTTTAGACTCGGGAAGGACATAAACATGCAGATTCATCAAAATCTGGAGGTTTAACTTTTTGACAATTACAATATTTTATATACTTCATGTAAGAGAAATTGTAAACATGGGAGCAAAACTGAAGGAAAAAAAAAAAAAAAAAAAAAGAAAGAAAGAAATTGCTAACATACATTAAAATTTTCAATTTTTAAAAAAAATGTTGAGATGTTTTGCATGCTCAGAAGATATTATAAGATTTGAATTATTTCCTACCATCCCAGTTCACAATCTTTTTAGATTTATATCTCTTTAGATTATTATTCGATTACTATCCTGTGTCTTTGCATGCTTGATAATAATGTGTGTGGAGAGGATATTGTCATTCATCAATTAAGAATAATTGCCTTCATAGCTTTCTTTAATTTAGCATGTTTTTAAATTTCAGTGATTTTGATTTTTTTTTATCTATATAGATTAGCTGATGCTGCTGTTGACCTTAACTTGAAGCTTATGCATTGGCGCCTTGTTCCTGATCTTGATCTGCAAGTTATCAAATCATCTAGTTGCTTATTATTTGGAGCTGGAACTCTGGGATGCAATGTTGCAAGATGTTTATTGGTAAATCACATTTCAGAGCTCTAAGATTTATGCAAAAACCATTCTAATTTTTCAATCACCTGCAGTTTTCAAATTAAAAATTGCAGCATTACTCATATGTTACCCTTTTTAAGGAACATGAAGGATTATAGAGTAATTTAGGGTGAAGTGTTAATCATGGGAAATCACTTATATATATAAAAAGTAGTTTTGGAGTCTTAGGGGACAGATAAAAAGTGCTCTAAATGATAGGGCAATGTTAAAAAGAGGAACGTAAATAAGCAGTGAAATAGTATTATTTAGAGGCATATATACAGGAAACATTACCGAATGCAAGCATTAAAATTGTATCTTCATCATTTCTATTTTCTTTCAGAATGACGCTGTGCAGATTTTAAGAAATTATAAGCCAGGGAATTTAGAATTTATCTATGATTCATTCATTCATGCCTTCTTTAAAAACTACAATTTATAACTGAATGAGTAATTTCAAATATATTGATCAAATATAATCCCTTTATTAAAGAAAGATATTTCACTTTTCTGATGGGGTTTTGGGGGGCATGTGTGTTAGGTTAAGAATTAAAATTGCAAAAATTTTTTTTAAAAAGTAGTGAGATAAAATATACTTTAAGGAAATTTTTGAATAAAAAATAAATCCTCTTTAAATTGCTACTAAATAAAGCATTTTATTTCTATGTTATTAAAGATAGTTTGCTCAAATTGGAGACATAAAGGTAACTTTTTAACTCAAATTTAATTACAAAGATCCTAGAAATCAATATATATTTATTTAACAAAAGTTTAAAAGTTTTATTTAAAAAACAAACTATCTATTTTTCATGATTTTTTCAGTCATTGGATTAAAGAATTGTTTGTGAATAAAATGATTTTTTTTTAATTGTCCAAATTTTTTTGTGACGCACATTATTCTCTGATATCAGAAAGATAATTAATATACATTAAGTATAGGATAATTAATATGTATTAGTTATAAATCTATGAAGCTAATATGCTTTAATTTCTGTCACAATTTAACGCCTAAAAATATTTGTGTGTGGGTTTCTTTCATGAATAATAAGTTATGCAATAATAAGCTAAGAGATTTAATTAAAAATAAACACAATCAGTATTCTCATCAAAACAGCTAGCTGCCAAAGGTGGCTTTTTACAGATTCCAATATTTTTGACACATTTTATAATTTACAAATGCGCATGCACAATATTCTGATGGGGTTTTGGGGGGAAAATATTAAAAGATTTTACCTTTCCTTATTTTGTTTATTATTATTATTTATTATATATATCTATCTTCATGCTTCAACTTTTATTATTTAAGCAACTCTTGAAGATGATGCATTTTATTGATGAGAAAAACACTGTTTTAACTCTTAGCATTATTTTGTTATCAATAGATAAATTGACTGTGAAACATGTCATGGAATTCTTGCAGATAAATTAATTTCAATTACCATTTTATATTAAATGCTGACATGTGAAATGAATTTTCATTAAGTTTTAATCTGTGCTACCTTTACAATATTCCATAAACTGCGAGTCAATGACTGGATGAAATTTGCTTTTGACAAGGAAATAATACACTGTGTTCTGTAATCACCCATCCCCTTTTTTTTCCTTTTGTTTATTTCGAAGAATAGGTTAAAACATGATTAAACTAATTTTATTAGTTTTCAAAAGGGTTTTTAGTGTAGAATGAGCCCAGTAGGACATTTAAACCTAAACTTTGTTTTGGTTTTATGTGTTAGAATGATTTCATTCCTTAAACCATATTTTTGCATTCCCTGGTACTGGTACCCAGGTTTTGTGCCCTATCTGACCCATTGTAGTTAAGCCATTGATATTATTCAAGTGCAGTGTTATTTTTAGAAGTTAAATGAACCACTCAGGAAGAACTAAAAAAAAAAAAAAATCCATCCTCATGATTGTTGAAAATACAGATTATTTAAATAGAAATAACTTTTTGGTTAAGAACCCTCCTTAATGTTAATAGAAACAAAAAAAAATTATAATGATATAAGTAATTTAATTCCTATGTAATATATTTTGCTAAACTAGATGTATGTAATGAGATGTAGTATTTCTATAAACTTTTTATAAAATGTAATCTATTTGCTTCTATCCTTTTAGGGTTGGGGTGTTCGAAAGATTACTTTTGTTGATAACTCATTTGTATCATTCTCTAATCCTGTGAGACAAACCTTGTTTAAGTTTGAAGATTGTCTGCAAGGTGGCAAGCCAAAAGCAGCAGCAGCTGCTGATGCTCTTAAAAGTATCTTTCCAGGTGTTGTAAGTTAACTTTTTAGTTATAAATAATTTTTGTCATTAATGTCATTTCAGTTCTCATTTTTTTAAAAATTACTTATGCCATTATTTATTTTTTCCCTTTTTCATCTTTTATATCTTTTGTGTACTTATTGGTGATTTATTTGTATTTTGAAAATAACGAAATATAATTTTATTGAATTACTTTCTTAAAACTTTAACATGAAATAATTTTTTTACTACATGAATTTTAAAGGCACAAATTAATGCTGACATTTCTTAATTAATTGAATATTAAAATGTGCATTAATTCAGTGTGTCATTTCTATTGTCGTCATTTAGATAAAAATTTTCAAATATATAAAAAAATAAAAAGAAAAAATTGTAATTTTTTTATATGCACTAGTTGGATTAATTAAAACCTTATCATAATCTCCGCTTAAAATTTTCATTAGGATGCTGTTTCCCAGATTTTTTTTCATGGAGAGGGTTTGAAAAATACAATTTAAAAAAGTTTATCCCTGGAAATAAAAGAATAAGTTTGTTCTTGTACTTTCTGTATTCTTAATAATCTAATCAATTAATCTTTTAATTAATCTTATTTCACTTGTTTACTGTATTATTTCTACTCTGTTACTTATTATTACTCTGTTACTTTACTTATTACTTTATGTAATGACACAGGCGTGTTATAATTCTTAAAAAGAAATGCACCACTCAGACTTCTCTTAAGAAAAATCTATTAAAAATCAAATCAAAATACAACTATCCACCGCCGCAAAAGCTCTTCTCAATCCTATCTATTTAAATAAACACAATAACCCCAACGGCAGCAACGAATCTCGCCAATCGTTTCTGCAGACGTCACTAAAGGCGGCCAAACATCACAATTTAATTTTATGTATTTACTGAATTCTGTTTACTTTCATTGATTCTCTTATTCATTTTATTTCTAAATTTAAACTGTTTTATTTCTTATGATTTTATATTTGTATATCCTTAGGAAAAGGACAAATTGAATTCCAATTGAAGAATTCACAAGTTTAAATAATTGTGGTACTTTATGTTCAGATAGCATTAAAAGGTTAATATTTTGCTTCATGTTGGATAAAACTACTACGATAAAATTTACATTACTTTCTTTGGAATCCAAGGAATGATAAGATTTTTTTATAGTGAATATTAGATTGTGTCAGGCTTGGAATTGAATAATCCATTCTTGCATCACTGCTTATTAAAATTATGTTTGTGGTTATTTGATTCTTGGACTGTTCCAGCTCATCTATGATTTATTGCTTTTCAGTTAAAGAGCACTAATACACAGATATTGTTGAAAATTTATTTAAGCAACTTGATGAAAGGCTAGGTATTTTATAAATGCTGAACTTATTCTGAATTAGATTTTATATGAAATAGAATGTATTAGATTCTATTTCATGTAAACTGATATAGATATTTGTTCATATCTATTCATATAATTCTATTGAGGGAGACTACAACATGTTTTAAAATTGCTTGTTTTCCTATGAAAGGGTATGTATGATTAGTTGTTATAGGCCTGAAATTGAACATTTGCTTGAGACTTCTCTTCACTTTTAATGGATGTCTTTTGTCGAATGCCATCTTTAGGTATTTTAATTGAAGTACATATGCAATGTATACCATATGTGGTGGCTGTGTATTTGAATAAGAGAAAACATTTTCTTTTTTTTGTCTTTAGAATATGAAAAACAATTTGTAGAATTTCTCTCCTCAAATTACAGCATCATGAAATTGTAGCATCTCTAAGGTTAATCGATCTTACAAGTTCTCATATCTCTGTGTTGAAGAGCTACACACTGAGTTCTATCTCATGTATCAATCAAAACTATCACAAGATTATATATTCTAACTAAATTATTTGATACTCCCCCAAAAATAGATTGTGAGAAGGTTTAATAATAAATTATTACAATGCAAAATTATGCAATGTATATTTAATTGCATTGCAATTTTAATTTGAAATTTTTTTTTAAACAGTGAATAAGTATAAACCTATTTGTTTTTATCTTTTTATAAATTTTTGTTGCTTAGTGTAAGTATAATTAATTCCATCTGTCAGGAAATGATTTATACAGTAATATTTTGATTTTTCTTCTTCTTTGAGAAATAATGCAAAATAATAAGACCTTTTATATTACTGGTGGCCCCATTGTATATTATTGCTTGGTCCTCAAAATTCAAAGGGCAGTTGTACTATTGAACAGTTTTCACAACTATGAACTGAAAACTCCAAATTAAATCAATAGTAGGGATGGAGGAAAGAGTTTTATCAGGTTCTGTGAATTGTGGGTTCTAAAATTACTCTGAAATGTAAATAAAATCCCTAAGAAAACAACAATTGAAAATTTTAAACTTTGTAAATGAATATTGTAAAGTTGAACTGCAAATAACAAGTAACTCATATTAGTGTTTTTTAAAGTACATTCAAATCCTAATTACAATCTCATTTTATTTATACTGATTTTTTTATTGATTTGTGGAAAAAATAAAAGCAGCAAATTTTTTAAAATATATTCTACAATCAAGAGGCCCTCTTAATCGAGGCATCAACCATTTTATCTTAAGCATAGTGAGATTGCATATCAAATTTGGTATTCTAAATTCATAGTTGATTTAAAAATGAGTAAAGAAATATACAAAGAGCCATATTGCTTTAATGCTAATTTCTCTTGAAAAATTGTTTCAATTTGAAGAGTATTGATATAAATTGAAGATAAAATGGCCAAATAAAATCATTTTAAAATTAAGAGTTTCAAAGAAATTCATTATATAAGCAAAACAGGTATTTACTGTAGCGATAGCCTAAATTGAATTACAATTGTAATCTATGATATGATTTATGTTAAAGTAATTATTTAAAAGAATATGCAAATTGAAAATTTAATTTGAGAACTAAGAATAGTGCAAAATTGACAATTTATTGATGCTTTTTGAAATTAATAAATTTATGTTTTTTGAAAGTAGCTCTTTTCATTTAATGTTTATTAATTCTATTATTATAATACATTTCTAGAAACACATTTGATTAATTGTGTCTAAAAGTGTTTTTTCTGAATTATATATCTGATTCTTCTAATGTAAATAAAAAATAAAACTTCTAATATGTTGTTAGTTTTTTATAAGATTAATGTAAAAAAAGTATTTGAAAATTATTTTATGTTTATTTTTTATAAATCTTTATTGTGTATTTGTATTGAAGCATGATTAACATTGCTTAAATTACCGAATGTGTTTTGTATTTTTCTAAAAAATTGAATTCTAAAATATTTTTTAATTTAAGAATTTTGAAATTTGTTTTTACTTGAGAATTAATGTTTTTGTATTTTTTTAAATGTTATTGTTAAGAATTTAGTTTTTAATAATAATGATGAATTTTAATTTTTTCAGGAATCTGAAGGTAAAACACTGAGTGTACCTATGCCTGGCCATCCTGTGTCAGAAAACTGTAAGTCATTTATCTTTCTTAGTTGTTCTTAGATAACTTTTGTTTAAAAAATATTTTTAAGGATATTTTTAAAAATTATTAAAAGATGCCACGTCTTTTATTAATTTTATGCTTTTTTTTCCACATCTTTAATCCAAAATTTCTGGTCTATATACCTGGGGTTGGTAAATGTATTAACGAACAAAAAAATTGCATAATTAAATAAGTGTATTTCTTATTAACTAAGTTTAATATTTATTTTTATTACTGTTTTCTTTTTTGGAATAAAAATATTTTAAGGTGATTAGAAAATTTCTGCCAAGTGCCCATTTAATGAGATGGCTGGCCCTGTTTATCAGTATCATGTGATGAACAGGTGTGCTGAAGAAAATTTGCATATCATGTTTCTTCTTATTGTATCTATAATTTTCCACATTTTGATTTCCTTTATCTTGTGTTTGTTATGGGTTGTAGTCATCCATCGTTAGCAATTTTCCAGCATTATATTTCATATATGCCATGCAAAATAGTTTATTTTTTGTTATTGTATATTTAGTGATCAACATGCAAAATTTATATACATCTCATGATTTTTTTTATGCATATCTCTCTGAATTTATTTAATTTATAGTACTGGACCAAGCTCGTGAAGATGTGGCACAAGTAGAACAATTGATAGCAGACCATGATGTCATATTCCTCTTAACAGATACACGAGAAAGTCGTTGGTTGCCAACATTAATTAGTGCTTCAAAAGGAAAGGTAATCTTAAATTTGAAATTTATTTTTACATCTTATTTAAATAAAAATAATTTACTTCTACAGGCATAATTGTTATATGAGGAAGTAGGACTGGACAATGACCAAATTTCATCATCACAATATATCATCCAACACATATCAATATTTTTCGATGTATCCTGATATCATTTTTAATTATAGCTATTATAAATTATAAATAGTATCTCTTAACATATTGTCTGATCAGAACGACTCCAAATAAAAGGAAGTTTCAATTTATATAATAAAAATATTTGTTTTCTTTTGAATAAAAATAATTAGAAAAATAATTGTGTTAAAACCCCTTTAATAAAGTGTGTCAACGCTAAAGTAATGTTCTGCATGTTACAATTTATAACATTGTTTTTTCAGCATAATAATTTTTAAAATTTTATCATTTTTACTACTTACTTAAAAAAATTTCAATTTCTTTCATTCTTCATAAGAAAAAAAGGAAAACGACATCATAATGCCTTTAACAAGTAAAATTAAGTAGTTTTAATAAATCATGGATTCAAAATCTGATGTCTTGAAAAATTAATTTTGTATTTGAATTACATACATTATTCTTATTTTAATAGTATTATTGCTGATTTAACTTAAATATGCACTAGAATTTTAACAATAAATATGTTATATGACTAAAATTAATCATTCAGTTTACTATTTCAAAACTCAAAAAGAGACGAGAAATAGTAATTCCAAAATGACTAAAACATTAATAACAAATATTATGGAGAGTAAATTTATATACAGACGAATGATGTAATGCATTAAAAATTGTGGAAAAGGTCGTGATCATGATCTAATAAAAGAAGAAAAGAATATGCCATTATATATAATAATATCATTAATATAATCTCAATGAAAGAATAACCAACATTCAAATACAATGCAGTGTTTCTGAATATTAAAATTCTAGCTAATTATCTTTTTTTTTCTAAGTATTCTATCAACAGTTTTGCATATTATAAAATTTGAAATGAAATAATAAAATTAAAATAAAACATGAAAAATTGAAATGAAGTAAGTGAATGAAAAAAGGAGTATATAAAAACAGTTAAAAGATTAAAAAATGACCACTAAAATATTTTTATATTAAAAACAGAAAAATAATAATTTCGCAAAAAATTTCTTAAGTCAGTTGAATGCATGAATTTTGCTGATTCAATCTGAATTAATCCTTTTATTTTTGAAGATGAATATTTAGCAATTAAACAAAGAACAATCAACAACCTTCGGACAACCTTGATTATTTTTCCATAATGGTATCATTCAGTTAGGGAAATGAAAACAATTTATTCCAAAATGATATGCTTAAAACAAGTATTTTATATATTAGAATAGGACAGTATTTATAGAAATATTAGCAAATATTCTGTATGTAGATCAATAAGAATGAACTACAAATACTCACCGGTAACGAAATCGAAAACATAAAGTAATTGTGAATATCAATTTATTGTATCGTGATTTATTGTGAGCTGCCAAGCTAAAACGGAAAGATAAGCCCCCTCCTCGCCTTTTTTTTTTTTAATGCGAGCACATTTGAGTGTGAAAATGCAAATTGTGAATAAAATTGTGGGTTCAATTTGAATTAATCTTTTTTGTTTTTTTATTTTATTTCATTATTAAACAAAAGGATAGTCACCAAATTTCTGATAACCGCAATTATTTTTCTGTAATTTTATCATTGTGTTAGGGAACAGAAAACAGTTTATTCCAAAATGACATACTTAAAACAAGTATTTTTATATATTAGAACATGGCAGTATTTACAGAAATATTAACAAAAATTATGTATGAAAGTGAAAGAGAATGAAGAGCAACAAAAATAAACACTTACCATTAACCAAAACAAAATCGAAAACACAACTTAATTGTGAATATCAATTTATTGTATCAAGATTCATTGTGAACTATTTATTATTCATGAACATGATTTCGATAGATCAATATTTTTCGAAACTGGCATCGAAAAAAAAATCGATTTTTATGGATAAATCAGAAAATTGGCACAGCCCCATTAGAATATTTTAAGTAAAATTAATAGTAAATAAAAATAATTTTTTAAATATTATTTTCCAACATTTACTTAAATTGTTTTTCTCCTTAGTACAATTCTGTTTAAGGCTACAATTTTAATGGGACTGTTGATATGTGAAATTTATCAATGTTCAATTTTGTAGTGTTTAAACATTTTTTAGACTCTTTACAAGTATTATTATTAGTCATCTTTCACGACCAGCTGGTTCACCAGTGATATTAATTATATTTAATGCCAGTGAAATCGATTATATATGTATTCATAATTCCGCCAAATTCTCAGACAGAATTCTGAAACAAATTTTTCATTAAAACATAGAACTACTATTTTATATATTTTTTGTTCTTTGCTGTCATTGCCTTTTTCTTATTAACTGGGCTTAAAAAATTTTATTACCAGATAGTTGTCAATGCAGCCCTTGGTTATGACACATTTTTGGTGATGCGCCATGGTTATAGACTGCAAGGCGATAAAGGCTGTGGGGATCAGCCTATTTCTACACTAGAAGATGGGAATGATCTTGGTTGCTACTTCTGTAATGATGTTGTTGCTCCTGGAAACGTAAGTAAACGTAACTTGTTTTTATATTTATTTCAGATGCAAGGTTAAATCTGTTTTTAAAAATATAAAAATTTGCAATCCTGATGTTTCTAAAATGAAACTTATTAGTGAAAACTGGGAAAAATATTTGATAGAAACTTTGATGATAAATGAAAATGAAATGATAAATGAAGAGAAGAAAGTATAGATCAAGAGATAGAGATATAATAGTATTGTATACAAACCAGTTCATTGTATTATAGTTGCCTAAACAGCAAGTGAGAAAGACATGAAAAAATAACATTAACATTTAGGTCTCAGTTTGATAAGAGAATGTTGAATTATGTAATCTTAATATGATTTTATATACAAATTAACATTGTTCATTTTTATATGTTTGCTGAATATTTTAAAATCTGAAAGAAATTATGAAATAAGATAAAATTGATTAAAATATTAATTGAAAGAATTAGATAATAAGTTTGTGACAATAAGAAGAAAGCAAAATGAATAACCTAAAAGTTGACTAAGCACTAGGTGAGTGCATTGCAGATTATCCATACAATAAGACTACTGAGATATTTTATTTTAACGATAAAAAACAAACGAGAAATATGTATTATTATAGCTGATAGTATCTATTGTGGTAGTTCAACTTTAGTCCAATAACTTCAGAGTTTTTCTTCTAGAGTGAGAGACACATCATTGTTTATTTTAAAATAATTTTAATCTGACTACTTTTTATGAAATGTTTTTTCATCTGACAGAACAAATCCTGAAAAAATTTGGTTCTATAGGGCATTTGGTTTGTGAATTTTATTTAAAAATGAATTATTATATTGAGAGGAATATATTATATCTTAAAGCTATTTTTTCATTATCTTAAAAGAACATTTTTTAGCTATTATATTTAAATTGCATTTTGTTATAAGGTTTTTATATTTAGGCTTATAATCATGTTAGATTTATAATTATATTGGTGCATTAATTTTAGCTTTTTTATTATTCTTCCATTTAAAAATAAAATCTGTGTGATATTTAAAGCTTTTAGAAATGGTTTATGCTGATCATAAAGTCTTAAGCTTAAAAGCATATAATTTACATGCAACATATTTCTATTAGTTTTTTTAAAAATAAAATAATAATAAAGATTTTTTGTTACTAAATTTAGCATTTTTATCTTTGTTTTTAAATTTCAGTAATCATTTCTGAAATAATTAGTTTTGGAGCTTAAAGTAATTTTTGAAATAATCTAACTGAAATTTAATGAGATTACTATATTTTTCAATTGATTCTTGAAAAACTCATCATTATTTTTGATTTTGATCATCATTTTCCTTCTCTAGTCTCTAGCTGACAGAACATTAGATCAACAATGTACAGTTACTCGGCCAGGAGTATCTTATATAGCTGCTGGCATTGCTGTAGAGCTTGCAGTGTCCATTCTTCAACATCCCAAGAAGTAACTGTCTTTCATAAATTCCAATTCCATCAATTCTCTACATAAATTTTCAATTTGTGACTGTTTAGTTTCTCAGTTTCACTCTGATTTTAAAAATGTAATACATTTGTAGTCTATGCAGTGAAACATTGCAGGTTTTTAAAAATCAATACATATTTCATCATAGTTTTAATTCTTGTTATTAAATTTAGAACTAAATATCCTCAGAAAGATTACCATTTCTAAAAATATTTCATTTAACAATCAATGGAATTAAAAAATTTCTTTAAATATTTTCTGTAATACATATAATCCCTGAAAAGAGACATTTTTGCATTTGACAAATTTATGAATGGCACAAAACTGTTGAGTGAAATCACATTTTTCTTATAACTATGGTTAAAAATCACAGTCAATTATTGTAAATCTTATTTCTTGAATTTTATAACACAATATCTTTTTAATTTAATTTGCTTAAATTTATCATTTGACAGCATATTATGGAAAACATAAAAAGCAAAAATGTATTTTATTACTACCACTTATAATATGATGTATTATCAAGAGGCTACTGCAAATTATTGTTGTGATGGATTTTCTTAAACAATTTGCCATGGTTACAGAATGTTATGGAACATAACAATCTAAAATTATTAGATAATATTTTAATAAAAATGTAATGTTCTAAACTATTTTTATAAATATCTGATAATGTGTTGTTCAATTTGATACATTCTCCACCTTTAAGATTGATATTTGCTGCCATCAAATCAAAATAATATATACTATATTAAAAGACTTCTGAAATTTTATATACTTTTTTATTTTAAGAATAATTATTGATATTGATTTTGAAAACTAGATCATCTGATACCAAAATGCAATTTAATGTTTTAGTCATGATTTATTTAAGAAGATCTTATTAATAATGTTTTGTCTCCTAATTATATAATATTCCCCATTATAAAATCTATACATAGACTAGGAAATTTGAACAATTGGTGTTTTTGACTTTTATTTAATACTGTATTACCATTGAATGCTATAAACTCACTAATATTTTTATGTGAATTTATTTTTCTAAAATAAACTATTCTTTGAAATAACTTAACATTTACAATTTCAAATAATTTTCTTTAAAACTTGTAGAGCTTTGGCTCCTGCGACTACTTCTGATCCTAGTACTTTGAAATTGAACACTGAATTCTGTACTCCTCTTGGTATTGTTCCACATCAGATTCGGGGGTATTTGGATCGATTTCAAAATAGACTTCTGATCAGTAAATCATTTAAACAGTGTACTGCATGCTCCCCAACGGTAAGTCTAAAAAAAAAAATCATTATAATTTTGTGTAAGTGATGTATAGTCTCTTATCTATTTATTAAAAGGCATGCAAGGAAATCTTGTTTTGAAAAATAAGAGAGGACAAGAAAGATTCATTAATAATTCATTATCATTTGTAAAATTATTTTGTTAATTATTTTTGAAATTATTTAGCTCACTATAGTTAATTTTTCATTAGATTTTATTTGTTGATCTTTTATTTTGAACAAATATATGCATCTAACTTTTTTTTTTTTTCCCATTTGGGGCAATTGCATAATTTTAAATAAGTTTATCATAATTTTTGGCTATTTAAAAGGTTGGGTCTAAAGTGCAAGTTACTAGTGCCAGGGATTCAGTCGCATTAAGGGTTTTTTTTTTTTTTTTTTGTATACTATTGAATTTTTTTGTTTTGATTTGTTTTTGTAAATTTTGTGATTGTGAAATTTTTACTGGATAAACTTTTGTAGTTGTTTGAAAGCTTGTGTTGTCAATACATGCAAGGTTATGCGGCACACGACACTAAAGACATTTGACTATATATAATTAAACATATATAATTAATATATATATAATTAAATATATATAATAAATATATATGTCTTTAATTATATATATTAAACTATATATAATTAAAGACATTTGACTATATATAATTACACTATATAAAATTTTGTCTTATAAATATGCTATATACGAGTTCTGTGAGTAGTTACTATAGATAATTCTTTTGCGTAACTCCAATGAATGCCTTTTTTGCAATTAAAAAGTGAGCATTGCTTAATTTCTATTACAAAAGAGCAGCAGACTTTGCCAAATCTCATAAGAAGAAGGCCATCTTTTGAATGTTTTGAGATATTTATAAAAATTGTTCATGATGTTAAGCATGGTTCCATTTGATAGGAGAATCCCTTCCAAATTGTAAACAGATTAATGATTAATGTAAACAGATTAATATTTTTCATAAATATGTTGGCCATGTTGACAATCTATATCCTAGTGATATTTTGTAAACTATCAAAATAAAATTGTAATCACCCTGATTCAATCAGAATTTAAATAAAGATTCAGAGTTTAGAAATTGTTTTATTTGTTAATATTTATGAATGCTATTTGAAAATTTTTTTTCTTTACTAAGCTAACAAATACTTTGCTTTAATTAAAATAAATAAATTTATGGTGTTTTTTGTGGGTGGGATGCTGTTCTCAAAATAATATTACTTTTCCTGGCCAATCTAATTCTTTTCTTTTTGGGAACAGGTTTTAGATGAATACAAGAAACATGGATTTGATTTTGTCCTGAAAGTCATGAATACATCTGGTTATCTTGAAGAAATCACAGGTCTGAACAAACTCATGGAGAATGTTAACGAAGATGAGGTAATATTGTGTTATATCTCAAATCTCTGCCTTTCTTTCAATGCCATTATATATTATAAATTTTATAAATAATTGTAAAAATAATATTATACAAGAAATTTCAATGAAAATAGTTAATGATGTTTATACAAGCAAAATGTTTATACAAAATTTATTTCGCAGGAAAATTCAATTCACAAGTATCAAAATCAGTAAAGTTTAATATTTTAAAAATAATTAAACTATTGTTTATTCAAGTTTTTTTTTCACTCCTTTCAAATTCATGGAACCATCTAATTTAATGATGGAAGAGAGATGATGAAGAGTTTCTTGATTCTAAAATTTGAATTATGGTCATTTTTTTTCTGTAATGCTTCCGGAATTTTAGAAACATTTGGTATCCAGAATGAGTTTTTTTTTTTTCCCACAAATGCACCTATGTATCTTTTCCAAGACAAATTTAATTCAGATGGAATTGATTTGAGAATGTCTACTAGAATTATTGATGGTGATTATTAATAAAATTAAATCCTATAAGGAGTTTTTTTTTTTTTTTGCATGTATGTAAATATATTTTTTCAGCAGTTAGTGAATTTGATAGTATTTTTCTACTTATGTATTAGCAATTTTCCTTGGTATATGAGACAATAAACCTAGGAATGAGATAGGATTTTATTTGAAAAACCATTACATTGCGATCAATTGAATAAAACTTTTGTATTTGAAAAAACATTACATTTCGAACAATTGAATAAAACTTTTGTATTTGAAAAACCATTACATTGAGATTAATTGAATAAAACTTTTCTGTTGATATCAGATTTAATTTCCCCTCTGTGATTCTGACTCAGTGATTCTTTCCTAATTCTCAATATATTCCCTGTGTGATTCTTTCCTAATTCTCTATATATTTAGTGTTAATTTGAAAATATAGAGAAGGATTTATCTTCATATTTGCATTGTTTGCTATCTCTCTGTGTTATTGTGGAATTTCAGATAAAATTTTGATTATGATTACTAATGCATATTGTTTTAATTTGTCTTTTGTTTTTGTTATGTCCCTTATTCATTGATCTGGATTATTTTCTTTGAGAATCTTAATAATTTGTGTCTAAATTCTATGTGTAAGTATAATAATAATAATAATAAAATAATCTTTGAAATATAATTTTCTCTTTAAAATCCTTTGAAATTATTGAAAAACTGCCCGTAGAAATTTCTACCATGGAGTTGTCTAGAATATTGAGTGATGTTTTTGTTGATAAGTGTTTTATCTATTTAAAATGTGATTAAAAAACAAAAACAAAAACAAACCAAATAGCACAATCAAATGAATAAAAGTGTCAAATGACTTTTAAATTATTTTTGAATTTTGGCCATTTTTTATATGATTTTGTATTTAAATTTGGTATGTAGTTAATGTTTGGGTAATAAGTGATCAGTAAAGAAATGTTTTCAAACATTTTATATCTATTTTTAATTATAAATTAATGGATATGTTATTTTTTTCCCAGTAACTTTGGAATGTATTGTTATGCATTCTAAAATTTAGTTCTTTCAATGATAATAATTTCATTTCTCTATAATTTTTTATCTGATTTTTTTTCATAAAATATTTTTATAACCCTAATTTTCATTGTTTTACTTCCTGAATTTATGTCTGAATTGTAATGATGTTAAAATACATTTTTGTGTATACTGCTGTAATGAAAAGTTAATTTTTGAAAATAATATAAAACTAAAAACAAACAAACCTGAAAAATTAAACATATAAAGAGAAATTTTTTAACAGTTTTAATAAGACAAAAAATGAATTTTTTGACACTGTTTATTATCTTTGCCATTTTCTTTCTTTGAATTACATGATGTAAAAATTTTACTTGAATGCAATGGGTGTTGCAATCAATGTAAAACATAGGTGAATCAAGCCTAATATCTTATAATTTTATGGTATTTCAAATTAAAAATTCAAATCTTTCCAATTTCCCGCCTTTTTTTTGAAAATTAATCTCATTGTTTAATTCTTTTCTTTAAGTCTTATTTTGAAAGGATAAAAAATGAATGGTTGTAAAATATATATGCACAGGAGAGAATATGAAAAGTCAATATTCAAAATAAACAGCAATTAAATTCCAACTCATGAATCATGAGCAAATGCTCTCTTTTGATATCTTTTAACCATTGTAAAAATATCCTCTCCCCTTTTTTGTATATCCTCTTTTAAAAGTGAATTTAATTTGAATGGTAGTTTTTTGGACAGAACTAAAATATAAAAAAAGGTATTTCTGGATTTGGATATGCGTGAAATCTAAATGTTGACCATTATTGTTCTCTTCTTTCAAAATAAATGTATTATTCTTAAATTCAATTTAACACTTTTAAAAAATCAAATCATAAAAAATCAAATCTAAGAAAAATGATGTTTTCATAATTTGGTTTTTACTATTTTCTTCAAGATAATTTTTCAAAAGAATAATTCTTAAATTTGAATATTATTTTAATTTAAGGATCTTATATTTTTTTTAGGTCCTTGTTTTCAGTGATGATGATGATTTTTAATGCCATAACATAACCCAGTGATATTTAATTCAGCCTTATGGATTGATAACAGTCAGATGGAAAAAGAAATGCCCAGATGATAGGCAGATATTTTATGCACAAAATTGTTTTTTTATTTCACTGCTACTGTACTGCAATATCATTATAAGAATGCAAATTCTTTTCTGATTTGCAATTTTTACAGACTGTGGCACAATAGCAATTGATTGCCAGCAGTATTATAATACACCTGTATTATATTTATTTAATATATATTTTATATATTCTGCTATGCTTTTTGCAAAGCAGCCAATTTGTATAAAATTAATTAAAGATGGCTTTTATTAGCTTAATTAATTTTGTCTTATATGTATCGTTTTTATTTATAATTTTATGTATGTTTTCATTGTAAGGGAAAAAAACATTTGCAATGACAAAAGATTTGGAACAGTTGCAAATGATGAACAAAATGTTGCAGCAGCAAATGCTGAAAAAAGGGTGTTTTTTTTTTTTTTTTTTTTTTTTTTTTTTATCCTCCTCCATCCCAATTTTCTTATTTTTGTTGCTTTAAATATTCTTAGTATACTTTATGTGTGCCTTTGAGAAATAGCATGGCTTCCAAAGATGAGAATATTAAAATATTTAATTATAAGTTAATGTTCCTAACAATATGATTTGAAATAGTTTGTGGGTCATAATGATCAAACAAAATGCACAAAATACAAAATAAATATTTATATAGTAGTAAATATTTATGAGTACCAAATAGAAAATAATATAAATCACTTGAAGATTATGATGTCTTCACTTTACCCCGATCATCTTGACATGACTGGAAACATTAAAAGATTGTGATTTTTTTTTGTATGTTGAACGGGAATATGATTATTAATAGTGTATTGCTTTAGGTAGTCATGTGTAACAAAAAAATAAGCAAATATATTCACTGCTAGTTAGCAATATCTTAAGTTTTAGATTTTATGAGTTACAGAATGTCAAGCTACATACATGAACATCATCTAACAGACAATAAAATGGTGGCAGTGACTTCACTTTGTGAGGTTTTAGTATGGAGTGTTAACAGTATCCGTATGGTGGTGAAGTTTGAGTAATCAGAACATAAAGTAAGTAAATCTTCAATTTGTTCTGGTCTTCCTTACTTATTAAGAAAGATTTTTCAAAAATCAAATTAAAATTTTACTGGATTATAAATTAATCAAAATATTGACATTTTTCCTCTTTAACTTCATAGCATATTATCGCTCAACAATCATTTTTCCATTTTTTATTTAAATTCAAAAATTTAACTTTTTAGTGACACCAATTTTATTTCTTTGGAGTTTTTTTTAGTTTAATTTTAATAAGTTTTCCCAAATTAATTTTAAACGAAACTTTGCAGCAATGCTTTTTCTTTATAACTGTATGCAATAGAACCACAAGTTTATAAATAATCAGTGTGGATATTTTAACATCTCTTTCTCCATCTCGGCAAAAATAAATATGGCACATTTTATTTTATTATTAACCAATGCTATATCATATTACAAAACATTAATATTTTATTTAGATGATAAAAAATAATTTATGGTTTATAATCTATTGGTTGATTGGTTTCTGGGAATAGCCAAACCAACACCATTTCTGTACCCATTAAGGAAGCGAAAACTATACGCCATTGCGGAAGTTTCTCATTTCTATATCTGAGGTGACCCTCAGAAGAGATATAAAGAAACATAAGAGAAGTGTTTTAATCTACTTTTTAGTCATTAGTCAACTCACCATGAGCATTTTTTATGTGTAGCAATTAGAAAAAAGAATTCTTCGAAGTCGATTTTTAATGTTAAATATTATATTGTAAGGAGTATTGATATTGTAATGAGTAGTATACATGTAATTTTGTGCATACACATAATGAAAAAAAAAAAAAAAAAAACTCAAAAAGTGTTCGAAAGTTTGTTAAATCTTGCGCCCCCCCCCCCTTTAAATTACATTTTTATTATTGGATGAAAGAAAAATATGTGCATCTATTTAAAGAATACTTTGAATTCAACCTAATAACCAGTGGGAGTAGTCTCCACAAAACTTTCTCGCATACTCTGTAATGAACTTCTTATGCCGAAGAACGCCTTAAATGGCGTTGGCGTACAATAGTTACGAAATACTGACTTTTGACGTGAATTTAGTATTTTTATTGAATATATCGTGTCTTCGTTAGCTAATTATTTGCGGAATGAATCCCTGGCATGCTTTAATACTATGAAAAAGTCAAATTTGTATTTTAGACACGTTTTTCCTCAATCGATTAAACAAAAATTTAACACAGAACTACATCTGTAATCACAAAATCACTTATCAAATTTGATACATTTAAGTGATTGCTTAAATATATCAAGTTTGGGAGTTATGCCATTTTCATGCTTCTCAAAGTACAGATCGGCAGATTATCAACTCCTCTTTGGGCTTGGCTCAACATTGCATAGGTATCTACACTATAGGTGATAAATATGTGTATTGAATTTTATCCATCTAGCTCTCTCCGTTTTATAATTATTGTGTTAACTTATATTCGGAGGCCGGGATAGCCTGGTTGGTAGGGCGTTGGATATGGATCCCTTGGGTCGCGAGCTCGAACCCCGCCGACTGAAGACTCTCTGTGTGTGTCGTGGCTTGCGCACGTATCAATCTGTCGTGGTCACAAAGTCCTCCATGTCGAGAGTAATACCACTGGGGGTACTGGCTCAGGGATGATCGTTCTCTGATTCAGGTCTAAATTATGATCCGTGGATGAGGGAATGAAATGCATGAATGAAGTCCGCCTCGTAAAAAGGGTTGTGGCGTGTGTGTAGCTAAGTCGTACTCTTGGTCCTAGATGGCGCTACTGAAAAACAAGAGACACATCCTTGGCTTAAAATCACTGACTTCTAAAGTCAGTGGGCTTGTCTATGACAAGTGCCATTAGAAACCACAACTTATATTCGGACAGACGGAGTTCCTCTGAGCAGATTTTATTCAAAAATTTGTTTCTGAAAATTTGGTGTAAAGGTCTTACACCAAATTTCAACCGTTCTAGCTCAAAGCGTTTTTTTTGGTTATTTTTGTTCCAGAAATCGGACAATTTCCAAAAATGTCCATCTGGTTTTTCGAAAGCAGGGATACGTAAAAATCAGACCACTAAAACGTGGAGTTTCGTCAACATCTCGAGTTCGGATATTTTGACGTTTACTATACTTTCTCTATATTATATGTAAGAGAGAGTAAAAAAAAAAAAAAAATGCTTTTTTCAGGGATATCATATGCAAAAATTTACACAATTATTGAACCATGGGTGAACCGCATGTCAATGTTATGCATCATGTGAATATGAGCAATTTTTCGATTTAATAAGCTAAGAACAGTTGAACTTTGTTAAAAAATTTGAAAATCTGAAACGATTTTGAGATTGGACAAAAGAGCAAGAGGCAGTATTATTCCATCTGGACCTACCAAAAGGTCACTTTAGAAAATTAATCGTAAAAAAAACTGAAAATAATAAAATTAAAATGAAATCTACGATCAAGTTATCATCTGAGAAGATTATTATTTTTTAAGTCATTATTTGTCTTAATTAATTTGTCATTTACCAGTTTAAACCGGTTGAAACAATCACGAGACTTCTCTATCGCTCTCTATCCCCCCCTCTCTATATGCATATATATTGATAATTTTTTAAAATTTTTATTTTAAATTTTTTCTGACTGGCAAACAAAGTTTTGGAGCTCGACCGATTTTGAGATGAAATAACAGCTATGATGCCATAGTTCAACGTCAACCTTTTAAAAACGCATCTGCTGTCAAAGAAGCATACATAATAGTAAAGCAATCCTGGTAAAAGCAGGTCAACCTTTTAAAAACGCATCTGCTTTCAAAGAAGCATACATAATAATAATGCAATTCTGGTAAAAGCAGATAACAAAAATATATGCGATTAAAAGATGATGATGAAAATTGCTATTTATGCTTTATTCATTGCCTACGCGATTTCTAGCTTCAAAACCTCCTAACCAAAACAACATCATGTTCTCACATAATAAAAAGGAGCAGGTAACAGGATTACTCCATCTGAAACCTACCAAATGGTCACTTTAGAAAATTAATCGTAAAATTATTGTGAAAATTCAGTATCTTAGCATGTGATTAAGCCGCAAAGCAAACAAAGGCGATAAAAACACTTTTCGCGAAAACTCGCGGGGTAATCCCCATCTATGGATCCTGTTCTTGATCTCTTTGCATGATAAAAACAAAGAATATGTAATTTTTTATTTAAGTAAACGCCTAGAAATAAATCTTATGGTACTTCATCCTATCTATTATTTATTTGTGATACTGTAATTAATGCACAAAGAATTGAAGTTTTCTTTTAATAATTTAATTTTTTTATCTTTCGGTTATAAATATTATAAAATTTTGAGATCAATTTTTTTCTGAATTCACTATGAAATGACACCATAAAATCTTAAAATGTGTTATAATAAATGCAATATCAAAAATTAGTTAAATCGATCGATTGACTGGTAATTAAGATAAAATATTAAAATGTAATATTTTCAATTAGAGCACATAAATGTATAAAGTTTGAAATCAGTCAAAAATGGATCGAAAAATTCCATTTTTGCACACAATGATACAAGTCGAGTTAAATTAAAATGTGTAAGAAACAAAAAATCCCTATTATCAATATTTTTTTTTTTTTTACTGAACTTTAAAAAATAAACTATTGATTAATTTACGCAATATTGAGCTTACCTTTCAATGTTTCTTTCTTTCTTTCTTTTTCCCCCCTTTTATTAATTTGAATTGAAATTCGAATCTTCCGTTTTGGAAAAAAATTATTCACATTCGATAAATTTCTTAAGTTTTTCAGGTTAAAAGTAAAACACTGGTGGGTGGGGCTGGGGTGAACATCGTCGTTTATTTCCAATTCTAGAAACACAGGTGATGTAAAAAAATTTTTGTGAATACAAACAAAAGTTAGCAATAAAAATTTCTAAAAATAATGTGATACAAAAATTAATATATTCGTATTAAAAAAATGTATTCATAGTTAAAAAAAATAATAATTTCTTCTCGAATGCATATTAATAAACAAGAATTACAAACAAAACCATGAGAGTCGTCGCTTCAACATTTTCTCATGTACTCTTGAATAAAGGTTTTTAAAATTGAAACCGGGAGACTAGATTTATCCGCTTGACAGAAGCCGCCACACTAAGTAAGCATCAGATTTAAAGACAAAGCATTAATTTTTATTGATCAATAATTATTCTCCATTTTTGAAACTTATATTTCAATTTCAGGTTAGAAAAAAATAATTCTCAACAATGGAAAAGCGCTTCAAATTCTATTTTTTTTCGTTGAAAAGAGATATTGTATTTATATCAATGATACTTTCCTTAGCCAATTACAGAGCGAAATCAATCCGCATTATTACTTCGTGTGTGCAGTGGCAGAAATTAGTACTTTCTTTAAGTCAGTGGGCTTGTCTTGACAAGAGCCATTAGAAACAACAACAGAAATTAGTACCATTTGGATTCTCCCCCCCCCCCTTCACAAATAGAAGCATACCGTTTTTCGCTGTATTTCTTCCCAATTTGAAAGCTCTAAGAGGAATGTTATCAAATTGTTAATGGATTTAGAACTTAGAACCGCTTACAAAATTATATAAATTAATGACTATATTCTATTATAATCTATAAAGTTAAGGTTGCTATAGTTCCGAACTGTCTATGTACGAACCACTGGCCATTACTGACAATACAATAAATAGCATTCGAGGCACAATACGTTCCAAAAGATGAAATTATATAGACATTTACAGCCTGTATCCATTCATTTCGGCCGGAAGTCGGAGAAAAAGATACGAAGATAAGAAAAGATATAGATAAAAGAAAGAGAGAAGTAAAAGAAAGAGGGAACAAAGGCCAGTTTCCAAAAATTACAGTTCAAATAAAATCTTGTGTTTATTCGATGTCAATAAAAGATTTAGTGTTACTCGCTTTTACATTAATGAATATGTTTCAAAGAATTTAGTTTTCTCGCATGTGCATATCTTTCGATAGCACACTTATGTCTGAAAATACCTTTTTATCTATTTTTTTTAAACCATTGTTCCCAAATGGTTATTAAGAATTGGGCCTTACATCTATCCTACATCAAACGCTCGCTTTGTATACATTTTGATTTCTTGAATAATGCAAGTTGAGATGTCAACTTTTCCAACTCCAGTTTTAAAATGCAGATATTTTGTTCATATTTTATCTCCATATTAATATTTTTTATATGACAAATATTGCAAAAGAAACTGAAAAAAGGAAACATTAAATTGCAGTTTCCTTGAAATGAATTTGTTTCAATGTCATGGATATAAAAATATTTTCAACAAAAAGATAATAAAAATAATTCGAGACTTTTTGTTTTTTTTTAATTCAATCTAAATACCCCATAAATAAAAAGTTTTAAATGCTGTTGATTTGTGAGTTAGATTAAAGGGGGTGGTGGTAAAAAAGGACTTCACCCTGTTACCACAAAATACCCAACAATATCGTTGAGATATCTTCCGGATATTGACCTGCGTTAAGAACATCGAAGGGCACTACTCCTGAAATGGATTCAAAAAATAAATCTTAAGAAAATATTTTTAAATATAAATGATAGTTTTAATTCGAATAAGTTTGATTACACTTATTTTTAGAAATCAAATGAAAGTACGAAAAGAATATACCACAAAAAACTTTTTGAGTTCTATCTCCACCCTCCTTCCTTAAAATTCTAAACGGGCTCCTATGCAGTTGCCTTTTTAGTAATTCGGCCTTGCAAATATGTCACTTGTCCGAAAACATTATGCTGGCATGTGATTAAAAAAATCTCTCAATCCCTTTATCTTCATATTAGAATGTGCCTCGTGAGAATGAACGGCTAAATAAAGTGTGCCTACCATATTCTATATCATTCCGAAAGCTACAGATAGCAGGCATTTCTTTCAACTGGCAGCATGAAAGTTAACCAGTTCAAGAATTGAACCGCGAAAAAAATGTGTACACAAAAGACGTCAGATCATTTTTTGTCGCATTCCTTTGAGGGCTTTTATCAGAGAAATATTTCGACCATTGCATACGAAGTCAGTTGTTGAAAAATTGGGAGATTAAACGGCAATTCCACCTTAATGTGATTCGTTATCTAACCCGTCTCAGCTGGCCTAAGGTCAAAGCCAAAAAAGGTCGGAATTTCGTCCTGGCAAATGAATTATGCAATCTAAATACGGCTCTCATCGAGCTCTAAAAATGCAACGCAATCGCGCTGCGAATATGCTGACGACGGAATGGGATGTAAACTGTGCGAAATGATAAAATTTTCTCCGGAGTGAGTGTTGAAGCTTAAGAATTTGTTTTGGTTTTCGATGGAATGCAGCCACCGAACCTTTTTCTTTCTTTCTTTTTCTTCTTTTTTTTTTAAGCTTTTCTTCTGGATCGTTCGAAAATGCCAACGCATATTTTTGGATAGCATCTCGTCACTGTTCGAGGCGTCACAGGTGCCCCCTGCATAAAGGTGGCGAGTCTCCCCTAGCCGATAATGATAAGATATGATTAAGAATTACGATAAGGGAGATAACTACTTCATGCTTTAGAAAAATCAAACGCAGCCGTAAAGCTTGAATCATTATACTTTTCTTCTTGTACAGAATTTCGAGGCGGAATCTCCACCTTCCTAGCTAATACAATTTTAAATAATGTAAACAAGAGTTTTTGTTTGTAGTTTTTAACGTATAAGCATACTATTCTAGTGAGTACAAAGTTCTCAAAAAGTTCATATATAATCCATTCAGGAAATCTTCGTATGAATTCAAAACGCATGGAATTAGTCAAACAAAGTATATATATATATATATATAAATATACAGTACACTCCCGGAATTGGGTGGCGCGGCCACTGCGGATAACAAAAATCGCGGATAATCCGAAAAAAGCTAAAAACGGGTATAGCAAAAGAGAAAACAGTCATTCCAACTTTGAAAAATCGTTTTATGTACAATAAAAAGTAAAATAAACATCAAGAAATGTTTAACTAACGCTTACTATTTTAGTATATCACTCAAAACTAACCTAAAATGCATTTTGTTAATGAAAACAGAATAGTGCTTTGTACTTACGTGAGGCGTCAAGGATACACAGAAAAATGAATACATATGTACTGTTTTAATACTGTAATGTATTATGTAATTACAAAAGCATAACTGTAAAACTACACCTTTTTGAAGAAATCAGTCATTTGTGTTTGCTTCTTGCTTTGGAAACATTTTCTCTTTGCTTGGAAGCAAAAAAATAAATAAATAAATAAATAATAATAATAAATAAATAAATAAAAAATACTTAGTGCGGCAGGCGCGGATAACCCGCCCGCGGATAATCGGGAGTCTACTGTATATATATATATATATATATATATATATATATATATATATATATATATATATATATATATATATATGGTGTCTCATAAGAGTGGGAAGAGTGTTTGTTTTCTTTAATATTGACAACTAGATGCATACTTTCAATTACTAAATTTCATTAAATAAATTGGCAATTATATAAAAACAATTTGCTTTTTGTGGAGGTTGATAATTTAAAAAAAAATGTAGTTTTTATTCAGCATTGCAATGTAAATATATCGATTAATAAAATATTTTCCTTACAAAATCCTTATAAAAATATTTCCCTTACAAGTCTATGCACACACAGCATTTCACATATCTATCTACAAAATTTACTGAGATATGTTTATTTTTAAATTTTTGGGCGCTTAACACAGATTTTGATGGAAACTTTGATTGTATTCAAATTTCGATATTAAAATTTACTATATCGAAATTTGAGAAATTGAACATTTAAGATATTTTAGAGAAGTAGCGGAATATTTAAAAACAATTTTTGGTTGAAATTGTGAAAGCGATATTAAGCTTTCCAAAAAAATGAGATATCTCAGTAATGTGGGACGTTTTGAAAAGTTGTTGATCTATATTATATGTAATTACAGAAAAGTTCAGATGTCGCTTTCTGAGTTTTTAGCATCTTTCTAGAAAATGTGATTACAGAAAGTTTAGCAATTGCAATTGCAAGTTTCATATTTGTCCAAGGCAAATGCGTTATACTAGTATTACAAAAACTAACATTTTGGCCCATTTATTTTTCAAGTTACCCTCATACTGGTTAATGAACAGTCAGTTCAGAAGCCATCATTCCAAAAATAACAGCACAGAGAATTCTTCATCATAATTACTGGTATTCATTGAGAATTTGTGGATTCTATGAACAGCCGCAATCAGATCACGAGCAGAGTTTGGAGTTTTTTAATTCGATCCTATTTCAAGTAGATTCAAATCCTTTTTTATTTAAATTTAAATAAAAAAGAAGGTCGCTGTAATAGTGGTGGAAGCATCAATTGTCAAAATGATCACTTTTGAAATAAAAGGCCGATTTTCATACAAGAGGTTTATTATCAATAATAATTATCTGAACTGGATGTGATATAGTATTATTACTGAAAAGACATCGAAAGACTTGCCTAATGTCAGAGTGAAGTATTGAAAAACGCTCTAATTCAATAAATTTGCTGTTTTAATTTCTCAATAAATTTTACAGATCGAATCATGAAACTTTCATACTTACATATGAGTGTAAGAAGAGCATTTTACTCATGACAGTTTTACGCAATGGGGTGGTACAAAATTTTAATTTTTATAACTTCGTATCAGCCTCTCTAGGAACCAAAGTGTTTTCATACAATTGAGTATCTTATTTCATGAAACTTTGTAATTAGAAGTTTATTTCAAAAATATTATTTATTTACTTTATAAGTTGTTAAATTATTTATCTATCATGGATAAGTGGGTGATGTAAATTGCAAAGTAGTTCAAAATAAGACTATGTTAATAAAAAAAAATCTCGTTAATTTTTAAAAGTTATGCTGTTTAAATATTAATGCTACTCCTCTAGATAAATTTAGTCTTTTAGGAAACTTTAATTTTTTTACGCAGCAGCGTCATTACAAGAAAAATAAATAAATAAAAACGCAAACTTGCGTCTTAAAATTGAGTGAGTTATACTTAATTGAAAATTGAACGCACTTCATAGGGACCATATACCAAAACAGAAATAAAATTTCTGATATATATTTACTTTAAAATCCTCTCCGCCATTTTAGGGCAGATTCACGACGCCGTCTCGTACTCTTAAGGTGTTCTTTTTAATAATATTCAGATTGCCATTTTTATTTGAAAAAAATAAATACAAACAAATAATTTATGTATTAAATTCACCATAATTTTTCAAAACGACATTCTAGCAAATTAACTCACAGACGATTTATTTTCTTTGATTTAATTGTCATTTAGCTGTTTCAAATATTTATGTTAAAATATTTTTTTTAACTATATAATGAAATGCAGACGATTTATTTTTCAATTTACTTATTTATTATCGAAATTATTTCTTTTCAGTACAACTTAACCAAACTTTTCTTGTTAAAATAAAGATTGGAAATCATTGAGCAATATTTAGTTTTATATTGTTGAATTAAAAACTTCGCAAAACTGGTTGTGTATTATGGTATTTTTTAACAAATGACGAGCTATTTGAATTAGCAATGATTTATTCTATTGCAATAAAAATAATGCAGAATCTTCTAAGAAATGTGGATGCCGATATTCCAATTTCCCTGAAATTTCACACACATCTGTTTATCAGATGATGAGACGATTGAGAACTACTGGTGCATTTCATCCGAGACCTGGCCTTGAAAGAAATTGATTGTGCACCGAAGACGAAGAAACTGACATTATTGCGTATTTTTCTACTAAATCCCGGACAGGCATTCGAAATGTAAGTGAAATAAAGTAAGTGAAAGCTTTATTTAAGAGCATTTGGGATTTTTTTTGACACACTATCGAATTTTGATTAAAAAATGTCCATTCTCAATTTATATATGATCCCTATTTTCACCGAAGAAACAATATTTAAAGTGATCGAAAAATAGCGCAAGTCAATTTCTTTTTTTCTATATAATAATTCATTTGATTTTAAAGATACAGTTCTGCGGTTTTTCCGAATTTTTTTTGTTGGATGGAAAAGAAAAACGTTCTAATTGACCGAATTTATCTAGAGGAGTCGCATAAAAATTTAAAAAGGGTAACTTTTAAAAAATTAATTTGAATTTTTATCTTAATCTAGTTCACATTAGCTTCGTTCTAAAATGTTCCCTTACTTCCTGATCCCATTCTTTATTTGATTAATTCTGCACGCGCTTTATAAAACTGTGTATCACGATGTAGAAATACTTACACACACACACACACACACACACATTAACACACATGATATTTAAAGGTTTGCATCTCAATAAATTTAAAAATATTGGTAAGTATTAATAGATTTTTTTTTTTTTTTTTTTTTTTTTGTATTTTGTAGTACCAGAGAATGTAAGTTTATAATTAAATTGTGTTTACAGTGCTGACTAAAAAAATAAGAGTTTTATTATAACTAAATGAATTTGCCTCATTTTCAAAATTAATGAATTATTGTATACATTCATTTAATTGGGAAATATTTCAGTTGCGTCAGCCTTTTTTTAATAATAAAAACAAAATACTATTGAAAAATTTATAATTATTTATTCATTTGATAAAAAGTGAAACAAAATAAAGAATATTCTTGTAGAAAATATAACATAACAAAAAAACAATTCAGTTTTATTAAGAATTTCAACGAATTTATACATTTTCAGTTTATACATAGGTATAATTAAACTGAATTTTATTCAGGATTTAACATTTTAAAATGTTTATGGTGAACCGGAGGTATATATGGTAATAAATCCATCATGTCCTTGCATTTTTCAGATGTAATATATCTCCTTTTTTTCATACATAAAAGATAACTTTATATTTCTGAAATTACTTGGCCTTCCTCGTTGTGGTGGCAAATCGATAATTTTAAATTCAGCATCTAGTTCTATCGAAGTTTTGTAGAACATTTTTATGGTGCATCTCTTGTAAATATGATCCAGCATATAATAAACAATTCTCAGTTTCTCCATCGGTATTTTTATTTCTTTTTAAAATCGCTTTCTACAGAGGTTGCGTTGAAAATAAATATCCGCGTTTCATTTCATGTATTAAACATTTATTATATTTTCGACAATTTCGTATTACTTTATAGTAATCTTGGGGAATATACAAGGAACTGTTTTTCCGAATTGCCAGTTCTACCATTCCAAAACCACGATCGTTCGGTCAAATTGAATGTCCTGACAACAAAAATTTGTGATCAATGATATTTATTTCATTGTCACTGGATTGAACAATCGGTGTTGGAAGTAAACACATTACTATCGAAACATAAAATTAAGATATACTTTTTATTATTTATGAAATACTGTACAACCACCAATTTTCATTATCAAAGATAGATAGATAGAAACATCCTAGATTTCAAACATGATATCAAATGGCCACATTTGCTTCACCATACAGCAACAGGAGTTAAATTTTGCCCTAATATATTCAGTCAAAAATAATTTCAATCTAAGATGGACTTGCACCCCTTTCAAAATAAACAGACTTTCAATAAAAACTGTTAAGAACTAAAACTTACATCTCCAAAATGCTAGAGTCTGATTTTTTTTTTTTTACTTTAAATTGTTTACGCATAAAAAGATCATAACAAGTTTTATCTATAACTATCATTATCTTCATTTCTTTCAAAAATAGATTTGACCTACTTTCAAAAAAATAATATATATATATATATATATATATATATATATATATATATATATATATATATATATATATATATATATATATATATATATATATATATATATATATATGATGTTTCACAACAGACAACACAACGACAATACGTTATCCAAAAAAGCTAACTTCATGCTTTATTCAATCGAAACAGTTAAGTGCCTTGTTACACAATAAATGAATGAAATGTAAACAAACAAGAACAGAATACTTTTTTCGTAGAATAACACATAAAAAGATCAGAAATAATAACAGGGTAATTAAGTTTAATTTATTTTTTATTTGAAACATCATATCCTTTATTTTTTAATGCAAATAACGATGATTGTAGAGTTTCTGGATTTCATTCAGAAGCAGTAGAAACATTTATATAAACAGCAATTAGTGTCGAAGCTATGCTTTTTGTCTATCTTGAATGAAAAATTACTCCAGCAGTCAATTCAGAATTTACGATTCTTGAAGTATAAAGGAATGAAGCACTCTCGTAGGAAAATTATATTATAATGATATTTTTTTCTGATGATATTTTGCTTCAAAGGAAAGGATATCTTTTTGAAAGCTATAGACATTAATCTTTCATTTCAATGTACTTGGTAGTTTCTTCTCAGTGTCGCGAAGCTTTCTTTTGCAGTTTCCTTCCGCCATTTCTTGAGAAACTATTCCTTGCAGTGCATTATTCAAATAACTGAATCTTCTTATGTTATATGCTCTATATATTGGAAGAAAAGGGAGTTTTTTTCCCTCTCTGTTGGAGATATATGTAGATTTTACGTAGATGAAATCGTCTTTCAATCATATTAACAGGGATTATCCTCATAATATTTAAAAACTGTTCTATAAAACTAGAAGTTTTCTATAAAATTATGCTATAGAAAGTTGGGAAGCTAAATACAAAAGAAGCTTACTTAAAAAGTTCAATACTTTAATTAGTTTTAAAAGAGAGATTATTTACTTTTATGATAAATAGTAAAAACATTCTGCCAAATTCTTACAAGATAAACAATGTTGACAAATATTGATAGTCTGTCCTTTATTCTTTATTTTTACTTGTAAAACAAAGCTGAATGTGTGTTTGTGTTTGCGCGCGCGTGTGTGTGTTGACACTCTACAAACCAGACCATTTGATTTAGAGCTATCAAACTTGGTACTTATATACTCTAAAGGGTGGAGATATGCACGTTAGCGAACTATTTTTTAAAATGTTGATTAGAATTTTTATCAAAAATTTGAAAAATTTTGGCGTTTTTCTGTGATAATTTTCAAAGTTAATATAGTACAAAAATGATTTTTACAGCATCTTATAATCCAAAAAAAATTATCTTTTCACTGATATCAATTTTTTGCCTTATAATTATTCTTTATATTTTTAATTATTAAAAAAATATTTTAAGCGTATTTCCCAACTAGATATTTCGTGGATAAAGTGAAACTGAAACCGTTTGCATTGTTGTTATTAATTTTTTTATATTGCCTTTTTCTATTGTTGTGATTAAGATATGAAAATTCTGTTTTTTTTTCCCATATTAAGTTGGCTTAGTAGGGCCTGTTTTTAATAAATTTTATGATATTTTGTTATACTTAAAATTAAGGTTTAAGTTCAGAATAAAGTAATGGTAAAAATTTTTTTAAGTGCGTCTACTTTAAAATACTGCTGCTTTTTTCTTGTGATATAATTGGATGTATAAAGATGTAGGCAAAAAATTAGACAAATGCAAAGCACAATGAAATAATCTAAGTTTTTTATCTATCAAAATTTGAAGTTTAAAAATATTTTTCTGAGGTAACAAATGATATTTTTAGCAGCCATTATTCCCGGCGAATAACTGGTCCACAAAAGTGGCTAGTGTAATCTAAATACTGAGGGAGACTTCCAGAGGGAAAATAGAATAAACTTTTGTAATTAAGTTGATGCCAACAAACTTCTTAAATGATTTTAAATCGATATCCCATTCACAATATTTCATATCCTCATATAAGAACAAAAACATATCGTGATCCTCGGTATCCATAAAAGCAATGAAAAATAATGGCATAGGCTGTGTTCTATGCGACCTCAGAGACGAGTGGTCTCTCTTAACACAATGTGCTTTAGATAGGTCCTCCTAATGTGTCTCCATGGATTATTGAGCGGCGCATTCATCCGAGAATGCTTTCTTCCATAATTCAAAGATGTAATAAATTTTTTATCACTTTTCTCCTCTTTATGAACATCCGTGATTCTTAATTTGGGAAAATTTATAAACCTGATTTTGTTTTTGTTCAAAAATTAAATATCAAACATATTTTTATGTTCTTAATAGTATATAGAGAAACTTTAAAATCTGATATTAAGTTCTTTACAAAGCACGCAAATTAAAAATACAATATTTTCTCAGATATTGATTTGCCATTTGTCTTTATTTTGTTGAGAAAGAAGCATCAGAAATTAGAAGCATATGAAATGTAAGCCGCATCCTTTATTTCTTACTAAACTATGCTTAATACACATATCCTTCAAATAGTTTAAGCATTAAGTAAAGTAACAAGTATTCCTTGTTCTAAGTTGTTACAGAGAAAGTTGATCGGGCAAAATGAATAGGAGAGCTAACTATTGAGAGAATCCCTTGGCATACATTATTCTCGCCAAGCTAGTTTATTTCTAATGCAGAAATACGCATGCGCAGAATTCATCACTATTCCTTATTTCTCCACAGAGCATTTCCTATTCTTTGCAAGTACTGATGAAAAAAATCATCTGCATTCTGTGAAACTTACAAAAAAAAAAAAAAAAAAAAAAAACCCTCGTCTGGGAGGAAAGATAAACAAAAGAATGAAGCATTTCCTTAAGGTTTTTGATGATTTTACAAAGCCAGATAATTCTTATGACGATTTTATTTCTTCGACATGAAGGATTCTGTTGTCGCAACATTTAGTCAGTTGAGAATTTCAAAAAGAATTTGTAGAGAGAACATTAAGAGAATGTACCGCACATACTCTAACCCTCTTCAGTCAAACTCGTTCTTTTACATGCATATAACACAATCGCAATATGCATGCGCATAACTTTTTTCAATTATACATATCGTTTCCCTACTGTTTGAAAATAACACCATATTTACCCAGAATATATAAAGTAATACTTGCATTGGTTTAGATGAATTATAATTATTTTTAGGATTCTTACATTTTTGCATTCTTTTAATTCTGTAATTGAATTTTGAACATAAATATATCTTACATTTACAGTAATTTACAGTACAGTACTTACATTACAGTACTTCATTTATAGTAATATCTTTACAGTAATTTCCTGTTTCAAACTTAAATTATTAGAAATTACCCATCCTTTTCAAGTGTGCTTCTCTTTTTAATATTTCAATGCATGTTGTGAAAGTGATAATTTTTTTTAAAGTATGATTTTATAATTTCGCAAATGATTTCTCATGTGTTCGAAATATATTGTAGGGGGTTTGAGATAACAAGCCGCCAATTAATTCGAAACATGATTGCTACCATTTACGAGATGACTCATGCAAATACAGTGATACCATAACGCTTGTAGTGCAATATTTTAAACATTCTTAGACGTCAAAGGAAACATCAATTTCCTTTGACGTCTGAATGGATGTACGTTGATGCCATCCTGCTTCATGAAATAAGATACGCGATTTACGCAAGTAAATTTTTCTATCGGAAAATCTGAGAATACTAATTATATCCAGACTTACTTTTTCCTCTAAGACGCAAGTCAACTAAGCATCCAACTTTTGCAACCATGCCAAAAGCGATGGGATGCACAGAATCTTAGATAAGGTGCAAACAAGTTCTTCTTAACAAGTCACCCAGATGCAATTACGTAAGAAATAATAAGTGAAACTCAGAAGAAATATTATTTTTAAATATTCTTGTCATAAAGGCTAATAAATGTGATCTTTTTAAATGCATGCTCTAGCGCGCGTATACACACACACGCACGCACGAGTCTTATGCTCGGGCTTCCTGACTGGAGGGTGACGATTTCGATACTCGAATCTACTGAAGAATCATCATGCGTGGTATATATTGAATTCGTCGAGGGCCAAATGTTCTTCTGCTGTTATAGTGGTGAATTTAGACGGGGGGGGGGAGTTGCTAGTTCAGATGTACAAAACAGCCATTGTGCTATTCGAAATAGGATAACTGTGCTTAAAAGTGAAACAAAATATGAGAATAGCAGTTGAATAGTGTGGGCGGCAATCTAGTTGCTAGTTCAGATATACAAAACAGCCATTGTGCTATTCGAAATAGGATAACTGTGCTTAAAAATGAAACAAAATATGAGAATAGCAGTTGAATAGTGTGGGCGGCAATCTAGTCAGCATACAGTTTCTAATATTTTACACTAGATCAATGAAAAAGTGCTTAATCGCCTACAATAGATTTCGAGTCAGATCGATAATTTAATCAGAATTCAGTCTCTAGTTTTCAACATTAAATCAATGAGAAGAAGTTTGACCCCCTACAATATATTTCGAAACACATGAGAAATCATTTGCGAAATTGAGTCTCCGATTCAAAAACTTTCTTATTTATACATTTAATTTAATTATTTAAGAATATTTATTATTATAACAAGAATTAATTTTATATATCTAAGAATATTTAATTTAATTTAATTAAGAATATTTATTATTATATCAAGAATTAATTTTTTGTATTTAAGAATATTTAAATGGGAATTATATTTAAGAATATTTTTCTAAGCTATGTGATTCGAAAGTATTTCTATGATATTTGAATTAATTATTTACATTCGTTCAAAAACAATAAAATGTATAAAACATAAATCTTAAAAAAAAAAAAAAAATGTTGTTCATTTTGTGTTTTTTAAATGAGCTTGTAAATAGTTATTAATAGATTAAAGCTACACATTTAATAGAATATTGCTAGATTAACCCTCCTGTTTTTAAACCTCCTGTTGAATATTTTCCTGTTCCTTGTTGGAAGGAACAAGAAAATATTTTTTTTCAAATCGCTGCTTTTTTTTTCTCTTTCAAGTTGTTCTTTTTAGCTGTCTGTATAGTAATCATTTTTGTGTGTGTGTGTTTTCTTTCTTTTACCTTCATTCATGACATGGAGAAGAGAGTAAAACTATCTCCAAGATTATCAGAGATTCAACAGATTAGATATGAGAATAAAAAGAATTTCTAATGACTCTGTAGCATCAGCCAGTATGCAGAGGAAAATGTCTGCTGGTACAGAATTTGTACAGCCTGTAAGATAAGGATAAAAGGAAGGATCCAACATTGCAGCTGAAAAGTAGATTGATAAAAAAAATACAAATTGCTGGAAAGGTATTCAATACTTGAATTTTTAAAAATCTAATCTTCGAAATTCCTTTTAATTTATTTTCCTTATCTAAACTTCTACAATTTTTTTTAAATATGATTTTGTTATAAAACAATCTTATTTTCTATTTAGAAATTATTTTTTCTAAGTAAGTCAATTTTCTTTAAGCTTTTTTAAAAACAAAATTATATCGCTTGAATTTGAAGATTCTAAATATCTAAATATTTTGTTAATGATTTAAATAAAAAAAGTTTTCCAGCAGCGTAAAGTTAAAAATTGGTATATTTCGAAGGAAATTCGGTTGATGGATTTTATTTTAAAAAGTTTAATGTTAATTTTTTTCCGAATGTTTGGAGAAGTCTTAAGCAAAATTATAATTAGATATAAATAAGTTTAAAAATTTTTATCTTTTTATTTGTAATCAGAAATATCTTATTTTCCTATGAGATTTCAAGGAATCTAATTTTTTCCCCTCAGACATAGTAATTCTGTCAACAATTTGAATTTTTTTAGTTACTATTGGCAAAATATTTAGTCTCAGCTTATCCAATATGCTATCAAATCAGTAAAACGAAAATTAACAAAAGTTAGAAGAATGATTTGACTTGTGATAGGGTATAATTTCTTTGTTCTAAATTTAGTTTTCTAAAACTAAATCTTTATTTTTTGTATATCTTCTACGGACAATGATGTTCTGCTGTTTTGGTTTTGAGGAATTGCAAAGTAATTTCTCCAACATCTCATAGGTAAGAGCAGCGTAAAATGTACTGTAATCCAGGATTTTGAAAACTTGAAGGTATTTTAATTTAAGGGAGGGGGGGGGGGTATTCTCGAATGAATATCGAAGAAATTCATAAGGGAAAAGAGTAAGGAAGAGCTAGCTTTATAATTATTGAAAGACACCAGTAATAAAAAAAATTATTATAAAAGTTTTAACGAAATGTTTGAAATTATAAGGATTAATTTGAGATATTTCTAAATGCTCGTAAAACAAATGCATAAAAGAAAAATGTTGCATTCACCGAAAATTCAAGCTCCAAGGTTTGTACGAATTTTTACCTATCAGACCTTTTTGAGTCTGAAAAATTCGAAAGAAAATTATTTTTCGAATCATACTCGTCTATTTTTCTATGAACACTGTATCTCAATAAAAGAAAGACCTAGATGAATGAAATTTGGTACAAAATTTCAATATCATACCTCTATATTTGTGTCAAGTTTGGGTCGAAATCAACCATTTGAAAGTCTGTCTGTCTTTTTATGTGCATTTAAATGTAAGTATTCAAATGTGCAATAAACAGATGGATGAAAATTAGCATTTCGTTTTATCTCTAGATATGTACCAAATTTTGGACTGAGTTATTTACAGGTTGTTAATTTATCTGTCAGTTCATGTATATGTAAACACAATAGCTTAAAACGCAGCAAGCTGAAGTGATAAATTTTAATCAGAGATCCTTAACTCTAAATTATAGTTTTGCGAGAAATTTCGGAACAATTATCTTAAAGAGAAGAAATTTTTATTTAATAACGAAAGTTTGATCCTTTATAGTATACCACGAAGATAAATACAAAAGACACCATATTGTGGGAATATACGTTAGTGGAGAGGTGATCACTCTCATTGGTTGCTTTCTAATATCAAAATAACTGACAGATGTATACTCTATCATTTTCTGCAAGACTTCAAAATTCCAATACTACTTTTAATTTGGAATGGGGAACCATAGCTATTTATTATTTCCATAGATATTTATATTTTCTGTATTATTTCCATTTCCAACGCCGACTCTGTTTATGAACTTACAGTGGAAATTCTTGTCCTAGTCCAATGTTGTTCAGAAAACAGATTTCCAACAGAATTTTTTGAAAAACAATAGAATACGATTGTTTCTTACAGAATTGATTGACATGTACGAAAACAAAAGCGATGAAAATAGGAAAATAACCGATTATTATTGTAAATATCTCGAAAAATACGCTTTAAAAATATATATTTTAAATATTATACACACAATATCATGAAGTTTTTTTTATGGATCTCTTCAATGCTGAAAGCATAAAATATGTAAGATGTAAAAAAAAAAAAAAAAAAAAAAAAAAAAATTGACTTGAAATTTTAAAAAATTAAAAAAAATGAATTTTAATCGAATTTTTTTCTTAGATGTCTTTAAATACTACATTTTCATATCTAGTGTGAAAAATGACAAGGCACAGAATCGTGCAGTTCGATAAGTTCACTCTTTATAGAAATTTATTTTGAAAACCACAGAATATAGAAATAACACGAACAAGTGTAAAGATAAAACTAACTTTTCTTCTGAATCTTTGATATCTGTTCTCTACTGTCTCTCCTGGGAAATATGTTCGAAAAGATTACTTTCAGAATTGACTCAAGGTCAATGTCAGGAATTCAGGATTACATCACTGATTTATTTCTCTCCATAAGGGTCAATAAATGCCAATGCTGATAAGTATTTACGTTAATGGCCATTTGCGAATTTTCGAGTGTGTCCAAATCTAGCCGACAAATATTTGCTAAGGTCAGCGCAACAGCTACAAAGAGTTTTAGTCTTAAAATAGAAACCCTGTTGTGTCCTGATAATCTCCATTTACTAAGATGAAGGCATTTTTAAAGATTAAGAGTAATTCCATTTTTAATTGGCTGAATTAATCGAAATAAATAAAGTAAGCAGTAATTAAAATTAAAAAAAATGTCTGTGAGCTTATGATTCTAAATATTATTTCAATTTTGTTTTAAAAATTTATAATTTTTTTCCTTATCTTAATTTAATACGATGTCATCTTACTAGAAATTAAGCTTTCACTTATATACATTATAAACTTGCAAAATTAAGCTTACAAACTTATTTTATTAAAAATTTGAAATCATTATGGAAAGAAAACGATTCTAAAGTCAATTTAAAGTGGTAAAAATTTAATAATATCAACTGATTACTGTATTGCTTTTTTTTCTGATTTCCTAGAAATTTCTTAAAGAATTAGAAATTATGCCCAGAAATAAGTGTAGAATACTTTGTAAACAAATAAACATAATTAATAGTTGAAATAATAATATAAATCTAAAAAAAAATTACGAAATTTATATTTTTTTTCTTTGATGTAAGAAGCAACGAGCAGCGCAGAAAATGCAATAATAAAAAATATATATTTCATAATTTTCCTTAAAACGAAAGGTAAATTGCAAATTAATAAAGATTTTTCTAAACAAAATCGTTTTATTTCATTTTTTATTTTTATTGTTTCTATTTATATTTATTTATTATTATTTTTTTTCTTTCGCAAGAATTGAGCGATTTGTTCTGGAAAGTATTCTTTTCAATTTGTAGGATTCCGATTAAAATTTGACAACATTTATAATTTTGGTTGAGAATGATGTACTAAAATTCATTCATCTAGTTCTTTCTTGAGTTATTGGATTCATATAGACAAGCATATAGAAAAAATTCCCTTTTCTTTCAACATCCAGAGAGATCTTAAACAGTAAAATTTCTCAAAATTTTGAAGTCGAATTATTTTGATGATTACCATATTTAACATGTGTATTCTCCTTTTATGAGAATCGTCTGTCTTTATTCGATTAAAACTTCTTATCTCCTTCCAATACATATTCTTCACTTCTCATCTTCTTGCCATGAAAAACAACAAACATCTCAAGCGGCTGTGAGCAGTTTGAACCAACTTTTCTTATCTGGTGCTCTTTTATTTTTCGGTCAAGCGTTTCCGAGTCGGATATTGTTTTTACCCCTCACAGCGAGTGCGAGAGCCCAATGTGCAGCCCCGCTGCCTTGCAATAGATACCATGCAAATATTATGAAATCTGAGAGCTTCAGATACCGTACAACTGTTTTTAAGAGTCAGCCGATCAAAACTTGTTTGTCCAATTTCCAAGCTCTAAAATTGGACTTTGGAACGGTTGGGGTTCGAGATAAAGTGTGTCGAGGCGAGAGAAATCATAGAAAAAGGAAATGACTTCAGTGAAAGAGGAAAACTGCGGTATGGAGAAAAATAGAGATCGTTCCAAAAATGTCCCCCTATCAACTGAATGGTTTTGAAAATGTCCATATCAACTAATGGAGGGTTATCAGATTTGTTTTAGGGCTATTTTTGTCTTACACTCAAGTAAAAGGTTTTGAAAGAATAACAAATTTGTCATAGTTATTATTGGTCTCGCTTACGTAAGATTGAATAAAATATTAGTTTTGAGCTAAAAAGGAATAAAATTCAAAATTTCAAGCAAACAAACAAGAGATTTTTAACGTCAATATATTGTGTATATCAGAGAAAAAACAAACAAAGGGAACCTTCTTCCATCGATTACAGAATAAAAGTGCAAATGCTACTTTTTTAGTGTACGATTAATTGAGCCATCCGACCCACTCGAAGACAAATGGTCAATGATTGGAATTCCACCACAGCAATAGGTGGGACTATGATTGAATCTTGAGGGATATCACTAGCCATGGTAAAACTGCTCCCATAAGAGACATATCCTGTCATAGGCAAGAAGTAAATCAGCGCTATGTTATCATATCTTTAACACTATTATTATATTTACTAGAAAGCGAGAGCCAGTCACCATACCGGAAGTTTATCATCAATATGTCTGAGGTGTCTGTCCCCCGATGAGACACCCATTTAGTATGGTGTCATACCAAAAAGTGCCTGTGCACCAAGTTTCCTCTGACTACTTTGGTGGATTTTTTAGTTATCATGCACACAAACTCTTGAATAGAGAAAACGAGAATTGTCTACAGTTTGACAGATTTGGGCGGAAATTCGATATGTATCTACAGTTTTGTAATAAATTAAAATTTAGTTACCGATCTTATATTGGAACTAACGGTATACAGACGCAATCCTTCATGTTGGATTTTGTTCATGGTTGAATGAATTCATTGGTTCATGGTTGGTTGAATTCATTGAAGAATTTTAGGCTCTCTTTTTCTATACGACGCTTACTTTTACCTGTAAGGTTTTAATTATCCTTTTTCTATTTAAAATTTAAAATTGAATGTTAATTAAAATAAATATATGTTGACATGACACTTTTTGTAAAGAATTACAATTTCTCCTTGAAAATTAAACTACGTAATTGGCACTGAAACCAAGAAAATCGTTTTTTAACGAACTCAATTCTGATTGGGTATGCAAGTGTTTCACTTGTAGCTTAAAACCAAATTAAGTTACATGGTTTTTAATAGAAAATTCTCTTTGAAAATGGTAACTAATCGTATTATTAGGATTATACTTTGAAACAAAATAACATTTCTTTTAGAATGCATCCTACAGACAAGTATTAGAATAAAGCGATATCCAAACGATTTATACATATGCTAAAACCTGTATAATTATTTCAGTTTCACCTTACCAAAACTTACTATAAATGTATTATTACCAAAGGATGATTCAGATATCTTTTTTGATACAAAAGTTTAATTATTCGAAGTTATTAAAACTCGTTATTAAGATATGATCTTACATTATTCATTATATCTTTACATCATTCATAAGTATAAGATTGCAAAAAATAGAAACTATTCTTCAAAATATTTCAATCATTATAAAAAAATTAATCAATTGGTATTTGAAAAACTATCAGACATCCTAAATAACAATAAAATTTTATTCTAAAAACATTTTTTAACAAAAGAATTGATTATATATTATAAATCATTCTAAATTTTGAGAAACATTGAAAAGAATTTATATGGAAAGAAAAGAACACTGAATAAAAATACATGTTTTTAATTCATGCAGCCTTGTAGAATGAAGAATAGAATAAACTTAGAATAGAATTTAGGAATAAAGAATAAACTGCTCTTAAGTTTCGCAATGAATAATAATAAAAATCGATGCAGACGTATATAAAGAAATACCATACCAACACCATTTTGAAATACCATTTTCGAAGTTTTTTCGCAAGAATTTTTTTTTTTTTATGTCTTTGCATTCTAAAAAATGTTTTGTTCCTATCTTATACTGATTATTTTTATATTGAAAGAATCAATGAAGTCTTAATTAAAAAAAAACAAACTTATATTGGATTGTCTGTCACTCAGAAAGAAAAACTATGTTTTTCATGAAGTGCATTAAATATTTGTTGATGTTTTTTTTTTCATCTTTTCTGTAGAATTTACAGTTTGTAAAAACTAATTTAAAAGAATTTAAGTGAATAAGCAGCAATTTTTTTTATTAACATTTAAAATCAAGAAAAAAAAAGTAAATAATTCAGTTAGATAAAAAACAAAGAACAATTGATATATCAAAGAAAAAAAATCCCTTTATTACGTAGCATATTTAGAATAATATTTTTTACACGAGCTGCCTGAAACATCAACTATCAAAGATAATGAACTTCGTTTGCTATTTTTTTTATTCAATCAAGCTGGAATAAAAAATATATTTTTTTCGATCTTTCTTTCTTAGAAGAAAATTGTCCCTATTTGCGCTTTCAAAATGCTTAGATTTTTTTTTTTTTTTTTTTCATAATGGGGGAAAAAAACTTTTGGAAGAAAATATTGAATAATTAATTTACGATGCGAAACTCTTGCATCTGATCTACCGAGTTTTGTTTGCTAGATTACCACCGTAAATATACCTTAAAAGTAATGCAAAAGAAATTGAAGCCTATGCATATCCCAAAATTGAGAATCTGCTAGGTATTTCTATAGAGCCCATTTGATAATCCAATTCTGAATATAGAACCATATCTATCACTTATATTACAGAAAGGAAAATTAAAGACAAAATTAGTATTTTGGAATGCAAAATATTGAGGAAGATGATTTTTAGGAAATGTTTCTGCATTCCACCAAACAGGGCTTAGCAATTCTTAAAGATAGGAAAATACAGCAATAAATCTTGTAGACCAGTGAAAGAGGGAGACAGGGTAGATTACGTTCCACACATTCACACGCTACAGAAACGATACTAAAGATAAGGTTCAGTTTTCCTTTTCTGTATCATTATTGGACGAAAAAAGTTCCTGACGTCATCAGGAGGTGAATCAAACCGACTTCAGACTCTACAAGGCCCAGACAAATATCTTGAGGGAGGTAAAGGTCTGGGGGAACTCGGAGAGGTTGTCCCTTGTAAGATTCTGCAGACGAGATGCGTTTGAAATAATTTATGAGCAGTATTTCTTAAAGATAATTTTAGTCTCTAAATCAAGAAACAAAAATGGTTCAATCACAGAAAAAAGTAAGTGCTCCTTATTTACTTTCGAATTGAAGATTTTTTGAATTTGAATAGTAAAAAACATTAAGGAACTTAAAAAGTCTGATTATCAAGAGATTTTTAGAATGCTTTTTTTATGTAAATATTAGTCGTAGCATCTCATTCTTTTTTATTTCAACAAAGTTTTTCTTTGGAGGATCTTTTATGGAACATGAAATTTTTATATTATATATTAGATACTTACGTTTTTATACTTAATAATTTTTTGAAATAAAGTAGAAACGAAAAATTTCAAATGCAACTTGATAAAAAAAAATTCTTGGTTAATATAAAATGATAAAAGGTTCTTGCTTTTCCGTATATTTCGCCTCAAGAATATTTTATATAATGCATTTTTGTGAATGGCATCGATACAAATTCACTATAAGTGTCCAAAGTTATATTTGCCACTAATTGCTTGCTATTTTTTATTTTTATGCTTTCCAGCGATTTTTTTTTCTAAAATTATTATTCAAAATAAATAATTTTTACAAAAAAAAAAAAAAAATCAAAATTAAAAGCATTATTCTATGATTTTAGTTTGATTGCAATGTTATTTTTCTTTGATTTGAGCATTTCTTTAAATATTTATTTCTAATTATAATCAGAATAACTTGAATAAATACTAATATTAACATTAATATTCGAGTTGGATGAAATAAAAAAAAAGCAAAGGAAAAAATGGAATAATTAAAAAGTATATATTTTTTTTGGTGGAAATGTGCAGGTTAAAAGAAATTGTATTTGCTAAAAATACAAAAAGTTTTGACAACGTGCATGTTAAAAGTATTTGTATAAATATTAATCTTGTAACTTTTCTTAGTATTGTAATCAGAATTATTTAGTATCAATGTAGGAAAAGAATTTCTTAACATTGATAAATTTTAAACAATATTTGATAAATATCTAGAATTTTGCTCTAAGGATTATATAACAGATTTCGAATTTCACTCATCTGGTTTGGTGGGTTTAGAATTTTCATCTTCATATACATCCGAACATGTAATTAACCATACAAGCAGATCTTAAGTACCCAAATTATTTTTTTTTGAAGTAAAGAAGTGGACAGAGGGGGCTGAGTGAGGTATCTAACATGGAATTTCATGGAAGTGTTCGAAGTCAAACTTTTTTTCGGTTACAAAAATTCCTATCTTTTATTTCGCATAATAAAGTGCTCGATTTTATAATCATTTAATATTTAGAATATCTTAAGTATGTAAGGCGAATAATTTATCTTCTAAATTTGTTTAAAAATAACTCTTTTTAATTTATATAATTTAAATTTTACTATTGTCAGCTGCTATAAAATACCAGATTATTGGTAATCTTAAGAAGCAGCAAACAAAAACTCCATTCACAGTGGTGGCAGAAAAATCGCTATTTCCGAGAATTTTCGGATCATATCAAATGTTAGCAATGTTTGAACGTTCTTTTGTTGATGCGACATGGATCTCAGGATAGAGGTGCTGGCTCAGGGGCTTTTTTTCATCATCTTCCTATAGCTTAAAATTTTGAGGTCCATCTCAAAGCAGTTTCTAAACAAGAATTTAGATAGAATTTGTCCAAAAATGAATAAAAATTCTCATTACTGAAGCAAGGAGTCCTTAAAGAATCATCTTATAATTTATTCCTTTTTTAATACTCAATTTTTTTCTCGAGGTTAATTGCTATGATACTCACTATAATAATCTCATTGCTTCTGCTTCTGATGAATATTGGTGATTTTTGACATTCGATAAATTATAATTTATATAAATTTTTTTGCCATTTATATTCTTTTTTAGTTTAAATAAAACATTTTAGATTAATAAATTTTAATTAATAAATTCAATTAATAAATTTATTTTATATCTTTCATAACTTTCTCTCTTTATATTTAGAACTCAAATTCGGGAAATGAATTTCAACTCTCAATAGCAGATTCTTAGTATCCTCAATATCCAAATTAGATCAAGGGAATATAAAATGCATTTAATAGAAGAGGTATTTCCTTGGGGCCTATTTTAATGAATGTTTACTTTGCAACTCATGCAATAATTATTTTTAAAAAGTTTTTATTTCTTTAATAGATTCTTACATTCTTCTAAAAATACGCTTTTTCAATTATTGCAGAAAAAATAGTACGGATTAAGTATTTAGAGTAATTATGGCGATGCATGAAAAGATAACAGGAGACCAATAACAAAAACTGTGAAAGATTATCATTCGTATTATAACTTTTAAAATCCTAAGAATGAAGAAAAAAATTGCCAAAATATTTGCACAATGAGGCACCAAAGACAAAAAAAAAAAATCATTATTAAAGTACCAGTTATTTTTCCAAAAAAGGGGAAAAAATAGAATCTCTAGTTTAAAGTATCAGGCATGACTCATCTTTCTTCATATCATTTTTTAGATTTGGCTTTAATTTTATATAAACTATTTTTTAAATTTGGCTTTAATTAAACTATTATTATACAAAAAGTGTATTTAATATCGTTGAAGGGCTTATAAGCATTAACTTAGTAATTAAAACAATGAAAAGTATGGATGTAAAATATAATTAAAAACATTTTAAAACATATATTAAAGTTAGGGAGAAAAGTTATGCGGAAATGAAATTTGTAAAATTGGGGTAAAATGATTTTGATTCAGCAACAATAATATACTGTAAATTTATTTCGGAAAAAAATCTTAAATTTTAAATTAATTAAAATTTTAAAATTGTTTTTTTTATGGTAAGCACCATCTGCCAAATTTGATACCTTAAGGTCCAGTGTCCTATCCTATAGAGCATTCCGAATATTTTATTTATTTATTTATTTTTATAATACATGCCGCAGTTTGCAGGTTATTCGCCACTGTATAAACATTATTCTATAAAAAATCCAATTCATTTATCCTCAAAAATTCCATTTTTATGATGAAACTCGTTTGAAAGTCTATTTATTATTTAATAATGTGTGATTTGTAATGGTGGAAAACATTTGTTCATTCCAAAAACACATTATTTTTGATTGGATTATTTAATCAAACCAAGTTTTCTCCTTTGAGGATAAAATAAAGAAGAAATATACTATTTATTGGAGTGAATAGTAATTTTTCAGTTATGAAAATTACAAACAGTCGAACCCTTTTTGAAACAGATTGGTTATTAACATCAATATATTAAATAGAATAACGTTAGCATAGAGACTAATATAAAATTTGCAGCCTTTCCTACTTCTCTCATTTTCTTAAGAGAAAAAGTATCTAAATATAACAAAATATGCATTAGCCATCTGCGCACACATTTAACTTTAAAAAATGACATCATTTCCATAGAACTACAGTATAATTGCAACAGACCAAAAAAATTGCTATTTATCCATCTAAATGTATTTTTCTATAAAAAAAGAATAAATTTAGCATCGTATCACGCTGTAGTCAGCTGCTCTTGTTTAAAGAGCGCTGGATACAAGCAGTCTGGAATACGTTACTCTTGTTTTTAGAATTCCTTTTATCTTAATCATCAGTTCTCAGTTATTTGGCATATGTATATTTACTGTCTAAGATTTGGTACTGATCATATTTCGTTTACGCAATTCATTCAGAAAACCGAAAAAATTTAACATTATCAATTCACAATGTAAGTATATTTATTACACTTTTTTTGTTTGTCAATATTTGTTTAAATTGCTACTTCGATGTTCCGATTCTTTGTTTTTTGTAATACATGCTTTCATTAATTTTTTTATGCATTTATTTACTGACATGAGGGGATAAAAGAAATTAATGCTATGCAACATTTAGAAACATACACTTTTCTTTACTTTATGAACGAGGAGATAAAAAAATTATTTTAAAAGTCAACTTCATTTTCGTTGGTTTATTTTTAAATTTTTATTTTGAATGAAATTTATGTAATTTTTTTTTAATTATTCACTTAATGTAAAATAAAGTATACACTTAGTATAAAATTGATAGCGAATATCAATTTTTTTGATTAAATAAATAAAAGAATGGAACTTTGCATTGGAAACTGAACTTTTAATCCAGTAGGAAACATGCTTCAATATTATATTTTGAAAAAAGATTAAACAAGTTTCAAATTTCAAAGGAAAGAGTGTAACAATAAAACTATAATAGTACAATCGAAATTAAAAATGATAATAACAACACATATGCAATCATTAAAATGTTTTGGAATGACAAATTAAAATATTTCAAGAGAAAAAGAATTAATTCTCCTGCACCTTTAAACTTAAAATGATGCTTATATCAATTTTTTTTTCATAATAAAGGTATCCAACATTGGTAATGAATTATCTCACTCTAACAAAGTTGAAAATGATTGAGAATTATATTTAATTGTCAGAAATAATAAACTAAATAAATTATTTTTAACAGAGAATTATAATAGTCAATAGAGGGCTTGATATGTTTCTAATTTATGAGATCTGAACGATTGATTTTAGAAAGTTTATGAATGCTTTTTCTTGTCTAATCTGCTATTCGTTTTTGGATCATAATTAACAACAGATGTCATCGGTCGCATGTATGGAATATTTTTTTTATTATTAAATAGCGTCAGAAGGAGTCCAGAGGTTAACTTGAAGTGTTGTGACAGAATCTATTCTTGTGTGTTTTGCCTCTCACACGAAGGGAAGTGTTTTCGTTTGATTGATCAAATGACTGTTCATTAAAAAATATTAGTTTGAAAAATCGTGGCCAACAGCTGTATATTTGCCTGCAAATTATTCCAGTATATTTGATCATTTTATCGTTGTTATGCGAATCTTAAATAAAGGATATACAAAGGAAATACGTTACCAAACGATTATTATTCAATGAAATTTTGAAGCGATCGTATTGAATATGTAATAAAAGTCTGAAGATGATTTCTTAAATTCTTTTTTTTCCAAGAATAAATGTGGTAAATAAGAATGATTCTGGAAATATTCGGAGCAATTTTATAATCTGAGACGAAGCGTCAAAAATAAGAATTTCCCGCCTCATTTGGGATATCTAGTTACACTCATTTATAAAAGGTAAAAGAAATTTTTATTTTCTAATATCAATAGTTCGTTAATATTCTAAAAGAATTCTTAATATTCATTTGCTAAACATTTTAATAAATGCTAATGATCTGAAGGAATGCATTACTATATAACTTATGCTATTACTATAAAACTTAAAAAAATATTTATGGTTGAATTATTTTAATGAACAGGACAAAGATTTTTTCAGATTTTTTTTATTCAAATGAAGTTATTCATAAATATATTTTCTTACATTGCACTAGTATTCCGTAGAAATGAATATAATAGTTGAAAATGTCTTTAATAATTTACAATTTAGTTTTGTGCTATTCTTTTTCTTTACTAGATTCTCAAAAATACAAATATCTTGATTCATTTTCCTATTTTTAAGTAAAATTTTAAATTACAATTTTTTTTAAGAATTGTTTTATTTTAATGCATTAAATTTCAAAATTAATTCTTATTCTGTAAGTATAGAGGGAATAAAAATGATTTATTAAAAAAAATTTCTAGACAATTTTTATAAATTATTTAAATTACTATTGCTTTTTGTGCAACGGAATTTAAATAGAATATGTGTATTTTTAAGACGAGCTCGCTAGGTTTATTATGCTGCTCTGTTTAAAGATAAAATTATGAAGCCTCTTTTTATTTTCCAAAAGGCTTCTTTTATTTTATGAAGCTTCTTTTTATTTTCAAATTCTTTTTATTTTGCGAAATAATTTTATTTTATTAAAAGAAGGTCTATTAGCATGAACAAATTTGTAGAATGGTAGGCAGTTTACGAATTAAAATCAGGCTTACGTTGAATATTAGCTAAAATATTAACTGGTCTATTTTAATTATTTTGAAAATTTTCAGTCATTTTAAAATTTGAAAATGGGTATCCATCATTGGTCCCCTTTGTTTGTTTCTTTTTTTTTATTATCTGCAATTGATTTTGAAACTATAAGTGCATTTTTCATCCGAACTACATAGCATATTTGAAAACAAATAATAATAATAATAATAAAATTCCGATATAATCTAGATTTAATATTCAAGTCGAATAACGCCAGTTAATTTCTCTATCATGATTTCCGTTCGATATTACAGCAACGGAAAATGACCCAGACCTATGTCCATCCCGGTATTTCACGTGACGCATTTCCGTCTGGAAAAGGAATGCGCCATTTTAATATCCTGTTAACATAAATTCACACAATTAGAATTAGGTCTAACTATTTAAAGAACGCATATGATTTTTCCCCCCTTAGATTATACAATGTAACCAGTTGATACCTTCAATAATCTCGAACTTCGATGTTTTCATTTTCACTTTCTTATTTATGAAAAAGCAGTCCAATATTAAAAAAAAAAAAAAAAAAAAAAACACTGTCATGAGATATTGACAAATTTTAACTCTGTAGACCTTTTTGAATTCGAAAAAAATATTTTTGGAATCTTACCCGCTTGTTGATATGCTAGCTCAAAAACGTACCACTTAAATGGATCTGATATGTGGTCATCTTAGTTCATTTGCGAGTTGTTATCCAATTTTGGAAGAGATACATCAGTGAGAATTTTGTCAGTTTGTACTTCCGCTTGAAGGTGAATACCATAATTCAAACACTCAAAGAACTAAATCGTCGAAATTTAGTATATATTTTTACTATCAAGTTTATAGATCTGGGTCAAAATCTGGTCCGAACTTTTCAAAGAGTTAAACATTTGTCAATCTATCATTTCGAACAAATGTGAGCACGAAAACTAAAAAGTCACAAAAAGTTGGCTAACAACCGGCTACTCGGACTCACTCGAAGGCACATGGAAAAATCTGAATCACTGGACCGCCACTACAGCAATTCTGGTGGAAGCTGTGGTTGAATCCTAAAAGCCATTACCGGTCACGGTACAACCTTTCCCGAGACAAGCAAGTCCCGTAATCAACAGGAGGTAACCGACTCCTACTATTTCTGTACCCACTAGGGTGGCGAGAACCAACCACCATACCAGAAATTTCTCATCTTCATTTCTAAAATGCCCTCCAGTGGGAGATAAAGTTAGATAAATGAAATTTGTCACAAAATAACTAGATCTCTATCATATTTTAATACAAATCTGCCGAACATAAAGAGCTTCATAATACATACTATATTTTCTTCATCACAATATGAATACAAAGAATGTCATATTGTGGAAGTATAAGAAAAAGATGGGGGGAGAAAACTCCTTCTGGTTTTCTCTAAAATTGTTATCCAGAGAAGAGCGATAACAACAGTTGGTTTGTGTTTGAGCAGGCGATAGTGCAGGGGAGATAGCACTGGCAGAAGGAAGTAAGAAGTCAAAGAGAGTAAGAAAAACAGAGAAAAAGAGGTGTGAAGGTACTATAGAGATAAACATTCTTAGAAACTTTCAGGTTTAAAGATAAGAAACCGAATTATACTTGAGTCTCATTGTGTTATTTTTTTTTAATCTAAAGATGTTTACTCTTTATATCTTTGTCTGAAAGTTGCCAATTAAATTTACAGGGTTCGAATATTTTATTTACAATCCGAACCCCACTCCCATCTCCTTGGTTTCGTAGATTGCAATATTTAATATGTCTTCAGGGCTGGCTATCAGACACCTTATCTTGACCTTGAAGTTTTTATAATTAAATAGATAAAATGCATTCGTTTTTCATGCATATTTTTTTTTTATTTCTACAATGTTGCAAAAGTTTTCTGCTTACAAATTATTTTCATCATAAAGATTGCGCTCTTTAGAGGTCGGAGTGATATTATAAAAACAGTGATAACTTTAATCGCACACATTTTAAGTATCTTGAAATTTTTAAAGACAATTTATTCAAAAAGTAAAATCTATTTAATATTGGACAATCACAATGGTATAAACACGAAATAAATAAATAAATAAGAGACAGTACATTACAGTAATTTGCAGTAGACTTCAAAAAGCAAACAAACTGTAACCAAGCAGTGCATTCTAATTTTTGTTAAAAATTGGGAAGTGTGTGTGTGTGTGTGGGGGGGGGTATGTCTCCCGTGAAATATCTTTATCTGTTATCAGAACATTAGTGCAATAACATAGAAGTACAAACTAATTTTGTCTACGTATTCCTCAACCAAATCTCTTTGACACAATTCTTTTAAAAATATAAATAATTACCTTTTCCTTTGACAGTTTCTAATGTTGTTTTTTTTATTTCGAAATGTTGATGACAATGCAAAAAATCGTTTTTGAATCACCATAAAATCGAAAAATGATCTATTTAAGGATGTAAAAATTGTAGCATTTTACAAAATATTCCCTTCTCAATTTCTAATAAAAGAATGTAATTGATCTTTATTTATTTATTATTCATATTATTTAATATTTGAGCAATATTTAATAAATGCTTTAATGAATTTGATGATTATTATATACAGGATCTCCCCAAAAAGTGAAACAAACTTTTATTTTTCTAAATATTGCACTATTTTGCCAATATTTGCAAATATTGTACTAAAAAGACACATATCTTCAAATGAATTTTTACGCAGAGTATAAAAGTGTCAGTTAGCAAAATGTTTTTGCTATATTCAACTATGCATACATAAAGCTTCACATTTCCATCTACAAAATTTAGACAGATATACGCTAGTATTAAATTTAAAGGGACTAATCACAAATTTAAATGGAAACATTTATTTCAAAGGGGCAAATTTATTCAATGTAGAAAAATTGTCATATGTAAATATTTGTCTAGTTGTGTATCATCCAATCATCAAGAGTTTGCCAGTTGCTTCCCGTGTTCTGAATATACCGTATTCAACTGTACGAAAAATCGTATGGTTGATTTTGCATTTTTATCCATACAAAATCAAGTCTGTGCACCTGTTGCAGGATGGGGACTTAGAGGTCCGTAAAACTTTTGCACTTCAGTTCCTTGCTCGTCGAATTTGGGCAGAGGAAAAGCCTCACGTTATCCAAGAACAACCCTTGCATCCTGAAAAAGGACAGTATGGTGTGGTTTTACAGCTACCTCTGCCATTGGACCGCATTTCTTTGAAGAGATAACTTCAAATGGAATCTAAACCTGTTCCTTCACAGGACAACGGTACCATGATATGCTGAGGGATTTTGTAATTCCAACTTTTCTACAGCGTGGATGCCTTCAAAAAATCATTTTCATGCAGGGTGGTGCACCACGTCATCTTGATCGTCGTGTAAAGTGATTGTTAATACAGCATTTCACAGAAGCACGAATTATCAACCGCCATTTCCCAATAGCCTGGCCTCCTCGTTCGCCAGACAGCACTCCTTGCGACTTTTGGTTGTGGAGTTATTTGAAGGACAATATCTACCGTCAAAAGCCATCATATCTACCAGATCTGAAGGAAAACATTCGGCGCCATATTTTTAATATTCCGGCAGACTCACTCCGGTCATCTATAGGAAATTTGGTTCTCCGATTAGAACATATTGTGGAAAATGAAGGAGGACATATTGAGCAATTTTAATTTTACTTTACTTAGCAGTTATAAATCATATTAAATAATTTTATACGTATGACAACGCCAACTAACGGTGAATTTTTGTACTATTTTTTTAAAAAAAATTAATAAATATAAAGCGCATCATCTCAATAATCTGTAGCTCAAATTTTATCTCATTTGGATCAATAGAACGCATTTTAGAGCTTTCTGAAGTGGTAACTTATTTCTTGCTAACCCTGTATATTTACAGAATGATTTGGCGATTATAAACTACAGGATTCTTCCTTTCACGAAGACCAATAGAGAGGACGAGGCTTTATAAATGTAATGTGTAGAAATGGGAATTTGGCTTATTTTTCAAGTACCTTCCTGCTAATGTAAGAATAGTCAGTCCAATACTCATCATCCACAAACCAACAATATAGAGAATATTTCAGAGTAATGATTGGGATAAATACGATATTCATGGAGTTTATAGATAGATACAACAGTTACAAGAACACATTACAAGAGTGTTTTCTGGACTATTACAGTTGGGCCCCGCCTAAGAGAAAATCAAATGCTTCTTTTCAGAGAAAAGCAATTTGGACAGATGAATGCTTCTTCAATCGAGGTAGAAACATTAGTCTTCAAAATCATCACTTAAGGAACAGTAAAAATCCATTTTTCGTTTTCGTATAAGAGATTTATCATCAGAGTTTTTATGAATGGTATTTTCAAAAACTCTTTGATTGTTTCCGCTTTTTACAACAGTTTGTTGAATGATGACCGACATATGGATTGATTTTGATTGATATTTTGTCTGAACTAAGGGATGAAGTGGTTTTGGAAATACATGCACTGTATATCTTTAATTTCAAAACGTTTAAGCCTCAAATGAACTCGTTCGCATGCGTACAATTATTATTAAAAGAAGGCAACTTCATATAAAGGTTGAGCATATTCATTTTGAACAGGTTTTTAAGTACTTCAATTAATGCAGTATCTGACCATTTTTAAAAATTTAATATAAGTTAATAAATATTTTATTATTTTAATAATCTTTGATGATATTTACATATATTATCCCTAAAATTAGAACAAAAGTCTAATCAAATACCGGTCAAAGGTATGAAAAATAATCCAAGGCAATAAATTTGTCTTTCGATATCTTAGTAAATTTTAATGATTGAAGTATGAAACTTTGTTTCGTACAAGAGTGTAAGAAAAATATTTTACTTATTTTTTCGCTTTAGGGGTCGTATAAAATTTAATTTTTAAACTTTTTACTATCTTTCTTTAAGGAAACCAAAGCTTTGTCATATATTTAATGCCTTATTTGATGAAACTTAGATATTGAAAGTTTATATCTAATTGCAAGTTAAGGAAAGAAAAGCTTGTTCTTTTTTCAATCTGTATATCTATAGTTTAACAAATTATTGAACTGACAGATAAATCAGATATTCAGTCCAATAGATATTTCAATTCAATAAAATGATCTGCGATTTACAAATAATAAAAAGTAATGAGGATTTGGAAATATTTTGTAATCAATAAAATTTATGACGCTTAAGAAAAAATTGCAAACAAATAAAGGAAAAATTCACGTAATATTTAACATTTTTTCTAATTTATTTTACATTTTGGTTTTTGTTATAGAATGAGCCTATAAATATAATTTCTTTAACACATTCTTTATTAGATTCTTAAACTGAAGTGGAACGTACTCAAATGAAGACAATTAGGGAATCTATGAAAAAAATATTAAATTATAAGTTTAAGATACGTTTTGAACGTTTGAACAAGAAAAAAACGAATATATAGTATGATCAGTTGCAAATGATTGAAGAATCTTATAATAAAAACTGTTTAATCGTAAAAATTATGTAATATGTCATAGTGCATTCTTTTTTCCTTATAAAACTAATATACATTCAATGTAAAAAAGTAATGCATCTGCCGAAATGATAAAGGCGAAAACTTATTATATGATAATTCATGTTCTTTTCATTTCTTGTGCCCACAAGTAAACGAAATTGATTGTAAAATAAAAGGGAACCATAATTTGTTTAAAAATAAACGATAATTTCCAGAATATAGGATCAATTAAAGAATAACATCACTTTAAGAAACCATTTATTTATCATATAAAGTTTTGTTTAGTCATATAATCTTCTAGACTGCAAGAAAGGATCTGAGAGAAGGGCTCACAAAATAATCTAATTAAATGCAAAAATGTACAGAATTGAATGTACTGTACACAATTATACAAAACATGGGAACATTTTAATAGAAAGTAGAATATATGTCTTAAAATGTTACTGAATATAGTATTGAAAATTAGTAGCAGTTATTTCGATTTTTATGATCTTGGAATTAATTAGCATTTTGAACTGTACAAAAAACAAATGCAATTTAAATTATATAAGATAAAATAAATTCTTTAATATAAATTATATATATTATTAAATGTAAATTATTAATATTATTAAATGTAAATTATTAATATTATTTTCAGAGCGAAAAGAAGAAGAACGATCAAAAGATGACGAAAAAGAAAGGTAAAATGGATTTGGAAGAGCTGAAACAAGAAGTGTCTATGGTAAGCTGAAATAATACGCATTTAAAATATTACCACTATTTATTTAATATTAGCAATTGCATGTCTGTGTTTATCGGTTTCGCATGCATGAAAAAAAAAAAGCAAAATGCATAACCATTTATGTTGTATAACGTCGTGTCATGTCATGATTCTTAACATTTTTCTGATTTTCAACTCTGAAAAAGTTTTAGATCCTGGACTAATAATATGTAATTAATAATGAACAGTTAATTATTGCTCTGAAGGTTTCTAATAAATGACATCCTTACTCTTGGTGAAAATATGTAAAGATTATTAGAGTTTCCATTTTAGAATATGCAAAAATACTTGGCGTGGGTGAGGAATGGATTTTATAGGTTGATACTGACAAGTTTAAGAGAGACTGTCTTTCAGTTTCATTATTATTATAAAAGCAATATGAAATGGAAATTGAAGGAATTGAAATAAAAACGCCATACGGCTTGGATATGAGGAATAAAGAGATTGTAAGCGCTGTCTCCTAAAGATTTGAATAGCATGACTGGCAAACCTTTAGATTCAATATATGTGATTGCATTCTAGAATTATTCTAGTGGATTCAAAGAATACAAAAATTGTAAAGAATATTAAACAGTTATCTGTTCGTTCATAATAATTCTTTAAAAAAATCTTATTTTACTAACATTTTCATTAATGGGAACTAGAATCGTGAGTTTATTGATTTGCCGATTTAAGAGGTGGTCAATGGAGTACTTGTACTGGTAGAGTTTTCTGTAGATGTAGATATATATACAGTTGAGATCTTTCTCATGCTTTCTCTTTGATACTGAAGTAATTAAGATCAATATATAATGTAGATAAGTCATTGCATATTAAGCGGGCGGTATATTTTGCAAAGCATACTGCCAATTAAGTATTTTCAAAAACGGGATTTAAATTTGCAGATACCCCCTCCCCTTTTATGCATTCAGTATCGAAAATGCCTTTATTCTGATCATTTTTGTGATTTCAGGATGAACACAAGATATCCTTACAAGAGCTGTGTTCAAGGTTATCAACGAATATGGAAAGGGTAAGTAAATATCAAAATGTTATATTTGTTGTTATGAAATTTTTGATAAAAATTTTTTCTAGGATTTTAGTTTTTAAAATTCCTAAAAACTCCACATAAGTACACCAGAGCTTCTTATTTTTTTTCTTTTCTTTTCTTTTCTCACTTGAGGATCCTTTTTGAATGCCAAAAATATTCCATGACCGCATTTATGACGAAATTTTTTTTCTTATCACCGTGGTACAAAAAGCAGTAAATGTAAAAATAAATGTGGAAAGTAGCATTATTTAGTGAAAAATGAAAGGAAATTAGTTTATACACACTAATTTTGTTAAAACTTTTATAGAATATTTGAAAGAAGATAAATTTTGGTTAATGAATAAAATAAATTTGTATCAGTGAATATATATGAATAAATTGATAAGTTTGTATCGATGAGTCTGACCAAAATGCTCTTTATTAAAGTTTTCAGAACCGTGGGTTTAAAATCAGTTGTGGAAAATCTATGCTAATATATTTTTAAAGCATTGTACAGTAATGCTTGGATTATATTAATAAATTTCTGCTCTTATAGGTTTTAAACCATATAAATGTTCCGATAAATTCTGATATCGATGGGAATTTCAAAATCTGAATGTTTTTAACGCCAGATTTTATTTTTTAAGGATCAACGAGGGAAAAAAATCGATTACATTAATTTTATTTTATTCTATATTGTTTTGTTAATTTTTTTTTTGTAAAAATGGAGAAAATTATTTTAGATTTTTTTTTCTAGAATATTTTTGATAGATTCTTCTATTATAAGTTTAAAACTATGCTAATTTCCTGATAAATTCTGATACCAATGGAGGTTTCAAAATTTGAATGTCTTTACAGCAGGATTTTATTTTTTAACGAACAATTATAAAAAATAAAAACCGGTTGCATTAATTTCATTTCACTTCGTATTACTTTGTATTTATTTATTTTTATGTATATTTTTTTAGGTACAAATGCTGAAAATTATTTTTAATTTTTGCTAGAATATTTTTGATAGCTTTCCGCTTATAAATATCTAAGGCTTCTCTGTATTTTTTGCAAATCTTAAAATTTTTACAATAAAATTCTTTTATTGATAAATTTCTATATATTTTCTTATTTATTTCTCTTTATAATAGATGTTTCATATTTTGGAAAATGAGACTACTAAAACCGATCGGGAATTCCTTTATTAAATAAAATGAATAATGATACGAGCTATCTAGAGCTATTTATAGGAGAAAAAAGGAAGGAAGCAGGATATACGGATTAACTTTTTGTTGCATAATTACGTCAGCAGGATATATTATATTAACTCAAAGCGAAAAAATTATTAGTTTTTTATTTGCCACATAGATGGCGCTACAACCGCAGACATAAATGCTGCTGACATTTTACAGAGATAATGCGCTAGTGCGTTAAAACACGTTTAGTCATATACTTCATTCATAATGATTTTCTTGACGCTTCAAAAATATAACAGATAATTTTAATGAAAATTGAAGAGTCTAATCAAAAATGGATTTATTGATTGTAATATTTTCTTTAGTTTCGCCAAAAGGTGGAATGAAAGCAAGAAACATATCTTAATTTAAAGACTGATGAATTAGAAACAAAAGTATAAGCGAATGCTTAGGAGATATGTGAATTTTTATACGAAAAATATTTTTTTACAGCAATAGCAAGCTTTTTTTTATTTTGAATGAATTTATTAACAGATCCATGATCAGAATTTTGTTGATTTAATGAAATCAGCATATAAAGCCCAATTTTCTTTTTAAGAAAATCATTTTTTTAATTAAATTATTATTTAACAATGATAATATATCTCCGGACAAAAAAAATGAAAGGTATTCAACTCTGAAATCAGGAAAACTCTGAAGCATGAATTAAAAAAAAACATAATATTACGTGACATTTCTTTTATTTGTTTTTACTCTAAAGAAAAATAAATCGCAGAAAATAAACAACTAAAATAACCATTCTTTAGGTGCTATTTCTGTTGTCCCAGTACTGATTATTTTTATAAAGTTGAAATTCAAGATTTGCAATTATAAAACCAGTTTATCTGATATTTACATAACATTCAAAAACCTGTAATAGGATATTATGTTCTAAAGCTTTTTGTGTAACTTTGTGACATTTTCTTTGAAGAGCTTTATTTTAAAAATGTCTGAACCAGCATATATACATTAAACATTCGTTGATTTACAAAGAAGAAATTGCGAAATTCTTTAACATTTTTTATTCTTTATGATTTTTAAATATCCAAATACGTTTGGAAACAAATTTCTTTAAAAAAGGTACATATGTATATAGAATTAATTTAAAAAAATAGAAACATTTAACTTTTATTTCATGTATATACTTTTCAAATCACCCAGAATGCAAGATAAAAATGATTTTAATAATTAAATATTGTATGAACATTTGAAGTTATCATTAATATTTTTACAAAATTTCTCTAAGTTTTGAACTGAAATTGTCTGTAAAATATGATTAAATGAAGCTATCTTAAAATTTGCGGTCTATTATATTCTCAAATGCTTTTGATACATACAAACCAAATTTTATGATATTTTATTGAGATATCACATTTTCCTTGCATCAATCATAGTGAACATTAGAAAAAGCATTTAAAAAATGTACTGATACATTAGTTCATCTAAATGTACTGGAAACAATTGATGTTGTTAAGTGTTTTGAATAGAATTGCCTGTAATAAGCAAACTATGGTTAGATGAGTAGACAATTAAAGAAACATTTCGGATATTACTTTTTGTGTATCTTACGATTAAAATAAAATAGATCCTTCATTTCCGAATTGAAAATATCCCTGTTTCCTGTAAATTTTTATTTTTGTGTATTATTCAAATTGTTGTATCTATAATTTTGTCTTGTATAAATTAAAAATAAAGGCAGTTTTAGAATAACCAAAGTTTAGGCTTTATTTTTAGATAAAAAAAATTCAAATATTTTTAGGAAGAAACACCTTTATAACTTAGTCGAATATCTTAAGGAATAGTCCAGGTTTTATCGATTATTAAGATTTATTTGTAAAATCCATAGCGAGCCCAGCGTATTGACTAGACAAGTAGAAAGTCGCAAGAAGAGATTATGTGAAAGCATTTTGAACTTATATAGTTTCAGAAAGGAATCAGCGTTTTGATTCGACATATTCTAAAGAATCATCATAAGAAAATAAAAGCCCTTGTAATTCAGAAGTTCAAGTGAAATCAGAGTTTGAGTAATTCGAAAATAATTATTTGAAGAAAGTAAATAGTTTAGATTATCGCACGCACGCACGCGGGCGACACACACATGCATGAACATTTCTTGATTTAAGGAGAAGCAAGTATGGAGTGTTTTAGCAATACCTTTTATTCCTCCAAATGCTATGGAAGGAATTCAATTTTTTTCATTCTTTGCAAGAGCCATCATTAGTGGGAGACTCAGTTCAAAGTGAGCGCATCTCGTGTATATTCTATGTACCAAATTTCTCTGTAACCCGTTCATCCATTTGCATTATATGATGCTGTTGATAGAGGAAGTTTAATTATTACCCCTATGTACATGAACTCGATATCATGAAAATGCAACAATCAATGGAGATAAATTTTGGTATATAGTTTGAACATCAAATTCTGGAGTTAATCATGCAAAAGAGATTTAATCTGCTTGTTTCGATTATCTTCCTTTTGTGATTAAATTGAATATAAAATGAGTGCAAGAATATATTCTATCTGGCTTTACTTTTTATACTTCATTTATCTAACATTACAAGCTTGTATGAATACCTCATGTAGAGTTAGTATGTCTCGATCGATGGTCATTGATAGTTATCGGACTCATTCTCTAATGCTGAGAGCACACGAAATAGAATGCTATTAGGTCATTAGGTCACCCTCGCTCTCCTCCATATTTGTATAAGGAAAGAATATTTGTTCGGGCTCCCGAAGAGATTGCTGAGTTAGATCAACAACGATCCATTTAGCTTAAGGAGAAGGACCCAGAAAAATGTGCTTGCATTTCCGCTTAAGTATAGCTATTGTGCCGTTAATTGCGATTGTAGTTTAATAGATCTTACCAGTTTCAAAATGGACTGCTAAAACTGGAGACATCTTCAAACGGATTAGGAAAAAAAACACTCCTCCCACTCATATTTAATAGTAGATAATTAGAAAATAATGAAACGAGGGTAATTGAATGCCCTTGATTTTAATTCTCGATGTTCTTTTCAAATATATTCAGGATTGATTGAGGTTTTCAGTTGTTCGATTAGGCATTTCTGTCTGTGAACACAAACAACCCCAAATCCAAAAAGTAGGGATTCAAGTTTGACACATGGTCAATGGAAAACTGTCAATATTTGTCCAAATTCAAATTTAGTAGAGGCTTTCCATTGTTTGGATTGAGTGTCTCTGTCTGTGCACACAAAAAAACCAAAAAACGAGAGTTGGAAGGATAAAATTTAATACATTATTGGTAGAAAACTGTCAATTTCTGTCAAATTAAAGCTCATTTGAGGTTTTCAATTATTTGTATTAGGTCTCTCTATTTGTGAACACATAAAGTCAAAAAAGCAAAATGCTGGAAGGTTGAAATTTGATACATTATCAGTAGAAAACTCTCAATTTCAAGATGAACCGAGGCTTCCATTGTTTGGATTAAGTATCTCTATAGAATGTATGGAAGATTAGGCGTCTCTATTCTGTCAGCTGCCTGTGCACACAAAATGCCAAAAACGCAAGGAGTTGGAGAGATGAAATTTGACACATGGTCTTTGCAGGACTGCCAATTTCTGTCAAATTCAAGTCCAGTTGAGGTTTTCCTTTGTTTAGATTAAGTCTTTCTATCAGTAAGGAATTTTCTGTTCATTAGTAGAGCTGTGAAAACAACTCATAAATACACCAACTAGATGGTTGAAATTTAAAATACGATTTTATCATTAGAATTAAAAATTTACATAAATTTTTTGGGTAAATCAGCCAAAGAATCGGCTGTCTGTTTGTGTATTTATGACTATGACTTCTCCAAAATTCAATGAGATAGTAAGTTAAAGATAGCCTGTCGCCTTGATATCACAAGTGTAGATAATATAAAATTATGCAATATAAAATACTAGTAAATAAAAGATATTTTAACGAATTTTTGTGCAGAAATAATCAAACAATGTATTTACTTACTTCACTATTGAGTTGAAGAAGGCAATTGCTTTTAATAAAGAGAATAAGAAAGGAAGCAATTACAAATTTATTTATTTTTAATTACAAATGAAGTGCGAAATTAAATTATTATTTAATTTACGTTCAATCCTATTTCTAGATGTACACAACTATCGATGAAAAGGTGAAATCCAACCATGCTTCATCTGATAACATCAATAAATAACCATTTTTAATTCTCTTTCAGGGTTTGAGCGTGGAACAAGCTCGGAAAATTCTAGAGCGCGATGGCCCCAACGCTTTGACGCCCCCTAAAAAAACGCCGGAATGGGTGAAGTTCTGCAAACAGCTGTTCGGGGGTTTCGCCATCCTTTTGTGGGTCGGCGCATTTCTATGTTTCATTGCATATTCCATTCAAAGTTCATCACTCGAAGAAGCACCCGATGATAACGTAAGTAACAGAAGATTCTAAACATTTCTGGAAAACAAACAAAAACAGTGTTGATTTGAGGAATGGTCATGGAGTTCTTGAACTCGAAGTTCTTAAACTCCGGATATAACAGATAATATGGCATTGAGATTATTTAGCACGTGGTTGTGGATTATAAAGGTGACAATTGCATCGAGTAATAATTTAGTGAAAAAGTGCTGAATTAAGGGAGAGGTCACGGAGTGCATGAACTCGAAGTTCTTAACCTCTGGGCATAAGTGATGACATGGTATTGAGATTACTTAGCAATTATTTGTGAATTATAATTGTGACAATCAGTTGCATTGAATAATAATAAATAAATAAAAATATTTTGAGAGGAAAAAGAAAAAGATTGGATTTATTATTGTATTGGCAGTTTTTATTTTTGGATTATTTTATGAATTCTGTAACATGTTTACTAAAGATTCTATTCCTTGATTAAATTTTACTATTACTGTGCTCAGCAAATAAAGACCAACAAACATGTCCCGGTAAATATTCATTGAACCTGAAAAATGTTACCTGAATTATGGAGTTATTTATGTCTTTCAAATGTCAACAGCATACGAATATTCTTTTAAAACTCCTGGCGTGTGTCTGGCAATCATTGCCGAATTACCTACCTCACATCTTAGAGTTAACCCTTCCAAGGGTCATGGGAAGTATATTTCACACTAAATTCATCTATTTTTGAATAATGTAATATTTAAGTTGGCATAACCTTTTGCAAAATTTATAATAAGACAAAATCCTAGATGTTTCAGTTTCTTATCATACAGAAAACGACGTGTCTTGATTTGTAACTTGGTTATAAATTAATCAAATTAATTAATAAATCCAATTAAGTTTATTTCATAAGCTAAATGAATCACTTGTCTTAATACAATTTCAATATTAAAAATATTTTAACATATCATGACCAAAAAAAAACCCTTTAAAGGGTTAATAATGATGTAGTTGGTTTGGAACTTGCATGCATGGGGAGAGCGAGAGGGAGGGGAGATTAAAGATAATCTCCTGAATTAGCCGTGCATCGATTATTGATAATTATTGAGGAGAGTACTTTAGGTGGAAAGTTTTCCGATTTATTTTTAAATTGATTATTCATATGCAAAATAAATAAATAAATAAAGATAAGAAATTTAAAAAAAAGCATAATTCTCATCTTTCTATATTTTGTGTTCCAAATTATAATTCATGGCTTCAAGTTCTCAAGCATCGTAATGATTTATTCGGGTGTCGCATCCGTTTAGTTACTAATGCCATTACTGTTTTGCTTTGTATTAAGACTGTTAGTCTTTTGAGATCAAAACGTGATTTTATTTATTCAGGTAAAAAATCATTCAAAAAATTTCTTAATTAAAAGTCTCGAAAATATCACCCACAGATGTTATGTGGGCTTTTATTGCATTTTAAAATTTTAAATCATTAGATTATGGGAAACATCTATAAAAAAACTGCGACTCTTGCTGTATGATGATATATTCATGTTGGGTACTTACCTATATTAGCATGTTAAATAACAGCTGACATAATCAGTTACTGGGAAGAGTTTTTAAGTTTGTTTGATTGGCGTATTTACTTTAAAAGATAAGACGAATGAAACTATTTAGAATGGTAAAACTAAGTGTCTCTCTCTATCCCTTTCTGTATATCTAAATCTATATCTATGAACAGATTGAAATTCAAAAGGTGCTTTTTTTGCCATGCCATTGAGTATTTTTAAAAAAATTACATTTAGGTATTTTTGCAAAATGAAACAATTATATATTTTTTAAAATCTAAAATTAAAATATTAAAAGCTCTTAAATAAAACGTTCTAAAAATTAGGAGTTCGTCGATTGATGAGTTTTTTGAAAAATATTAATAACAATAAAAATATATTATATTAATATAAATAAAATACACTATTTCTTATTTTACTAAGCGAATGTTTTTTCATTCTGGAATGATTTAGAAAACTGTCGAATTAAAAAAAAAATCCTTATTTTTTTTCCAGCTATATCTCGGAGTCGTGCTTGCTGCTGTTGTCATCGTAACAGGAATTTTCTCATATTATCAGGAAGCCAAAAGTTCAAAAATCATGGAATCATTCAAAAACATGGTTCCTCAGGTAAAAGATTTTAATTCCACTAACAATGTATTTGTTTTCATTTTTTTTTGTAAAAAAACATATGTTTGCTGGCCACAATTTTAAAAGTCCTACTATAATTTTCTGTTTTCATCAGTTGTTGAAAATTTCAGCCAAACAATGATATCGACTAGAAAAAGGATTTAATCTTATCGTTACAGAATTTACAGATCAGTGAGTAGTTAGAATTTCTTTTTCTCCACGAAAATATAATCTGCATCTCCTATGATTAGCCCTAAGAAAATTTTACTGTTTTGTCCAAGAATATATAACCTATCATACTGTCAGAATATACTAACAATTAAATTTCTTTCTAATCTGAAAAAGGAAAATTACCATACCGTCAGAATATACCAGGGATAAAATTTCTTTCTAATCTGAAAAGGAAAAATTACCATGCCGTCAGATTATACCAGGGGAATAAATTTCTTTCTAATCTGAAAAGGAAAAATTATCATACTGCCAGAATATACCAACGATTAAAGGTCCTACTAATCTGAAAAGGAAAAATTACCATATTGTCAGATTATACCAGCTGTTAAAGGTCCTACTAATCTGAAAAAAATTACCATACTGTCAGATTATATCAGGGATTAAATTTCTTTCTAATCTGAAAAGGAAAAATTACCATACTGTCAGATTATACCAGGAAATAAATTTCTTTCTAATTTGAAAAGGAAAAATTACCATACTGTCACATTATACCAGGACATAAATTTCTTCCCAATTGGAAAAGGAAAAATTACCATACTGTCGCATTATACCAGGGATTAAATTTCTTTCTAATTTGAAAAGGAAAAAATGACCACTTAGTCAGATTATACGAGTGATTAAACTTCCTACTTATTTGAAAAGGAAAAATTACCATACTGTCAGATTTTACCAACGAATAAATGTCCCACTAATTTGAAAAGCAAAAATTATGGTCTTAAATAGTTTAACTGTTATAATCTAAATTAAAATGGGGATATTTAAAAATATGGAATTTTCATGAATTTTTTGTTAATTGTGCTTTAGATGGTCGCCATGCTTTGAATTTATGTATGATAAAATTACATTCTACGATGACGATGTATTGAGGAACAGCTACTTAGATATCGAAATGGCAAAGGGCATTTGAAGACCATTTATTTCATGCATGTTTAAGAAGGAAGTCACTGACCTAGACTCATCGTTCAGTAATTTATCACCCACCAAATATCAGCTAAAAGGGAAATGAAAAAATGTTTCAAGGAAATATATGGAATAAAGGGTGAATTTAAAATCGAATATGAAAATAACAATTTAACCACCTTAACATTTAATTTAAAAAGAGATAACATTGTTGATTTTTTTATGAACTTTTAAAAACAACCAGCTTGTGGTGGCACAAAATTTATTTAATGAAAGTCTGATTCAGGAACGTTACTTGCTACATTCTTTGAACTCAGCATCCTTCTTTTCAAATATTTATTTCCCCAAAATAGATGGAAATAGATTTTAATATGCGAGATTAGATTAAAAAAAAAAGGAATGCGTTCTACATTGCTATTATCGTAATTATTGCTTTCACATCAAACGTCTTCATCACTTTCAATCCCCATCAAGCACTGTAATCAAAAAGATTTTTTTCTTCTTTCAGACAGAACCATTTCTGTTATCTTTTCGTATTCGAAATCATTTATTTTACTGTTATTTGCTACAATTTGCAATAACCGATAATTAAAATTACAGATGGAAAGGGCTGTATATGACCCCGTCCTAAATCTCCACTAAAGATGTTTATGTTTGTGAAATCCTATAGTATAAATAATAAATTCCTTTAGTAAACATTTGTTAACAAACATTTCATCAACCAGATGATAACAGATTTTAGATCTGGATCACATGGGTTGATTATATTTTGAAAGAAACAGAATTTGTCACTGGAACAATCGAGACTGTTTTATGTAGTAAACTCCTTGTGAAAGAATTGTGGGGAAACAGCGAAGAATTGAAACAGATGTTGAAACTGGAACTAAAACGGAAATTGACATCGCAGAACGTTGAAGGGAGCGCTTATATTACTGGATCAATTGTGTCATTTCGTTTTAGATCTTGCCGAAAAATATATCTTTTCATGGCAACCTTAAGACAAAGAAATATTTCTAAAAGACCTTTTATGAACATGTGATCAGATGTATTTACTTAATACGTCCTACCACACAATTTTTTCACAGGAAGCATGAATGCATTTAGTGTGAAAAACCAAACAATCAAACATCATATAAACTTTTTAGCTAACAATTTTTTGAAAAAGTGCAAGAATAGCAATGATTTTTAAATGAATCTATGAAATTATTTGACGTTACTGTTTTACGCTATTGGTTTTTATTTTCAGATGGAATTTTATAATTGATTTTTTTATTCGCTTTCTGATTGGCTATAAAGTTGAAATTTTATACACGTGTGTATAATTAATTTTTTTATTCGCTTTCTGATTGGCTATAAAGGTGAAATTTTATACACGCGTGTATAATTGATTTTTTTATTCGCTTTCTGATTGGCTATAAAGTTGAAATTTTATACACATGTGTATAATTGATTTTTTTATTCGCTTTCTGATAGGCTATAAAGTTGAAATTTTATACACGCGTATATAATTGATTTTTTTATTCGTTTTATGATTGGCTATAAAGTTGACATTTTATACACGTGTGTATAATTGATTATTTTACTCGCTTTCTGATTGGCTATAAGGTTGAAATTTTATACACGTGTGTATAATTGTTTTTTTTAATTCGCTTTCTTATTAGCTTTAAAGTTAAAAATTTATACACGTGTGTATTCCTGGTGAAAATACGCTATTTTAATATTTTCAGAGTATTTGCAAATCAATATATTTCGTTACTTATGGGCGACGATAACTTAATATAAATAAAAGTCACTGTGACTATGTGCGTATATATGTTCCATATCCTTGAAACGACTCAGCCGATTTCAAACAAATTTTGCACATTTATTCTTAAAGACAAAAAGAAGAATACCGTTGATTTAACGAATTTCAAAAGTTGATCAAATATTTTATTTATTAGAAATTAACTGAAGATTTATCATTTTTCTGCAATAACTTGGGAGCGAATTATTTTATAAGAAATATTTTAATACCATCTTAAAATTTAAAAATTTACTTTTGAAGCAACCATAAATTCTTTTATACATTTTTTCTTCAATTTTTTAATTAATTATTAAGAAATAAAGCAGATCATTTTGAAATGCAATAAAATTCTGATTTACTTTACCCAATTTTTTGAAATTTCTTTTAAATATCGTTTGGAATATCTTTTTTTTGCCATTGGTGTAAAATAGTTATTGAACGGTGCCTAAAAGAACTGAAGGAAAGAACTGATATGCAATTCTGTTTCAAACGATGACTAGTGACCAAGACCCAAGGGGAAACAAATCAAGTGACGTGGTATAATAAAAGAAAAGTATGCATTACACTAATTTATAAAAAAATTAATTTTTATATTATTTATAAAAATATTTAATTAAAAGTATACATAAAAATATTTAAATTCCGAGCAATGCCAGGTATATCAACTTGTGTGGTAATAAAGAAAAGAAATAAATTGATTATTTTCTGGTTTTCAGATCACCCTTTACATTACAAAGTTTAGTACATGTTGCAATACACTTAGAGCTGCAAAAATATGCTTGAGAAATTCATTTTGAATGTTTTTCATTTTCAGTATGCCACCGTCATCCGTGGAGGACAGAAACTCACCTTGTCTGCAGAGGAGGTGGTGCAAGGGGACATCGTGGAAGTGAAAGGGGGTGACCGCATCCCAGCAGACATCAGAATCATACAAGCGGCAGGGTTCAAGGTTGACAACTCTTCGCTGACCGGAGAATCCGAACCTCAGACTCGATCACCGGATATGACCAACGAGAACCCCTTGGAGACAAGGAACATCGCCTTCTTCTCCACTAACTGTGTCGAAGGTAAAGTATCACATTTCTTCTTCATTTGAGTATTTTTTTACAAATATTCCTTGTGTTACAAATTTTCCTTGTGAATCCCCGCTAATCAGGTTCGAACGCTTAAAGAAATACCATCCATAATCATGTGCTACATGTTACTAATAAATATCTTTAATAGCTAATAAAAGTTATGTTATTGCTGAAATAAATTTTAACATTTTTTCCGAAATTTCATTTGTATATATATTTTTGAACTCCACCGTTGAAATTCGGTATATGGTTTTTATGCAAATTTTCGATTTCTATCAAATTTTGTGTAAAATCTGATCAGAGGAAGTCTGTTTTTCTGGCTGTTCGAATAGAAGTTAGCTGAATAATTACAAAACGAAGAGAGTTAGATAGATAAGAATTTGTTGCACAGATTTAACATCTATAGCATAGACATCAGTCAAATTTTGAGCCATATCCAATAAGGAATTGACCGTCTGTCGATCTGTACTTTCAGAAACATTTAAACGCAATGACTTAAATAAATCAAATTTGGTATAGGATTTTGTGACTTCAAATGCAGTTTTGTTCAAATTTTGGCTTCCAAAGGTTTAGAAAAACGTGTCTAAAACGCCAATTCGGTATTTGGATACTGTTAACCATACGACAGGGATTAATCGCCAATAAGCTCGCCAAGGATAACATGAAAGATTCAGTCAAAATGCTAAATTAACGCCAAAAGTTAAAATTTCGTAACTATTGTACGCTAATGTCATGTAAGTGTTCTCAAGATTGACACTTTTATGGGAGAATATACTAGAAAATTTTTGGGAGAAAACTCCAGCTGGTTTGTATAACTTAATGAATTACAAATAAATTAATCAGTGAATTCTTGCTTGTGCTTTGGATCTAGGAATCAGTATATCTGTTCAATATACTGATATAATTTTATAAAAATCTTTTTCGGTAATTTTTTGCTGATTATTAATTGAGAGGATGGTTGAGGAAGGGTCATCGGTATCATCTCTTCGTGATTCAATGCCACAGATGTCATAAAAGCACATCATCACAAAGAAAGAGAACGCAAAAGAAATGATAATTTTTTTCATGTTTCATGTTTCAGCAATTATGGGTTTGTATCTTCATGTCACGGTTTTTTGGTTACTGTAATGCTTTTTGAATACCGATATTCGTGTGAATTATTTAATATCGATTTAAATGAAACTTCGATTTCTTTGTATTATGTTTCAACTTGGTGTGTATGGTAAATTTAGATATTAACAATAAATCAATTTAATATTATTTAATTAATTTAATTCAGATTTTAATTAATTTTAATTTAGTATTATGATAACAGGAGTGATATGATAAAAATTAGGTAAAGAATGAAAAACTGTAACGCTTTTGATAAAGTAGAGCATTAGAGAGCTAACGACGAAGACATTTAGCTAGTATTATGAAAGTGCAGAAAGAGCTATGCTTATTCAGGCGCCATCTTCGTTATCTAAACACAGAGTTTTTAATTGCAAGGCCTTTTTGTACGTTTTATTTCAAGGTATTTTGATTTATTTATTGGAAGGATCCTTATTATCACATAATTTCGCACGTCATGTCATTTCCCACTGCTTGGTTTTTAATGTCATATTATAACATCATGTCATATTATATCATCATATCACATGAAAATGGTATTTAATTTATTAGATTCCAAATTCACGAATGCATTTTATTAGTTTTTTTATTTATGTTACTCATATAAATTAGACGCCAAATTCACGAATTGACTTCATTAATTATTTTTTGTTTATGTTGCTTACAAATTAATGATCCGTAGAAATAAAAGATATAAAGCTTTAAAATGCTGCTTACATTGCATCTTACTTGGTGTTTAAATATTTAGTGGAAACTGTCGGTTGAAGTTAACTGTTGAGAAAAGCTAGCAAGGATGACTTTTTTATTTGACTTTTATTATTACCAGCTAATTAAATAGAATTATAAATAAGATTTTCTCAAATGTTAAATTCATTGGACCTTTTCAGAAAAGTTTCTTTGACAAAATTAAAAGAAAAGCACCGTCTGGAAATAAAAAAAGCTACAAATAAAAAAAGCAACGAATAAATAATAAATAAATTTGAATACATAAATAATTCAGAAGTCATAAATTATATTTATATTCAGTTATTTTCAATAAGATCTTTGAAATTGTTATTATCTGTTCGCTTTATCTGTCGTTGTTCGTTGTTCTGTCAGAAATTCAAAGCTGTTTTCTCATCTGATATGTTTCTTGTAATGTTGGAAAATATCCGAGGTTTTAGGAGATTTTATTTATTTTCTGCTGTAAACAACATTTATCAAGTTGAATTGGAAGAATGATAAAAAGTTTGGCGCATTTAAGATGGGAAGCCAAGAAGATTATTACAGAAATAAAAGCATCTTTTCTACTGTTGTTGTAACCAAAGACTGCGTGAATTTTAAAGTCCATAAACAGAAGACATCACTAAAAACACTTTTTGCACGCTGAAAAATGTAGATTGTCAGAAATTGGAGCTTTCGACTGACATTACCATGAAAAAAAGAATGACTTTTCTCTTTATTGCTGGGAAAACAAGCATTTTTCATGTCCCTAAAATTAAATTGATATCCTAGAATGCACATCTTTTTACTCGACTGCTTAATAATCTTTTCATTTATCCTCTTGGCTATATTAAATCGATATTACTTTGATATTTCAAATAAATACCAAACTGAAAATGTCTGTTTGCTTTTCTCAGTATTATTTACATGACTTCGACGTACTATTGCAGTTTATTAAATAAAATATTCCACGTCTTGAATTTTTCGTAGAGTTTTTGTCTGAAGTTTTGCTTATATGGATTGTTTTCTGAATAAATACGAGGCTAGTAAGTGTTAAAAATGTGATTTATTGATTAAAATCGATTCAATATGTAGATTCGTCACAAACCAACTGTGTTATATTACTTACTTTTAATTGTTTTGTAGTTAGGTCAATAAAATATAAATGTTTGTGCATAACTTGTAACTGCACATTTTACTTCATACAAATTCAGGTATTAAAATTGGAAAAACACTACAAATTGCCACAAATAAAACTATCTTGCTACAATTAGAAATGTAAACAATGAATTAACAAAAGTAATAGGCTCTTTCCGTAAGATCTACTTTAGTATGTAAATTCAATCTTAAAACCTTTTTAAACAGCACTATTCAAAACTGGTGGATAATCTGTACTTTGGCACCGAATTTCTCACTGTTGTTGCTCAAATAATAAATCGTGTTTTCTTAGATAATATCAAAATACTACTTTATTCTGTACATCTATATTCTGCAAGTAATAATGTAAGAATAGATAATGGAAGTACATTGAAGATTATTAGGAGGAGTACCACAATCAACAGACTGGAGCTAATAGGGAAAACAATCCCTGTTGGCTTCAGATACATAACATAAGGCCATCCTGCTGCCCCAGTGCCTATAACATTGAATTATCTCAGTAGTTGGATAAGCAAAATGGCAGGAAAAGAAGGGGAAAAAGTGAAAAAAGATTAAAAAGAAATGATAATTACAATGGAGGTATTACAATTGCGATGGAAGAATTTAAATTCATTTGATGAGTGATATTTTGATCTTAGCTATTGAGTGATCTTGAAGAGGTCTTAGTATTTGTGAATGTAATTTATTATAGCGTGGATCTTGCAGCTATAATAAAGTTCAGTCATATGTCAGACTATACATATTGTGTGTCAGACTATACATGAAAGAAATATTCTACTAGTACCACATTCAAAGATTAAAAAAAATGGGTTATACACCTGTAAAGTTGATAAAATATGTAGATAAAAGAAAATTTTAATTAATTCTAAGCTATGCAGCATAAGTGCAGAATCTGAAATGATTATTCTATCAAATGCATGTTATTAATTTGGCGATTTTATGTCTTCAGGCAGTGGCAAGGGCGTCGTCATCAACACGGGCGATCGGACTGTAATGGGTCGTATTGCCAATCTGGCTTCAGGGCTGGAGATGGGCGATACGCCCATCGCCCGTGAAATCGAACATTTCATTCATATCATCACCGGCGTGGCCGTCTTCCTCGGGGTCGCCTTCTTTATCATCGCCTTCATCCTGGGATACTACTGGCTGGACGCCGTCATCTTCCTCATTGGTATCATCGTCGCCAACGTGCCCGAAGGACTTCTGGCAACGGTCACTGTGAGTACACGTTGAGTTGACTTGGACCCATTTAATTCGTCTCTAGTAGTGGATATCTGATATGAAACGATGTTTTAATTGTTATACGTCGAATTATAAAACAGAAGGAACTAAAGAGAATACTTTTCATTCGACTTTCTCTCATACAAACTTTATGTTGAGTTTATTCGCGTTTTTCAGCGCAAAAGCTACCTTCGACTATGTTTCGCCAACAAACTTTATGTAGTAGCTAGTGTTTCGTTTTTGTGCCTTGTCAAACAGTGGTAAGAATCGAGTACATCCTATTTAGATTAAATGGATCTAAGATTTGCAAGAGATAGCCAATTTTAAGGTCAGGACGACATGACAAATTTCATTTTTCTTCTTTAAACTGTGACGCTCACTTGCACAAGAACATAAAAACAATCAAGCAGTTAGAGGATTTTATCTAAACCTTAGGCGGTTCTGCAATTCATGTGATAAAATCTGTTCCAAAATATATTGCTTGAATTCTTTTTTTAGAGTCATCATGTTTACACACGATTAGATGGGGAGAGAGATAGACTATCCTAGAGAGGGATTTCGTTCAAAATTCATCATGTTTACAGACAATTAGATGGGGAGAGAGATAGACTGTCCTAGAGAGGGATTTCGTTCAAAATACATCATGTTTACATACAATTAAATGGGGAGAGAGAGATAGACTATCCTAGAGAGGGATTTCGTTCAAAATTTTAAAGCAATCTATAGCAACTATCATAAACCACATAAAACATATTTTTTCTCATTTAGATTGTTAATATAACTAATTAACTCAAAATTTCAACAGACATTAATCTAATAATGTGTTTTTAAGACTCAATATTTTTGAAACGTAAGGATTCGTCCAAAAATATAGGTCAATATTTTTTTACAAGTACGGTTGTTTCTTTTACTATTAGCTAGCTATCTTTGGTTAAATCGGCCAAATTGCTGACCTTTTAAGCTGTCAAACTGTGAACATGAAACGCAAATTTTAAAAGTTTTCATTTGATATTTGATGAGACTGAAAAGCATGAATTAAATTCAATCTGTCTGCTATAAATTATTAGATCTGTCAATTAAAAAAAATCTTTATTATTACGAAGTAAAAGAGAAAGTAAAAATTCTACTTCAAAGTTAGTATTCAAAGAAAGCAATTTTAAAATTTTACTTATATCATTGGCACTAGCACGCGATTAAATATTTTGATGGATGAGTTTGAATTTTATCATAACATTAAAACACTATGACAGATTATATATCAAAATGAATAAAAAAATTATTAAAAATAACGAAAAAATGCACGGAATTGGAATCAACATCATTGTTTTTTAAAGTTTTAAAAATGATATTTTGTGAGATAATTCTGTAAGAAGACATGAATCTCAATTTCTATTGGCAAGGCATAGCAATTACCTATATGGCGATGATTAAGCCTATTTTTGTGCTTGAATAAACTTGCTGTTAATTACCTATTTCTGTCATCTTGATTTATATTACATCTTTCCCTTAACTGAACGAAGGTTTTGATGAAAAGGCGAGCGAGACCTCTCCCCACCACTTCTAATGATATTTTTAGCTTTATTAAATAGCTAAGCAAAGAATTGAATTAAGTGTAGCTGTAAGAGTATTCGATAAAAGCAGCTGAAAGCGCTATGACGATTTGTTTTTATTTGAATTGAGACTTTCTGTTATATACCATTACACTGTATATTCCAACATATATCGTTGTAAAATTTCAATATTTGAACTTTTATGTTGCTATTTTAAAACGAGAATTTGATAAAAAGAAAAGAACATGAATTTCAGAAAGCAATGCCTAGCTGGAGACTGATTTAAAAGCTAAAGCGTGCACATATGCGTGCATGAGCATCGTTAGAAATGAAATTATGTCAGCAATCTTGAAGTTCTTACAACCGATTTTTTAAAACATTTTTTTATTCGTATAGTGAGTATCCGGTTAATCTAGAAATGGAAACGCTATGTTAAAATTTTGTTTCATCTGACTTCCAAAAATATCTTAGCGATGATGCATGACTTTTTAAAAGTAGTTCAGATTTTTCAGGATTGGCGAAGAATTTATGAATTGATTTCAGGTCTATGTAATTTGATTCTAAAAATTTTTTTTCGGGTACTTTTACAGTGGTTACCAAAATTAGGAAAAGGCAAAGTACTTAGGTGTAACTACCGTGTAAATCTAGGGTAACGTATAAATATTGTGAATTAAAAGAAAGTCTAAGTTTGTAGAGGCCACGAAGACAAAATATGTACTTATCTTTTTATAAGCATGAAGGTTTATTTTGTGTAACGTAAAAGAAGATAATATTTTCTTAAAATAAAAGCCAAAAAATTTAGTTAAACAATAAAGTTAATTTTCTATCTTAAAACAGTATCATTTTTCTACCACCAGTATTTCTATTTTTACCTATTTCTTGATGTAGCTTATTTGCGCTGATTATTTCAAAATTGATCTGAGGTGGATCCAAAACCCATAAGTATACAATTTTTTTAAAAATTCAAATACATTTGGAAATGAATGAAAAAACGATTTTAAATTTCTATTTTTATATATGTGAAACAAGTAAAATGATATAAACGTGCTAAATAAGAAAAAGTTTCAAGGAAATTCTTTAATACAACTTTCTTTCTTGGACGAATATGTTCAGTTTATATTTTGATTCCCCCGAGATACTTGTGAAGCTACTAAATATCTCGAATAAGATGGCACATGAGTAAGTCACAAAGACATTTTTTAAAAAATTTAACAATAAGAATATTTTTGTTAATGAATCAACTAAATTTTACAAATATTAAGTCAAACTTACACAGCAAATAATTCCTTTTCCAATAATTCCAATTCCAAGCGATTCAATTCATTCAATGCGATTCAATCCATTGAATCGAATTGTTAATTAAGTAGAACCAGAATATATTTTTCAGCATTATTTTCATATCAAAAGATTTTTAAAAATTCTTTAAAAAGAGGTCAAAGATTATTTCTTTATGTTATAATTATCTATTATTAAGCAACATATAAAAGAAATACATTACATTTTAATGAGAAATGTGTGAAGCATTAAAATGTAATGTATTTCTTTTATATGTTGCTTAATAATAGATAATTATAACATAAAGAAATAATCTTTGACCTCTACCGCATTCTAAACTAAAATTGTTCGATTTTTTTAAGAAAATGTGAAAAAAAAAGAAAAGAAAAGGAAGAGAGAAGCCTAGATATGAAATACATTTGTTTTATTCATTCTCCTTCCGTTCTTTCCTCTATATAAGCGCCATCTATCGTTCATCTTTTAAACTACAACCAACAAATATTCCCCTGTATGTCAAAAGCAAGAAAACTCGGAAATTCCCATTAAAAGATATCGAAACAAAGATTCAAAACATGAAAAATCCTAACATTTCCTTAGTTAGCGACACATTAGGGTTATTTATAATAACTAGCAGTAATTAAACTTTTCGAGATTATTCGAGTAAGCAGCTCTGAAAGTTATTGTGGTTTGCTTGGTTAAGCAAAAAATTTATAAGTTGTTTGGATGCGAGGAAGTTCCGCCGAGGCTTAAAGAATGCAATAACGCTCTTTCAAGAAAACGCTGGGTTTATTGTCCGAAGTTGAAGATAGCGACTTAACACATGAAAAAAAGTGTCTCGGAACTCTGTTCGAGTAATTAATAATATGTTAATGTTATTTTGACTTGAGAATTGAGTATCTTCGAGTTCCTCCCAAAAGAAGATAAGGAAAAACATGGAGAAGAAAAAAAATTATTATCAGAATGTCATGTAGTAGTAGCAGGGATAAAAAAAAAAAGAACCATTAACATCTGACCTTTTAGAGCTAGAAAACAGTGGTAATGAGCTCGAGCTGCTTTTGAATTTTTTATATTTTTGTTTGAAAAGTGTAGTTTTGTCTTTTTTTCTGCTTTTAAACCGATAATAGCAACAAAAGCAAACATTAACTATTTGGTGTATAAAGAACGATTAAGCCTTAAAAATTTTTTTTGGATGCGTTTTGTGGATGATTTTATTGTAAAGATGGTTTTGGTTTTCATCAATAAATAGGATTCATTTATATTCTTGGAGGGAATAACATTAAATTTGTGTTTCACATCGTAAATCAAAAATGCCTTTAACTTAATTCGAAAATAATTCATATAAATCGTGAAAAAAAATGAACCAGTGTTTTATATAGTGAAAATGTGAGAAATCACCCGAAATATGAGAGTTTGCATTTAGTTTTTTTAATGTTTTTTTCCTTCTTTTTAGCATATAAAGTACAGAGAAAATATTCTAAAAATAAAAAAAATAAATTGAGATTTGAGATTTTAACAGATCTTATTTAAGACCTCCATGAGTTTGAAACAAAATTTTTTGGCATTACGTCTATCTGTTCTATGAAAAAGATAACTTAAAAATTCTTTGAGCTAAATGGATGAAATTTAATATATATTCTTTATATCACATTTTTAGATTTTTATTAAATTTTGTGCGAAATTCATTCAGAAGTCTGTCTGACCGGCTGTCCGAATATAAGTTAACACGATAATTACAAAACGATGGAAGCTAGATAGATAAAATTTGGTACTCTGATTTAGCATCAAAAAGGTAGAGATCTATCAAAGTTGGAATAAAATCTGTCGAGAGTTTGACTTTTGGTCTGTCTTTAACTTTATGAGTATGTAAACCCGATAACTCAGAAATACAATTCAATATGTAACTTTCTAATTTCAATTATAGTTCTGTGTCAAATTTTGGTTTCGATTGATTGAAAACAATGTGTCGAAAACACAAATTCAATTTTCTTGTACTATTTCTTTTATATTATATTAAAAATCGCCAAAGATCACATTATTGGTTCATTAAAAACGTTAAATTCACGCCAAATATCAATATTTTATTTATTATTGTTCGCCAATGCCAAGCAAAGCATTCGTGGTCTTAGCCAAGGTACCCGATTTTATACGGGCATAAGGAGATAAGACCCTCATTTCAGATTTTCGATTTAAAGAAGACCACCCTTACGGGTTTTTATATTAAATGATTAGTTTATTAAACTGTGCGATTTTGTATAGAATTTTTTCCAAAATAGATTATTAGTGATTATTAGAGGCCCATTTAATTAAAATATATCATTAATAAAAACTGGAGGTCGAATGTTAATTGTTGCAAATTCGCGTGCGAGTTAGGTATTTTAGCATGAAGCTAAACCAATTACGATTTTCCCCCCTTTATTTTTATCTCCTGGCATAATGCAGATGTTGCCTGATTTTCTTCAGCAGTCTTTTACAAAAGAATTTTAGTCTAAAATGTTTTGCAGCATTCAAACCTTCTATGATTATGAAGTATTTTAATATAATACTTTTAATTACTACTACACACAAATTAGTTATATGCTTTTATTTGACATAACTTGTTTCATGTTTGTGAAGATGGAATTTTGTATTCAAATTTGCACTCATTTCCCGTCAGGCAAGTGCTTTGAAATTTTCTATATTTGACAAATGAAAACGAAATATTTTAATGTTTTAGGAACTTATTGAACGTTGAAATGATTAAATATATCTTGACTTGGCTCTATTTCGAGAACAACATACAGAAATAATTGGCTGAAAATAAATGATCTTGACCTTCTGTCATATAGCAACGATATATAAAATATATTAAAGATTAAAAAGTAGGATACATTAAATATAAAAAAAAGTCTTTGGAGCAGGATATTACAGTACTATAAAGTACAAAGCAAAATTTTAAAATTAAAAACATAGTCGTACTGAAAACGATATTACAAAGAAACTAAGTCAACATGAATATTACGAGATTTTTAAACATCCTTCAACAACATTTGTATGTTATAAATGTGATTAAAATTCAAACTTACTTAGAGTATTTTAACTAAAACCTCACGCTTTTACGATTTTGTTTTGACTTCCATTATTTTGATAAAATTGGCTTTTCTCCTTTTTAATACACTAATGAAAATTCATCTAAATTTTTATTTTATTTTATAATACGAATCGAACATTTTTGTAGGTATGTCTGACTTTAACGGCCAAGCGAATGGCATCGAAGAATTGTCTCGTAAAGAATTTGGAGGCTGTGGAAACTCTAGGCTCCACCTCCACCATCTGCTCTGATAAGACGGGTACTTTGACGCAGAATAGAATGACAGTGGCCCATATGTGGTTTGATAATCAGATCATCGAATCGGATACGACGGAAGATCAATCAGGTGAGTTTATTTTCGAAACATTCCAGAATGTATGACTGTCCTCTCTCAGATTTTCTATGGGATGCGGTAGTCCCGGATTTGGGGCTTGTAGGTTCAAATTTTCAACCTGATTTCAGCGAAGAACCGTCATTCAAAAGGATTTGATCTACTTTAAATCTGTCAGGGTCGAATGACCTTCCTTGTGGTGGTGTGGATGCTTGGAAAGAGGAAGGGTGACAGCTCAAGAGTCGCCCTCGTCATCTGAGCGAGCCTAACAATTACAAGTTGCTCCAAAATAATCCCAGTGTTGTTTTAAACCGAGATATTTAAGTAACTAAAATATGAACTCAAAATTTCATTTTATATTTTGAAATGTTCTTTAAATCCTTACGCATTTTTGTTACGTTTTGATTATGGTGGAAGGTTTATTTAACTCCCTTACGAAAAGAAAAATGAATAAATGTATGTATAAAATGTATAAATGTATGAAAAAACTCCATATCAATAAGCACTCACATAATTGCACGCATCGTAATATGGCTGCATATAAGGAAATTTGATGTATTTTTTAAAAAAAATAGGCGAAAGTTTTTTAAAAACTTTTTAAAAAAGAAGAAGTAAATTTTAGTAATATTCATTATCTTGCATTTTAATAATTTATAATTCCCTAAAATACTTCACAATACACTTACTCTTATGGCTAAGTACTCATTGCATTTCACACTTAATTAAGAGTGGCTTAAGTCCTATGAATGCTTGATAGTTTTGTTTCATGAAAAGGCTTCATTGTTGTGGTGCTCTTAGGATCACTTTACTTACACATCACTCTCTTGGGATCACTTTAAGATAAACCGTCCTCATATAATTAAGATCGTCATGATTGTCTCAAAGACAAGGATCGGATGTCAAGAAGCTTAGTGTTGAAGATCCTTGGGAATCAGTAGTAAAACAAATATAAAGGGAAGCTCGTAGCAAAGCTTACACCGGGTTGATTTATGTGGATTATGCCTTATTTAGCATGTGATTGAATTGAGCTCTTTTAGGTTTTGGCTTTTAAGTTCTCAAACCTTTTAGGAAGTATTACTCTGGTATTTTTGCTTTTCACTCTTTAAAATTTCACAATAAAAACTTGCCTTTAACTTTTTATTATTTTGTTATTGAACAATATTATTGACCTTATTCTTCTTGGAGATACAGTTTGCATTCATCTTACATTACATTAGGGTTCCGTTTTGAAGGAATATTTTAAGAACAATATCTTTTTGAATCGTGGTAAGATAATGAGGACGACACCAAATCTAGCAGTCTACTCTACAAATAATATCAGCAGAAAAAACATTTCATCTTCTACGCCAGATCTGATATGCAGCAGATTCACATATATGAAGAAATTTGGCGGTGGTACTTTAGGGGTTCATCTCCAGAATTTTATTGTCAGGTAAGTGCCAACGATACAGATGTGCGCGAGTTTTCTGGGCTTACGGGCTGGCACTTATGCTGTATGTGTTTATGTTTCTCCCAGAGTTCGAAAAAAGTGTTTTCGGACTCTTGAAGGTCTGAAATGCAGATATAGCACTCTCCCGAGTATCCGGCCTAATGTGGCGGAAGGTTGGGCCGGATAAAAAAAGCCGGATTGATCGCAGTTTTATGAACTCATTTCTTTACCCACCAATACTAGAAGAAAAAGTTTTTATATCAAAACTCAATGTTATAAGACGTATTTTCTCATTTCTTTTGAGTACTAAGTCCTCTATTTATCTCAAGCCACGTAGAACATGAACGTGGCCGGCGAATCATAGCAGCCGTTGCAGGTAACGTGTCGAGTTAAAATAGAAGGCTGTGTAGCGATAGTTTATATATGTTTATATACTTCACTGCACGTTTCAGCAATTTATTTAAGGAAAAAGTAAGTTAAAGCTTATAAACTGTTCACATTTTAACATAAATTTTGTAATGCCTAACTTAAATGCAGGAAGCATAAAGAAAACCTTAACGCAAATAGTAGGCCTAATTTTTAGGAAAATTGACTCAAACGAATTTTATTTTCCACTGATAAATAATACACAGATATGAAAAGGTAACTCTAAGATAAGAGTCAACATTTACAGTTTTTAGTTGTTGAAAAACTTGGTCGGTTAGTACGAAAGCCGGATAGTCGCGAACCGGATATTCGGGAGTGCGCTGTAATCGTCAAAATCTTGAATTCGAATGTTTGACAATTATAATACTTTCTCTTTATATTGCTCGTGAAGGAGAGAATAAAAATAAGTCAACCATCTAACTCTCCGACCCGCCCGAAGGCACACGGATTTAAACCATAAAACTGAATGACCGGACCGCCGCAACAGCAACATTGGCGGGAACTGTGGTTGAGTCCTAAGGGCCGTCACCGGCCCCGGTACAACAATCCCCGAAGGAAGTACGTCCCGTCATCGATGGGAGGAGCCAGATCCCCCACCTATTAGTGTACCCTCCAGGGTGGCGAGATCCAACCACCATGCCGGAAGCCTATCATCCTCATTTCGAGGTGCCCCCCGGGGGGGACAGAAAATAAAAATAAAATGAAAATCCCCGAGCAGACTCATTAATTACTTAAAATAAGATTACTTATGATTTTCTATTAAAAATCTTCAATTCTTTTAAGAGCATCTTGTCTGCAGCATTAAATCTCCATAAGACAGGTTTTTATTCAGCTGAATCATGAAAAATCAGGATTCAGCTGAATCAATTTAATCAGGATTCAGGTTTAAATTTAAGTGTGTCCTTTAGTTTCTATCTTCGACACTATTCGAACACTATTCCCATTTATTTTTATAATTTTTACATTTAAGCCAGACTTGATTTGCTTGCTTTGGTGGAATTTCAGAACGAGACCCAAAATGAAAACATCTTAGCCGACATGGACCGAAAATTCAATTCATGAACACATCTAAACACCCAATCTCGTTGAAATGTCCGATATTTGGCCTCCGTTGGAATCAATATAAACTTCCCAGGGCGAAAATAAATAAAAAAAGGAGACCCGAATGAAATTGGTTTCGGTTTTAGAACTAGTGGGATTAAAAGACTCCTATTTTGCGCACTTTTTTTCTTCGCACATCGGTGTCATTTGCTGGGAATGGAATGAAAAAAAATTTCTTTGGCATTTTTTCATTCCAAAGGGAATTAATAGCTTCTAAAGGGAGAACTACCATTTTTTTTCTCTCCACCAAAAAAGAAGAAAAAAAAAAAAAAAAAAAAGGCTTTGTCACTGCATGGAAGGTCGATTCATTCATTGATGGCTTTCAAAAACGATCTTGTTTTCTTTCAACTGGCTACGCGGGTATCTTCTTCCTTTTTCAGTTATTTGTCATTTTAGGCGGGGTGACGTCCGAAGGAAGGTCCGATCCGATGAATGAATGGGAAGTCTGTGATAGTGAAGGGAGATGGGAAGTCGCGATGATGAGTTTTAAATTGATTGCGAAGGTCGATTCGGCCGGACTACGAGTCGGCCATTAAAGAACTAAAAATTCGCTTCGTTCGAAAGGATGCACGGTGTCATCTTGTCGTTTTTTTTTCTTCTCCGAATGTGTGAAGTGATATGGATTTTGCGCCGAGTAGGAAGAATCAAGAATTCCATTTCATGAATTAAGGACCAATTACATGCCCACTCAGATTCGGGATGTTTTGATTCCCAAGTCTGGGTCCTTGCGGGATTCACGTTAATGCGATGAGATAGAACATTCGAGAAAGATGAAATCGAAATAAGTGGATGTGATCTGATAGGAAAGAAAAGAAATAGTCGTGATTGCAAAGTTAAAAATGTCAGGTTTAGCTGCTAATATTCTCGAAAAGAGGAAGTAGTCGTAAATATTTGATTGATGAGCTTGGAATTGAAAAGATGCATCCAAACATTTAATTGAGTCATATCTAATAAATATGCCTAGTTCCAGATCCAAAATTCTCCAGCATAACAGCACCGGAAATTTCTTAATCTATTTATTCCCTTTGAGAAAATAATTATTTTTTGATATTCTGATTCCAGTTTATTAACCTGATGTTTCAGATAAAAAATTTAGAGGTCATTATACACTGGTGGAAAAAAAATCCCAACGCCAAGAAAAAATTATTGTAGAATAATGAAATTTGGTTAATGCATTTGTCTAGTTAACATGTTTAATTGATTAAATTTTCAAGATCACAGGTTAATTTAAGCTCAAGAAAATGCATTTCAAATGTGAAATGCTGTTACATTAATAGCCGGTGTAATCTCCAGAATTTTGAATTCAAGCCTGCAAACATGCATGCATTGTGTCATACAGGTGCCGAATGTCACTTTGAGGTATGTAGTTCAATGTTTGTTGTACTTGTTCTGTTTATACTGGGACCGTCAGTGCTGGCTGTGGATGCTGCTGGAGTTGTCGTCCAATGATATCCCATAAGTACTCCATTGGAGACAGATCTGGTGATCTCGCAGGCCAAAGTAGCATGTCTACACTCTGTAGAGCACATTGCGTTACAACAGCGGTATGAGGGCGAGCGTTATCTTGTTGGAAAAAATCCCCCTTGAATGATGTTCGTGAATGGCAGCAATATAGGTTGAATTCCCATACTGACGTACAAATTTGCAGTCAGTGTGTTTGGAATAACACCGAGAGTGCTCCTGCTGTCATAGGAAATTGCTCCCCAGATCATGACTCTAGATGTAGGTCCAGTGTCGCAGACAGTTTGGTTGCAGGCGTTCTCCTGGCCTGCTTCTGACAAACACACGGCCATCACTGGCACCAAGGCAAAATCTGCTTTCGTTAGAAAACACAACAGATCTCCACTCCGTCCTTCAATGAGCTCTGGCTTGACGCCACTGGCGTCGCAAACGACAATGGCTTGGAGTCAGTTGAATGCACGCTGTAGGATGCCTGGCTCAGAGCTGTCCTTGAAGTAACCGATTTCTAACAGTTCATTGTGTCATTGTGGTACCAACTGCAGCTCAAATTTCTGCCACAGACGCAGTACGATGCGCCACAGCCGTACGCCGAATGCAGCGGTCTTCGCTCTCTGTAGAGCCACGTGGAACCCGGTCTCTTGAGGGCGTACCATCCCTTGACCACTGCTTTCAACAATCATGCACAGTGGATACATTCCGGCCAAGTCTTTCTGCAATATCACGATAAGAAAATCCATCTTCTTGTAGTCCTATTACACGACTTCGTTCAAACTTGGTGAGCTGTTGATAATGGCTTCTTTGTCTTATTAAAGGCATTCTTGGCTAACATCAACTCAATATGTCAAATTTCAAAGATAAATAACGCTCATGATTTTTACAAAGAATATAGAGAAATTATTATAATCGAAAAAAAAAAAAATCTAGCTCAAGAGTTTGATAAATCTCCACATTTTAGACCTCCCTGAGTTCTCAAAACACATTTTTAGCATTATGTCTGTATGTGATAAAAATAACTCAAAAACATATAGAAAATCTTAGTAGAAGAACAGAATTTTGTATATTGTCTTTAAACAAAATTTGTTGATTTCTTTAAATTTGGAGCCGAATCCGTTCAGAGGAAGTCCGTTTGTTGAGTTGTTCGAATATAATTTAGCACGATAACTACAAAAGACTATATTACAGACATCTGTCAAATTTTGAGTCAAGTCCAATCAATGTGTTTTACTGTCTTTCGGTCTGTACTTTCAGAAATAAGTTAACGCGAAAACTCAAAAACGCAGTGACTTAAATATATCAAATTTGGTATGAGAATTTGTGACTACAAGTGTAGTTTTGTGAAAATTTTTGGTTTCAATAGTTTTGTACGCATCGAAAACAAAAATTCGACTGTTGGATACCATTTAACCGCATGCGAAGGATTAATCGCCAAAAACTCGCCTTAGATGACTCGATGGATTCAGTAAAAATGTTAGTTTCAATAGTTTGGAAAACTCGCATCGAAAACAAAAAATCGATTTTTGGATACCATTTAACCGCATACCAAGGATTAATCGCCAAAAACTCGCCATAGATGACTCGATGGATTCAGTAAAAATGTTAGTTTCAATAGTTTGGAAAACTCGCATCGAAAACAAAAAAACATCGATTTTTGGATACCATTTAACCGCATACCAAGGATTAATCGCCAAAAACTCGCCATAGATGACTCGATGGATTCAGTAAAAATGTTAGTTTCAATAGTTTGGAAAACTCGCATCGAAAACAAAAAAAATCTATTTTTGAATACCATTTAACCGCATACCAAGGATTCATCGCCAAAAACTCGCCATAGATGACTCAATGGATTCAGTAAAAATGTTAGTTTCAATAGTTTGGAAAACTCGCATCGAAAAGCAAAAAAATTTTTTTTTTAAAAAAAATCGATTTTTGGATACTATTTAACCGCATACCAAGGATTAATCGCCGAAAACTCGCCATAGATGACTCGATGGATTCAGTAAAAATGTTAGTTTCAATAATTTAGAAAACTCGCATCGAAAGCAAAAAAAAAAAAAATCGATTTTTGGATACCATTTAACCGCATACCAAGGATTAATCGCCAAAAACTCGCCATAGATGACTCGATGGATTCAGTAAAAATACTAAATTCACGCCAAAGATTAATATTTCGTACTATTGTAATGCAAGACGTTCTCTGGTATAACACCTTTATTAGAGGATTTGCGAGAAAGTTTAGGAATGACCACTCCGACTGATTATTTTTCTGTATCATAACAAGCATTTCTCATTTATTTGAAGAGTACTATACAGCACTAAAATATTTCCAGGAAACCGAATTAAAATCAAACCTCTAATGGAACTTAAAATTTCCTTCTCTTGCTTTGCAGAAACCTTTTCCAAACTTATTATTCCTCTGCTGACTCTTTGTTATTCCAATTCTCATAATTCGTCCTTAAAACAGTTGATTCTGTGGGAACTTTTAATGACTCGCTGCAGGCTTCGGATTTCTCTTAATGTAAAGTCCATTTCAGAAGCAGATACCGAGCACGCTTATTTCGCAAACAACCCCGGGATTCCTTAAATTTCTCTCCATCCACCTGTTTCTCGACGACGCTTTCTCACTTAATTAAGTTCCCCAGTTGGCGGATATACCAAAGCATAAAAGGGGGGAGGGGGTGCATGAGCTCAAAGGTAATTTATGTTTGAGATAACTGACTAAATGTCACAACAAATAAAAGTGTCTTTGAAAAGCGATTTTATTGGATGCAATACACTAAGATTTGAACAAATTGCGTTTTATCAAAACATGATTTTTATTGTATTACTTAACTAATTATGTCTGTGATGTGATAATGAGATGTGTTAATTATATGGATGCATCAGGCGGAATCATTCTTGAGACCTTAAAAAGAGACGATTGTGTCCTAATTTAGATTTTATCATTAATTAGCCGTCTTTGACGACCAGCTGGTTCGTCTGGATGCCGATAAAAAAGAAATTAGTAATATTGACGTCTCATTATGAAGCAACACTACGTCTATTTTGGTTCGCATAGAATCAAATTCTGAGTCGCCTGCAGATGAGGAAGATGACAAGCTAACAATCCCTTTGTAGCTTGCAGGGAATTGTAGTAGTCCTACTTCAACGAGAGAATATTAGATATCGACGGATTGAATGCGCATCAGTCCTGATTGCAGTTCGGTTCTTTGATTTGATTTATGAACCTTGAACCCTCTAGTGAAAAGTCACCAAGCCATTGCGGCGTATAAAAGAAATGTATACAATTTTTTCTTATTTATTTTATTTGCGTTATTTTATTAGTGCTTTAAGTTACTGCCATGTATCTTATCTAACGTTTTTTAAAATATGAGATCAATTAAATACATATTTATTGTATATTTTTTAACAATCAAAAATTTCACACGAACCTATCTCTGAATATTTTATTTAAGGCCTTTTTAAACGGTTAAAATTATAACAATGTATCAAATTTTCTGAATAGGTTTAACAAAGTATTGCCAAGAACTTCTGAAATCGTTTAATAAAATTTGTTTTTTAAATTTTGTTATCCATTTGCCATTATGATTCCTTTTAAAGGGAAGGTTCGAGTATATTTAATGTCTGTTATGTTTTATATGGTAACCCGTTTCATTTAGAGTTACTAAATTTGTCACGAATAGGATTTAGAGCGATCATGTCTATCAGAAGTGTTTTTTAAATATATTAATTGATTTGAATTCATTGAAAACTGAGTGAAATTTAATTAATTAAACACGATAACTTTTGGAAATATTATTGCCCAAAGCTAATTTTTTATACTGTCTTAAAATTCTAAAAATTATCTTTTCAGTAATAGAAAATAAATTAAGAAAATTTCTCGTAATTTTAACAAATGCGTGAAAAATATTCCTTGCTGTAATATAATTTGCAGCACTACTCGTTTTTATTGCTGAAATTCACTTCAAATTCATTTAATGATTTTATCAAATCTTTAAGTCCTGCGTTTTTCTTCGGTTGAAAAATATTTTATTTCAGATGTATTTTTTTAAAAAAAAATCAAGACGTTTACTTTATTCTTATGCTATGAAAAAGTAGTAAGAGATGTCAGGTAATGTAATAAAAGATAATTTACGAATATTTCAGTTTACTTCTATCTCTCTTTCTGCCGATAATTTCGGATATTGGGAAATTATTATTTCAAGATTAAATTTCTTATGTGATATTTATTAAAAGTGCTTCAATTATTTAAGAGATTTTCTTATTTTCTAAAGATATAAATATATTTAATCTCATAGGAAAAGTAATATTTTTTTGCATTTAAAGTTAAAGCATCTGTAACTATTAAATAAAATTATTCATTTATGCAAAATAACTAGATAAATTTCATTTAGATAAATTATAACTTATTAATGTTTTTTACTGTTCTATTATTAAATGCATATGGTAATTTATATTTGACATGTGATTTATTTAATATATAAATTAGTGATTTAGATAGTTTCTGTCACCTTTTTTTATTTTCTAAATATATGCAAGTTTAAATTACATAAGAAATTGATTTAGATTTATTTCAGTGCAAAAGCAGCTAGAGCAATTAATTTGTTTCAGTTAACGTTTTTTCGCGGAATTTATTTGCAGTCCAAAAGATGGGCAGTAGTTTGCGAGAGAAGATATTTGAATAAATCGGTTTTCATTTTTATATCCAGCTAGTGTTTTTTTAAACTTTTTATTGGATGTCATATTTATTCATTCTATATGTAAACATAGACATAACGATTTTTATTTACATTAAGACGAGGGAAATGCAATGTTTTACTGCTATTATAAAATTGGCATTTTATTGTATGCTCTTACATGCACTTTTTACAACTGATTTTTACAATTTTTGACATCTCGTCACAGGTGTGCAGTATGACAAAACTTCTGCTGGATGGCAAGCTCTAGCAAGAGTGGCCTGTCTCTGCAGTAGAGCGGAATTCAAAGCAGGACAAGAAAACATTCCTGTTCTCAAGAGGTAAGTTCCTATGATTTAGCTCGCCTCTTATATTTAGGAGACATTGTAACGGCAATGAGCATCACTCGCACTTCCTTTGCACTGTTTGTTTCCGGACACATAGACAACTGTTGATGATAGAATTTCGCTAAGGGGTGATACGCAGAAAGATGAGCAGTTATTATGTCACCAAATTTTATGAATAACCTGAATTCAAACCATTGCTGAATTCACCCTATTATCACCTATCACCCTATCTCCACCTTCTATTTTTTTTTTTCCTCACATGATTTTTTTTAATGAAATAAAATAAATACGCTTAAGTGAAGTTCCGGAAGGTTTCCGAATGTGCTAATATAAAGTATACAATTGTGTTTCTAATTTGATCTGGAAAGATTTTGATGAGTCCTAAAAGCTCCCAGGATCTGAATTCAAATAAATAATATTAATCAGTCAGGATACATTTGATTAAATGATTTGGAATAAATGAATCATTTTAAATGGGAAATATGTTTTTCAGTTATTTTTTTTTTGTTTTACTAATACATAATAATTTGAGTTGGAAAAATTTTAAATATGAATTTTTGTTATACATTAAATATTTTCATAAAACGATTCAAATGTATGCCATTGCGGAATACGTGTTTAATCCGCTAAATGATTTTAGGAAATATTCTAAACATGCTCTAGACTCATTAGATTCTGATTCAACAAATTATTACAGAAGAATAATATTGTTCGCATTTATATTCTTGTCAATATATAATATCAGCTATGCGTAACATAAAACATAATTATCCTTATCAAAATTAAACTAAAAAAATCAGCTTCTTTTACTCAGAAAAACTGCAAGTGATGTGACAAATTATAAATTACTACTGTACATAAATTGCGATGGAAGTGACTCTTTTTTAAGCTAATAGACACAGAATCTGACTCACGAGACATCAGTACAACATAATTCAACTAACTATTTCATTTTCCCATATTGAAAATGGTAATGACGCTTGCAAACGCATTTGTCGATTCGAATCCAGCGTTATGCTGCTAATTTATACTTCCCTTTTTAAAGCTTATGAGTTTAAATTCTAAACTTTAATCGAATTTCCTCACACTCTGTAAACACTTTTTGAATATTTTTCTTCTACAAATGAAAAATTTTGATGCTATGTTTCGTCTGAACAAAAAGTCTTCGGTATATCATATTTAAATACACTCGTCACTCTCATCATAGGATTACACTGTACCTTTATTTAAGCTTTGATTTACAGTTCGTATTGTAATGACATTATAATAAGTATATTTAGCCATGCCTTTAAGGTGTTTGAATATCTGTTTAACGGTCAGCGCACTGGTACTGACGCATGTATTGACACTTGGCTGCTCGAATCCCACATCATTATATAGTTTTAATTATGCACGGAATAAAACATAATTGTCTTTATGAGAATTAATCTTATAAAAATAAGCTTCTTTTTCTCAAAAGACTCCAAATGTAATGGCAAATTATAAATTACCATTGTAAATAAATTGCGTTGGGAATGACTATTTTAAAAGCTGATAGACACAGAATTTGACGCACAAGATATCAGTATGACACTATTCAGCTATCTATTTCCTTTTCAAATATTGAATGCATTGGTCTGTATTGTAAATTAAGGTCTTTTAAGAACCCGATGTATGAATCTCTGCTCTATTTTGTACCTTTTAAATGAACAAGAAATCTCTCTTTTGCAGGGACTGTATAGGTGACGCTTCCGAATCCGCCATTTTGAAGTGCATGGAACTGGCTATAGGCAATGTGGCTGCTTATCGCAAACGAAACCCAAAAATCTGCGAGATACCTTTCAATTCCAGCAATAAGTATCACGTGAGTTTTTACATTTTCAATTTATTTTTTCACGAAAGCATCCATTGAGAGACAATTATTATTTCTACTAATAATATAGATAAATATGTGTACGTCTGTGTATGTGTTGGCTTTCTACAAATACAAACAACAAATATAGCATATATATACTTCGGAAAGGGAGAATGTTCACCTTGGAGTGATTTTTTTAAAATTTTAATTTATTAAAAACTAGCCGCCTTTGGCGACCAGCCGGTTCGCCAATCTTAATGCTCGTTAAGATTTTAATAATTAAATATTTTATGCAATTCCAAATTTAACAGATTCTTCAGCAAAATATTTTAAAACTTCAAATTTTGATAGTCATATAATTCACTCATAATATTATAAATGCCTTCAGTCATAACGTGATATGTATCTCTCTAATTTTCTATTACCCGTCGTAGTATTTATGCTTTAAATTAAAGTGTAAATGATTAATCTGCAATTAATATAATAATATTTTTTACTGAAACAAAGCATTTTTTTAAAAAAAATATGATTACTGATAATAGAGTCACTGAGCGTTTAAACTTTATGGGCACTAAAGAATATCTTTCTTAATTTATGTAATATCTCAAGAATTTGTCAACAAAATTTTCTCAGATTCATCATGAACAGATCGATTCATTAACAATGTTTAATTTTAAATGCATCAAACACTAAGAAAATAAAATGAATCGTTTAAAATAATCGGTCGAAAACAGGTTTAAAAAAACTACTTAAAAAACGATGTACTTAAAACTATAAGCATATACAAAAAAATATATAACTAACATAAATACAATTTAATTACAAAAGCATGCAACTAACCTAAAAATAATTTAAATCATTGAAAACAGGTTAAAAAAAACTACTTAAAAAACGATGTACTTAAAACTATAAGCATATACAAAAAATATATAACTAACATAAATACAATTTATTTACAAAAGCATGCAACTAACCTAAAAATAATTTAAATCGTCCGTTGATAATGGTTGTCATGGCAACAATCGGAACACAATGAGCATGCGTGAATTTTCTTCGCCAATTATGGTAACGCAAATGCGTGAATTTTTCTACGCCAGTTGGGGTAACGCTATGCAGATTATACATTTTTAATTTCCTTTATTCTGTGTTATTTTAATTCAAAAGTACTTCAGAATGAATCTGAAACATTTATTAATTAACAATGTTTAATTTTAAATGCATAAAACATTAAGAAAATAAACAGAATCGTTTGAAATAATCCGCCGAAAAACGTTAACCCTAGCCTCATTTCTGTTGGGAGAAAAGAAATACTGAAGCATTTCTCATTTGGCGGTGGGGAAAATGGAAGATTTTTTTGGCGGGTAAGTTAGTTTTTAATTAATAATTAAAATTCTAATTAAAATTTCAAAAAAAGGGACCCCAGGTGCACATTCCCGACCTCTAAGGTATACATGTACCAAATTTGATAGCTGTATGTCAAATGACCTTACATGTAGAGCGCCAACACACACACACACACATTGAGCTTTATTATAAGTACTAGCCGCCTTTGGCGACCAGCCGGTTCGCCAATCTTAATGTTCGTTAAAATTTTAATAATTAAATATTTTATGCAATTTCTACTTTAATAGCTTCTTCATCAAAATATTTTAAAACTTCAAATTTTGATTATCATATAGTTCATTCATAATATTATAAAGGCCTTCAGTCATAACGTAATATGTATCTCTGTCATTTTCTGTTAGCACCCGTAGAATTTATGCTTTAAATTAAAGTGGAAAGAATTTATCTTCAATTAATATAATAATATTTTTTACTGAAACAAAGCAGTTTTTTTATAATCTGATTACTGAAAATAGAGTCACTCAGCGTTTAAACTTTATGGGCACTAAAGAATATCTTTTTAAATTTATGTAATATCTCAAGAGTTGGTCAACAAAATTTTCTTAGATTCATTATGAGCAGATCGATTAATTAACAATGTTTAAATTTAAATGCATCAAACACTAAGATAATAAAACGAATCGTTTAAAATAAACGGTTGAAAACGGTAGAATTTATGCTTTAAATTAAAGTGGAAAGAATTTATCTTCAATTAATATAATAATATTTTTTACTGAAACAAAGCATTTTTTTATAATCTGATTACTGAAAATAGAGTCACTCAGCGTTTAAACTTTTTGGGCACTAAAGAATATCTTTTTAATTTATGTAATATCTCAAGAGTTGGTCAACAAAATTTTCTTAGATTCATTATGAGCAGATCGATTCATTAACAATGTTTAAATTTAAATGCATCAAACACTAAGAAAATAAAACGAATCGTTTAAAATAAACGGTTGAAAACAGGTTTTAAAAAAACTACTTAAAAAACGATGTACTTAAAACTATAAGCATATACAAAAAATATATAACTAACATAAATACAATTTACTTACAAAAGCATGCAACTAACCCAAAAATAATTTAAATCATCCATTGATAACGTTGTCATGGCAACAATCAGAACAAAATGCGCATGCGTGAATTTTCTTCGCCGGTTACGTAACGCAAATACGTGATTTTTTTCTACGCCAGTTGGGGTAACGCTATGCGGATTAGAAATTTTTAATTTCCTTTATTCTGTTTTATTTTAATTCAAAAGTACTTCAGAATGAATCTGAAACATTTATTAATTAACAATGTTTAATTTTAAATGCATAAAACATTAAGAAAATAAACAGAATCGTTTGAAATAATCCGCCGAAAAACGTTAACCCTAGCCTCATTTCTGTTGGGAGAAAAGAAATACTGAAGCATTTCTCATTTGGCGGTGGGGAAAATGGAAGATTTTTTTGGCGGGTAAGTTAGTTTTTAATTAATAATTAAAATTCTAATTAAAATTTCAAAAAAAGGGACCCCAGGTGCACATTCCCGACCTCTAAGGTATACATGTACCAAATTTGATAGCTGTATGTCAAATGACCTTACATGTAGAGCGCCAACACACACACACACACACACACACATTGAGCTTTATTATAAGTATAGATATAGATTAAGTTTAATTTTGAGATTTTTTTGTGATAACTTTCAAAAATATTATGATGCAAGAATGGCTTTAATACCGTTTTCAAATTAAAAATATAATTTCTTTTAATAATATCAATTTAATGAACGTTGATCCTATTTTTTCCCATTTTTAAATAATATTTTTTTTGTGTCTGATTTCCAACAATAGATTATATAGTTGACCTGAAATTCAAATAACTTTCATTATTTCTTAAAATATTTTCTTCCTTTGCTGAAAGCTAAGGAAGCAGGATTCTATTTAATATCTTGCAGTTTACGAGAATAATAATAATAATAATAAATGAAATTGCAATACCGTGAAAATTAAAAGAGAGGTGAACCGAACAATTGTGTTTTTAAAAGCGCTATGATGTCATGGGACTGATATCCATTAGGAAAATACGTGTACATAATTAAAAGAAAATATATGAGACTATTAAAACACCACGGTTTTAACACCTAACAATTTATCGAAATAATGAACACGGAATTACGTCTAAACGATTAAACTGAAATTAATGCAACTAATATTCTCGGTGAACCAGCTGACTACCAAAGGCGGCTAATTTTAAATAATAAAAAAAAATCTTTTATCAGATGACTTCAAAATAATTTTTTTCTTATCATGCTATAATAGTATTGCATCTTAAGCAGATAATTTGCAGTATCTACACAAATAATTGTATAACAAATGCAGTGGTATAGATAAAAGAGAATTTAGATGGCTCCTAGAGATAGTCTTCAAAAGCATAATGAAGATACAATATCAATGCATATTTTGCATTGTAAAATCTTATATAATGACTGAAGCTGAAAAGACTCAAATTTTGCCTCCGGCGCTACTTATCCTTGTTACGTCATTAAAGTCCTCTAGATAGCAACGAATCACAATGTGTTTCAAGTGGACACTTGGAAGAAAATGGAGATGGCTTTTTTGTGAAATTGATTGAATGTGGCATCAGCATTTGTATTTATCGAAAGCGGTGTATGATCAAAGCGACATGAACGCTTTTATTTTATCAAACGCGTCTAAATTTGCTTCTCATAAAAAAGGGATCATTTTTTGATACCGATCGACAGATGATTGCTAGAAAAATCGATTGTGATGGCCATCATTTAAGAATCTTTCTTTACATGAAATTTAAAATTAATTACTCACCGAAGTTTATTTGGCTGTTTGTAATTTGGAATGCCAGATTCTTTTTAGTTATTTGCAAAAATGGAAATCTGTAGATTTGCAGTTAATAGTCTAAATCTTTCTTTTATGCAAATTTTACTAATTACCTATACCACGAGTATTCGATTTGAAAAGTGTGAACAAATAATTTTAGAATACTGAAAATTCAAAATTTTAAGTCACCTAAATATGAAATAAGTTTTCTCTCGAATAATATCAATAAATTTGTTTATTATTATTATGAATACTTTCCTTCCATAAAAGTCTCGCTGACCGTAGCAAAATTTTAATTTCCTCTAATCACTTAATGATGGTATTTTAATCATAAGACGTGTGACATCTGATTCTACATCTTTATTTTACTCAATAAAGACAAATTTATTTAAAATAGATATTCGAAAAATAAAAGGCAAGTAACTAAGCCGGAATCATACTAATTCTTAGTAGCTTTAATCCAGAGTATTATGAAATTCGTAGATGAGTCAAAAAGTTAGATGCTGTCTATTGTAATAAACTTCGCTGAAAATTATTTTAATGAAACATTGTGGTTAGGGATTGCAATACCGGTATACCGGGATACCGAATACCGGTATTTTGAGCCATTTGTACAATTTTGTAATACCGGTATTCACAAGTTTAAATACCGGTTTTTCGGTATTTACTAGAAATTTTTAAAATGGTCTCCACTATATGTTCAGGGATCGCGAACATAGCAAAATAGTATACATTTTTGTTGTTATGTCTCCGTAACAGGCGAAATTAATTAGTTGATTAATTGCTTAAATCTAAATTAGCGAAACAAGGATTATCCCTGAAAGAAAATATTTTATCCATAACTACTGATGGAGCAACAATTATGAAAAAAGTTAGAAAGTTGATTGGTGCAAATCAGCAGTTGTGCTATGCACATGGATTCAATTAGGAGAAATAGATGTATTATACCAAAAAAATAAAGAACAGAAGAATCCAAATACTGTGGATATAGAAACTTACGATTCCAACTTTGAAGAGAGTAAAACTGAGAGTGATATTGACAATGAAGATAATGACAATGTAATTGTTGAATAAGATATTGCTAATGACGATGAAATATTAATCTATCAAGAATTGCTTCCTATAATTTATAAAGTTCGAAAAATTGTTAAGATATTTAAACGTTCCCCTATAAAAAAGGATATATTACTAAAATATATATTAACTGAAAATAAAATAGAATATATGTTAATATTAGATTCTAAAACACGTTGGGACAGTTTACTCCTAATGATGGAACGATTTTTGAAACTGAGAAATCCAATCCAAAAAGCAATAATCGACTTAAACCTGTAAATTATTTTTTCAGATAGTGAATTCGACTTAATATCCAGAACTATATCAGCTCTACTTCCAATAAAACTGACTATTGAGGCATTATGTCGGAGAGATTCTAATAACAGCTAATGCAACAATAAATTTCATGTTGTAGTCACTGAAAGAACAGCACACATCACTATCTAAAGAATTATATATTACATTGAAAAATCGCACAGAAGAAAGTCATACCGAAATAGAAAATGTCTTTTGGTATTTAAATAATTATAATAATTTTAAAAATGAAAATAAAAAAGAAGAAAAGAAAATAACCAGTTCAAATCTGATTAAGTTTAGAGTAAATTTTCTTAACATTTTTTACCCACAAACCTATCCACATTCAGAAGAATTCGGTTCAATTATCCAAGATTATGATGTCACTACTGTCGATAGTGAAAAGGAATTGTCTCTTGAACAAAAATTAGAATTAGCGATAAATAAAAAAAAAATTCAACGAACCAAAATACAATACAGAAATCAGCTATATCCAAAACCATCCGACGAGAAATCGATTTATTTGAAGATGAGGGATTTAGAGGTAAATACTTTAAAAAAATATATCGTGCATTGCTAACAGTACCACCAGCTAGCGTAGATGCCGAAAGAGGGTTTTCGACAGCTGGCAATTTTTACACAAAATTACTTTTCAGGCTTAATGACAGTACAATTGATACATTATGTTTTTTTAAGATCCCATTTCAAAAATTTGTAATAGTAACACAGACTAAATAGTGATATTTACACTTTTTTTGTGATTTAAATAAATAAGATGTTCCTTTACTTTTTTGTGATTATATACTGTTATAATTTATAAGTTACAAATTATTTTTTGGGATATTTACACTCTCTAACAAAACTGGCAAATAAAACAATGAAACACCTGTGTTTTCTTTCTTTTTCTAAAATTTCTAATACCGGTATTAAAACCGGTATCCCGGTATTAAGATTTAGAAAATACCGAATACCGGTATTGAAATTTTTGTCCGGTATTGCAATCCCTAATTGTGGTAATACTTATGCATTAATCCTGTGTCGTGTAAAGCAGCGATTTTCACACGGCAATTTTAGTTTGTTCTTTTAATTAAACCTTATTTGTCTTATGCAAATATATTTTAGCAGCTGCAAGTGACGTCCAAATTGGAAATGCGTGTTGCAATTCGTTTTTTATGGGAGGAAAGTTTAACTGTATTGAACTTTATCGGCAGTTATTTGAAGTGTATGGGGAAAATGCAATGTCTTGTTAAACTATTGCAAAAGAATGCAATATGTTTGAACAGGACCCTACAGGTACTGATGACACTGAACGTGGAGGAAGGCCATCAATTGCGACAAGTTCTGTGATCGCTGCTCGCGTGAATGCCATTTGAAGGGATTTCTTTGCAGAAGACATTGGAAGTCTTAATAAATCTTTAAATAAAGGAGATAAATACTTAAAAATTTAGGAATTTCAGGATACAAATGAAATTATTGTAAATTTTCGATCTTGTTTTTTTAAGTGTTGCAACCAACTTTTTGACTGATTCTCATACTTTAAAAAATAAATGAAAACAAATTGAATGAATAAAGTTCCTATCTTCTACATATTTTTTCTCAGTATTTTGAAATATTTTGTGCAAACTATGAAGGAAATCACTTCCATTAAATGATCTTGCTTTCATGATATCCAGAGGATAAAAATTACCTTGAGATTTGTATATTAGTTAAATAATAATTCGGTCCTGTTAGTTAAATAATAATTCCTCAATATATTTCTATAATTTCTAAATGTAAGAAAAAAAAATCTCTATTGACTTTTGATATAATTTTTCTGATAGGTGACTATCCACGACTTGGAGGACGGTTCCGGGTATCTGCTATGCATGAAGGGTGCTCCAGAAAGGATCCTGGACCGCTGCTCGACTATCTTCATCAATGGCAAGGAGAAGGTCCTGGACGAGGACATGAAGGAAGCCTTCAATGATGCCTACCTTGAGCTGGGAGGAATGGGCGAAAGAGTCATCGGTAAGACTGGCATTTTGCTACTCAGGCGTGTATTGCCTCTGATGTTCACTATTTGCTGTTGAATACTTTCTTATACGAAAGCGCATCAATTAGTTAAAGTAATAACAATTAAGAAAAGGAAAATACAAGTTCATTAGTCGCGTAAAATTGAACACTATATCCTTTAAACAGCACCAATTATATCATTCCTGTGTCTGCTGAAGAGCAATTATTTTGCGTAAAATACTTACATAGCTGGACCGCTGCTCGACTATCTTCATCAATGGCCAGTGCGATTTGTATGGCATTTTTACAACAGATTAAACATAGCAACTACATTTTCATATACATTTATACTACATTTCAAACTACATTTATACTACATTTCAAACTACATTTATACTACATTTTCAAATAAAATCTTCAGGCGCGAAATTAGCGAGATATGCAGTGAGAATTGGAATCGATGGTATGATTGTCCACTGGAATAAAGAGTAGATAAAACTGCATCGCTGGGAATTTAATAATTTGCTTACTACTGATTTGGTTATTATGATCAAATATTCTTCGGGAATTGTCTCAGAAATTTGTTATGTTTCTTTATATTGATGATTTTCTGCGGTGAATGAATGCCAACGATCTCAGGAAACAATGAGCATGCCTTCTATTTTTCAAAAGATAGCGCTTGATTCATTGCTATAAAGTTAATGATGTATTTTTATCTCACTAGGTTGTTACAAAATGATTGACCATGTTTTACTTTTACTGCTTCTATTCATGATGTAATAATCTGCAACAACGTATATATATATTCCACACAATAATTAATTATTATTATTACGCTTCCCAATACAACAATATTGTTTCACAAAAAGTTGTTTTACCAAACAATTAAAAAATTGTTTTACCAAAGTTGTATGTGAAAAGTAAGCAAAAAACTATGATGCTACTTGTTGGAATTAATTCTTGAATATTTCCATTTACTTAAGTATATTACTGAATTTTTTTCCTAATATTTAAATGATTTTTGAACTAAAGAGCTTGTTTTTATTTTTCTTTAAGGATAAGAGATAAAAAAAATCGGATATCATAGCATGTGCCAAAAATCAGAAGACCATAATAACTAAGAAAATATTATATTTACATAGAGGGATACTCTGACACTCTACAGATTACAAAAAAAAAAAAACAAAAAAAAAACCGTCGAGTTTTAAAAAGGGTTCCAAGTATAATTATATAACTTTAACACTTTATTATACTAAACTAATTGATGTGAAAAAATTTTTCGATGCAATCAATACATCGAAAAAATTTTATTTTGCAAATAATAAGCTTTTGATGACAAAAATATTTTAAATACAAGAAATATCATGAATGTTCAAAATGATGATCATTAGATTCATATCTTCAATTATTGCATTATATTCTAATCTATTAAAAATAACTTTTTAAAACAATTAAAGAACTAATTGTATATAATTTAATAGAACTAAATCTGTAAACAATTACTAATATGACATTTCATCTTCTTGAATTGTCATTATTTCTTCATGCATTAAATAAATAATATCTATACAACTTTTTGATGCGAAGGCAGATGAGCAACCTTGAAAAGCATGAAGACAGAAGAGTTTTACTTCGAGATTTAAATTTGTGGATCATTCCAGGTTTCTGCGACTACAAGCTTCCACAGAGCAGATACAAACCTGGTTATCCATTTGATTCGGAGACCGAGAACTTCCCTCTGTCAGGACTGAGATTCGTGGGGCTGGTAGCTATGATCGACCCTCCCAGGGCGGCGGTGCCCGATGCTGTCTCCAAGTGCAGAAGTGCTGGAATTAAGGTGAGGATTTCTACATTCACTAGAACAACAGCAATAGATCATCAATCAACATTTATGAAATATTTTTTATTGCGACTGGTATTTGTAGATCCAGATGTATAACACCCATAGCAATTACAATTACCAAACCAGTACTCCCACTTTTTAGGCAGACTCCTATAGGAAGACTACATTTCAATGGTACTCATGTCGAGATTTCAGAAAAATTTCTTTCTCTCTCCCTCTCTACATATGCGTATTGCCCACGTTATCTTGTGAACAGGATAATTAGAGTAGTTTTGTTTGGACTTTAACAGGTTTGAAATGTGTTGTTAGAAATGTAACAATCTCGAACTAGTTCTTAAATGGCCTATCTAGCTCAAAAGGAGGTGGAAATGGTGGTGGTGGGGAGGGGTTGAAATTTTCATTTCGCTATAACTTTCTTAATTTTGAAGATAGAAAAATAAATCCAATTGTTCAAATTAGCGCCTCATTAAGGCAAACAACTTTTGTATTAAAGTTTGTTGTATTTAAAATGAATAATGCAACAATTATAAAGGAAATTATAATGAAAAAAATGTAATTAATACATGTAAAAGCATTTGAAATTATATTTTGAAGCGTAATGATTGACAAATGGAAATAAACGTTACACGTTATTATTTTAGAAGAGATTCGCCGAGAGGAAGCTCTAGTAAACTTAATCCTCCCCTGATGGAATCTGCGGAAAGCATACTTTTTTTTAAAAAAATTCTGTGGTATCAACATTTTTATCCAAACAACTGTTCTAATTTTTTATTTCAGTTCTTTTAGAATAGTTAAAGTATTATTGTATAAGTAACCTTTTTGAGAAAGCTTCTTAAAATTTCATTAAAAATTTTCGTAACTATTTAAAGAAAATTCTTAAATGTCCTTTATTTAAAATTAAAAGTGAAAATATAAGTATTTATTATTTGTCTGCCCTTTTTACATTACAACTCAAACCATCTGACTTGATATTACAATATTTGTTACAAATATTTTTTGGAGGGTAGGAATGTGCATCCGAAAGTGAGTTTTTTTGAAGTTTCATTCAGTTTATAAGCTAAACAAAATTTCGGGGATTGTGGTATCATTTCTATAAATGTTGTCGCGCTAAAATTATTTTAAATTCTTCTTAAAATTCAAAAACTAATTTTTTCTTTGATATATTCAATTACACTGTGTAATTTTCCTCCAATTGTAAGAAACTTTAAAAATATTTCTAAATATGATTTGTAACAGTATTTTCTAATGTTAAAATTTAAGTCAACCCTATTTCATTCATTTTTTTAGTTCAGTCTCAAGAAGTAGCCAAAATATCACTTTAATGAATAATGGTTTCACCTGGCTACGCCCTTAGTTAGGTGGTTCAAAACACTACTTGTTTTTCCCCCTGACAAATGGGAATATTCAGTGAAAGAAAATATGACCTTCTGGGTTTATTTATATTAAATCTGCCATGTTGAATTCCCCTTTAGCTGTAAATGCAGAAATGTAATGCTAGAAAATCTATTTTATCAAATATTAATCAAACAATGCGTTTATAATATGACTTTATATCTGACTGGGCATAGTAGTCAAAAAATAAGACCAAGCGTTCATGAAACGATTGTCAATATCAGAGAAAGTTTTGCTAAGAAACCTAAATAGTGATTGGAATTTTGGAAACATCAAAATTAAGTAAATATTTTGAAACGGTAAATTGAGAAAAAAAAATTCTTTTTAATTTATAAGAATATAGGAGATAGAATTTGACAGAAAAGGTGCACTTTTCTCTTAAATGTAATTAATTCAATTTCGTCATCGATATTCCTCCTCCTATAAATGGCATCCAGGATACTTGTCCTGTCTGCGACACTTGAGTTACGTCACTGTTCAGATGATCCAATAATATTTTAGCGTCTTCACAATTTAATTATTAATTTATCAGTTTATGTTATTTGTTTCTGATTTTATAAAAGCGGCGTCATTTGAAAAAACAGACAAAGAAAGCCTCTATGTTATAGTGAATATTTACGAGATATATATAAAAATAAAAAAAGCACATTATTAATAAAAAAATAAATAAAGACATTCTCCTTTTATTGTTTTCTGTATATTAATATTCTGATTGTGTTATACCAAAATATTGAGTTTGAAACAAGAATTGTAAAACGCGAGATACTGGAAGCAATAAAAAAAGGGAAATAAACTAAAATGAATAAAAATACTTTAAACATTTATTAAAAATTCAGACATTTTATGAATGTGATTAAATTCATAATTTACGTACTTAAAATTCTTCCAAAAGAGCTTCGCGCTCACTTTTTATTATTTTATTAAATACAGTTACAAAATATTATTTTACACGCAATGCAGAATTACTTGAAAGTAAAAAAAAACAAAACAACAACCTTATTTGGGATTTTTAGTGAATCTAGTCTCAAGCTTAAGTTGAATAGCCCAAAGTGAAACATGCATGATTAAAACTGTTGACAGACATAACATCAACGTTTTACCTGAAAGAAAGTAAGCTTTTTGAAAAGAAGACTGACAAAAGAAAAAAAAGGTCTAAGAAAACGGAAGCATGTAATGAAAACAAAATAACCAAGGTAAAATTATTTAAATTCTTAGTAAACGTAAAATAAATCTTTGAGCGTTTTCTCTCTCGCTCATGAAATCTTGTAGTTTAAATAATAATGAGTAGAAAAAATGCATGCGATTTCAAATCTAAACATGTAATTAAAATTAAAGTTCAATGAAATAAATAAGCCGTTAGTTGGATCTATAGTTATATCTTCTCCTAAAATAAGATGCTTATGAAAAAAAAAAATCTTGCTTCAAAAATTCCAAATTAAACTTTGAATGGAAGAAGATGTTTTTTGTAACACAATCCTTATATATAATTCAGAATCCCTGAATTCCAATGCAGATATAATTAAAATACATTTAATTATTAAAACTGATAAATCAACAACAAAAAATCTGCTTTTTCTCCTAAAAAGCGTCAGAAATTTTTCGATCTCTGCATCATGAAGTTTCTAGCGTTTGCATCCGATAATACTTGATCAATATTTATTAAATTGATAATACTTATAATAAAATACAATTGATAATACTTATAATAAAATACAATTGATAATACTTATAATAAAATACAATTGATAATACTTATAATAAAATACAATTGATAATACTTATTCAATTCAGGCATATAGCTCGATGAAAAAGTTTAGTGAAAGACCGAAAACACGGGAGTTTGGAAAATTATTTAACCAGTTTTTCTAATACTGCTTCAATGTAACATGTTATGACAATACAGGCTGTTCATTCCAATCAGAGCCTAATACATAGATACATAATTCAGTTTGAAGAATATAAATTTCTATGATGTTACGAAAAACCCACTCGATGAGTGTGCAATTAGAAATCCATTCAGCTTAATAACGAATAACGATATTTTATTCGACAAGAAAGCGCAAAAGTAAAGGTAACAAAGCACAGTTGAAGCGTACGTTAAGACATCACGTTTATCAGCTAGGGAAGCAGAAAATTGTTACTAAACTATCGAAACAGCATAAAATACTAAGAGAGAACTTGTTGAAGATGATCATTCTATAGAGATGATTCATTCGATTGACTAATTGTCGCTTTTTTACGTTTTTATAGCCCCCGTGGCAGGATATCGAATATATCTAAAAGATACTACGAATTTCACATTCTTATAAAGACGCCGCCAAAATTCTTGTTTATTCGAGAATTTTCATAGTCGAGAGTCATTGGCCCGTATCCATTCGGTATCCGTTAGAGATATCTGTAAAACTTTCTTCTTTATTATGAGACTAATTTCCCAGGAATGTAAAAGTACAGCTTCATGCTTATAAAATCTGCCGGTTCTATTAATTATATTTGGTGAAAACGCTCTGACATTTTAAATAAATAAAATGTTCGATTCTCCTTTGTCGGAACTAAAAAGTTTCTAATTTCGTTACTTTGGATTAAATATCCTTCACATAGACAATAATGGGCTCATTGAATGGATGATCTTCTTTAACCCTTTCTAAGGCCGTGGGAAGTAGAATCCCACCAAATTTATCAATCTTTGTATGAAATTATGTAGGTTAGCATAAGTTCTAACAATTTTTTTTAGAAAGACAGAAACTTAGATGCTTCAGTTCTTTATCACACACAAAATGATGTGTCTTGGTTTGTCACTCAATTATTAATTAACCAAATTAATTAATTAATCAAAATAAATTTATCTAATAAGCTAAATGAATCCCTTTTCTTATTCTAATGTCAAGCCTAAAAATATTTTAACATAATATGACTAGAAAAAAAATAGCCCTTTATATGGTTTAGACAAATATTGAAATGGTCTAAAATTGTTTGTATATTCTATCTTTTTATCTTCATATGTGATTATAAACATTGCTCTGAATTTCCGAAACATCCTGTATTTATTCTGGTACACATCGTATAAAACTGGATATTTAGCATGTATGTGCTGTTTTACAATACCACAAAAACTAATGTCATTTGGAACAGTTTCATTTGCTCATAATATTATACATAATCTTTAATCCTTATATCTAACACAAACCATTCCCTCCGACAGTACCGGATTTTATTTCTATCTCCTCTTGGCACCATTACGGGCGTCACAAAAGCTCTTTCTTACGAAGAAATCTAACGCGGAGGGAAAAAAAGTGACTCAAAGAAATTAATTTGAGCTTAGCTCTTCCTAACCATGAGTTGGGAAGGAAGAATGAAAAGAATCAATATTGGGGAGAAAATTGATTCGCATAGTTTGCAAAAGAAGAGCACTTTTGGGCTCCCCCGAGGACTAGAGAGCATAATTAAAGAGCTTCTTTAAGAATCTGTTCTTGCCACCGGATCAAGTGCTACCTGGGATGATGGAAAGGGGCGAAACACACCGAGAAATAAAAAGTTGGTCTCGACCGTAACAAGTATTTTTATGGACTGCGATTCGTGCGTTTATGAGGACGGGTGGCCTTTCGGTGTTTCGCCAGGACGGTGATCCTTCTTTAAAGCTGCAGCTAGGAATTTATTACTCTAAGATGGAAATATATAGCAGTCCGCCTGCCGAAGGGCCTGCTTTTTGTGTCTGTGGGGGTTCGGAGAAGGTTTTAATGAGTTCTGTAAAGGATTGGGGATGTTTTATCTATTGCCTAGCATGTGAAGTGTGGAGAGAGAGAAAGTTTAATTTTGAGATTTTGATGAATCAATGCTTTTGAAACTTATCTAAGTTTGAAAAGAAAAAAAAATCCTTTTATATATGTTTGAGAACTTGATAGCTAAGAAATAAAAAGCTAAAATGTTGAAATTAGGAGGATGGTTCTTACACCAAAAATATAGGCTTATAACAAATTTTGAACGGTACTTATTTTATTTTTAATTACAGCCAGGATCTCGTTACGACAAAACTAAGCCGTATAAACAAGGATTATTGTGATTGGCTGTTATGCCTATTAACTATCCAAATTTTTGAATAAGAAAACGTCGGTCAACAAAAGTAAAAAAAAAAAATCTTCAAACTGTTAATAAAAGGTTAGAAATATTTTCCATTTTTTCTTTTTAATATTTTTAAATTTTCAGGGCACTGTAATATTTGTTAAAATTACTATCCATAACGAGTCTTTCTCTGATTTCCTTGGGTTCGTCACATTCTGTTATGTAGTACTAGACTAAGCCTATTTCCCCGCATATACATGTGTTGTCTTGCATCTTTCCGAATCTGTAGATGTATTCAGGAAATCTTCCATGCCCCGATATAATTTGCACTATCATTGGATGAAATATTCTTTTTTTATAATTTTTGGTTCCGGTATGAATTTATACGTTATGCGTCATTTTCTCGACATGATTCACCTATCCTGCCACTGCATAGTCATCTCTCTTCTAATTTCCTTCTGTAACATTTGGAATGATCTTGGGAATACAATATCCATTTGGCCTTTCTGTGCAGCCTTTTTTGCATATTCATCTGCTATGTCGTTTCTGCATGTTCCGATGTGAGCCTTAATCCAGTTTATTCCTCATCCATTTGGTCTCTTTAGCTTTTCTCAAGTTTTCTTTAATGGACGATATTCATTCAAGGGATATCTATCTGCTTGTCCATTTGTATGCAAATAAGCTTCATTAAGCAACGTAACAAGTTAAGAGATAAATTCTTGTATATATTTTAACAATGGAATTGTAGACATTTATTAAACATTGAATGAAATACATTTAAAGAATAAACAATTGTCGATTTCTATATCCGTGTATTTCTAAGCATGACCACAAGAAAATGCAGTGACATAAATAAATAAAATTTGGTATGGACTTTTGACCCTAAATTATTTTTTATCTGATGAAAATAAAAAAATTTTAATGATTTTTTCTTCATTTGATTTTTAGAAATATAAATCTTAAAAAAATATATATTATTTGATTTTAAGAGGCAGTGGAATTCAAAAAGTCGTTCGCTAATTTTCCGACATATTTTGATTAAACTAATGAGAATAGTCTCCCAAAACTTTCTTGTATATTTTCTATTAAAGGTATTATCCCCAATGCATAAAATTATGGATCTTTAGTGCCTTGTCATCACGAGTATGAAATTAAGTACTAAATTTCATACCAGTACAAAATTTCATAATAAGTATGAAATTTTGATCTTTGGCTTGAATTTTGACTCGGAATCTATCATGCGATCTCTGACAGTCTTTTTGTTTTTGTTTTTTGGCGTTTAAGACACAGTATCCGAGAATGCAATTTGTATTAGGTATTTTTAAATATCTTTGCTAATTAGGTATTTTTTTCTTTAACAATCTTAGGTAATTAGATATCTCTTTTTTACCTATTAAAGCCAAAATTTGACCTTTAATTAGAATTGTAGTCCCAAGAATCATGTACAAATTTTATTTATTTAATCATTGCGTTTATGAATTATTGCATTTATATGCATGAGGAAGTACAGACCGACTGACGGTCAACACTTTGACGGTTCAAAATTCGAGAAGAAACTATATTTTAAACGCTAAACTAGTGTACCAAATTTTATGTATTTAGCTCTTAATGTTTCGTAGTTATTGAATTAAATTGAATAGCCAGACAGATTGACTTCCTCTGAATCTCTGAATCTAAAAATTGCTAGCAATCATAAAATTCGTTTAAAACTTCCTCGTTTCGTAAAGTTCGTTAAAAATTGCTAGAAATCATAAAATTTGATTTTCAGTCCGTTTACCAAATTTCATCCGTCTGACTCAAAGCACTTTTTAAGCTATCACATTCACAGATAATGTGACAGGAATAATTCTGAATATGTGTCTACCGGATTCATGGTGGTATGAAACATGAGGATTCCACAAAATCTTTAGTTTGCAGTTTTTGACTATTACAGTACTTTCTCTTTACGTGCTTCGTGTATTATAAAGCAGAAAAAAAAAGATTTTTGTTTAGGCATGGGATCTTTTATTTCTTCATCATGATTATACTGTTTTCTGAATCTTACTGCAGATGAAAAGTATTTACTTTAAAAATAGCTATTTTCTTTCTAGACGTAATTTTATTGTTTTGGGAATGAAAATAATGATTCCTAGAGAAAAGTAAAGCCTCTTATGCTGTAAACAAAGAGATTGTTTTCCCGTTTGTAGTTTTGTTTACCATCTGATGTTTAAAGTAGAACTTTCAATTCAAACATCAGAATCTTTCCCTTTCTTCTCTTGAATAAACCTGATCAATATTTAAAATTCCTTTCGATTTCTTCTTTAGCGAACAATTCCCTTTCTGAAAATATTTTCATTTCCCTTAGAAACACCGTTCGAGAACTGGCATGAAGAAGAAAAAAACTCTATTTTTATTTTTAGTTTTTAATTCTTGGGGAGTTGAGAAGCAAAACAAGAACGAGACAAAAACCAGATTTGCATAGTTTTCAACTTGAAATAGCAGATGTTTTTCCTTTTTTATCGCTTTTTTTCCCTCTTTTCTTTTTGTTTCGACGATTCCTAAGAGTGCATATTTTTAGAAATTTTGATGTTAGCTCGCATTTTTTTAAAAAATTAATGCCGTATTGTTCCAAAGGTTCGTTCGTCTCTGCATTTTATTTAGATGTATTCCAATTGTAACGATTTATAAATAAAAGTCGACTTGAACGAAAAGTTAAAATCTTTTGTTTGCTCTTTCAATTTGATGTTATTTTGTTGTTGGACACTTGTTTGGTTTGATGGAAACTGAAAAGTTTATTGTTAATATTCTCGAAAAAGTAATTTCATTCACATTAGGTTTTATTTAAAACTCGATGACTGAACTTCTTTCGCATTTTAGCAAAGGCAATTCTTACAAATAATTAAAAAGTTAATTACTACAGTTTTGCAATTCAAAAAATTTTAAACAAAAAAAAATGTATTATTCAAAATATATTTGAAATTAAAGTGTTATTAAAATGTTACAAAATGGAATGAAATAAAATAAAAGACGTTTCTCTGAAAAAAAGAAAAATAAATACGATTATGTTTAAAAATTTCTCAAATGTATTTTATTATAGAAGAATGAAAACAGATAGCACCTTTTTATTTAATATTCTCCGTGCTATTATGCATCTTTGCAATCTATCTTATAAAGAGGCAGATTGCTTTAATTTTGCATTGTCATCTCCGCTAATGCCTTCGTTGATGTACTTCTTTGGAACTCGGAGATCGTTGCCTCCGAAGCAAATTCTTCATCTGGTGGAAAAGGTCACATGAAGAGATATAAGAGAAATAAGAAGGTTATGGATACATAGACTTCTATGTATCTTCTATGTATGTATATTGCGATGCTTTCCTGCTTCTTCTTGCAATGCTTTGCAGATGAAGACAAGAAGGGGCAAGATATCACGATTCCACCACGATAAGGTAATTTCCCTCATCTTATCATGACTGAAATCTACGATACCTAGCGATGAGAAATTTTGAATGTCTGTAATCATGAGCAACGAACTTTCTTTGCAGTCATAATTGCTGACGTAATACGCGTGTTTTACTTCAGTGGTGGAAAATTGAGGTTGAAGGTTTCTGTTTAATATCTGTGTAATTAATTTGAAGTTGGTACTTAGTTACAGTATCGAGAAAGTTCAAAAACAGATGAATCAGACAATTATGTTTTAATGTCTTGAGATTAAACTCGATTTGGATGGTTAATACACATAATAAATAGACAAGTGTAAAGGTATTAACTAAATGGCTTTAGTTTTTGTCTCAATTTGTTGCATAAAAATACTTTTGTGGGGAAGTCATGAATATATGCATAAGAAATTTAATTGAAACATAATTAATATTCATCGCGAATCAGCTGGTCACTAAAAGCGGCTGTTTTCCAATAATAAATAGACTTGTTTTAATGTCCACCATATGACATTTGGCAACTGTTAAAAACCTGCTAACGTGCCAGAAATGAATGTGCCCTATTGGCACTTTGCCCATTTATGAAAGTAGTATTTTTGGGCAGATTCATGAGTGAAAACGGTTTTTTAATAAGAATTTATGTTCACTCCGAATTCATATTCCGAAACAATTACCCATCGTTCTCTGAACGCGTTCATCGCATACTAATTGGATCAGAAGCGGAAATGCGGACGACAAAAACACTCCGAGAGAGATGTAAATTCCATGTTTTCATAACTCATTAGGGAAAGTAGAAATCGATGTAAAGCAGCGAATCTTTTCGATTTTAGTATTTCATCAAGGAGGATGTGTAGGTGATGGATGGTGGCACAGTTATTAGTTTTTTTTAATAATGAATTGTTGTATTTTTGAATACTTCAGCTGTAATGAAGAAAATATAATTTATTGCTATGATCTAAAATATTTTTAATTTTGTAAATGTAATGTATTATAATAATCTATTTCAATGAAGAAATAAGAAAGGGCTTTCCCTCTTTTCGAAGCAAGCAATTTGTGGCTCTCTGGTTTATTGAAATGCACACATAGCAATACAATCAGACTAAAATGTTCTGGGCGTCCTGGGTTCGAGTCCCGGTACGGGCATGGTTGTTCTTCCTCCGTTCTATCTGTGAGATGTGTGAATGTACCCCCCTGTAAAAAGGGGTTGTGCAAGCGAACGAGATGTGTGAGTAGCTAAGACGTACTCTTGGACCTAGTTGGCGCTACTAAAACAAGAGACGCTGCCTTGGTTTAAAATTGCTAACTTCGTCAGCGAGCTTGTGCATGGCAAGTGCCATTATAAACAACAATATCAGACTAAAAGATAAACTGTCTACAGGCTGATTGTTTTAGCATAACAGCAACGAAATTGAACTTTAGTAACTGAATGGTAATAATAATTGCTTCACTCCAATATAGTGCTAAAACACGTAAAGAAAAGACTGGATCTGAATATGCATATGGATATCGCACTTGTGTGAAAAATGTCATACAAAAGTAAAATAAAACATCCGGTCATGAGATCGATTTTAGGATGATAGCCATGAGAGGGCAATTGAAATGCCAAAATCAACAGCAGTTTCAAAAAGAAAAATTCACACTCCAGCAACTTTTTTTTTTCCAGATATCCTGGATTTTTTTTATCTATCAGATGCATTTGAATTTATAATGATTTTAAAATTATAGTTCTTTTCTATCACAAGTTAGGAAGTTATTCCGCCTCTGCTGCTGAAAAAAAGGAATTTTTGTTTTGGTTTTAATAATAATAAAAAAAACCCAACTAAATCTTAATTTTAAAGTACCCGAAAGTGGAATTCTGACAATCAGGATCGCTGAAAATCTAACGCAGACTCTTACTTTACTGGTTAGGTTGGAGATCTTTTAAATCGCATACTGTTTAAACTAAATAATTTTGAAATGAAAAAAAAACCTAATAAAAGAGAATAATCAAATTTATCATTAAAGTCAGACTACTTATTTAGTTATTATTAATGTCTCATTTTGAAGCAACACGAGTTTTTCTATTGTTTGACAAAAAAAAAAAAGTCTAAGAATTCCAGACCAAGAAAGAGATGCCTTGATTTTTCATAAAAAGTCTTTTGAATGCTACGACTTTGCCCATTTACAAAGCTTTTTTTAAAAGCTAACCGTCCCCCCATTTTTTTTTTTTTTTTGGTTTAGATGTTAATCATGGGTTGGTTCCTACCTCGATTAGCAATAATGTTTCTGTTAAATATCGTCTTTGTACTGTTAATGTTGATACTTGTGAGATATTTAAACAAATGATATGATCTATGATGAACTAAATTTCTATCATTTTCAGTTTTATGAAGTCTGCTCCTGTTTAAATAATTGAGCTCAGCTAATCACTTAATAGAATAATATCAACAAAATAATTATTAATTGAAGTCAATTATTAGGGAAAGTTAAAATTCTCCCCTGTTTATTTAATTTATTATCGTTGAATACAAAACTTACCCATCTTTATTTGGTTCATCTTTTATTTAGAGATAAAAGATATAATAAACAGAGACATAATTCACAATGTATGGCAATTTTAATGAATAAAGAGAATGTTTAATTTAGTATATCTGATATTTTAACAGTTAAACATTAGTTCAGCATATTAAGAGCAAAATCTGGGCTGGGTAAATGAAATTAATCCACTGGAATAAATAGCATTTGAATAACATTTTTCGAATGTATTATGCCAGAAAATATATTCATAAATTTTTAAAGTGGATACATATTTGTGGAATGTTATTTATTATGTAAATTAAAAAGTATATTTACATTAAGAAATATAGTAAAGAAGACAACATTAAGAAACATAGTAAAAGTATTTTCGATCTATTATCTATCCAAATTTTCCGGCGATTATGTTCACGAATTGTATTTACTTTTAGCAGTTATTTAAGAAAAGATAGTCACTGAAATATTTGAATGATTGTGAACAAATAGAGATTATGATTGCCAGAAGTGGAAAATTTACCGTAATTGATACCTTTTAAAGTAATGTGCTCGTTTAAATATACATTGAACCTTTTTAAATTTTATTTAAATTTGATTTTAACTGAGTGCAAGTATGTTTTTAGGATTTTTTAAAAATATTTTAATGTGATTGTTTTTATAAAGCAAACACATCAAAGGTCTTCTAATGATGCATTCTTCAAAGCGGTTGTAGTTGTTGTTGCTGATGCTTATCCTCCTTGGATTGAACACCGATTCATACCAAATCCTTATCGGGGAAAGAGGAGTGAGTGCAGTAGTTTCTGAGGGTAAAGAACCCTGAGCACCCGAGGGCAGAAGTCTGACTTTAGCTCATATGAAGATGACACTCACATACTTGTTTGCACAAACGCCTTTTTCAATGGGACTCTTTCACACTCTTCACACATAGAACACAGGGTAAAGAACAACCATGTCCGAACCAGGACTCGAACCCGGGACCCTATAACACGGAGAAGACGCGCTACCCCTAAGCCAGGACGCCGGAATTCTTCAAAGCAGCATCAAAGGAGTGAAATTTTATTTTAAAACATCCAAGAGAAGTAGGAACAACTATGTAACACCGAAACCTCCTTGGTTGGTTGAAGGAGAGCGAAACGATCATAAAAAATGAATCGGCAATATTTTGCATTCAGATAGTAAGTCCACATAAAGGTACTGTATTCGCAGAATGCGTCATATTTATTCCATAAGGTGCCGATGGAAATTCCCATTGATTTTATGATATGGTATACCTGTCTGGTTGAATGCTATTCCGCACACAATTATTCCGTTGTCGTTATTTCATCTACACTCAAGACGCATACTCACCATCCAGGCATTCATAAATGATGCCTGCTCGCATTCTAAATATAAGATATTAATAGGGAAATCCTGTCACAAATAGCACCCTCTAATTCCTGCGATTTATGTTTACGGTTATATATTCCCAAGTGATTTTGGCTTACTTTTGTTATCAGAAATCTTCTTTGAAAATTTATAAAATATATGTTGCTCAATAGATTGGAATTAGGCCAGTTGTATATAATAAATTACGTTCGCTTATATACATTTGGGAATAGTGGATCTAATTTTATCTCGAGGTCAAATGAATTTACCTTCATCTTCTGTTTTGCCAACAGGAATTTATTATTTTGTTATTATTATTATTATGTTATTCCACGGGTACTTCAAAGAATATAATTACTGATTAAAAATAACTACTCAGAACAAAGTTATATCTTAGTTATTATGCGTACATTAAAAATGTTAAATATTATTAAAATGTCAAATACGAAAAATGCAACAATCTGACTTTGTACATTTCATACGTCTTACATCTTTTAGAGCCGGCGTCCTGGCATAGGGGTAGCGCTTCTTCCCCGTGATCTGGGCGTCCTGGGTTCGAGTCCCAGTTCGGGCATGGTTGTTCTTCAACTGTTCTATATGTGAAATGCGTGAATGTGCCCCCCTGTAAAAAGGGGTTGTGCAAGCGAATGTGATGCGTGAGTAGCTAAGACGTACTCTTGGCCCTAGTTGGCGCTACTGAAAACAAGAGACACTCCCTTGGCTTAAAATCTCTGACTTCGTCAGCGAGCTTGTCTATGGCAAGTGCCATTATAAACAACAACATCTTTTAGAGGTTGTTGTAATGACACAAGTGAATAATTCGAAAACTAAATTTTTTGTTTGTTTGGGGCGGGGGAGGACATGGGCTATTTGATATATCCTGTAAAAGGTATCCATAGATTGAAATATCTGTTAAAATGTGATCTTCTTTTAGAAAACTGAATTTTATTTTTGCAGGTTATTATGGTGACTGGTGATCATCCCATCACAGCCAAAGCTATCGCCAAAGCAGTAGGAATCATTTCAGAAGGCAATGAAACGGTTGAAGACATAGCTGATCGAATGGGTATTTCTGTTGAAGATGTCAACGCGAGGTAAGTAAAGTAAAATAGAAAACCACCATGAAAGGGTGTTGGTGAAATTAATTAGTTTCGCCAACACCAGGCCACTAGTTTAGAAATGGATTATCAAGTTTGCTCAAGACAATTTAAGCCGTAGTATTTATTTTATTTTATTTTTAAGATTTTGAAAATACCCAGGCTGTTGATAGTTAGGATTTCATGTTGCTACGACCACATTCGGCAATGCTGCGCTAAACTAGTGGGTGAAATTACAAGCAAATGTTAAACCAAAATTAGAAATAAATATTAAATTTAAATGCAAAAATGGAACAAAAAATAAAGCAATGAAGAATCCGGCCTGAAGACTTTTTCAAGGATAACTCTCAGGTAGGGATTCAAACCGGAATTTTTTCTGTGAGGGATCTGACTTTCGTCCAAGTATTGACCCCTAGTGACTCGAAAATCCCAAGAAATTGATGTTTTTGAAGATAAGAATAAATACCATGAAATCAAAGACAATAAATTACACATTAATAAGCAAAATATTATTTCAAAACTTAAATCTCAAGCAAGATTACAACAAAATTGAATCAAACCAAACTACAATAAGACCATCAAATTCATAAAACCGAAAAATATCAATAAATATAAAATATAAAGTTAAGAAAATACCAGTTGAAAGCAAATGTTAAAGTCATAAAAATGAAATGCAGCAGGTTAAGAAAATGTTTATTTTTCACACTAATATAAAATCAAGGAACCACAATTGTACCATTTCTGGTATTTAAATGAAATAAGAAACTAATTGCTATGTAAATTGAAACGTTTTGGAGTAAGGTATTGCCCTATCAAATCACAGTTGTTTGATTATTTATTGTACATCAAAAAAATTAAACGATGGCGTTTGGAAAAAAGAATATTTATAATGAATACACACCGCTTCACTTAGAAACAAGATGACAATTTATAAGAGCATACAGATAAAACATGGATGAATATAAAACCAACCATGTGCATACTCGACATCGCTAAACAATTAAAAAGAAAAAAATAGGAATAATAGGATTAACTCCTTCGCATACAAGGACGAGTCTCATTTGCGCACCGAATCACTGAATTTTTTATTTTAAATCTGAAATTAAGTAAAAATATTAAGAGATTTGAAATTCAAAGAACCTTTAGAAATGCCTCAATATCCCAAATGCCCTTAAGAATTAAAAGAATAATAAAAATCCCAAATAGTCATCTAACAGGGGGGTGTTAAGTAAATTCGTAGGTCTAGAGATTCACTTAAAAAAGCATGCCTATAAATATGAGTACTAGAAAATGAATTAATACAGGCTATCCAAAAATAGTACACCCTTTTTATTAGTTATTATTAAGTTTGAAAAACAATATTCCTAACAATTTAATAAAGTTTTTGAATGTTTTTTTTCGCTGTCTGGATTTCACATAGTACAAAAGAGATTTATTGAGATCGAAATATTTTCATTTACAGAGAATATTATATGAAATGTTATTTAATTTCAAAATTACAATCCCAATCGATTTTCAAAGCTGAATTATCATAACTGAATAGATATTTTCCTCGTTACGATGCAACTTTGTCCATATTTAATCGATCTCAAATGTTTCCACCCATGCAACGAGAGTCCATTCTGAGAGGCAACATTCGAATATGTTTCTCAGAGAAAGCTGGGAAAATATTTACGGATCAATTTGCAGGGGCATTAACCATTATCGGAGAGCAGATCCATATTCAGGCTTAGCAAATTTGTATTATCAGCGACGAGTAGAGCTGACATTAAATGAATCATCGATGATATCTATCGCGAGCAGTGCTCTGTAAATGCGTAAAGTAAGCGATTCGTCATCATTAACATGCCATGATATCTCTGAAATTGTGAATTATCAATCAGTTATCAATGGAGGTGAGAAAAGGAAATGGAAAGTGAAATACTTTTTTTATTTTCTCGTATACGAAGTATTTAATCGTCAAAAAATTCGAGTTTGAGATTTTAAGGAATATTTATGTTTCAGACCTCTTTGAGATCAGGAAACAATTTTTTTGGAAAATGTCCTTCTGTCTGTCTATCTGTGGCAAAAATAACTCAAAAACGCTTTGAGCTAGATGGCTGAAATTTTGTATACGGCCTTGACACCTAATCTTCAGATTTCTATCGAATTTCGAGCAAAATCCACTATTAGGAAGTCTGTCTGACTGTGCGCTATTCGAATATAAGTTAACATGACAACTATAAAACGAGGGGAGCTAAATAGATAAAATTCGGCACATCAATATATCTAAAAGCGCATTTTTGGCACTTTGCCAGTCTTGCTGCGTGTGAATATGATAATTCAGAAATGCTTTGAGCTAAATCGAATGAAATTTGGTGTATAGACTTACGACCAATTTGGAGAATTTTGCACATTTTCAACGGAAGCCATTCATAGAAAGTCGGTTTGACTGGTTATTTGAGGGCAAAAGAAATTTAGTAATTGTAAAATGCAAAAAGCTAGATTGATAAAACGTGGAAGAGATTTAAGATTTAACATATGGATTCCTATAAAATTCGGAATCAAATTAATCAAACAGTTGATCATGTATCGATTTGTACTTTCGCATGCATATGAACGCAATAACTTATAAATCAATTACTTTAATATAACATGTGATCTTGTAATTACAACAGTAGTTCCATGTCAAATTTTGATTTCTATAGACTGGTAAAAAAGAAGCAAATGCATGCATATTCTGTAAAATGCTAGATTCACGTCAAAGATTTATATTTCATAACTAGTGTTTGCAAATGTCATGCAAGATATTCGCGACTTTATCCAAAATGTATAATTTTATATAGTGAAAAAGACATGAGATTTTTATTGAATAGCACGCTGAAAAGTTTCGTAGAGACCACTACTGCTTTCGAAGAAAGGGGCAAACATATTTTTTTTTTAGCCAAAAATAAAATGATAAAAACAGTTTTTAATTCAGAAAGAGAAATGCTTTAAAAAAATATATATATTTCATACTAGATTTTATAAAATTTATTTATAATGCAAGACAGGGAGAAAAACTAGCAACAACATCTTACAATCTGTTCTTTTGACCCCCATCAGTTAATTAGAGGCCTTCTTTCCAATGGGTTCAAAAGTTTCAATTTTTTATTGATGTCTAGGATAACCAAAAAAACGTAGAGCCGATGCCCAAAGAGTAATTATAAATAAGAAAATAAAAATGAGTATCACAGAGAGAAATTTTTATGAAGCTGCCGATCAATGCGAACCAAGAAATGAAAATTTGTTTCTGCGTTTTTATAGCCTGTAGTTACTGAATTACGTATTAGTTACTGAATACGTAATTCAGATAATGAATTTCTCGATCTACTTGATTAAATTTATGTGTTAAAAATACTAAAATTATGCTTCTTTTATTTCTCATAGGGCAGGCAATAATAAGTTGTTTTATTATTATCCGATTTTTAATATGTTGGGTATTTAGACACTTAGTTTGTAAGAAATAATTGCATAGAGATTATCATGATGTCCAATTTATGCTATAGATTCAGAAGATTATTTTTATTTGTAATAGTTAGGACCTTTTTTTTCTATCCTTATAATTTATAACGCGATAAAATGGCAACTGTGAGGTGGCATGCTTTAATGCCAGCCACATATCTGGATTTGAATACATGATGACCGATTTAGGGTCGCCCATATGCGAATTTTATTGTCTTGTCTCATGTATAGAATTCCTATAAAATACGTCTTCATATGTATTTCATAGGAACATACGCTGGAAGAAATAAACGTGTTGCAGTTATTTAGTGACATGAAATAAATTTATATTTCTTTAATTAATTTACATTAATACTAATCTTGTCATTTTCAAATTTGACACTTCATTGTCAAAATCAATGTGACGAATAATTTAATTAAGCGTCAAACTGTTTATCTTAATTTAATCATGCTTTAAAGACGAAAAATAAGACAGTGGTAACTCGATGTAAATGCCTTTACCAGTGACAGGAAGGAAGTGAAAGGCGAAACTGAAAGGGCGGCGAAATATTCTCAGGAACTAATTTCCTTCTTACAAAAAAATGGGCAGAAAAAGTTTAAGCAAGTTAAAATATCGATCTTAGGAAAGAAAAACCATTTTGGAAATATTGCAGTCAAGATTTAATGCTTATCATTTGATTTTAATTAAACTCGTGTAAAGTAATAAAACAATTTAGAAATTAAAAAAATGGAATTCTTATAAAATAAAAAGAAAAGAATTCTTATCCGAAACTGATGTAAAGATAAGATAGAATGAAAGTTAGGAAAAATTCTGGAATTCTATCTTCATAACAGAGTTGTTAAGAGTTGTTTTCTTCATTATGAAAAATTTAAACGAATTTAAATGGGAGAAGAACCAAATCTATTTAAATAATTTTATTATCACCGTTGATAGTTGCTTTCTTACCAAATGTGTTTTTTTTAAATGGTTTAACAAACATTTCTATACAAAATGAATTTAACCTAATCTGTTAAACGAAAAGGGGTCATTGAACCATCTATATGGATCATAAAATACTATAGAAGCCTGTCCTCTATTCACCTCTCGCAGGTTAATAGCATTAAAATAAATATGCTACAAATCGCAAAATATATAGAAATTTGAAATTAATTTTTTTCTGAAAATTTAAAATTTTTAAAAGTTATAAAGTTTGCAAAATAAACAACAACCCTATTCTATCATTCGAAAGTTGAGGGAACGAATGAGTTTTTGATAAATTTGACAGATTATAGCAAAAAAGATGTTTGTGATATTCAATATTAAAGATTTTGGAGAAATTTGGATGTTGCGTTTCGCCAAGATTTTGGCGAGTGTAGCTTGACTTTAAAATCCAGGTGAAAAGGGTATTATTCTATAATCTTTTTCTTAATATTTCAAAATATTGTCTTATTCTACTTGTAAATATGAGCTTATTCTACGTATTTGCCCTCAATAATACATGTTCAGATACTTTTCTGACCACATGAGCACCATCAGATGTCCCTATACATTCATAGACTTTTTGTTAGTGAGATATGGTATGTGCTAGAGCGAAAGTAAGCATTTTCCATTTGAGCAGTATTTGAGAAAAACAATGTAAAAATGATTCTGAATCCTGAAAGATAAAAATATGAACATACACGGGCATACATTTCGTGTATGTATATTTATGGTCAGAACTAATTCTTGACTACAAAGCGAATTCAAAGTTTATACAATAGGAGATCGCGTAGCAACCACACGTTATAAGTTTTTCTGGTTGACCTTTTTTTTTTTTTTTTTTTAATATTTTTTTAGGGAAGCGAAAGCTGCTGTTGTACATGGTTCCGAGCTACGTGACATGACTGCAGCCGATCTGGACATGCTTTTGACTCAGCACACCGAAATCGTGTTTGCCAGGACATCCCCTCAGCAGAAGTTGATCATCGTGGAAGGATGCCAGAGACAAGGACACATAGTGGCGGTCACAGGCGACGGTGTCAATGATTCTCCAGCGTTGAAGAAAGCTGATATAGGTAAGGGTTTAAAGCAGAGCAAAAATCACGAACATAAAATATTGCTAATTATTGGTTAGTATATTCAAATAAGATAAATGAATATTCTATCTGAAATGACTAAGCCTTAGTGAGTATCAGAAAGATCAATTAGATCTCAAAATTTTTCCATTTTTGAACTATTTCGAAAATTTTCAGAGCTCCATCTCACTTCTACATATTTCGATGACTCCCGAAGCAAATTAAATAATGAAATAAAGTATTAATAAATGCCGATAATATCAATAAATGCTAGAATTATATTGTACAATATTGCAGCATTTTGAACAATGAATCAAATTATACTGAGGGTATAGTTCTGTATAATTTTATATTTGGGAAACTTGTGCTACTTTGGAAAAACATCAACGAAATTAATTTAAAATAAATATTCTTCAAATTTAAGCATTTAGAAAGCAAACTAGAAATAAAATCACAAATTCTTTTTTAAAAGAAAATTTTAAATAAAGTAATTTCTCTTTTTCTATTCATTCGAAGATGAGGTCTGTTAGTTCTTTGATCGCATATAGAGTGCACTTCTTTTCCTTATTTCTTCTCACTAGCTAGAAAGTTATTTGTCACTCTAAGGTTGATGTAAAAGGAGGTGAAAGTGAAACAACATGCTAAGTAGTTCGAAATTAAGTAGATAAATTACCTAACTAAAGTAAAATGAAATTATTATACCTTAGTGTACTACTATTGTATTAACCTGCACAAAAAAAGCAAATTATACTGTTCCTGTATTCGTACTATTCATAAGAAAAAAATAACAATTAAATATTTCCAGTTAAGGTGATAACCAGATTTAATTCTCTCATTATATTAAAAAAAGCGAAACAAGCTGTTACTTTCCAACTTGCTACTAAAGAAAACGTCAAAGCTTATACAACATTAACCATTGTTCCAGATCATTTTCACATGTTTTTTTTTTATTTATATCAACATAAAAAATAATTTTAAGTATGCAATTATTTCCTAACACATAAACGAAGGAAAAAAAATCATTATTATAATCATTCTTATCTGAAATAAAGAAAACAACATGATTAACATAATTATTTTTTAAGCGCCTCCAGAAATATTGCGAGTTTTGGATAACCCTCCCTGTTTATGAGCTCATTCTTGGCGGGAAGTATTCTCCCTCCACCCCCTCTTTCTGCGTCAATAAAAATGAAATCGTCGCCTGCACTTGACAGCACTTTCTTCACAGCTGTTGAATTATTCAAGGATTTCTATCGGAGCTTTAATCTCTATTTATGTTCATAACCAGAAGATGACCATTAGTTTGCGTTTGAGAAGCTTCTTTGTTGCTTGGGTTCATGTGGGACGCAATGAGCCGTTGTCAGATAAATATGTGTTTTAATTCGTATTGTTTTCTACTTCTTTGAAAGAATTTAATTTAAAATGTCTTGTTACTCTATTTTATATGAGGTCAAATGTTGTTTTCTAAAGGATGGCTTAAATAAGTTTAAATAGTTGTTTTGGAATTAAAATTATAAATTAAACAGCCTGTTGCACAATATTGGACAATAATGTGCGATACTATATTGTTCGATATTCAACGATATTATACAATATTATAAATATTGTTTAATATCAGATGATTTTGTATAATCTATGTGTGCTGCTATGGAGTATATATATATATATGCTAATTTATATACATTACTTTTCTTAGCATGATTTATTGTTGTAATACTTTGAAGCTTCAAGAAGAATATTTTTGCTATCATAAAAAAGCATTCTCATTTATATTTACCACTTTGACATACACTTAGTTGCATAAATCAAAAAAATTAATAATGTTGTAATGAATTAAAAAAACCTCTTTAATTAAACTACTTTCGCCCAAAATATAAGAAGAATAAATTTAAATTTAGGTGAAATATAATGTAAACAAATATTGAAAATTTTATATGAGATATAGTTTTAGTTCGCCTTACAATGAAAGTTCGAAAATAAAGTATGATACAAACATTAATTGTAGCCAAGGAAATCAATGGCAACATCGTCAGACAGAAAGAAAATTAACAATACTACTTCATATCATGAAACGCTATTCAGTGTCTTCAAATCCATGTTAAGATACTAAGACTAATAGCAGAAAAAAGGGAAAATAAACCAAGCATTGAAAAAAAAATTCAAACTGACTGTGTAGTACTCAAGATGCTTTCAAATTCACGTTAAGAGAGCCTTAATGCGCTTTGAATAAGAAGGCATGAAAAACAAAAACCTTACGTGTCCTCTAGAACCTTTAAAGAACCTTCAGATCTGTCTATTAACTAATGTATCCAAAATAAATCAATATATATATATATATATTATATCAATAAAAAAAAATTATCAAAATTCATTGATATCATCCGTATGGGGAGTTGGGAAAACGAAAAGTTATAAAAAAAGTGACGAAACCCTATTGATTTTTCATCAACTTTACACATTTTCTCTATACGTTTATCACAGTGTATGCAAAATTTTTAAATAATCAAGATATTTTAATACCAGAAATATTCTCTTAAATGTCTTTTAATTTTTGTTACTTTCTATTCTCTTTCCACCCGTTCTTTCGTAACAAATGGTATTCCAGTTTTGGACAAATATAGAAAAAGATATTTATAGTTTTGAAAAAATGTGAATAACATAATATCATTTTTGTGCGCTGTTCAATAAATCGATATCTTACATTTTATTTCAGAAATAGTGAAAAACTAAATCTTTTTTTAACCATTAGGATTTAACTTTTTTGGAACAATGTTGTATTTTCTGAGCCCCATTTGTGAATTTCTCTTTCAGGTGTCGCCATGGGCATAGCCGGTAGTGATGTGAGCAAACAAGCTGCTGATATGATTCTCTTGGACGATAACTTCGCTTCCATCGTCACTGGAGTAGAAGAAGGTAAGAAATGTCAGAGAAGAGCTTATAGAAATTCTTAGAGCTTAAAGAAAATTATATTTAAAAGTTTCAGTATTTAGGGTGCAATTTCTTTTACTCTGTCCAGATTTGTGAAAAGAAGAAAATCTGAGATTCATTTGCATTATGTCGCATCAACATGAAAAGGAAAAGTAAAATATAAAATGCTCAAATCAGTTTAATATCGATAGCATAAAAAAGATGGCGTAATGTGTAGAAACTCTTTTCGATGCAGACTGTTACTGCTATGTGACATTTTTCAACTCTTATTGAATTCTGTAGATAAATAAAGAAATGTCATCCAGTTTGACGAAAAATGCTTTTTTGACGCCTTAGAGTCAATGACTTCTTAAATTCTAAGACATTACTGTAATAATTTGCAGTTAGTCGGTATAGAGAGGTGAAAAAATGAATATAATTCAATTTGGAAATGAAATTCTTAAATAATTTGATTTCAAAATTGAATACATTAATCAAAACTCATAATCTGGTACGGGATTACTATCATTTCCACAATTGGGTCACTTTTTTGAAAAGCAATCTACAGCAGATGTTCATGACGGGATTTACAAAATGAAAGTTTACCAAATGAAATTTTAAGCAGCAAAAGCTTATACAAGATACAGCTCTAATTTTTATAAGTATATGAATAAAATTGTTACTTCAGTAACATTCTGCAGGCAACAGAATTAACAGTTGACATTTGCCCATTTCTTGGCCTCTTCAATCAAAAGTTTCAAAGGAAACTTTAATTTACCAACGCAGATAATAAATGTAAGCTGTAGATATATCTAGAGTAAAAATACCAATGAATGTAAAAAAATTCTGAAACAAAATTTTCATTTTCAAAATATATTGAGAATAATATGATCAAAAAAGTATTAAAGAAAAAATATTCTAATTAAAAACTTAAAATTAAAATTTATATTTTTTTTTATTGAATTACATATACAGTATAAAAAGAAGCCTCAAAATTAGATGTTTGTAAGACAAAACATAAAGAAAACATAAACATTTTTCTAGCGGTACATAGTAGCTTCTAATAGAAATAGAAGTAGCTGTCTGATGATGGTGTTCTTGCAAACTTTGGATGAATCTATTTCCACGAAAACAAAGCATCCAGTTGTACTACATTATTTTAATCCATCCTTGTCTATCATTTATTTCATTGCAGGTCGTCTGATTTTCGACAACTTGAAGAAATCGATCGCTTATACCCTGACGAGTAACATCCCAGAAATCTCTCCGTTCCTGCTGTTCATCCTGGCCGATGTTCCCCTCCCACTCGGCACCGTCACCATCCTCTGCATCGATCTCGGCACTGACATGGTAAATACAGAGTAAACCTTTTTCACTCAGCCAGGCCTTTCTTTTGTTATCCCTCAAAATTCCCGAATTAATGCAAAAGTTTATCCACCACCATAAGACAGATTGCAAGACATCAGCTACAATATTTTCTTCATGTGCTATTTATGAATATTTGTTGTGTGGTTGTTGTTGCTACTGCTTATCCTCAAAAGATCTGACATATGTCAGATCAGCTTCAGTAGGTTGTTGATCAACAAAGGGGATAAAGGATAATAAGGTGATTGGATGTTAAGTCGTCCTTAGAAAGTCCGATACAACTCAGAATGTGATTCGGTGAAGCTGGATGGACACAGTATTTTTTTATAAGTGGGATGGATTTTTCTATTCTTTCAAATTAAAGATACTTAAGGTGGCAGCAACCAGAACAGTCTGAGAGCCACGATCACATTTGATTTCCAGAAGAGTGCCAGGATATGTTCCCCTGTACCACTGGTGCACAGGTGGAATACGCCACATTAAAATGAGCTTATATCTTGCATTTAGGTATAGTTCTTGATAAGTAGGCGAAGAACCAGAGGCCGTTCATTCTCAGAATGAACGGTCGCTGATGTTTACGTGTGATGGGATCCATTGGAGGTGGAAGTCTTCCTCAGATCTTCCTCAGTTTGAGCAGAATAGATACGCTCAAATCTCATAGATCTCACAGAACCACAAATTGGTGATTATAATACAGTTTTGTCTTAGATATCTAGATAAATCCATGAATTAAAGATTCACTTTGAAAGAGAAGTATGTCATCTCCTATTGGACAAAGTTCATAACCTTTTATAGCACCTGAGGTGGATTTACGAATTAACTATAATGCATTCAAATTAGGATATATAGCAGGAAGAATTCAAAAGGAAAATGAACCATATTTGTAGAGAGAAATCTCCAACAGCCTGCCCCATTACAATGAGCAATTCCTTGCTGATATGCATGTCGCTCTGCCAGTTCTGGAATAAGGCTGGTTTTATGCAATGGATATTTGTAGTCCTTAAAAATATTCATTAATAAATAAAAAACGTTTTATATAACATAAATTGTATCCCCACGGCATAAATTCCTTCTTACACATTTCGACCCAATATCAAACCATAATGTACGTTTGTTAAGAAAAGTATTGCAAATGTTCTTCAAACAATGTCAAACTCTTGCTTCGATGGATGAGGGGCCGTGATCACAGGCATTCATCTTCTTCACCTTTATCTCAATCTCTCAGCTTTCTATTTTTTTAAGCATTTGCCCCGGAAATAAATTTTCTCTTTCTCGTTCTTTTCCCGAGTTGTTTGAGTTAAAGAGATTTATTGCCGTTGCACTCTCTCCTTCATTGGAACCAGAGAGTGATAAATCACCGCATCAAAGAATCCGCAACAATCACGACAACAAAAAAGAGAAGTTACATCTTATTATGAATTAGGTATTTTTCAAATTTACTACCACTCTGACAGTGGCACGATTTTGAAGTATCGTTTCATAAGTTGTTAAATATAAAGAAGTATTTGAGTAGTTTCTAACGATAAATGTAACAGAAGTTCAATGTTATGATGCATTCTAGAAACTGAGAGGTAAACATTTTCTTAAAGAAAGTATGCTTCGACATCAAACAAATTTTATTTGCTTGAAGTAAAATTAATTGCTCTAAATTTGCTTACTATTTTTTTTTAATAAAGAAAAATTTTTTATAGACATTCAAAGGAAGTTGAAGAAACACTTCGATAAATATATTTTCTTCGTCAATGCAAGTTTTTTTCAGGGTTCCAAATTTTTATTAGATAAAAGCAGGTACATTTTCTTTTTAATTCACGATGTCAAAATTGGTATAGAAATGTACAAATATAAAATCAAATTAATTATCTTTGAGAAGGAAAATTTTAGTTTGTGTGGGTTATTTCATTTTTGACTAGAAGAATTTGTTATATAACTTTAACACTAGTGATATGAATACATAATAGATTTCTTCCATGTATCTCTTCTCTAATTTTCAATTGACGTATATATATATATGACCAGCGAAAGATAGATATGATTCTAAAAATGATTTTTCGGATTCAGGGAGATGTGAAACGAGCAACTTTATCTAAATATCGAGTCCCCCCGGGGGGGGCACCTCGAAATGAGGATGAGATGCTTCCGGCATGCTGGTTGGATCTCGCCACCCTGGAGGGTACACTAATAGGTGGGGGATCTGGCTCCTCCCATCGATGACGGGACGTACTTCCTTCGGGGAGGGTTGTACCGTGGCCGGTGACGGCCCTTAGGACTCAATCACAATTCCCGCCAAAGTTGCTGTTGCGGCGGTCCGGTCATTCAGCTTTATGGTTTAAATCCGTGTGCCTTCGGGCGGGTCGGAGAGTTAGATGGTTATCTAAATATTGAGATAGAATTTCTTGCAACAAAAATGCCTTCATATATAAGAAAGTAAAAAAGCGTCTGTTTTGTAATTTCATTTTAATTGCTGACTGTAAATTATCATATATACACAGTTGTTCCTCTTCACTATAAGTAAATATTGTGCCTTTTTTTCAGGTACCTGCTATATCTTTGGCCTACGAAAAAGCAGAAAGTGATATTATGAAACGGAAACCTCGAGATCCGCAAAACGATAAACTTGTGAATGAACGGTAATAATTGCTGAAATCAAATTTACTTTCCTCGTAAATGTTTACTGTGTAGTATTTTTCAGAATTATTTCTGTTTATGTTATTGCTTAATTAATTAATTTAATTTTTTAACTTAATGCAAATAATCTTATTTATTTGAAATTATGTAATATTTGCATAACATTAACTGATTCAAGTAATCTAGCTCATTATCCGTATTTATGTTCTTGCCTTGCAGGTTGATATCGATGGCATACGGGCAGATCGGCATGATGCAAGCAGCTGCTGGCTTCTTCACTTACTTTGTTATAATGGCTGAAAATGGATTCTTGCCCAGCAGCCTCTTCGGAATTCGTAAAGCTTGGGATTCTAAAGCTATTAACGATTTACCGGACACCTATGGCCAAGAATGGGTACGTCTCTTGATTTCGTTTCGGCGGTATTCGAGATGTTCAATTCGATTTCATTTGTTAAAATGATATCCATTTTTGAACTTTGAATTACAGTTATTGCAATCACTACGAATTACAATCAATGAACTGCGCCCACAGTCATTTGATTGCGGGTGTAGTTCATTAAGGCTGTACTGAATGCATCATTAAATGCATGAGTACTGATGTAGTAAAAAAAAAAAAAAAATCGAAATATTTTTTTAGGTTGTTGTTAGTACTTATAGTATTTATCATAGACAAGCCCGCGATTATAAGCCGTGTTTTTAGCGTCTCTTGTTTCAGTAGCGCCATTTAGGGTCAAGAGTACGTATTCATGCGTCACAGCCCTTTTCACGGGGCGAACTTCATTCGTACATTTCATTCACTCATCCACAGATCGTAAGATTAGACCTGAATCAGAGAACGATCACCTCTGATCCAGTACCCCCCCCCTCGTGGTATTGTCTCGACTTTGTGGCTACGACAGATTTATACGTGCACCAGTCACCATATACACAGAGAGTCTTCGGCCGGTGAATTTCGAACTCACATCCCGAGGGATGCAAAATCCAACTCCCTACCAACCAGGATATCTCGCCCTACATTTTTTTTTTATAAAGCGCATAAATGCCATCTAGTAACTGACAACTTGGGAGTAATTACGCTTTTAATTTCAAAGAATGTATGGAAGTGCGAGAAGATCCAGTTTGAATTTTAAGAGACTTAAGTAAATAATTTGAAAACTCATTTAATATGGGACAGACCATTAAATTAAATGGAAGAGAAACAATCATCTATATACTCAAGTATGACAAAGATAAGGGATGATAAGTGAGTGTTTAGCAGTGCAAGCGACCAATATTTTTTATCAGAATTAATTTCAAGTAATCAGAGTGATGAGAAAGACAGCTAACTATTCTCAAAACGAAACTGAAATTTTTATCCTTAATTATCCTATATCCTTAATTAATATTCTTTAGGATTTTAGGAGTATCAAATTCCTCCAACAGGCATTGAAATATTTATTTCTAATAAATAAATTGGCTTAAATTATTTTGCATGCTCAATTCCAAGCATAAGAAAGAAATTAATCAGATTTATTTTTTATCTTATAAAATTGTTAATGTAAAAAAAGATAAAAAGGTAATAACTTTGTTCATTGGAAGTATCATTTGAAAATATAACAAGTGAAAAGTATCAGTATCAAATTGAAATTAATTATTTGTTATATAATTATTGTTAATTTTCTTTTCAACAAATGTATTTCTAACTCTATCTGAATAAAAAGATAAAGATAATACTAAAAAAATAATTCAGTTTTATTTATAAAATATTATACGAATAAAATCATTTGATGTGTTTAGAATTATATTCACAGGTGAGAAACAACAGAATGAAGAGAAAAATATAATTTAATTGTATTCACAAAATACAGTAAATATAACGAAATTTTATTTATCAAAAGTAATTTAAATAACTATTTTTCTAACATTTTTCTTCTTTAGATTTCCAACTTTGGTTTTACAAAGCGTCCCCCACCTCCCTAGTATTCATATGTAGTATCAAAGTTTGCAGAAATGTTTTTATCGGTAAATTTTACTTTCAAAAAGATAGCTTAAAACAACATATTGTTTGACAACGGATTCTAAGACCCACCGCGCTTTTGCGCATGCGTTAGGATGGGTTTAATTCAACAAAATAGGGGTGAGAGGAAAGATGAAAGGAGGAGATGTTTACATTTAACAATAAAATAAACTCGGATTACCCGCGAACTGAATTAAATAAAATAATACGATATTCACATGTACGTGAAAAAAATTGAACAAAAAAAAGTATTTAATGGGGCGAAAATCAAGGTCAACGAAGAATTCCGGAAGTGCGCTCATCCTTCCACGTCTCTCCCCTTAATGAAATAGAATCGTCAAAAAGTGGTCGTCTCAAAATACTGAAAAGAACAGTATAATATCTTCTACAAAGATTAATAAGAATAATGGAATACTAAAGCTAGTTATATTTGAAAGGATAAGTATAATACCTTCATTTTATTTACAAATGAAAGCAAGATTAATGATATTCAAAAAGTAACAGGACTTTTCCTATAATTTTCTCTAAATATAGAGTATAAAAATATCAATAAAAAATAGAAAAAATAAGATTTTTGTTAGGAAAAATAATTTAACGATTATTTGTGCATTTTTTATTATTTAATTTTTAAACAATTCTGCAAACACCGTTCCATCCTACAACTTTCATCTGTGAGCTTTAAATTCAGAAAAATGTTATTCAACGATTGACTTTCCATCCGACCGTCCCTACGGTTGCGGAATCGTCAAGGGGTTGAAGTAGACCAACCCAAATGTATCTCTCCCTTCCATTTCAATTTTCTTGTCAATCCTCTTTCTTTCATCAGCTGTAGGTGGGGGATTCCGTTTCCAAACTCTCGGATCAACAAAACAAGTGGCATCGACCGTCGATACTTTTCTAAAAATAGTTCCCCCTCTGTCAATGGGAGATAGCGAGAGTTCCACAAACCTGACAGAATCTATAGATTCCCTTTCCCTCTCCTCTGCTTTGCATCTCGCCTCTCATCGAACTGAATCTGCTGACTACTGAATGATAAGAAGCTGTTTTACGCAAAAATCGCTGTTTTGAAAGTGACGTTCAACCCACGTTTTCTGCATTTCCTATTGGGTTTAGAATCAGAACTATACTTGATGTTAGACGAGGCATCGATTTTTCATTTTTTCCCTTACATTGTATTATAGCATACATTGACATTTTAGTTTTTTGAATATTTAAACTAAGCATCAGTTTGATATCTAAAATATTGTAAATTCTTTTTCGTAATATGATTATTGATTAAACCAGCGGGAGTGGTTTATCGATCCCAATAGTTTCTCGCGTACGCTCAAAGAAAGGTGTTATCCCAAAGAATGCATTGCATTGTAGTGATGTACAATAGTTACAAATTATTAAAATTTGGCTGGAATTTGGCATTTTTATTGAATCTGTCGTATGATCCTTGGCGAGTTTCTTAGTGATTAATCCTTGGCACGCAATTAATAATTATCCCAGCGGGAGTGGTTTTTCGATCCCAATAGTTTCTCTCGTACACTCAAACAAAGGTGTTATCCCAAAGAATGCATTGCATTGTAATGATGTACAATAGTTACAAATTATTAAAATTTGGCTGGAATTTAGCATTTTTATTGAATCTGTCGTATGATCCTTGGCGAGTTTCTTAGTGATTAATCCTTGGCACGCAATTAATAATTATCCCAGCGGGAGTGGTTTATCGATCCCAATAGTTTCTCTCGTACACTCAAAGAAAGGTGTTATCCCAAAGAATGCATTGCATTGTAATGATGTACAATAGTTACAAACTATTAAACTGAGGCATGAATTTAGCATTTTTCTTGAATCAGCCGTATGATCCTTTGCGAGTTTCCTAGCAATTAATCAATGACGAGCAGTTAATAGCACAGGAAAATCGAATTTGTGTTTTAGATGTATTTACCCCAACTGATTGAAACAAAATTTTGACTCAGTACTACACTTGTAGTCACAAAAATCACTTGATAATTTTTATATATTTAAGTCCTTTCTTTTTTGAGTTATTTCTGTTACATATTTTTGATGGTATATACCAACAGATAGTCATTCTCTTGTTGGATTTAACTCAAAATTTGATGTCTACATTTTAAATGTTAAATCTGTGTATTGAATTTTTTTTGTCTAGCTCTCTTAGCTTTGTAGTTAGCGTTTTAACTTATATTTGAACAGTCGGACAGATAGGCTTACTAGAAACAGAATTTGCTCAAAATTTGATAACAATGCACACATTTGCTGTAAATACATATACCAAATTTCATCCATCTCGCTCAAAGATATCTTTGAGCAATGTGTGTCGCAAACAGACAGAGTGTCGTACACACATACATAATGCTAAAAATGTGCTAACTCAAGGAGGTTTGAAATGCGGATATTTGTCAAAATTTTAGGTTCGAATTTTTCGACGAGTATATACTTTGTATAAGAGAAAGTTAAAAGGAGATTCGGACCTCCGGCTTGAAATGCCATTGCATGATAATATATTTGGCTTGATTCGTCTGCTTTTATGCTATTTTTGGAAATTTATTCTTCATTGTATGAAAGATAGTCAGTACAAAAAAATGCAATTGATATCATCACAGCGCACGTTTGTATATCCCTTAACTAATACAGTGCAGATTTTCCGTTCAGGTGTTAAAAGGGATCGTCTAATGTACGGTGATCATTGATTGATCTTTTCGACATAGTACATCGTATTCTTAAATTAACAGCAAATTTGCGACATTACAGGTTATTCCACCCTTCGCAGAGAATTTCTTTACCTTTACCTTTTCTTTAATAAATAAATCTAAAGAGCCAAATTAAGTATTGACTGGGTGGAGTAATATACTATTTTGCTAATCACAATGGAGGTGCGTATGTGGCCTATAGAGAACGAGATAGACAAAAGGCAATAGCATTCTTTCGTTGATATGTCCATTGTATCCAAAGGCTAGAGTGATGGTCTGCTAATTGCCTCACGAGTGAAAGCAAGTTGATAAAGGAAATCTTGTGAACTTAACTTGGTTGAATGTTTGTAATATGAACAAGGATCAGGGCATGTGCTCCTGTATCAGATATTTGTGTTTAAGAAGGAAATCTTTCGAGAATGTATGTAGATGGACACCGCCTGAAATCGCACTGTTTAAGTTCGTCATTAAGTTCGACATAATATAATGCTATTGCTTTATCTACTGATAAGGGAATTGTTAGATTGGAAGGTATTTTTAGATTTATAAAGAGGAATTAAAGAGAGGCATTTAATGGTTTCTTAGGATGGAAATATGAAGAGTTTCACATTTGTATACCTTATACAAAAGCGATGAAATGCAAAAACATATCTACATGAACATTTATTATCTAAATATTTAAAGGTTAAATAGAAAATTCCAGATATTTTTGTAGAAGCTGTTAAAAGCAATCATATTATTGTAAAAAATTCCCATCATGGAACAATAAATTACCTAATCAGTTTGTTGTTATTAAGATGTAAAATTATTAAATTATCTAAAGAATCAACGAAATTACCCTCAAAATCTAAAATTGATGAATAGTTTGTGCAAGGAGCATAATCTTCGAACTGTTCACAATTATGATTCATTAACAAGGTAAAGAGGTTCATTAACAATTAACCACTTTATATATTGCCACTTGGGAAGATCTGACTTAAAAACATTTTCGGTAAACTTCAATTAACAACGAAAGAATCTCATCTAATGCTTTGCTGTGAATTGTTTATTCCAATCGGTTTGCTCTTAATTGTGTTATATTTAAAAAATTAGTATATCACAGAATAATTTCCTGTAATTTTCTGACCCTTAAATCTTTTTCTTTAGACTTACCACGACAGGAAAGTTCTGGAATACACTTGCCATACTGCTTTCTTCGTCTCCATTGTGATTGTGCAGTGGGCCGATCTCATCATTTGCAAAACGAGAAGGAATTCTCTCATTCATCAAGGAATGACGTAAGTATACCTCGAGAGGCACATACATACATAATATTAATAAAAAATAGTGCTAATAAATTTAAATTTGATTTAGTTATTTTAAATGTTCTTTAAAACATTTAATATTGCTTGTTTAGTAAAACGAATTAATTGTTCGTACAGCAAAATACCATATCGTTAGGTCAGTCACTATGATTGAATTCCGTTCTCTTTGCTTTTATAAACTATCTCTTAGAAAAAAAGTGGACATGTATTTAAATTCTTTAGTTTGAAATATTAGTTCTCTAAAATTAGCTCATTTTTCCAACGTAGTCACTCGTACCTTAATAAGGAGAGAAAGGAATTTTTAATCTTTGATTAAAGACTTCAATCGTTGTTTTCAGCGTTTACACATGTTGATAAGTTAATTATAAGAAAAAATATAAGAGTTATCGGGTTTTTAATATATATATATATATATATATATATATATATATATATATATATATATATATATATATATATATATGTAATGATATTTTAAACTCTTAATTTAATCCAAATTAATTTCCAAGATTTTATCTTAATTTAGCCCAGCGTAACTTCATTCTAAAAATATTCTCTTATTTCGTGATCCAATTCCACTTTCGGTTTAATTTAATTCCTTTGTAAAAATAATGCGCCATCAGTATAGGATCAAATGAAAGTGATACTTTTGCCCTTGTCAAAGGTCATCATATGTATTTCATCTGCACGTGGCCGGAAATCCTATGTTATATAAGACTAGTGATCATTTGTTTCTGTCCTTTTTGCCTTCTTTCTTACTTCTGCTTTTGTGCCGCGCTGCGCCTTCTTGTAAAAAATCATGCCTGCCACTCGGAATAGAATAAAACGAAAATAAAGATACAAAGTCTCTTCACTGTTTGTTAAACCTTCTGCATTCTGATTCAACCAAAATAATGTTACATATTAATTAGCCGACAGGATTCGAAATCTATTACATATATATATATATATATATATATATATATATATATATATATATATATATATATATATATATATATATATATATATATATATATATATATATATATATATATATATATATATATATATATATATAATTCTTTCTGTGAATGTAATATTTTTAGCATTTTGTTTTTGTTCAATTCGATTTTTATCATTCTCAACATTCTTGCTTAAATAAATCATCTTCAAATCTTTCAAACAATTTTTTAGTGGAATTGAAGGAACGAGGTATTTTCTTTCTTCTGATCTCCGAAACTGAGTGCAGAGTTCAGTCGAATGGTACTTTGGGATAGAAAAAAATACACAATAGTTATTTTATTGCCATCTAAGACAGAATACTATATTTTATTTCCGGATATCTGACAAGAGAGAGAGGGGGTATTATTGGAGGTCTGGTAGGCTAATTTGAATCACTCCGTATTTGGCCTTGGGGTTCGTGCGTTGGCATAGGTATTGTACTCATCACGTCTCCACTCAGTTATCTAGAGATGGCTCTCGAGTAGTATCCAAAGTGGACATTAATTTAACAATACACAATTTTAATTCTAAAGGGTAACTCACCTACGTGAATTGTAAAATAAGCTAAAATTCTTTTTTCAGGAATCACGTCTTAAACTTCGGTTTGTTCTTCGAGACAGCCCTGGCCGCTTTCTTGTCTTATTGCCCCGGTATGGACCGTGGTCTTCGGATGTATCCTTTGAAATTCCAGTGGTGGCTGGTCGCTCTTCCTTTCTCTTTGCTCATCTTCATCTACGACGAGATCAGGCGATACATCCTCCGTCACAGACCACCGGATTCCTGGATCGAGAAGGAGACATACTACTAATCTCATACTTTTGTGATTGACTGATTCGCGATCACGAATTGTACCATTTTTTTCTTTCTCATGAACTAAATAGAGTACCACTACCAAGAACCTAAACGGTTCTGATTCATTAAATGTGAGGATCTGGACGTTGGATTTGCGGTTCTCACTTCATCACAAAGAATATCGAATCATTCACTCTATATTTGTGTTCCTCAAGGTGTAAAAAATCTCTCAGACTTCTTGTCCGATCTGTGTTCTCCAACTGCTTTATTGTTAAAATTTGATACCCAACATTTAGAATTCATTTAAAAAAAATATAGTATATTTTTAAAGCAAGTATATTTTTATAGCGAGTATATTTTTATAGCGATATTTTTAAAAGTTAGATATTTTTTACATTTAGATTTAACTATTTCAAAATGAATTTTTTTTTAAATTGAGAATGATTTATTATTTTCTTGTTAAAATTATTTGTAAAAAATAGTCATATTTTAATAATTTTTTAAGAGAAATATCCAGTGTGTAGTTTTTATTATTTATATATATTTTACTTATATATATAAATAAATATATAATTATATAAAAGTAGAAATTCTTTAATTAACTTTTGGAAATTTAAAAGCATATTTCACTTCCGAAATAAAAGTTTCAAATGACAAATTTTATGTGAAAAATGTATTTTTCGAATTTTTGATAAATAGATATTTTATTTTCATTGTGAATTTATTGTTTATAATTCTCAAAATAAAATTTTAAAATATAGTTAGAAAAACGCTCTAATGAAAAATATTTTTATAATATTTTAAAATTTATAAATGAATCTCTTTGATTTAAAAGAAAAATATATTGCTTCACTTTTCTTTGAAATGTTATTATTTGTTGGTTAAGATTTCCTCTTAAATAAAAAGAAATGATTATACTCATTTTCTTTAATATAGTACATATTTTCTTTAGTAATTTCTTTAATATAGTTACTAAAATGTCTATCAATGTTTTTTACCCTTTGTCTTTTGTGAATGTTATCAATTGAGTTTCAATAAAGAGAGATTAAACATTTTTTTTCCGACATGCATTTTCTCTCTTCTTTTCTTAAGTAACACTCGAAAGTAATGTAGCAAAATATAATAGAAAAAACTTTTAATGATTTTAAGGACATAATAAACTGCGCTAAGGAATTCGAATACATGGCAGGTTAGAAAAAAGAATTTCACAGAAAAGAATCTCAAACTCGGCAAGCGCACTTACTTGATCCGGGCGTATTCCGTTTCTAAAGTCAGACTTTAATAATTGAAGGGCAGAAAAAAGCTTTTCATTCGAAGTAATAGTTGTTGAAAAGGGATACTAAGATTTTTAGAACTTTTCTTTCTATTGTAAATGGTTCAACATTATCCCAAGGAAAGTTTTCACTGAAGATTTCGACAATTTTTTCCAAACTTATTGGCGATATTCAAATATATTTTGTGCTCCTCCCGTACCCTAATTCCGTTCTGTTTTAAAATTTTGATATGAGAGCAAATCCATGCATTACCAAAATAAAAATTATGTTTCATTTATATAGCAATTTAATTTATTTAAAGTTTTCTGTTTAAAATTTCAGTATGAAGCAATCCTAATGGGGGAAGGGGTTACAGCCACATCCTGTTCCCTATTACTATGATGCCTTTGAACTAAATATATATTAATTTTCTATTTTATATCATCAGATATGTAATAAACCAGATGGAATGGTCTCCCTAAAACTTTCCCGCATATTCTCTAAAAAAGATGGTATACTAGAGAACGCCTTGCATAGTATTGTCGTATGGAAGTTATAAAGTTATAATATATTAACTTTTGATATGGATTGAGCATTTTTACCGAATATGAGTGATCCTTGTTGAGTTATTTGGCGATTACGCAGTGGCAGGCAGCTAATAGTATCCCAAAATCGAAACTGTATTTTTTATGTGTTTTTTCTTATCGATCGAAACAAAAATTTGTTTAAAAAAGTATACTTGTAGTCTCAAAATCTCCTACCAAATTTAATATATTAACTTATTTCATTTTTGAGTTATGCCATTTATATGTTTCTGAAAATACAAACCTACAGAGACTCAACACCTCATTGGATTTGGACCAAAATTTCATAAGTGTTTATACTATAGATGTTAAATCGGTATACAGAATTTTGTTCATTTAGTTCTTCATTGTGTAGCTATCACGTTAACTTATAATCGGACAGTTAAACAAACGAACTTCCTCCGAGCAGAGTTTGCTCAAAATTTGACAGATATCTATCAACAAATTCGGCGTAAAGACTCTATACCAAATTTCATTTGTCTAGTTCAAAGCGTTTATGAGTTATCTTTGTCGCAGACAGACTAACATTTTCCAAAAATGTATTTTTAGAACTTAGGGAGGTCTAAAACATAAAAATTCATAAAAATCTCGAGTTCGAATTTTTTTCACGATTATTATACGTTATCTAAGCCTCGTATACGAGAAAGCTATAAAAGTAAAATATAATATATAATCACTAGGAGTGACATTAAAAAGCAAATCCATAATTATTTATGACAATGAATTTTTTTAGCAATATACAGCACCAGAAAATGAACCGAATTCCTTAAAATGGGAACTGAGAGAAAAGAGTCGAAGGGTTACAACAAGAAGATTTTGTAGGAAACACTTTTGTCAAAAGTTATTGTAGCATGCTCTTCACACTTCTGTAGGGGGTGTCTTCAGAGGCTTGTTTGGAAAAGGGTGTTCGACAGCTCTCATCCATCATCCGTAGGAACGACAGGATTCTACTGCACAGACGTTAAGATGCGAGGGGGGAGATTATTCTGAATAAAAGGAGGGTATTCGAATAGAGGAGAACAGTGCCGAAAAGAAAAGAAAATCTTTGGCCCTGTAGAATCGAAGTACACACATACAAAAAAATTTTTTTTTTTTTCCTTCCTTTTTATTCTATACTTCCACACAAGTACATCATTTATAACTTGTGGTCAAAAACGGGAGTGCCAATATATTATGCATATCATTTTCGAATTGTACTCATTAAATACTTTAAAGGCAATAAAAAATTGTCTTTTCTGTTTAGTTTTTCTGATTTTGTAGTCATAAAAGTATTTCAAAGAATTTTCTTTTGATTCCCACAATATACGAATAATTTATTATTAAGTACAGTTACAATAATTCACCTATAAATAAAGATGTGTCTATTGGTTACATGTGTCTATTTTTGATAAAATCAAGCAAATATAAAATAATATAAAAATTAAGTTTTTATATAATACATTTCTCGGACTTGAGTGACAAAACAGAAATAAAAGAATTGAAAATTTATGCGATATTTCAATCCACCATGATTGTGACATTCCATTTTAGAATGACTTTAGAAAGACTTATTTTAGAATATATATATATATATATATATAATGATATCCCTAAATCTAAATCAAATACTAACTAATTTCCTAAATTTAACACTATTAACTTCATTTTAGAATGTTTTCTTATTACCTGATCCAATTCCACCTTTTTTATTTAATTGATTCAACACGAACTTTGTAGAACTGCTGCATTCGTCAATTCCCATAATCCAAGCGGAGGGATAAAAAATTTTCAAGCTACGCAAATTCTTTTTAAATATACCTACTTTCCCGTCACTTTAAATCGACATATGTAAAGAAATCCCTATCAGAATCTCATAGTATATAATCATCGGGAAAATATTTCTGGCGCTCTTTTCTCTTTTCGCTCTTGTGTTGTGATTTAGATTGACGTATCTCCCGCTTCTTTTTGTACATAAATTATGCCTCTCGAGAAGGAATAAAGCGAAGTTTAAAATTCAAAGTGTTTTCTTTGTCTTTGGACACGAAACTGCTATATATATATATATATATATATATATATATATATATATATATATATATATATATATATATCACAATTAACTAGATAACAATGTCAGTAATGATAGAACTAGAATTATGCTTAACAAAAGTTAGTATCTAGTCGTCTATTTTACTGAGAGCGAAAAGAAAAATCAGAAAGAAATTATTGTGCAATTAGGAAGGAATTTATAACTATTGTAAAATCAGTGAAGCATTTTCGTCATTACCTGTAGGACTAGAAATTTATTTTACGAACTGACCACATCTGATTGAAGTGGTTATTCAGTTACAAAGAATCTGAATGATAAGTAAAGAAATGGATTAGACATATCAAGAATATGATTTTGGAATACTAAAACACAAGTAAAGATCAAATCATGGCAATGTGGATAGATTCTCTGTCAAGATGGCCCTATTATGATCGCTTGAAATAAAATTCGAATGGTGTGAGGAAACAATGTTTTATTACAGATTTGTCCTTGAAAACCAAAATCTTCAATGCACTAACTCCCAATTCTTGGTAGACTTAGGAAGATTCTAATATTAAGTCAGTTTTGAAAATCAAAATAAATGATCAAGCCCACCATTCTGGCAAGAGATGGGTTTCTAGGGTTCTATTGTAAAACGATATTGGACATTGTGAGATTTCCTTTGCCTTAAAGATGAAATTTTCACTTCTTTTTTATTTAAATATGGGAGAAAATCAATATAAATGTATATGATGGCGGTTGGTTCACTCAATATCTAGAATTCCAGAAAGCGATTAATGACAATCCTAGCCTTATGGAGGACATTTTGATATAAAAAAGTCATTAAACAAAGTTGAAGAATGATTGTACGGAATCATGTGCATGTTAACATCAAAAAATGAGTAAAGATATAGCCGGTGGAGCTAGAAAATGACTTAAATTGAGAACAACGGAGCAATAACAATGTTATGTGGGTTCTCAAATTACAGAAACTTATTTTTTAACATACTAGAGCCTCTGCCCTAACATTTATGGGCCATAGAAATATCCAGGAATGTATGGATAATTTAACCTTTGTCCTTTTTGTCACCATCGGCATATGCTTTTCCATAAAGAAAGTCATTTTGTTTATGGAGGACATTTGTTTTATGGAGGGCATTTTGGTGTAACAAAGATATTAAATAAGATTGAAGAATGATTCTACGATACCATGTGCATGCGAACATTCGAATTTGATGTAACGATGCATCTTGTGAAGCTAGGAAATCACCTAAAGCGAGAACAACGAGACATAGCAATGCTACGTGGGTTCTGAAATCACAGGAACCTAATTTTTGAAATATTAGGGCCATTCTCCTAAGATCTATGGGCCATAGGTACATCCAGGTAATCATGGATTGTCCTTTTGTCACCACCGGCATATGGGTTTTCATAAAGAAAGCCATTTTGTTAGAGCAGCCATTCAAAGAGTTTCTATATTCCTTAAAATAATTTCTTTTCCTCTAATGTGATAATGATTGTACCAGATGATAGTCCCATGTTTTCTGCGGATTAATTTCAATGGACCACAATCATTTCCCAAAGTGAGCTGAATTCATCTGTAGATATTTCGAATCTCCAGACTGTAATGCTGTCTCGAACCCAATATTGTAGTTTTTATTTTTGTCGTCGAATTCGGTTACATTTTTGCAGTGCATGAGTACAGAAAAACTGAACGGTCTTTTTTTTCGTATACATCAATATTATGATTACGCCTGTGGTTGATTGTTGCGGAAGATATTTTATTTTCTGTTACAGAAAAGTGGCCAAAACATGAGGTAAGTTACAATAGTGTTGCATTTTCTCCGGTCTGAAAGAAATAGATTATAATTTTATATGGATTCATTTTACTTGCGATATCTGAAACCAGTTTTCTGCTAATAAAAGTTTCTTATTAGAGCTGCTTCCAAAGCTTGTGAACTACATTGCAAATGATGTTATGACGCATTGCAGCATTAGCTTCGATAAGCCTATTTAGATTGCCTATCACCTAAACAAATCAGATAAATAATCCTCTTCATAATCAATAATTGCGTTCCCAAAATAAAGACATATAGACATACAATTCAAAATAAAACTGCAATTTTTATAAAAATCTATTAAAAAAATTAGAGTAAAGATTGACTAAAAGCCTATTTCTTCAAAAACAACTGGCAATTTTGTTTTACAGTTCATTTAAAGAATGATATGAACTCATTATTGAAATTGCGACTCAAATATTTTGACTCAGTTGTCCCTTGTCTTCAATTTTTAATTAAGCATAAGACACATTCTAACATTTTCCTTTATTTTTAAAGGAGGCAGGTTTTATCAAAGACATTTGAAATGTTGATTCCTACTAATCGTTTCTCTTAATTTATTATTGTCTTTTTAATATCTGATTATAAATTTTTATGTATTTGCATAGTTTTAAGATGTAGTGTTAAAGTTTTCATGTAGTTGCGGCACAGTTTATCCAAAAAAATCTATCTTTCGCCAGGATAATACTCACACATTCGAAGAATGTAACAAATCTAAAAGAAAAATTAACTTGTTTCACATAAAAACTATATTTGAATATTTCTTGTTCCAATTCTTTTCAAATGAAAATCGAAGAAGAAATTGTTATTTAACTTTTAAAGGAGTGTGTATCGCTTTAACATAAAAGAATAGATATTCGCGCAAAGAAATAAATCAGCAACCTAAAACTCTTTAATGCTGAATTAATACAAAATAAAACTTTTTAGTTGTGCTAAACTAAGATAAATTATTGACTACATTATATCATATTTTCAGCTGGAGACCCATAAACTGAGGATTAATCTAGAAAAGCGTGAACGTCTATTTACGAACAAGTCAACATCAACATTTTAACACCTGAATTTTCTATCCCCAAAACGCACTAAAAAAATTCAGAAACTGATAATGCAACTGGAATAATTGATGAAGATCAAAACTCATTAAAAATTATTGTATCTCAAAATTACCACTCATAAAATCTTAATTTAGTGACGTCAGTTAAGTTTAAGTTTTTTTTATGTCTGTCTCCACAAAACCTTCCTGACTATGAAGAGCCATTCGGTACTCTCCTTAATTGAAAACGCTCTCTCTGCTTCGTAATGGATTATAATGAGTTCGACTAACTGCTCCGTTTAATGGGCGTCGTTTTACGATTTTGTAGTTTAACGATGCAGCGAATTATAAAGTCCCAACAAATCGATAGCCGACTTCTTCTATCGATAGCTGACTTCTTCTATCGATTGAACCCACCATCCAATTGCTTTCTTGTAATTCCGGAAATAAGAAGTTTTAATGTAAATTTCGAGTTTTTTTAAATGTTGGATTAAATTGGTTCATAAATAATTATAATATTGCGAAAAATTATCATTTTTTTTTTCATTTCGAGTGCAAAAAAATGGAATAATAGACATAATTTAAAGATTCAAACCCACTTGCATCAATTATTTTTATTACGTTTTTTTTTCAGTATTCTTGTGGAATAATTATTATTATAAGAAAATAAAACCATAAAAGTAAGCAAGCAAATGGCATTTTTCTTCCTTTATGATTCCGCCAGGGAACAAAAGTTAAAAAAAAATCTACAAAGATAATTAGGCAGAGAATCATTGCTGGATACGTAAACAAATGATTGTGGTATTACATTATTTATTTTTGAAAGAATCTTTTGCTTTCAAACCACACTCCAGTGATCTGATTGGTGATGAGGAGGATGTAGCGGATGAGTGTGAGCGACGATAGAACCTGGGACCTTGTGGTTCGCAGTCCAGTAACATGACCGCAATACAAAAGCAATTGCTCGTGTAACGTAACTGTTAGCTGGCTTATAAGCTTTCACCACAAGGATGCCTGAATTAAAAATATTACTTCTCTCATGACTCATAAATTCTTGGAACATTCCGTTCAAATATTCGGTGGTTGTGGAATCGGGATTCGTTATCCTCTGATATCGGGGACTTACATGTAATTTCAGCATCTTCAAAAGGCAACTGTCAAAATAAATGAGATTTCAAGTATTTCGAAGTTAAATTTATATTCATGTCTTCTTTTGAAACAACTCTAGGACTGCAGATATCATTTATTTTCTCTGCATAGCTATAGCCAGGTAACGGGGAAGACACCTGATCGGTATGCTGATCTTCAAGCTTCCGCACTCAGCTGGGTGAAATCTTGTTTTGAGCCAAAGAACATCACATCAGTTTGAGTTATGGCCAGACAACGGGAGAGACACCCGATTGATACGCTTCCAAACTTCCGCACTCAGCTGAAGAATGTTTGACTTCCGATGTTAAATTTAGCCTGCAAAGTACAACTACTTCGGGTTTTTGATGAAGTTTTGTTTTGAGCTAAGAACATTCAAGCCCGAAAGCTGAAGCAATGTTACCAGGGACCATGGCCCCTAAATGTTTCCGAAGAATGGTTCACATGTATGTGTGCTATAAATAACGGAAAAAACACCATTCGAATTAAATCAATTATCTGTTGCGGCATTTTAAAATCATAATTTTCGACAAAACATTAGTTTTTGTCTCGTAAAAGAATCAAAACTTATTTAATTCTGGTCAAAAATGTTCTAATAGTAAGAGAATGGGAAAATATATTAAAAACCCACAAAGTTCTTCAAATTGTAGTTAGTCCTTTAAGTTTTGATATAAATATTACTTTCAGTTTTAGTTACATAACTTTTTTTTTTTCTGCAATCACAGCCGCGGTGGCCTAGTGGTAAGGTTTCGTCCTTGTAATCGGAGGGTTCCATGTTCGAGACCCGATTCCACCGAAGAACCATCGTGTAAGGGGGTCTGGTGCACGTTAAATTCGTCGGGACCAAATGTCCTCCCACTGGTATAATATGGAAATTAGGAGGGGGCGGACTCGTGTGTCATTCTCTTTATCTGACCACGGCCCAAAATTACGAGGTCGGTTTTCAAAATAGCCTTAATATTGCTTTAAAATGAGACATTAATATAACTAAATTAAACTCTGCATCGGGGCCTTTCGTTTGCACTTATTATTGCTGGATTTTCTTGTATATCATATATATTTAACCTTTATCATAAAGTTTTAAACCGAAGAGAATATTATTACTACTTCATGACAAATGATTCATTTATGAAAAAGTGACTGAAAAGCCCATCTTTAATATCTGTCTCAGAGAGAAGTCTTGAAAGCTTTAAAGAAAAACGTTAAATTAAAATGCTAAAGTAGGGATATAGGTTATGCTTTCTCTTCCTCAGTACGGATCAATTCGTCTGACACAATCGATTTCTTCCTGCTGTGTTCTTCATCATTAACATTATTACATAATTAAATTGCTGGACTCGTTTTCGAACTATTAACGTAATCTTGATCTGTTCACGCAACAAAGATTTACAGTGAATATCAATTACTGAGACATTCCATGCATTTTGAAACCTCATGACTGAGCATATTTCACACTCGCTTTCTTTAAGCAATATTGCGATCGATTGCAATATATGTTTATTGTTGTTTCTCCTTACAATTATGACATTTTTTTTTTGTCTATTGTTCGAACTAATCAGCCTGCATGCTTACCTTTGTGATCTCAGCACAGTCGTGACATAAATCAATAGAATATACTTTTTAGATAATAATTTCTATGTAAACTTTTAATAAGCTTGAGTTATGCAACATGTATAGCAATATATAAGTTTGAAGAGTAATATTATTTATTTTCAACGAATCCTTCATTTTTATTTCTCCAAGGACGCAATGGCCTGGTGGTAAGGTTTCAGGTTCGAGACCCGATTCCACTAAAGAACTATTGAGTAAGCGGGTCTGGTGCACGTTAAATCCGTCGTGTTCAAACTTCCTTGGTGGTGTGATGTAGAAGTTTTTAGAGGGTGGTGCCAGCTCAGGTGTCGTCCTCGTCATTTGACAGTGGTTCAAAATTACGAGGCCCGTCCCAAAATAACCCTAGTTTTGCTTTAAAAAGGGACGTCAATATAACTAAACCAAATTATTTCTCCAAAGGAACCGAAGATTTCTTTATGCAGGGCATTCCGAGTGTCTAAAGAATATTTAAAAGTGAGTGATTTTTCCCAAACGAGTACTAAAAGAAATTATAGTGGTTAGGCAATATTACATTACCATGATATGTATTTGAGCAGACATGTTATTTGTTTATATAATAAACTCTTCATATCTCTGATAACTATTAAAACGCTCTAAGCGTAACGCTCCAAACGGTTAACGTAATAATCATACAGCTTGAATTCATCTCTGCAGTTTTCCTTCAGCCAATTTCTGATAATTATGCAAATTAACCTCCATACACTTTTATCATATACAAAAATATGATGCTTGATGCTCCTTGTACTTTCGTATTTTCGTAATATATATATATGGAATGTCGTTACAAGAAATATAAAATTGTCGCTACAAAGTTTTATTATGTCAGATTTAAAACTGGAAAGTTGCTTTGATTTGGTTTGATTGTTTTTTTATGGCGCAAGGGCGAATACTGGCCAAGCTGTGCCATGGAAAGTTGCATCAGAAAAATAAAGCTTAAGTTCCTTATTTTGATTTTCTTGTATTCTTTGTCGCATTTTTTTCTGATATTCTTTCTCTTTCTTCGAAATGTGGATTTTCAATATTTTCGGAATTGTTTTATTATGTTTGACATTGAATAATTTTTATACTATGAATCTATAATATAATATCACAAGCACTTTTGTATAAATTTATTCCTTTTATTGTTTATTAAATATTACTTATTTTACTTCTTGGTGCTTATGGTTACCCAGAATACATTATTTTATGAAGTTCGGTATTTTTTATTCCAAATCTGTGTCATGTACAATATCTTTCTGTTAGTTGATCACTATTTGGTTCAAATCGATTTTAGTAATCATAATCGATTCAAGTGTTCAGAACATTATTAATAGGAAAGATCGCAACCCAGAAAAACAAAACTTTTATTGTTACTATACACTTGCATCTAAACTATACATTTTTTTCTGTCTTAAACAACCTGCCAATTTGCATGATATTTTATTTCGTTAGATAATTTGTGACAACAATTATATAAGAGATATTGTTAAAAGGATAATAGCCGATCTTGACGAGCATTTCTTCTAGTATATATATATATATATATATATATATATATATATATATATATATATATATATATATATATAATATTGTTTGTTTCTTATGGCACTTGCCACTGACAAGCCCACTGTTACGAAGACAGCGATTTAAGCCTGAGGGGGAACGTCTCTTATTTTTTATAGTAGTGCCAACTAGGGCCAAGAGTACGACTTTGCCACTCACGCATCACTCATTCGCTTGCACAACCCCTTTTTACAGGAGGGCACATTCACACATCTCACAGATAGAACAACAGAAGAACAACCATGCCCAAACCGGGACTCGAATCCGGGACGCCCAGATCACGGGGAAGACGCGCTACCCCTATGCCAGGACGCCGGCCATATATAATATAATATATATATATAATATAATATATAAAGCGTGCATATGCTGTTTTTCAGAAACACGACAGATATGTAGCTGATAACAGAAAGCTAATAAAAGCAATCTGGTTCTCCTAATTTGACACGTAAGGAATCCATTTCCTATTACACTTCCAATAAAAGTGAGGGTAAGTAACTTCAAGGTAAACATATAATACTGAAAGCAATGAAGAAAAGGAAAGCTTGCGTACACTGGAGTGTACTACAACCTTCTGTTAGATGTCTGATAAAGCTACATTTTTAATAAAATGAACCGTTCTTTTGGATGTATTCGGATCCTTCATAAAATGAAAGCATTCATCATTAGAGCACGGTTATTGACTTGGGATCAATTGAAAGTTCATTTACGAAGTCTGTAAATTTTTTTTTTTCAATGATGATGATAACATTGAAAGAAAAAAAAACTACATTTTCGTCACACTATACCTGAAACGTTATTTAGTAAGTTGCCATATCAGAAAAGAAATGATTATATTGAGCGATTAAGAGAAAAAAATCATTTTTCTAGAATATATGCTTTATTTTGCATTTATTCTGAACTGCGATATTTTTAATCAAAATAATGACTTTTTTAATCGACTTCTTAAATTCTGATTACTAGCAGTAATAAAGTAGGAGTGATTTTAATTTCATTTATTTATCAAGCAACCGTTTTTATTTCCTTTAATTATTTCAGTAATCAAATTTAATTGGGCACGGGGAATGAAAGGGAAAAAGGACTGCAACATAAATGAAAATATTTCTTGTCGTTAGCGGGGACAGTAATTAAAACCAAATTGAAATAGGAAATCTATCAACTCATTACCTGAAAATTTGTTATAATTTTCTTTCAAATGATTCCGTGATGATGGAAATAATTTCCTTTTCAAAATGGCTATATAATTAATTTGCGAGGTTGAAAGATTTAGGATCAGTTAAAGGAATCAATCGGCAAGAAATGAAATAAAAAAGAAAATAGAGTAAAAAAAGATGGAATATTTACTCTTCCATTTTCATTAAAAAATTCCTAAAAAGGATTTTTTTAACCATTAGTTCGGATATGTTTTCGCAGCAAAATTAAAAATTCTTCATCAGCACGAATAAAGTATTCCAAAGGTATTTTAACCCTCGAAAAAATGCATATAGCATTTTCTTGGTAAAGAGTGGCAACATGACTATAAATAAAAAAAAACTGAACATTTTTTGAATTCTTTCTTTCAGTGCGAATGGCACCTTGTTAGTAATTAAAGAATATGATTAAAAATGAACGCACGATTTTCTATGTAGGCGAGTAACAAAATATTTTGAACATGCATATTTTCTGAAATTCGAGTAGACTGAAGAGAATAAAATTGCAATAAGCATTTTGGAATTTTGTCTCGTACTGTTCTCCACTTCGTCTTAAACTAAAAGCAAACCTGAAAATCTTATGCAAGAACCTACTTTCATCGATTTAGCTTGCTGAGTCTTTGAATTATCCTGTTAAAAAGAATGGAGGGATCGTTTCTGATTCTATCGGCTTAATTTGAAAAGATGGTTGTAATATGTGAATTGTACTTTGTATCATATTAATACAAGCAACATTCTAGTAAGAGGAATTAGCTTGCTGACGATATGTTGGTGGCCTTGGTTTAGATAGAGATTGTTGCATGATTTTCTGATATATTTCGTACAGGAGAAGGCAGATATTTTTTATCTATATGTGCAGTGTTATATGGAGTAAAGGACAATTACGAACTGGGAATGAACTGGAATTATTAGTCCAGAAACTGATATTGAGTTACCTGATACTCCTAGTCAGTATCTGTTTTGTACCTCATACTCAAGCTGATACAGTATCGCTCAATTCTATATCTTCTATTTCTCACATGTTGAAATATAAAATGAATAAACCATTCATAGTGCTTATTTCCTCAAAAAAAATTAGGGTATTTTCTTTTAATAGTAATGGTTCATTGTGTAATGCTAAAAATCAAGTAAACATTTCATATGAGGAATTAAAAAAAATCTTATCGGAATTCGCGTGTCTCCTCAATCAATCTTTTTGAAACTCGTCGATGTGATTATTACAGAAAGCGCATGTCCCCATTGTATAGATATATTGAAACAATTTTTGAATTAAGTAAAGCATCAAATATCTAACTGTTCATAGAAAAACAGAAAAAAATCGTTTTAAAACTGATTAATTTCATTGGTTTATATTTTAAATCCTTAAACTGCAGTTTTCTAAAACTATTCTTCAAATATTTATTAATTTTTAATTGTTTTCTCTTTTTTAAAAAGGATGAATCAATGCAGGGTCGTAGAAGGATCTTTTCCAATTTTTAATAGATTAGAATATATAAGTAAAATGAATTCTCATTTCTCTAATTGAATCTATGTTGAATATTCATATTTGCACTTCTCTGAAGATGTAAGTCCGCTGAGGAATAACATAAAAAGATATTTTCAGAAAATTTTAGCACTCAAGGAAATTGTACCTTTTTTTGTTTCGCTTAGAGAATCGAAAAAAATATGTATCTGTATTAATAAAGCTGTAACTGGTTAATATCTCTGCGGAATTGGAATCAAATAAGCGCGAAACGAATTCTTTGGTATTTTAAATTGTATGCAAAATAAATTAACTTTATATTAATTAGATTTTACATCAGATATAGCGACTCTGTAACCTTTATTTTTTACAAATTCGTCATGTAAAAAGAATTTAAAAAAATCATTGCTTTGAAAATTAATTACTTTCAAATAAAATTAAATAAAAAAAAACAGCAAATTTAGACTAGAATTGCGATAGTAAGTATAAAAAAGTGGCATATGTAAATGTGATAAATATTTTCTCTGTACTATGCCATATTTATTTTATTTTCAATATGGTTTCATACTTAAATGCTTATCATTGTGAACTGCATATGAAAGAAGCCAAAATTATTTGTTATCAAATGTTAGATTTTATAAATTTAATATTTGGGAATAGCTTATAAATCAAATGTTTGGCGATATAACGAGTATGATTTTCACGATGCAAAAATAATCACTCAATATTAATTTTCGCTGTTATCAGATGTCATTTTGTCTAAATACGCCAGAGAATTTTAAAGATTTACAATTTTAGTGCGCACTTAGACAAGTGTGCTTTGATCGGAAAAGCTGTTGAAATTAAGATTATTTGTTATGTATCAACCATCTTCACACAAAATTAAAGAATTTTGTGTGAAGTTGTTGTTAAACAAGTAATCATTGATATTTATCATTGATTATTTCAAGATCATTGATCAAGATCATAAATAATCATTGATTATTTCAAGATTTTAACAAGTTGTTAAAATCTTGAAATAATCAATGATTATTTATTGCTTTTCAAAGGAACTAATACCATTTATAATATGCAGGATGATCAAAATATTTTAGGTTATTGAAAATCAATTTCTCACTATTATCCTAGGCGAAAAAATTTGGGACGCAATAATTCGATATAGACAGTGCAAGCAGCCGCACTGCAACGAATAGCAAAGTAGGACTTGCATAGATCACTATGAAACACTTCACTTCAATTCTTAGTCTGTATTTTCAAAGTGCTATAATTCATATAGTACTTTTAATATTAGTGCAATATAGTACTAATATTGATACAATATAGTACTTTCAATATTTCAGTATTATATTGAAAGTACTATAATTCATTCGAGAAAGCTGCGGGCAACAAAATAAGAGTAAGTAATATACAGAACAGAACGCCGTCTCATACCCCCGTATCCGTGACCATTCTGGTCACTGAACGGTTTGGTGGGCATGTTACGGGAATTTTATTTAATTAACAAAATATTTACAGTATGAAAACGAAACAAAAATAACTTTTTACAGAATTTACAATTGTATAAAAAATTATATTGAGATGAGACCGTTTACATAATTTTTCAACTTAGAAATATAACTTGTAGTAATAAACTTAGAAATATGATGCTGAGAGATAAAATGTGTAAAAATATATATATAATCTGTGTTCACTTATATTTTATGATATAGTAGATCATAATGCAGTTAAAAAAATTAGATGGAAATAATTTGAGAAATTAAGTAATATACAGTAAACTTCCAATTATTAGCTGCTTATTAATCCAAGATTGGTTTAAAAAAATTACTATCACAAATTGAAACCAGCTGTAGTTGTCTCCCTAAAACTTTCTCGGAAACTCTCTAATACATTTGTCATGCCTTGTCTTACGTGGCACTGGCTTACAATAGTTAAGAAATATTAACTTTTGATGGGAATTTATCATTTTTACTGAATGTGTCGTATGATACTTGGCGAGTTATTTGGCGATGAATCCTTGGCATATGGTTAATAGTACTCGAAAATCGAATTTGTGCCTTAGACATGTTTTTCTCAATCTATTTTCTCATACCAAATTTGATATATTTAAGTCATTGTGTTTACTTGTTTCTGAAAATACAGAGCGATGGACAGTAGTCCCGTAATTGGACTTGGCACAAAATTTGAAAGGTGCCTACTCTAGAAATGTTAAATCTATGGCCCGAATCTTATCTATCTAGCTCTCTTCGTTTTGTAGTAATCATGTTTAACTTTTATTTGAACAGTCGGGCAGACGGATTGCCTCCGAACAAATTTTACTCAAAATGTGACAGAAAACTACAAATATGGTGTATTAAATATATATACTAAATTTGGATAGCACACCAAATTTGAACCGTTTTTGAACTATATTTGTCTCAGATATCAAAATCTGCATCCATCCCATTGCTTCTGTAATATAAATAACTGATTCTTTCAGCAGTTTGGTAGGTGATGACAACTTACAGATGCGTACAGCTATGAAATGTTATTTTGAAATGTCCGTCTGTCTAGGCAGACAGATAGACATTTTGCAAAAATGTACTTTTGACCTGATAGAGGTCTGAAACGTGGAGATTCGTCAAAATCTCGAGTTCAAATTTTTTTGTCGATTACTGTACAAAAAAAGGCTTTCACCTAAAATAAATAAATAAATAAAAACAAATTACCATTTTTCCCGAAAAAATAAATTAACAAACTTGTATGAAAGGAAATCCACTGTTATTAATTGGACGTGTAAGTCCCGCTAACGTAAAAAAAAAAAAAAATTATTTGAAAACATTTTTTTAGTGATCATTTTTTTTTCTGTTATTTTATAAATTATCAGCAACTTTCGCACCATCCGTTTCCGTGGATAATAAAGAATTTACGATACTTTCAAACATTTAAACTTTAATGTCACAAATTATGAGCTATCAAAATCCACATCAGCACTTTTGCTTCTGGAATATAAATAACTAAACCTTTAAGCATTTGAGTAGGTAATAAAACCCTACAGAGGTATACAGTCATAAAATACTTTATTTTGAAATTTCTTAACTTCACATTAAAGTAAAAACAATCATTTAAAGCTTATTAATACCTTAATATAACTTTAAAAAATATATTCGATATACGTATTCGATATATACGTATATCAAATATATTTCAGGTGTAGCTTTTGGTTTGCACAATTGGAAGAATTGATATAATAAAATAACAATAATCAACTGTGACGAACTGAAATTATTTCCTATTCGTTGCGCAGCATAAACATTGTTGTTATAACAAAATAACAACGATTTGTAAAGCATGAAACTTTAACTTTTAACTTTTTTTAAAGCATGAATATTTTTTGCAATATTTAGCAAAAAAATGTCATAGTTTCAAATCCTGTATTTTGAAGTTGATTCCTGATTATATAATCATGCCTGACAAATTAGCTACAAAATAAAATTTTTAAAACATAATCCTTATTTTATATGATAATTTTAAATCAAAATTAAATTTATTTGCAAAATCCTTAACCAGAAACAAGAATTTTGGAATTTTTCTGCCGGCTTATGCAATCAAATTCTGACAGAAACCTTAAAATTATTTTTTTGAATATTAACTTTATAGAAATGGTATTCTTAATTATTGCACAAATATATTTTGAGAGAAAGTCTACAATTTCTTTGCTTCTTTAATAAGCAACTCAGCATTATCTTAAAGGGAATTGCGGTTCAAGACTTATTCTAAAATTTGTACAAGTAACCGGTCATTTGAAAACATTACCTCTGTATCTGAAAATCAATCTTATGCTTCCAATGGAAGAATTCCTATTAATTTCTGTAAATATGTCTCCCAGTAAACAAGAACTCAATTTTTTAAAAGCTGACTTTTCATCCTCATACTCGAGGTCGTACCGAGAGCTGGTAATTGTAAATATGGGATCTATTATTAACCACGTGCCACTGAAAAACAATCACGAGAGCATATTGCAATGCCATTTTTGGAGATTAATCGAAGGATTTGGATAATTAAACAATCACCGAATATATATTTTGGACTTTATTTTTTCCATCCGATAGAAATCCAAAATTTGGACAGATTTATAATTGTTATTACAAAGTCATATAATAAATATCATATATTTAAGTAATCGCATTGAATTATCTCTTTTAAATAGATGCGAAAATACAAGCTGGCACACGGTTAATTCCTTGAAGTATTTAATTTCAAATTCGATAGATATCTAACTTCAGATATTGGATCCATGAATTAAATTTTATCTATCTAGCTCTCTTTGTTTTGTAATATCGTGCTATTTTACATTCGGATAGTCGGATAGACAGACTTCCTTTCAATAGATTTCGGTCAAAATTTGATTGAAATATACAAATGTGTTGAGACTAGTATATGTAAGATATGTTGGTCTAGCTCAAAGCTCTTTCGAGTTGTCGTTTCACAGACAGATAGACGCTGAGAAAGATATAATTTCGAAAATGTGTTTTTCGGACTCGGGTGTATTTTTCAAAGGTATGAAACATGGAGATTCGTCAAAAATATCGAGTTTGAATATTTTGACGATTATAATACTTTCTCTTCTTATACTTCATATGAGAAATCTATATACTGTTTTCAATGGAATGATGGAAGGATATATTTTAAAATGCGGAACAAAAAGATACATAAAAAACGCTTTGCAATTAAATTTACATCTTTAAATAGATAATCTTTTGCGTTTTATGTTAAAGCTGAAATGCTTTTCTGCGGTGTCCTTAAAATTGTAAAATTAAAAAGTACAAAAAAAAAAAAAAAAAAAAGCATAGGAAGATGTTTGGATTCTTTCAGAAGATGCGACATCGAAAATATTTAGTTGCAGAATACATTGCCAAAATCAATTTTGACCTCTAGATTATTATAATGACGTTATGATAGCGATAGACATATACGAGAGGAAGACAATCCCTTTCATTACAGATTAATATTTATTGCTGAGGGAAACTTATTTTTTCTACAAAGAAAACGATGATATTAATTAATATATCTCTATCCTTCCCAGCGACAGAAATATCTGTAATTTAAACTTTTTAGACGTGAAGTATCTTTCAGAACTCCATATTTATTACACGTCTTTGATATAAGTTGGTATTACTTTCGTAATTTTTTAGCTATTTCTAAGAAATGGGGATTAACAGAGCTGTATCTTTAATTGCAATAACATTATGAAATAACTTATAATTATTCTGATTTTTTAGATCGCCGCGGTTAGCCGTCAATCGCCACGTTTGGATGTCCTCCCTTTTTCGATTTTTATATAATACTATTTTAATTGTTTAGTACAACGTATACTTTTCAAGACGATTAAAATTCTTTTAGAAATTGTGAATTTCTTATAAAGATAATGTGAATTCTTTTGTCTAAAATTGACGTGAATAATGTCAGTATTTGTCTCATTCCACGAAAAGCTCTATATAATGTAATATTTTCAACAAATTTTAATTTTTTCAATTTTAAAGAAATCTGGGGATGTCTCAGCAACCTTGTAAAGATAATAATAAAATGGATTACATATTAACTGTATCATATTATAAGTGATTCAACACGAGTACATTTCTTTTAGAAATCGTGAATTCCTTATAAGGATAGTGGAAATTTTTTTTTGTCTAAAATTGACATGATGACTGATTTTACGAAAAGTTCTGTAAAATGCACTATTCTCGCCTAAAATGATTTTAAAGAAATCTGAAGATGTTTTTGCTATTTTGTGGGAATAATATGAATAAAAATGAGTACATTTTAAGCCAAGGGTTATAAATTTCAAAACATTGTGGACGAAAATCATGCCATCTGAGAGATTGTTGCTTTTAAAATGAGACGCATTTAAAGAAGGGTTAAGCTGCAACCCAGATATATACTGATCATGCGATCGTCTACTAACATAATGTCTGCTCGTAGCCAGGGAAATTAAATGCTAGTTCCAATTCACTTGCCAGACTTCCTTTTTAAAAGTGAATTTACTATCCCTCTTCTACGTGCCTTAGAGAGAAGAAAATTGAATTGATGGCACGACTCGAATCTGAATATCTCGAAAACCTTTCTTGATCAACGAATTTAGGCCTCCATTTTTTGTTAACGCACGAGAAATGACGCTGATATTTCTGCATAAAAATGTTTCCATTTGCGAGCTCACCATCTGGATTTTTTTTTTCATTTTGTGTTTTAACACTTTAAAGGGCCATTTTTTTCTAGTCATATTATGTTGAAATATTTTTAGGCTTGAAATTAGAATAAGAAAAGGGATTCATTTAGCTTATTAGATAAATTTAATTTAATGAATTAATTTGGTTAATTAATAATTAAGTAACAAATCAAGACACGTCATTTTGTCTGAGATAAAGAACTGAAGCATCTAAATTTCTGACTTACTAAAAAAATTTGTCAGAACTTATGCCAACCAACATAATTTCATACAAATATTGATAAATTTGGTGGAAAGTATACTTCCCACGGCCCAAGAAAGGGTTAACTTACTTTTGATTGCGTTTATAGCCATTAATGTAATTCTACAATAGGATTTACCTTCTAAATGCGTTGGGAAGATACAATTGCGCACTATGGCTAGTATTCAGATCAAATTCTTCTATAACTTTTGTTAAATCCTCAATTGTTCCGGGCATAGATAAATACTTTGAGGAATCCCTAAGTAAACAATTTCCGAAGTATGTTAGCATCTTTTTAAATATCTTCTTTTATAATCTTTCATAGCCTCTAACAACACCCAGTGTTTCGGAATGCGCTACATTGATCTTTAATAAAGGTATCTTATAACAGCAATGCAAATATGAACCACCGAAACTCACTCGAAGGCATACAGTTAAATCGAATAATTTAAATGTATGCCTTCAGCCTACAGAAATGACGGCTGAGCCGCAATAGCCATTACCTGCCTCAACATCACCCCTACCGTAGGATGCACCTCTCGCTATTCCTATTTTTATATTATCATATACGAAAAACAGAGGAAATATTGTACCGCCATTCGAACTTGAACTTTTGATGAATCTCTTCGTATCAGATTTGCCTGGCCGGCGTGTCTTTCCCGTGATCTGGGCGTCTCAGGTTCGAGTCCTGGTTTGGGCATGGTTGTTCTTCCGTTGTTCTATCTGTGAGATGTGTGAATGTGCTCTCCTGTAAAAAGGGGTTGTACAAGCGAATGAGTGATGCGTGAGTAGCAAAGTCGTACTCTTGACCCTAGTTGGCGTTACTATAAAAACAAGAGTCGCTCCCCCTCCGGCTTGAATCGCTGTCTTCGTAACAGCGGGCTTGTCCGTGGCAAGTGCCATAAGAAACAACAGGTTTGCCTAGGTTCGAGAAACATATTTTTGGTATATGATAACGCAAAAACGCTTTGAGCTAGTTGGATGAAATTTGATATATAGATTTACAGTTAATTTCTGTTAAAATTTTTTACTAAATTCATTCATAGGAAGTCTGGTTGGCTGACTACCTAGCTGTTGGAGTACAAATGAACTCACAAATTACAAAACGCAAGGGGCCAGTGGATAAAACTTGGTACAGAGGTTTAATATCTAAAATAAATGACTCTTGTCAAATCAAATCTTAAAAGGGATTGGCTGTCTGTCTGCCTATTATGCATATAAATGCAATAACTCATAAACATTATTATCTTAATATATGAAATTTAATATTTGATCTTGTGACTACAAATGTAGTTTAAATAAGACCTCGAAAATACATATTCGCACATACATTTAGTAAAAAATCTTAGATTCACTCCAAAGATTTATATTTCGTAACTGTTGTTCGCCAATGCCATGCATGGCATTCATGGTCTTACCTAAGGTTTGCAATTTTAAGCGGGAAAGGGGATCAGACTTTTATTGTAGAGTGTGTGCGAGAAAGCTTCTGTGAGAATAGACTCGCTGGTTAGAATTTTAAATTTGCATTTTTTACAAATTTATTTATTTGATAATCAGCTTTTAACAATTTTTGAAATCGATCTATCTTCAGTCACTCTTCAGCCAAACAACCCTAGGCAGTTGCCTAGTCTGTCTAGTTGGAAATCCAGTGATGAACAGTTTCTGTTTTGGAGGCAGCACAGAGCTTGCTCCCTACTGAGATTTCTATGGTTTCTACTCATTTTTTCATGTCATATTGCTGAAAGCAACGAACAACGATTTTTATTAAATACAATGATTTCAAGGATCTTTAAAATAAATGAATAAAATGAATGATATTTTCAAAAACATGAAATATGTGACAAGGCATCCGAATGACTTGTATTATAAATTCTTTCATCCCAAAGAAAGTAATAAATGTTTAAAGAATATGAGATTTAATTCAATTTTATTCATTTAAACAAAAGCCCCATTTGGAAACCACCCCAGGGATATTTGGGGGCATCTTTTTGAAATGTTACCATATGTTCAAAATGTTTCATGGCGTAATATGTGCATGTCTCATATAGTTACATTTTTATATGCTCTTTCGATTATTTTATAGAGACTGAATAAGAGATTTTGCAGTTAATAAAAGGCACCCAGATTTGAGGTTCCATTCATAGTCTGTTTGAATATGTAAAATCCACCAACAGTCAAACTTCTGATACTAGTCTTGCATGGAAATCTGGATAAAAAGTAGTGTCGGTCTCATCATTTGAGAATAGGCCAAAATGACAGAGCTCATCGAAAATCGCCTTCATTCTGCTTCTAAATGAAACATTAATATTACGAACCTAAACTAAAGTTTGGACAAAGAGTTTTTCAAATTTCATTTATCAACCAAAAGAAAACATTTTTAACTAATAAACATTGGGGCATTGCAATAAAAACCCTCCTTAAATCATTAAAAGACATGAACTTATTTCTGGTTCTTTAGAATATTTCGAAGTATGAATTTCACAATTAATCATTCAAAATGACCATTTAATTTTGAAGTAAAAAACGATACGTGCTGAATTTCTATTCCTTGTTTTTCTCATGAATTAGGTAAGATGGATTATTATCGAGAAATGGCAAAAATAGATATGCACAGGGTCGTAAAAAAGAAAAACAAATTTCTTCTAAAAATGCTTTAGAAAGAAGAAAAATACCTTTTTTCTTTTCAATTCACACGGAATCCCATTCTTTAACACAATATTGAAATTTTGTCTGGCCATAATCAGAAGACTTTTCGATTTTTACTTAATTGTGTAACATAAATTTTTGCAGCTGTTAATATATACCTATACACATTACAAGAAAGACTGTCCTCGAAATTTGGATTAATCTGCAAGTTTTGAACCTCACCAAGTTTGAAAAGTTTTATAATTATGTCTAAGTGCCTGTAATAATTTAAGAACACAATAAATTAAATGACTGAAATTTGGCATAGTTTTTTCCCTCCAATGCATGAGCAAATCTTAAATAAATTCTATCGAAGGGTCGACAGGTATCTGTCTGTCCGTCTATCTATTCTTGGTAGAAAGGTAGATAAATGAAACTTGTAAAAAGGTTTTTTAACATAAAAATTTAATATATGTCAAATTTTTGGACTAACACATCATAAAGAAGTGCTACGATACTTAACATAAAACGCTCCATATTGAGTTAGCATAAAAGATATTTGTAGAGAGAATACTCAAGTACAATTTTTTTTCTTTTTCATATGAAAGTATTGTTTTGTTGACATTAAAAAAAAAAGACAAATACGGAAAACACTTTTTCTTTTGCCCTTTTTTTTTTTTTTTTTTCCTTTTTCCTACTTTGCATTTTTCACATGTCAACCGTACGGAAGATATCCGAAAAATATTGATTTATGTTGTTCTAAAAATAGATGTTCGTAGAAAAATAAGTAAACAACAACAGCCAAAAAAAAAAAAAAAAACCTTATTGTAAGCGCTCCGGAATTTCTTCAGATGTTCTGGATTAATTCCGGAAGAATGTCTTTTTTGACGAGATCGCAGCGAATATTTAAGGAATAAATAAAATCTTGTTCAAAGCATTTTTTTGTTTTGTTTTTGGCACTGGATTGCAATTCTGAACGAATCTTTACATCTCCACTTATGTGCTAATTCAATTTAGATCTTTTAATCACAAAAATTCAATTCGAATTCAATTTGTTGATCGTTTTGACGTTCGAAATCATTTAAGTTTAATCCGCTTTCTGAGCGGAAAATTTTATTATGTTCTTAAGTTCCATTAAAGTGGAAAAGTCAGCTCTGAGGAATGCCAAAATAGATTTTGAGATTTTCATGCAAGGTATACAAAGAACATCGAGATTCTTCATTTACTGTAATTTCATTGAGTTGTTATTAATAATTGTTGTTTCAAAATAATTTTTATTATTGTGAAAGATGTAACCTTTTATCCATTTGCCGGAAGCGTGAAATTAATGCAATTCGCAATTTAAATACCAGTAGCAGCTACAAACTTTGATAACTAAATGTAATTTCGATTGAGCAAACTGTTTGGCATCTTTAGTATTTCACTATCATAAAATAGCGAAAATCACCGCAGAAGTTGTTCTTAATGATGAATCACCTGATTTACTGGTAAATCTTTCCTGAATCGATTTATTCTGGTAAATAAAGAGAGGATTAAATTGATTAAACAGCCAATGATTATTGTTAAAGTTCTTGCGAAAAGTGCTGGGTAATTGATTTTAGTCTACCATTCTTTTCATTTTAATGCTGTATTTTTGCCAAACTTCAATGTAATGAAACATTCTAAAATATGTTTCAAATGTGGCTTGTGAGCTATTCAGATGTCCCAAAAAGAAATTTAATTAAAATTTGGTCTCATATAATAATCGAATTGGATTAGTTGTTTCTTATGAAATTTGTCATAATATTTATTAAAGACGACGTCGTAGTATAACATATATTTATTCTTCACAATAAGTAGACATACAAACATATAAGTAGTTTTTATGGAATAACAACAAAAGTTGATGCCATTCAAGCTAAAACTAACTATACAGAATTGTTTACATGCTTGCTTGCTGCATTCGCCGCACCCTGGTCAACCTCCAGAGGTATGTCCAATTGAATTGGACGGGACTGTATATAGTATGTGGAAGCCCCTCTTCCAGCTGACAGACTTACTCCTTGTATACCTTTCGATACTACTGGAATAGACTTTGCAGGCCCAGTTTATATTAGAACCTTTAAACGTTCAAATGCAGCTTACATCACTCTATTGTCATGTTCTACTACTAGAGCCTTGCATATCGAACTCGTTTCTGACCTTTCTGAAAACGGGTTTCTTTTGGCCTTGCACAGATTTGTCAGTAGAAGAGGACTTCCACATACTATATATATACAGTGACAACGCCACTACCTTCCATGCCGCAACAATATTATTAGTTTCTTAATATTTTTTTATAAAATATAGTTATTATAATCATTGCTATTAAATTATTTCTTATGAATATTGTAGTGCATTTTTTTATTCGAGTCTAATTCAATTTATATTTCTTTTCAATCATCTGTTTATAATGAGTTTTGGTCCGATTTAGGAGGCCAATGTAAAGTTAGAATTGCTTGCTGGCTTTAGTGAGTTCTGGGAAGTTTCCTAAAAGGCTGCCAATTGAATTTTAATATTATTATCTAAAAATTTAAATCTCTAAAAACCAATAAAATGCCTTAAAAATCACCCCTTTTAACCACCATAACGTGTATTAATACATACACATTTTTGTTGCATTTCTATCTAATTAGACTTGATTATTGTAGGATACTATTTTTAAATTGTTGCCTTTCTTCAAGGTGTAAAACATTTAAACCTCGAATAACATTTTAAAACTTGCTTTAAAAAAATATGTAGATAGCTAGTAGAACCAGGTGGTAGATTTTCTGCAGTAAGCGGAGATTAATTTCGGAAAAGGACTTAATAAAACTACTCTAATAACCCTTGTTCTTTATTAGTAAGTCCTATGGAGGAACACTTGCCGGATACCATTTAAGTGGGTAAATGAAAAACTTGTATATTGAAATTGTTAGAAATAGTTTCCCTCATGTTAAATTTACCATGGCCACATACTTGACAAGTTTTCAGAATTCTTGAACCCTTGAGACTATGGTGCCAAATCTCATATTAAGTTTGCTGAAACGAAAATCTAAGAAGAAAAGTTTCAGACAGCTAGAAAAAACATGCCATTTTAAATTTTTCAAAGTTTCTAAAATCTCATAAATTATTCTGAAAAGTTACTTGTAATTTTTTTTTTTAAAAATATGATAAAATAATCTACTGCTTATTATTGCCAACTGCTATCTTGAAAAATGTGAATTAAAAATTATTAAACTGGAATATGAATTTTTAAAATAAACGGGTATACCTTATCTTGTTACCTTTTAAATGAAGGATTCTGGCAATATTTTGTTTACGGACATATAAATCCTCTTTTAAAAACGGGCTTTGCCATTGCAATTAAAAACTAATTTTCCCTCTTAACATGTAATTGGATACTTAACGAGAGATGACTTGGTATCCCAGTAAGCAGTAACTTGATTATGTGTCGTTTCCATTCCTGTCCACCTGTGTTTAGCAACCGCAGACGGACAATGGATTATGATATCAAAATTATCTTTTGGTAAATTAGAGAGTAAATGGATTAATTCCAAGGTTATACCAGATGCGAAATATTATATCACTGGTATTGAGAAATATTCTATCTGAAATAGATCTACCCCACATTTAAAGAAAGGAACGAAAGAATATTAATGTTTATACATGAAAGATCATAAATAATTAATATTTGATAGAAATACGATCTACTATGATTTTCTACTCATTTTTTCACAGATACTTTGAAGGAGAAAGAAGGTTTTATTGAAGATTCCAAGATCATCAGGCAATTAATTAGTTTTTCTTAATTATAAATTTTGTTTTCGTGTATATAGATTTAAGTTCATGTATATAGATTTTCATGTATAAGATGGTTTAAAATTTGAATGTTGCCATTCTTAATGTATAAAATTATTGTAGATGTTTTTAATTATTTGATTTACTTGCCTCCGAGTTGCAACTTTACGAAAAACTAAACTTCTGATAATTTTTCGAATTCGTTTTGAATTATTTATGATTTTTAGAGGACAAGAAAATCTAAAAGTACTTTGATGCAGTTGATAGTTTCATTTTAATTGTAAACAATGTCGAAAATAGTTATAGTTTTTTTTTGTAGTGTTATAAGTATTTTTTCAAAAAAATTAGTTTTACATTTTAAAAAAAATGACTTTATATAAGTGTGAGTATGCATTATATTTTTATCACAGTGAAGATTGCAGGATATTGAATTGAATAATTAATGTTTCAATTAAGTGATAAAAAATGTTTTCAACTCGAGAAAGACTGGTATATCAATTAGTCAGTTCTACTAAGTCAATATACGAGTGTTCGAAAATCGTTCTCTGTATCATTTGTAACAATATCCCCGCTTACAAAATATTTCGCTTTTTGAATACTCTGTTTCGAAATGAATGTCAGCATTCGCATGTTCCAGTTCTAATAATCATTCGATTGTTTGCTCGATCATTAAAACTGGCGCTGCCTCATTAGCCGGTCCCCGCCAGCGTAGAATGCTTCCATCCCTGTCGCCATATTGGATGTTCCCGCCGCAGACGGAAGTCACGTGACTCGGACGGTCGATAAGTGTGACGTCAATGGAACCGTCGGAAAGCGATCGGTTAAGCGAGGGCTGCGGGCGGTGCGTCCCGTCCCTTTCCCCCCTTTTTAAAAACTGCTTATTCCGATACAATGATGAGAAAACAAATAAAAATGAGGGGCTATCATTGAAAAGGCTCGCAAAAGAAGGCAATAAATTGATTTAGTCTGGCTTCCTGTGTTACCGCCAAATCTATTTAGTATCTTCCGAAACTTTGAATTAAAAATAAACCTTATCTTGTTTGTACGAAATAGATACTATTACTTCTCTACTTTTGTGGCTACAGTTCTTTTTCTTCAAAAGAAAAGAAAATATGATGTATTGAAACAAATTCAAAAGAGAGAGAAAGAGAATAAGTAGTTAAAAGAAAATGGATTGCTTTAAATAACTGTTTGAACTGTAAATAACTATTTCACGCACCGATCAATCGAATAATTCGATTGAATATTTAAGAGAAAGCCGTATAAATGAGGAACCCTGAAAACGGTATGTAGTAGATAAGGATCAAAAGTTATTTATTACTTTGTTCATTCCTTGATGATGGATGCTGTCGTTTTTATCACGATTTTCATCGTTCAAGGGATTGCTGTTAAATATTTCTCAAGGTCAACAAGGTCGACAAATATCAATCATGGGAAAATAAGCGAAACGGTTATTTAAAATTCTGAAAGTGTTATTTCAGACATGACACTTCTTATAGTAAGCATCGTACCTTTATTTTCAAGTCTTCTAATTAATTAAATTAATTTAATTTTTCAACTACTACTATTTAAAGTATTATTATTATTATTATTGTCGATTTGTAACTCTGCAGTAACCTGTGAAAAAGTTTCAAGAGATCTGTTTTAACCATCAAATTAATTTTTAAAGCCATTGACATGTAATACTTTCGAAAATGGTTAAATATTTTATCAAAAATGCAGATTCTATTTATATGCAACTCTATATTAGTATAATCGAATGTAATAATAATTTATTATAATTTATCCAAATCAATCCATAATAACGAATTGCATAAAATTTAACTGGCATAATTGGTGTTTCACCCAAATGATAATAAAACAGGTTAGTTAAAATAAATCAGAACCACACAAAACTCGGCATCCAATTTTTTTTTTTTTTTTTTTTTTTTTGTTTATTCACACTGTTGCCATTTACATAAAAAATCTTCTTTTTCGTTATAAAAATCGTTTCAATATAAAGTTGAGTTGTTTTATTTAATATTATAAACAGAACTTTGAAATTATTTTTGTTTAAATATGTATATTTTGATTACGTTTCATGATAATGATATGAATATTTTTTTTTTAAGTTGCAACAATTGGAATGAGATTTGTAATGTTTCCTGTAGCAGACGATTAAACTATTTCTGATCTTATTTCTTTGAATTTTTATCGCACATTTGGAGGGAAAAAAAAACCTTACTCTTTTATTAAACCTACTGCTGTTCTTAATTCTTAGAATTTTTTTCGCACATTATGAAAGCATTTTTATCAAATCTATTATTAAAATCTAAGCGACGTATAATTCTTTTTTTTCGGCACTGTATTTTAAAATTTAATAAGTAACACTTCCCACTTCCCATATAAAGCGCCGTGACTGAGATTCCAATAGATGCAATCTATTAATTGCACTATTTTTTTAAAATAAAGAGATTATAAATAAAATAACATGAAGCGATAAAAGTGAGAAGAAAAACGATTTAAGATTGAATTCGAAAGCAAGCAGCTTCAAAATCAGCTTCCTTTTCACTCCACGGTTTTCGTAAATCAGATATTTTCCGAAATCCTCTCGCGGCCATGAATTCTTTATGTACTCGAACATGTTTAGAATTCTTTATTAGACCTCCTTTGGAGACGGTTTCCCAGTCACGGCGCTTATATAAAGTTTTATAGTGCGTGACAATCTTCAAATAGACACATTTCAAATCTACTCTAACGCTGGTGGGCATTAGTTTTATCCAGAGAAACGGTCCGATTCTTTGGAGTGGGCAGATGCCTGTCATAGTAACATAGTAGTCAGTAGTTCTATATTTTTCATTTATTCATAACTTGACCTTTTCCTTAACCCTTTCAATACCAGTTTTTTCTTTTCCAAAATTAAGATAATTTAGTGCTCTAAGGGGTCAAATAAAGTATAAATAGTTATATTCTGCTGCAATAAAAACAAAACAAAAAATTAACTATAGGTGCAATATTTTGAAGCGGATCATATGTGTCCCAGTGGTCTTTTTAAATAGAACATATGTGTCCCATTGGGGGTGAGGTGACCATATAAAACACAGTGAAAAGTTGAGTCTCTAGTTTTTATAATATTTTAAAATAATTTTATTGCATAAAAATTCTTGCCAAATACATATCCAACCCTATTCATGACATTTCTTTGTGTGATGCATTGCAAAACAGTTTTTGCAGAGTACAACTTTATTTATGGCACATATAGTTTTTGTTCGGGTTTCTTATCACTACTTTATTAATGAGATGTAGTTAAAAATTAGATTAACTTATGAATGTAATCTCAGAAAACCATTGGTACATGCATTTCAATAAATTCCCCCCTTACTTATCCATTTGGGGGATTTAAAATTATCGGCGGGATATATATTTGCCGGTGGGGCCCAAAGGGTTAAGGGCAATATAGACGTTTCGTCCTTAAAATTTTCTACCTTCGTAATCTGATACAAAGGTTGTACCATTAAATCAATAGAATATTATCCCACTTCCTTGATGGGTATCAGTTTCTTACAATCACTTTGTAGATAATTTTATTTTCATCGTCTTTTGTATCGTTCTACATTGGATTGGTGGATATATTACAATGAAAAATAAATTTAAACGAATTTTCATTTCTTCAATATACATTCGGTGTTCTTGAAGATGTGAGGATTCATAAAAAGAATGTATTAGTAAAAATGTTCTATCACTCCCCAGATCTAAGAAATTTCATTAATAATTTTTGGGGGGTTTATATTATTAAATAGCATTTACAATTATATTTTCTTTTTAAATGCGCTTTATGCACGTATATAATTATTTCTAATATTTTTATTGTTAGAGCAGTACAATATATAACAAGACAATAGAAGCATTTTTTACTTTGATAAATTTTGTGTGCCGCAGGCTTTTATTCGATTGGACCAACTGCTTCTAATTGGGCTTGGCTCTTAACAGGCCCACATCAAAAAGCTTTTGATTCGGTTCAGTGATAATTTTAATTGTTTTTTGCAGATCAAATGCTTTGCACATATTTTTAAAGGGTTCAAAATTAAATTAAAGAATTTAAAAGACAATTTTTTTTCTTACCTTTTAGCACACGCTAAGACTGTGATTAAATTTTGAGAGATTTTTATAATAGATAATATATATAATATGCTATATCACATCGGAAATTTCTGTAACTATATTCATGCCAAAGTTCTGTTATTAGATACTTTTTATTACGCATGAATCTGTATCAAATGTAAACGAATTTTTTCGGCAGTTGCGAAGATGTCGAATGAGAGAAAATAAAACACCGCTTGCAAGAAATTTTACTATTCATGTTTGATTCAAAGAAAATTGCTGCTGAAAATCATCGAGCACTGTTGGAAACTTCCAACAGTGCTCAACAGCTTACTCTATCGATAAAAAAACATGTGAACATTGGTTTTGACTTTTTAGAAGAGAGGATTTGGTTACAACTGATAAAGAACACTCTGGTCAATCGAAAAAATTTGAAGATGAAGAACTGGAAATATTATTCGACCAAGTCAAATGCAAAAAGAACGTGCTGAATCGTTGGATGTTGATCGCACAACGGTTTACAAACGTTTAGAATCACGCGGTATGATTCAAAAGAAAGGAAATTGGGTATGATACGAACTTATGCAGAAATACACTAAATGACGATTTTTCACTTGAGAACAATTGCTTCAATGGCAAAGAAAGAGTTTTCTTTCTTATCGTCACTGGCGCTGAAAAATGGATATGATAAGATGATTCTAAAGTTGAAAAACCTGGAATTTGCTTGGCCATGTATCATCATCAACGACGAAGACGAATGTTCATGGTTCTGTATTTGGTGGAATCAACTTGGCATTGTGCGCTTAACCTAGGTATGGCTGAAAATGAAGTGAAGTAATGTGTTTGGAACTCTTACTTCATTAGCATTCGAAAAAGTATCGTAACTGTAACTGTTGTAAGTGGCCATTTATGTGTGTTCTCTTGTTTTCTGATATGAAATGTGTACAGTCAAAATGTGTTTACAGTCAAAATGAGATGCTTTTGAAAATAAACATTTTAGTATCAGAACAGACTACTCTGTATGTCATACTCTTTTTTGATATCTTGGTAAAAGAGGCAAAAAAAAATAAAAAAAAATTATAAAATTGAAATTTGCTATCGCAAATTTCAAGTTATCATGTGAGAACATTACTTTTTTAAGACACGTGGTATCAATCCGTTAGAAAAACATGTCCTCACATGACATGTTTTAGAAAAGACCATCTCAAAATCAATCCAGTTCTAAAAATTTTTTTCTCGGGGCCAGATTTTTTTTTCTTGGCAAACCAGTTCTGAACAATCACGTGACCATCAGATTACGCATACATCGATACTTAGAAATGATATTTTTTTCTATTTGAAAAATCATTCCACCTCAAAACTTTACCTCGAAACCAAAATTTTTTTTCTGAAATTTTTTTTATACTGGTTTGGAATGAGCACGTGACTATTGTATTGTGCAATCGTCAGCTTTTAGAAAAGCGGTGGTTTTGTCATCTCAAAATAGTTCGAGCTCCAACTTTCGATACCTACTCTCGCTGTTTCGCGTTTAATACCATTTTCTTCTCTGTGCTTCTTCGGACAATATCTTGCGACCCTGCCCTTTATTGGCCAGACAGGAGAATCAGGTACATGAACATTCGTACCAAGTTGTAGCTTTTCTTGGCGATAAGTCGCCAAATGTGACAACCTTCTTTATCATATTCTAGTAAATTTAAAAGCGAAAAATTAATGCCTCAAAAACGATAAATCTCCAATTTTCTGCCCGTGTATTTTGTGGCTTCAAAAACTCCAAACCAAAACAATGTCACATGATAATAATTGTTATTTTCATTCTTAAAATTTAGAATTGCGCATCATCTGCTTTAGATTCTATGACCTACGGCTGAATACCAGATTACAAACCATAATTCACAATGCCATTCTACAATAAAATGCATCCATGGCAGTTAAGTTACAAAGGGTTACAGTATGGACGAAGATCATAAGTTCATAAGCAACCGATAAAACTCATGATACATCTTAATTTACTATTGAATTTTATATTCGGGGAAACAAGGTATCCGTGTAACTGCTTTTATTTCCAGTCTTAATTTAACGAAGATAACCTTCATTAAGAATGCGTTCAGAATATCTTCTCAGAGAATTGATAATCAACTTAGCGTCGAAATAAATATTCAAATTCTCTTTGGCCGGAAATCTCCTTGAGGATGCTAATAAGTAAACTTCCAGGCTGTTCTTTTCGCTGGCATTTTGCGTTATTTTACCGTCACTTGCCTTCTCTTTGAATTACCTACGGGCATTAAATTTTCAAGATGTCCGCTGTAATCATTAAGCAAGAGAGTACGCTGGGTGTCAATTATTCAGCTATTGCTCAAAGGAGAAGATCTAATTAATTCTTTTTCGGTTTCAAAATTAATGGGATTCATTCTTGTCGTTTAATATTTATTCCAGACATTATTTAATGGCTGGAATGAATTCTATTGTGAATTCCGGAGTCTTTCGCTTATAATAGCATTCACATTTCATTTATATTATGTTAAATTAATAGCACTGATCTTTTAATATTGTTCTCGTTCCTTTTTTTGGAGTAAATAACTTATCTCTATAGTAAAAAGTAATATAGCTTTAAACGTAGAGGAATTTTAAGGAGGTAATTTTGTATAGTTCAGTGCTCTTAATTATGCTTCTAAGACATTAAAAATGCTGAAAGTGATTAGAATTCAGTTGCTAAAGCCCTGAAAGTGGCTCTTTGGTCTATTCCATTTTTAAAAATCTTTAGTTAACATCGCATGTTCGATGCTTATAACGACGACGGAATTTTGTACTATATTTTATTCGCTATTTCAAGCACGAGAATTTTGAAATTTTGTATAGTTATTGGTTCCCGACAAAAATATAAAATTTTATTAACTTTAGAGCTTTTAATTGTCAGTTAATAAATTAGTTTAGCTGAAAACTGATTTCTCGAGTACCATCATCTAGAAATTAACTAGAAAAATGTTAATTTTTTTTATTAGAAAATATTTGTAACCATTTAGGCTAGAAATAAAGGAATAATGATCGAAAAAAGGAAATATATTAATAATTACAAGTTTCTAATTAAGGATTAGACAAATGTTACTTCAATAGTATCTGTTCTTGGAGTACATCAGTTGTGGTATTTTGGATTTCGCTGTCTTTACGAAGTCCAAAATGGTTCGAATTAATTTGTTTCGGATTTAATCTGTTTAACCTGTGAATAGTTTTATTTCCTTATTTTTTTTATGCCATCATATAGACGACGGTAATATGTGTTTCTAATGAACTAAGACGAGAATATGTCGAATTTGACGTGTTCGTCCTTCATTTAGGAAGCGGCCAATACAGGTTAGATTTTATTTTTTAATCCACTTGAAAATAGTAGTAGAATTTTCCTATTTCTTTCAACTCTGTTAAGTTTTAAAAGCCTATTCTGGAATTTATTCAACTAAATTTAAACGTTTATCTTGATATTAAAGCTAAGATAAAACATGCTTTTAAAATTGGAATAACTTAGTATTGCTGGAATTACGAGTAATGTAGTAACTACAGTTAGGCTACTATGCCACGCCTAATTATAAGGCTTAAAGGTCAAAATTTGGTACACAGATTTAACATCTTTAGTGTAGATATCTGTCGAATTTTAAGCCATATCCAACAAGAAATTCACCGACTGTCTGTCTGTACTTTCAGAAACATATAATCGTGATAACTAAAAAACGCAATGACTTAAATATATTGTTACGAATCTGTGATGCTGCTTCCCAGCATAGTTGGTTCCAACATCAGAAAGACTGTTTTACAGTCATCTGTATTGGACGGAGTCCGGGTGTCGCGTCGGAGGTCCCAGAGCTTGGCGACAAACTTGGCGAACATTTGGCGACTTGGCGACGAATTTGGCAACTTTGGCTCTAAAATAGATTATATCCGGAACATCGAGAATTATCACTATCCGTCCATTGGGAACCGAGATACGCCTCGAAAGTTCCTGATTGGTTGAGAGGCTTCTAGCCTCGTCTCCTGAAACCTATAAAAGGAGGCAGTCTGCAGCAGCCGGGAGTGGTAGTCGGAATCGACGGTGAAGAACGAGTCTTCCAGAGATTAGCAGAGCAGCGACGGAGTCAAGCTAGTGCTGAATTAAGCTGTGCGCTACTGTATGCAGTAGAGTCTTGTTGTGTGCACGTCTCGGTTGAAGATAATCGTCTTCTCTATGCTGTATATAGTTGTCGTCTTTGTGCTGTCCTGTGTGTCTTCGTGTAAATAAACGTCGTTGTTTTATTTTCTACTGCCGCCTGCTGATTGAGCGTTCTCCACACCATATAACTTCCACTATCCAAACGAACCCGGAAATTTCGTAACAATATCAAATATGGTACGAAATTTTGTGACTACAAGCGAAGTTTTGTGTCAAATTGTGGTTTAAATTGGTTGTGAAAAACGTGCCTAAAACAAATTTGATTTTTGGATATTATCAACCACTTGCCAGGGATTAATTGCCAAAAAGCTCACCAAGGATGATATGAAAAATTCAGTTGAAATGCTACATTCAAACCAAAAGTTAATATTTCGTAGGTAATTAAAGTTAATATTCGCCAGTGCCATGCAAGGTGTACTCTGGCATGAAAAATTTATCAAAGAGTAGGCGAGAAAGTTTTGTTGATACTACTCCTTCTAGTTCTCTAAAATTTGAAATTACCTTAAGAAAGATAACATCTTGAAGTTCCTAATTCAAAAATAAAAAGAATTATACCTGTTACTACGAAAGGCTATTGACCGAGCAAAGCAAGTTTGTGACTTTCCAGATATTTCACCTATGTTAAAAAAAAAGAAAATGCAAATATTGAGACACTTGGGTTGCCTGTTTCCTCAGAAATCCTTTTAGCTGAGACAACAGAAACTTTGTAGCGAAATTCAAACTTCTCAGCACCCCTTGTAATTGAGTTCCGCGGGCGCGGTTTCGGATAATAATTGATTAACAGACCAATTTAGCTTTTCATTGGACATGACAGGAGTTTACTTGGTGTCGTTGTGTTCGGCGAGAAGACCCTTTTCTTCTAATTGAAATGAGTTCGAAGGTTGGGGGAGTATAAGTGATTTTAATCCGGAACTTGAAATCCTTTGAGATGAGTTGATTCGTGCAATTTATCGGAGTAAGCAACCGTTTGGTAGTTTCGTTTGGAAATTTAATCCTTTGGATACATTTGAAGTATTAGAACGTTCCGTATTTGTTTGAATTTATGTTTCCATTTTTTTTTTTGGAATTCTAATTAGCTTAAGTTATCTCAATATCATGTGGCAGTATATATTCTGAATAATAAAAAATTAATGAATTCGTACGTAAAAGCTACTGATTTCACATGTTCAAAAAATGAAATGCGCTTCAAATACAAAAGTAGTTTCAAATAAAATTGCAGTTAACGGGTTAACTTTCTATATTCAGGATATTTTAAGGTTTTAGAAAACTATTTCAGATAATTTATTTTTCTTAATTTTGTAATTCTACCAGTTTCGATCGTCTTTATGAAAGCTGGACATTTCTTATATTTTTGAAAAAGGAAAACGATGATTTATTGAAGAAACAATCTATGTATTTAAAGTAATAAGGAAATCCAATAAATCAGCAGCCCAGCCGCAACTATTGGTTCGCCTTTGTCAGTTTATGTTTCAAATAAGATCAACATGACCTCTAAATATGTGATCGTTTGCCTTCTGTTTTAGAGAAAAACTTTCTCCGGTACATTCTCTACAGAGAACTCTTGCGACAGCGTTTGCCTGAAAAAATCACAGAACTGATTAAGAAAATTTTGGTTTCATATAAGAATTCACGACATCTTGATATATCATCAATGGTTGCCTTCCTTCTTCCATCCTTCCTTTTTTGAGATAAATAAATAAATAAATAAAAACAACTCCATAATGAATTTTCTATGGAAAACGTTTGCGACAGGGTTCACTAGCCAAACCCGATGTGCATAATTTGGGTTTCATATAAAAACGTGTGATTTTTTTTATATGACTGCTTTACCATCTTAAATTACAAAGCCTGTATTTTTAGGAAATATATTATCAAAAACAAATATCACTATAAAAATTGTCTGATTTACAAATAAATAGCCACCATTAGCGACCATCTGTTCGCTCGCCGTCTAGATATTTAAACTAATTGGAAAAACAAAGAAACTTCCCCTGACAGAAATAATTGTACCAGTTTTGAAAATTTTTATTCCATGTGGAAGTTAATGTCCTTTATATACTTTATAAATGGTCGGCTGTCTATTTCTGCCTGTTCTGTATATCGCAATTTTGAGAGAAATCCTAAAGACTTTACTTCACTGTGTATTCTCTATGGGAAAAACAACCCACGGCAGAGAATCTCGGCCTCAACACTATACCAATTTAGTTAATTTTTACTTCGTATGAAAATTCCTGATACATTAATACATTAACAGGGATCGTCTCTCCTCTCCACTCCCATTTTTGAGAGATATTACAAAATAAAAAATAGAGCTTTCAAGTCAGCAACTGAGCCCACTTGACCAGTTTTCATCATCAGCTAATTTCGCAATTTTGCAAGCATAGCTAACTAATTCAAAAGGTCTATTATTGTTTCAAATTCAAAATATAAAAGAGTCCTGCATTGATTTGATAAGACCCTTTCATCAAAAATGATCAACAAGGCAATTATATGATTGCCAACTGTAACTAGTTTTAATAAAAGAATTTTAGTCTTGCCAAAGAACTTTCAGAAGTAGCATTTTGTCACAAAAGAAATTTTTCTTTTTGTGCCATATTAAAAAAAAAAGTTATTCTGATTAGTTAGCCATAATTCGCTTTAATTGCAACAATTAATTTAGCCGTAAAATGGCGAAATTAATAGATGATATGAATGGGCGAAATTCGTTATGATATTGAAGCTGAGGGCCCAGCGATATCTCTCGAAATGGAGAGAAAAGGGAAAGACGATTATTGATAACAAATCTAGAACACATATGAAATAAAAATCCTCGTAACCGGCCCGGTGGTTTTGGCTGGCTTTCAGGGTCAGTAATTTTAGGTCGGCTCAGTAGTTTTGGCTGGGATAAAATTTTCTTCACTGACAAGGTACAATTCAATTCTTTTCAATTTCTCTCAAAAATGAAGAAAATAGGACAGACGACTTGTGATGACGTATCTAGACATCATCAATTTTCATGTGAAAAAGTATTTTCGAAATCTATTCTAAGGTTTCGGCTCTTGAATTCTTAAAGAGGATATACAAAAAGATTCCTTAAAGTTTGTATTCCTTAAAGAGGATATACAAAATGCAGGATTTTTTTTTCTTTTATTAGTGCAAAAGGAATGAGAGTAATTGACTTTTGATGGTAGATGATTTAGGTTCATGAGTTTAAACATGAAACAAAAATTGGCAGAAACTAGCCAATGTTTCGTACTGGATGACTAGTTCACTGGTTCTCTTATTATCTATACTTATAATAAAGCTCAATGTGTGTGTGTGTGTGTGTGTGTGTGTGTGTGTGTGTGTGTGTGTGTGTGTGTTGGCGCTCTACAGGCCAGGTCATTTGACATACAGCTATCAAATTTGGTACATGTATACCTTAGAGGTCGGGAATGTGCACCTGGGGTCCCTTTTTTTGAAATTTTAATTAGAATTTTAATTATTAATTAAAAACTAACTTTCCCGCCAAAAGAATCTTCCATTTTTCCCACCGCCAACTTTTCCGCCAAAAAAATCTTCCATTATCCCCAGCGCCAAACGAGAAAGGCTTCCGTTGTTTTTTTCTCCCAACAGTAATGAGGCTAGGGTTAAAATTTTTCGGCGGATTATTTCAATCGGTTCTGCTTATTTTCTTAATGTTTGGTGCATTTAAAATTAAACATTGTTAATGAATCAATCTTTCAGATTCATTCTGAAGTACTTTTGAATTAAAATAAAACAGAATAAAGGAAATTAAAAATTTCTAATCCGCATAGCGTTACCCCAACTGGCGTAGAAAAAATCACGTATTTGCGTTACGTAACCGGCGAAGAAAATTCACGCATGCGCATTCTGTTCTGATTGTTGCCATGACAACATGTATATGCTTATAGTTTTAAGTACAACGTTTTTTAAGTAGTTTTTTTAAAACCTGTTTTCAACCGTTTATTTTAAACGATTCGTTTTATTTTCTTAGTGTTTGATGCATTTAAATTTAAACATTGTTAATGAATCGATCTGCTCATAATGAATCTAAGAAAATTTTGTTGACCAACTCTTGAGATATTACATAAATTTAAAAAAATATTCTTTAGTGCCCAGAAAGTTTAAACGCTGAGTGACTCTATTTTCAGTAATCAGATTATAAAAAAATGCTTTGTTTCAGTAAAAAATATTATTATATTAATTGAAGATAAATTCTTTCCACTTTAATTTAAAGCATAAATTCTACGGGTGCTAACAGAAAATGAGAGAGATACATATTACGTTATGACTGAAGGCCTTTATAATATTATGAATGAATTATATGATAATCAAAATTTGAAGTTTTAAAATATTTTGATGAAGAAGCTATTAAAGTAGAAATTGCATAAAATATTTAATTATTAAAATTTTAACGAAAATTAAGATTGGCGAACCGGCTGGTCGCCAAAGGCGGCTAGTTTTAAATATATAGAGGAGCAAAATATGTATATAAATATGAGCTATAGTTCTACAGGAGCTTCACTCATTTTAATTGCTGGTTGCTCATTAATTATTTCAGTTAGAAGTCTTTGCGATTTACCGGTATATATTGAATTTCTTGATCTTTCATTTTCAAGTTATTGATAAAAAATTTTACTTGACATTTTTAGGATGTTTTTTTTAGTTTGAGATATATTTATGTCGTGTTTTAAAACAACACTAGGACTGTTTTGAAACGAACCTCGTAATTTTGAACCATGGTCAGATGGAGAAGGGCGACACCTGAGTTCGCAACCTCTCTCAAAACTTCCTTACCAGGTCATTTGGTCCCAAAGAATTTATAGTACGCCAGACACTATTGTTCTTCCGTAGGATCGGGTTTCGAACTTGGAACCCGCGGGTCCGAAGTAGCGATCTTACAACCGAGCTATCGCGGTCCTTTAAGGATTTGAGATGAATTCTGAGGATACATCTTATTCTAATTTTTTTTCATTAATAGAAATGTTTCCTGCAAGTTGTTATTGATATAGTACTTGGCAAATTTATTCTTGATTCTCCCCTAATGAAATCGAATTTATAATGGTCATTCATTAAAAAATAACTTTATTACCCTTGAGAAACTGCTTTCCTTAGCTTCGAATAGAGAGATTTTTAAACATGTGTGACCACTAAATTTAAAACTTTACTGCATCTCGATGCGTTACATTTTTTACTTTGAATTTGTTTGAATTTATAAAAGATTCCGCCAAATTCAGATAGTCAGCGTATGCATAATGGAGCAGATGAGAGCTACGCCCCCAGAGATGATCCGTTTTCAAAATGAACATTGGCATGAGGTCCTTTTATAAGCGTCGCGACGGATGAAATATGTCCCTTTTTCTTATTGAATACATGAATCAAAGCTAAGGAACTACGAAACCACCAGAAAAAGAATTTTCGGAAAAAAAAAAGAAAAAAAGAGATGACTTTTTTTTTTGAAGTGAGATATTAATTAAACAGAGAAAATTCTATATTGCATTTTGAAATGCTTTTCATTAAATCAAAAACGAAAAATAATTGAAATCTAGCAGACAGTATTTACAGCCACTTCATTTTTTTTCCCATATGTTCTTATTCTTAACGAAATTTAAATTGCGTTGAAGTTTTGGAAAAGAAATTTCACTAAAAATATTTGTGTTGCCTCTTTTTTTCTTTCAGAAAAACAATTATATCTATAAAAAAAAATTTAGTTTACCTACTTATTGACATTACGATTATTGTTGAGTCTGAAATCGGTTCTGATAGGGTTGTGTGAAAATATGTTTTTTTAAAGGCTAAATGTTTAAAAGGGCTCAAATGTTGCTTATTTGTATGCTAATCAATGAGAAAGCATTTAAAAACATTATGCATGGAAACTTTAGTTGTCTCAAAGAGCCAAATATGTAAGCAAAAGGATAAATGACCCCCCCCTCTGCAAAATTTACTTTTATGCTAAACTTATACAAGTTATGGTTGTTGGTTTCTGTTAAGATCTTTTTCTTTTGCAATGTGCAATAATATTAATAATATAACCTCCTTCATTTTGAATTCGCGCGTTAGGGTTGAAAGTTTTTGAATTCCTTAAAATAACGTGAGTTTATTTTCATAAAAACATACGCAATATCCAACAGTCGTACAAAGTTATGTTGAAATAAAATTTCTTTTTCACGTTTATTCTCACGCCCTTTGAATCCGATGTCCCATTTACAAACTCATCCAAAATTTTGACTCATCTACAACATTTTCCATGGAGGTTAAAATTGAATGAAAATTACCTCAATTGGAGCGGTAATAAGATAACATGGCAAAGTTCTATAAGCTCATATATATAATATATGTGTGCAAACGTAAGCAGCTTTTTTAAGCAATAGTATGGCCGAAGAGAAGACACGAATTTTTAAACTCGATTTATTCCATCCCAGGAGGTCTATTATGTACAAAGAATAAGGGGTAAGAAATTTGTCAGTCTACATCTCAACACAAGAGCAACAGAAACCGAATTGTTTCCCTCAGTGATTTTATACTATGAAATTTTTATAGGGATTTCTTCGATATGTGTCGATTTAGGAAAGGGAAATCTAGATATTTTTAAAAGAATTTGCTAAGTGTTCAGTATTTTTATCCCATGACTCGGAATGTAAAAATTTGCAAAAGCAGAAATTTTTACAGAGCGCGTGTAGCATTAATTAAAAAAAAAAGGGGTGGGGGGTTGGATCAGGAAATAAGAGACTATTTGAACATGAAGTTAACCCCCCCCCCCCAGAGAGCATCTCGAAATGAGGATGAGATGCTTCCGGCATGGAGTTGGATCTCTCCACCCTGGAGGGTACACTAATAGATTTGGGATCTGACTCCTCCCATCGATGACGGGACGTATTTCCTTCGGGGAGGGTTGTACCGTGGCCGGTGACGGGCCTTAAGACTCAACCACAGTTGCCGCCAATGTTGCTGTTGCGGCGGTCCGGTCATTCAGTTTTTATGGTTTAAATCCATGTGTCTTCGTGGCGGGTCGGAGAGTTAGATAGTTGACTTAACATGAAGTTAATATGGGCTAAATAAAGCTAAAAATTAAGAGATTAATTAGGATTTAAATTATATATATATAATATACACCAACTTTTGAAGTGATGGTGGTGGGTTTGGCTATAGAGATTATGATCATCGACTATCTGCTAAAGTCCCCTCTCCCGATTCGTGTCATGTGAACAATCACATTAAGTAGATTCTCGATAAGGAATCTACTAAAAAAAGGATGCCAACTTTGAGGTTACCATATTAAAGAAACATCTAAAATTTTTATATATATTAAAATATTATTTAAAGTTTAATGAGTAATAATATGAAAAATCTGATATTTATTTATTCATTGTCAAGAGAGAGCTATTAAAATATTTATTATTAAATATTCTTACAATCTTGCTATTATGTTGGACGCTGTTATTATAAAGGAAAAACACTGTTACAAAATTGCATTCAAAACTATAAAAAAAACAAAAACAAAAAAAAAAACACATTGATACTAAAGAAAAATTTGGAAGAGAATAAAGTTCATATCGCTGAAAGGCTAATATTTTTTATTTTAATTTTAAAGTGATGTAAAATGCTTGTTCCTCGGTTAGTTTGGAAGAACATTAATATTTCCATTAATGAATTAGAACTCAATGTAAAATTAAGAAAATATGAATAATTTTGAATACTAATACGTGAGAAATTTGATGGTTTTGGATCTAACCATATAAATCCTGAAAAATTTTTTGAATGAATTTCGTATCGCGTATTTTATCAATTCTATATCAATGTAAAAACTTTATCATATTAAAACAGTAAAACTTTTAGTAAAAAAACTAGCTTTATATGTTTAAAGCTAATTATGAACTTCACGAGTAAAACAGGAATGCGCGATTTGGAGAATACGATGAAAGCAACAGACGATTAAGTTGCCCTTTTCTGCCGAAATAAAAATACTTCACTGCCTCAAAACACAGCGTGCGGTGAATCATGTTATACAGATTACGATTCGAAACAGAAGTGGAAAAAAAAAATGTCCTCAACGAGCCTGTTTTTACTTTCGAAATAAACATGGCTTTGAAACTCAAAATAACTGATATTATAATTTGATAAGGAAACCTTGTTTTTGATTTAAATTTTTTGAATTCTATTTTTATCAAAACTCTATGGATGATAAAAATTAAAATATCTAAACTTAAACTGACATGGCCAATGGCTTTTGTGCCATAAAACGAAAACGAATTAACGAGAATAGAAAATATAATGTTCGATTATTTATAATCTCAATATTAAATATTGATGTTAGCTTCTTAAAATTTAGTACATAATAAGAAATAAACTTCTTTTAGAAAACTGCGTCTCCATCGTCTTAACTATAACAAAATATTTATTTTAATTATTTGCCGAAAAACACTGGGCGTGTGCAAAAACAAACGAAGTTGGAGAAAGTAAAACGTTCTATAGTACAGTCGCAGTTAAGATGACGGTGAAGTAGAAATATTAATGATTCAGTTAACAATGCAAATTTAGTAAAAATAAAGAATTTGCAATCAAATTGTTAATGAGTTAAAAAGAGTTTTTCAACTTTGTTGTTGTCAATCCATCACAAAAAGAAAATTGAGAAAAAGTTTGTATTTTTATATTTTTTTAGTTCAATTCGTTTATCGTTTTGGTAAAATTAAATTTTATTATTGAATTTTCACTCATTTTTTAATGTTTTAGATATTTGGAATTTTATCTCTTTTTATGTTTTTGACTAAAATTTACAGTATTTATTCTTTTTCAAAACTTCAATATCTATTAATTAAATTTTGATTTCCATTGCATCTTGTTGTCTGGTTGTAAATTTCCATAACATTTATAATTATGAATTATAAATAAAATATCCGAAATAATGAAAATAAAAATATTCTGCTTTTCAGCATGTAACCTATCATAAACGTGAATCTTTAAACAATGCTTTCATTAAATTTATTCCTTTTGCAGATGTCTTAATTACAAGCCATTTGCAAGAAATAATAGCATTTATTTTCTACCTTAAGTTGTTTCTTGCAGAAGGCCTCATTAATTACTTCAGATGTTGCTAAGTATACGGAAAAATTAAATGTGTTAAAATTCTGTGAAATGAATTAAAACTTTTGTTACCGGTTCTTTTTTTTACTCTCCAGATCTTTGTTCTTTTTTAGTAAGAATATCAGCTCTTTTAATCATTCTAGCAAAGAGGGAGTAAATTAAAAATACCCGAGAGATTTTATTGGAGCTTGGATTTTCCGTCGAAATACTTCGAAGTCATCAGACCTTTAATTAATGAGAAAAAAAATTGGATGACACCGTGGCCAGACACCGATTTATTACAGATTTCTTCTTCGAATGGTCTGAAAGTGTTTTCTTTCAAGGAAAAGAAAAGCACTTTTCTATTTCTATAAAATCAGCAGCTTGAGAGGATAAATGGAATTGGAGTTTGAGTTAGTTTTATGGCACAAAAGTCATCATTGGCTAAGCTGCGCCACAATCATGGAATTAAAATATTTCTATCAATTTATAATAAAATCAGAACATGGAATGTATACAAAATCCAGATGTCTAAAAGCGTAAAAATGTGAGTCATGAAAAAACGCAAAATGTGAGATGTAAAGTATGGTACAGTATTAAAAAGCGTGACTAATGTTTTTATATGATTATAAAAACCAATATTAAAAAAAAAAAAACTGAAAAGATTAACATGCGGAGTTCTAGAAAACAACTCGCCCAAATCAGATGAGATTTTTGAAAAAAATGTAAGATGTTGCAAAGAAAACAGTGAACATTCTACAAGAATATGTAAAGCAGACATAGGACTGTTACAAATTGAGTTAAATGGTGTTGGTTCCCCCATAAATAAATGTCAGTGGTTGAATGGAGGGTGACCAATTCTCAGTATAGTTAAAATGGTGTCCAGTTTTCTGTTGGTGAAAGTGGGCTAGAGATCTATTGTAGGCTGAATTGTATGAAACTTATTACGAATCTGTGCATCCTATTTAGTTTGCCATTTGGAATGCAAAATATGACATATATTTCTTGTAACCTGAAAGAGGAATTTTCTTTGATAAGAAAGTAGTAGCCAATTTAGAAGCCATATCAGTCTCTTTATTTCCCAAAATTCTCGCATAAGAACATTCCCTAACATAGGATAATTTGAAAGCTCTTCCAAATAAGTTTGTCATTTAAGTTTAAAATGTTGAAAAGTAAGGGAGGGTTGCAAGCTTGTAAAAATGATGGGAATTCCATAGCGTTCAGTGAACCGGTGTATATTATGTAACATTTTGCAAAACAATCTAAAATAAACGATAAGGATTTGAAATTGGAACTGGCTGTCAGATTTTTCGGATTAGTGAATTTTCTTCATAATTTTTAGAAAGTTACCGGATAGTTGCATATATGACTGTGTTGTCCTGGCGATAGTGTCAACGTATTTCTGTCTAATATTCCAGTTTTAGAAATCTTACAGAATGTAAATGTTTCTGTACTGATAAAATATTCTATACTACAAAATGTAAATCTTTCTTTACTAATTCAATTTTGATTTTCATTGCATTATTTATATTAATACAGCATCAAGTGTGTGTTACTGTGTGTATGCACGGTGTTCTTTACAGTTTTTTCGTATTTAACTTATATTTCCTTATATATTTTTTTATTATTAATAAGAAAACACATTTAATGTTTCTCATTTTTCATGTTCTTAGTACTAAAAGACGGGATCGCAATATTTACACCCCTTGCGCTGCTACGTATTTCTAATTTCCTTCTATTTTCTTCAGCAATTTTGTTCATACCATAGAAAGTAAGCCAATCTGAATGTTAAATCAAGGTAGAAAAGAAAACACATCTTCCAAGGAACTAGAAATAAATATTAAGTTTAACTTGCAAATTAAATTAAATTAAAAAAATTAAAGAGAATAAAATGGAATAAGAAAGAAGGAAAAATGAATCCGGCCTGAAGACTTAATCAAGAGACATCCTGAAGCAGAGATTCAAAGCAGGGATTCTTTACTGTGAGGAGTCTGACTTTTGTCAAAAATTGACCCATTGAGACCCGAAAATACCCCAAAATTGAGATTTTTGAAGACAAGAATTAATAGAAATGAACAAGGAGGTCAATACTTGGATGAAAGTTAGATCCATTATAGAAAAGAATCTTTGGTTTGAACCCTTGCCTTCAGGCCGGATTCATCTGTTCTTCTGATTTTATTCTATTTTACTCCTTTTTTGCAAGTTAAACAATATTTATTTCTAATTAGTTTAAGTTCATTTCTGCTTTAGATGTAGCAACATTGGATAGCTCTAAATACAATGTATCTTCCTTTTAATAGATTTTGACTCGGGAAATACTTACTTTATAAAAATTGTTTTAATTTTATGATTTGTAGTTTTTCGATGAACTTATATATCCGGTTAAACAGTTAAATGTTTGTTTTAATTGCTTATAGATTTGTTTTTCAATTCCTACTATTAGTTCACACTCTTTCTATGTACATATATATCTTGTTCAAATTTTCAATCGTTAATAAAATACTTTTTATTCATCCACTCAAGTTCAAATACATTTTTTTTTAACTTGTAGTGGATGATACTTGATGTTAATACATGTTTTTTCAAATATTAATTAATTAAATTTGTCCAGTAATTTCTATTTGGTCGCCAACTCCATCGACATGTCGCCAAGTTTGTCTCCAAGCTCTGAGATTACTGACGCGACACCCGATCATAAATAATATAAGATATATATAAATAATATAAGAAAATAAGTAGGAATTCAATTAAAAAAATTTATATAACTAAAATAAAAAATTTTTGTTGACCTAAGTAAGAAATGAATTAAAAATTGTTTTATATATATTACTTGTTTATGCTGCAGGTTAAAAGATGATTTCTAGATACCAGAAATTCATGTGTAAAAGAGTTTTAAAAATCGAGTTTGTGATTGCTGAACAAACACAGCAACAAAAATCGAATTTGTTTTAAACTATATTTATAATTCAAAAAAGAAAGGAGAAAGACTAAACTTTATGCGAATATATTTGTTTAAATTTGATGTCGCCAGCTACAGAGAAATGAATTAGGATTTTATATTTTACATGTTAACCATTTTTTGTAAAGTTTTTTTTATCCAAGCAAGCTAAAAGATGTAAAAAAATAATTTTACTTCATGATGATGATGTCAGCTGGGTTGGTGATTTAATTTCTTTCGTTTTTTTTAACGAATTAATTTCCTATTATATATCGGTATGAGGATGGTTTTCTTTCAAACTTTTATAAACAAAAATGTTTTTAGTCACATTTTTTTTTATCTTTGAGAAAATTTATGTTGATTTTGTTACAGGAGAAAAATTTTATGAAACGGATGAAATAGAGAAAAAAAAAAATGTTTCACTTTATATATTAGAAACACACCCTAGAGTCTAAATAGAATTTTGAAAAAGTATATTTTGTTCAAAAAGAATTAAAAAAAAACTTATACAGAATTTTTATAGTAGAATTTAAAAGTCGATTTGAAATTCAGCTTCTTTCTTGTTTAGTCATGAGAAAAGTAATTAAGGCTCTCAGCCTTTTTTTTTTTTTTTTTTCTTTTTTTGTGGAATCATGAGAAAAGTAATTAGGGTTCTTATAAAAAGTAATTAGGGTTCTTTTTCCGTTGTATCTGTTTAAATCATTTTAAGATGAATTTATTTAAAAGAGTGTAATAGTTGCCCTTTTGTAAACAAATATCTTTCATTATGGTAAGAATTAAGAAAAGGAATCTGCAAATAATATTAAGAGTAACCCTATTTTATTAGTATTATTATATTAATTTGTTTTATTCGAATATATAAATATTGATTTTTTAGGAACTTTTAGAGCAATCATTTTTCAGTTTCACTTCCGTAGTAAAGAGATCCATAAAAAGTGATACTAATTTCATAAAAAGTAAAAGTAAGAGCATGTCTTTTGAAAAAAAATCGAATTAGAATATTTTGATTGAATGTTGCTTATTTGGCCTAAAAAATTTAAAAGTGCGTCAATTGATTTGCAATGAAAGCTTTAAAAATGTTCTGTTGGGTGCTATTGTATTTTGAATTATATATTAACAGCAATAATCGTAAAAATGATGTATCGTTAAAGTGTCTATGTACTAACAGCGCCACTTAGCGATGAAATTTGGAATTTAAACTAAAATATATTGATTAATAGGCCACTATAAAATTGTAGAACATCATGAATTACGCTAAGAAGTTGTCTTGCTCATATTTACTCTAAAAAGAGAGCATGTAGTCGTGTTGTTTGGTTGTGATTTTTAAAAGTAATATCATTGTTACGAAATTTCCGGGGGTTCATTTGGCTAGTGGGAGTTATATGGTGTGGAGAACACTCAATCACCAGGAAGCAGTAGAAAATAAAACAACGACGTTTATTTACACAAAGACACACAGGACAGCACAAAGACGACAACTATATACAGCACAGAAGACGATTATCTTCAGCCGAGACGTGCAGCAACTACAGCATACACAGCAGCTCGACTCCGTCGGTGCTCCGCTAGTCCCTGGAAGACGAGTTCTTCACCGTCGATTCAAACTGCTCTTCACTCTGTCGCTTCCGACTACAACTCCCCGATCTGGTTCACCACTCAATTCACCACTACTCCCCGGCAGCTGCAGCTCCTTTTATAGGTCTTAGGAGGCGGGGCTAGACGCCTCTCAATCAATCAGGAACGTTCGAGGCGTAACTCGGTTCCTACTGGACGGATCGGGAAAATTCTCGATGTTTCGGGTATAATCTATTTTGGCGACTTTGGCGCCAAATTCATCGCCAAATGGTCGCCAAGTTTGTCGCCAAGCTCTGGGACCTTCTATGGAACCCACTATGCTGGGAAGCCGCATCACAGATTTCTAACATTATATATATTGTAAAAAAAATTATAAAGTTTTTGAGGAAACCAGTTATTAGTACATTTCAATGTGAGCCCTTAATAGCTCTAAGATGTCAAAGTGGTATTCCAATTCTTTTCAAGTTTTGTTCAATATTTAGACTGCCACGTACGACACAGTATCTGTGATTATAACTTTGACTGTCTCAACATCTTCACTCTGTTCTTTAGGTTCATCCAAAATTGACATTGAACAGAAGTGACACATTCGAATTCATGGGAAACGGAAGAAGAACAGAATAGTTCTTCCGTTGACGCCATTTTGATAAGAGTGGAATGTAAATCAGATGGACAAAAGAAAAAAGTGAAGAGCACGTCTATTCCATGGTAAAAATTTGACAATATTCTCTTTAATCGTTCTTTTGCAATGGTCCCTCTCTTTTATGATAAACCTTATATATGGTTAGATTTTTTTCACAAAAGAAAACATAGAAACATAAAAATAGATAGGGATCACAAAATTCTTCAATCAAGAATAAAGTTGATTTTATTACTTAATAACATTAATGCTTTTCGATTCATGTCATTTTGTATGTGGACAAACATTGCCATTCTATCAGTTCGTGAAAGTTTTATTTTAAATTTAACCCGATTGTGGAACTATCACTCTTAATAATCTTTAAGGAAAATATTATTTAAGGAAATGATGAGACATTGAAATCCAAACCAATTTGTCTTTCAGCAAACATCTCAATACCATTTCAAAACATCAGCAGAATTTTTTTTCTTCTCAAAATAATGTTTTTTTATTATTTAAACAAGGCGCGTGAGAAGTAATGCATATTAGATATCGCTATTTAATATTTATTCAAAGATGTCTGAAAGCGAAAGCAACGAAAACACCGGCAGAGAAGTAAGAAACGATTGTTTGTTTAAGTAAATCTTTTTACATATGAAATTGAATGAAAATATAAGTAAAAACAAAAGCTACTTTTCTGGCTTTGGAATGGGAAATTTTTTTTAGCCAAATTAAACCAAAAACGCACTCTCCGAAGAAGTTGTCTTTTCTCCCATATGCCATAAGCATTCAAACTCGTGTACAGTGTGATAAGTTTTCTGTAATTAAAAAAATTATTACTGGCATTTGGCGATTGTTTGTTGCATTTTTATGGCCTTTCCGAAACGAAAAAAATTGCCATAGTTTGTAAAATAATTTTGCATTTCTGATTGGGTAGGCTTCAAAATATGCTACCTAAACTAACTAAATGTTTGAAGTGATAACTCACCAATTTGGTTTTAGATTTTACTCGATTAACACCATTAAGGCATCTGGATGGCCATACTTAAAAAGCAAGGTTCTGATCAACCATAAGATTAGCAGATTTTGATTGAATTCTAGTTTAGGGACCACTGAGTTTGTCGCCAATATGATAATACAAACAAGCGAGCGAAGTATTTCTCCTAGTAACCTTAATGCTGATTTGTTTACTATTTCTTTTTTTGCTTGTTGAGTTGTACATCTACTAAACAGTTTTGTGAGAAATAAAAATTACAAATAGTCGCCAAATAAACATCAATTAAAGAATTTAGATAAATTGAGCATTATAGTCAAAAGAATTATTATTTCTAATAAAACATTCTATAATTATTTTAACTGAACAAATAACAATTTTTCCAATTATTATTGAATTAAAATAAATGAATTAAAATAATCTATTCACGAATTTGTTTTCGAAACAGAAAAGAAAAAAAAATTAAAAACGTCTGCTCGAGCTTTTCGGAATCATTTGCCTTGATTTCGTAATTTTTAATTTTATTATTATATTGTTATTCTAACGGAATTATTCGCAATTTGTTGTTCTTTTTGTGGATTTCTCGGTATAAATCGGCGTTTCTTGCGAATCCTTAAAATGACTTTTAGGTTAAGAATTTCTGTCCTGTCCTTCTTCAGATGCCAAAGGCATCGCGCACTTGGTACCTTCTTCAGATACCCAAAGCAACCCGTATTCCAATTTTATTGGCCAAACGCAGACCGGCTCAGATAGTTTGCAAAAATTCTTTATTTCACCGTTTGAACGAGATTCAACAACAGGTCCCATAAAGGTTCAAAACGAAGTCTTCTTAGATAAAACTATCATGATCAATAAAGTTTCGAAATTTTAATAATAAAAAAAAAGCAGATAACTATAACTGTTTTAAAGAACTGTTTATCTGGTCAACCATCTTGGCATTGTTAGCGTCCTTGGCGAAACAAGGGGCATATCAGATTAGAATTATATCAAAATCTTTCACGAAATTGACGGCCGGATATTTTTAAATTTAATCAAATAAACTTGAATAAAATTTAATTATTTTGTAAGGTGAACGAATAATGAATAATAATTATAAATTAAAAAAGGAAAATTTTTTTGTTTAAAAAATTTTTGTTTGCCAAAGTTGAACTTTTTTTTTTTTGGCAGTTTTTTGCTAAATATGGTTTGGCAATTTTTTTGTAATCCTAAAAGCCTTTTAATGATAATTCTTGTAGCCATACAAGAAGGCGGACTTTCGATGAATTTTTGGCCATTTGGCATGATTTTGTCATGCTTGGCGGAAAGTCAAAGAAAATTAGATCTAAGAATATGATATTGAAGTCGTCGTCAAGCTTACGTAAATTGAGTAAACGGTTGTGATTTCTGCAAATTTTCATCAATTTTTAGATTAAATTAAAATACTATTATTAAAAATTATCTTATAATTTTATTATTAAATTCATTTTATTTTAAAATCAAATTTCTAGATCTTAACTGTCTTGAATCTGATGCCAAATTTGGTGATTTATTGCCTCAAAACGTTTACGTTTGTCTTCAGTGTTGCAAGGTCGATGAATTTGTATGAATTTGTAGTTATACAATAATTCATTAGTTGATTTGCCATAAATTATCTTTAATTTAAACATGGCATCGGGAATAAGTGCAAAAAATGAAAATATATAAAAAAAAATTAAATCAGTACTTGTCTTGGATAAAATGTAAGAAACTGAAACTTGCGATAATTTTTTTTTCTTAAAAAGAAAAAAAGCCCATGAATATGATAAAGGCTAAATTCCCATTTCAAACTCGAAATGTATTTCTTTCATACTGTAAAAGCTGGAGATGGAATATTTTTTTCAAACTCCTCATAAAGGAGTTCACGATAAAGGAAATCTGAGTAGTGTGACTTTAGATGGATACATTCTAGTTAGAAAATGAGAAATGAGGATATCGAATTTTTGTCTAGAGGGAAAACAATCGATGTTGAGATTTGACGCAATGTCAATGTGAAAATTTGATGAAGTATTCTGAATTTTTCCAGTCGGTTCCTTAAGCATAGAAACTTTCAATTGTATCTTCACTTGAAATCCAATCTAAAATACAAACATTTGATGTGTTTCGAATGAAATAAATGATAAATTCGTTTCGTATTATTCTTGTTTGACCAGAAGGCTAAGGATATTTATTAGACTTGATGTTTTGAGTAATTTTAGACATTTATTATCATATGAGATTAATGACAGTTTTGAATGAATATTTGAGTAATTTGAAAATTGAAATTATATTGATTGTCATTAATATAATTAATCACTGTAAAAGCGTTGCATGTGCTCGCTCTCACCTATTGTAAAAAGTTAACACCCATTCAATGTATTTTATGTATTTTTAATGTTTCAAAATTTTATAAGTGTAAAATGTAATGCTATTTTTTATTCTTTTTCTGTACCAATATGCATTTTTTCTAGAGGGCTCTATTGTTTGAAAGGGTCTAAAGTTATCAAGTGTAGTTTGTTCCTTCGTGCTAGGTGGGGTTGCTCTTCGGTGGCCCCCTCAAAAATGTGATACGATTAGAGTTTAAATTTTATAAAAATAGCTTTCATGAATCCTCATATCCCCATTTAGTTCCTTACCAAATCAACGAAGACGTAAAATTTCTCACACAGGTCTGTACTTCTGAAATATAACAGAATATTGAACCCACCAGAAAAATAATTAATTAAAAAAATTAGTAAATGGAGTTATTTATCTTTCTTAAATTAAATTAGAAAAATTAGAAAAAAGTATTCGAAGAATCACTTCAAAAATTTGGAAAGAGTAACAGAATTAGAAGGTTGAAAGCAGGAATTTTCGTTTCAATTTTTAATATTATTCCGAAAAAAAAAGATTAATTTTTAAAAATTTCAAAACATTTAGTACATTATTTTAGAAGTAATAAATATATTTTTTTTAAATTTCACAATTGTTTGCTTTTTCTGATGGTCTTTTCAGTATAATCGTTAGAAACGACTACTAAGGCCAATATAAGCAAAAATTCATCCAAAACATTACTAAACCAGTTTTTCTTAGTTAAATTTAAAAATTCAGGCATCTAATATGCATTGAGTTTTTCTTACAATTACTTGTGTGCGAAATATTATGTCTACAAGGACGATAAGTTTCTGTGGATATTACAGCATACAAAACATAAATATTTTTTTTTTCTCGGATATGAAGTACACAAGCAGAAAACGTTGTAAATGTCAAAACATGCGAGCTGCTCAAGATGACGAATCTCCACATTTTCAAAATCTCTAACCCCCCCCCCCCAAAAAAAAAAAAAAAAATTCCCATTCTTAGAACTATGTCTGTCTGTCGCTATATTTGTTCGTGTGTCTGTGAACACGATAATTTAAAAATGCTTTGAGCTAGGAGGCTGAAATTTGGTGTATAAGCTTTACACCAAATTTATAAATCTCTATCAAATTTTAAACGAAAGCTTTCATAATGAATCCTGTCTGTCCATTTATCTGAATTCAAGTAAATGAGAAATTAAAACATAAAGAAGTGGATAAATAAAATTTGGTACACTGTTTTAGCATCTAAAATGTAGATCAGTATATTAAGTTCTGTACCAAATCCGCTATGGGATCGACCTTCCGTCAGTCAATAATTTCGCATATATGTAAATGTGATAACTCAAAAACACAGCCTTAAATAAATGAAATTTGGTATGTGATTTGTAAATACAATTGTAATTCTGTGTTAAATTTTGATTTTAATTAAAGAAGAAAACTCCAAAACATATATTCGAATTTTTGGTACTTGTATATTAACTGTTTGCCAATGATCATCCAGAGGAAAAGTAACTATCGTTCGCTAATGGAACAAGATTAATGCGCAAGTACCTGGTTTTTTTTCTCATATTACGAACAGCAAAGCACTTATGTGTAGGACTCTGAGATTGAAATTCTAAGCACTCGTGACGTTCAAGACGTTGTCTAAAATCCAAAATTTTACAGAGGAGGATGATAATTTTATTAGAAAATGTACGGCAACTTTCTTTGAGAGTTTCTTTGACACTTATAAGCACTCCCTGTGCTTATAAGTGTTCTTATTAACACTATTAGCCTCTTTATTTAAAAAAATATTATATAAATCTATTTCTTTTATGTTCATCATTAAGTATAATTACTCGCATTAAAGTCCAAGTTGCGAGTAATTACCTAACTTGGAAATGTCACTACGCATGTTTTTCTTTCGAAGGGGCTAGATAAGCTTCATGAAATTGATAACTTCCATATTAAATTCCCCATTTTTAGTACAAATCTGATGGCGTGGCACAAGATGAAAGCCCGTGAAATCATTAGAGATAATTATCAGGGTCAAATCTTAATGATGAAGTTTGGTACTAACAGAACAGCACCAACATTCAGTAATACTAAGAGATTTATTGCTGTCTGAAATCATGCTAGCAAAAAGACTCAGATTTTTGTTATTAATTATTGGTATCTTACATTTGCAGCAACAAGGAAAACGAGTGGATATTAACTGAAGAAATTATTGAACATTTAAAAGCGAGAGAAAACTATTCTGGGTTAAAAACATTATTGTAACTGGCTTTAAATTACAGAAAATGTTTTTCTGGGTGTGAGACAGACTTCCGATCAATTTGTCACAACAATACCTTTTACTTATTGACCTTATCATCTCATTGACCTTATCATCACATTCTTCAAACTTTATACCTTCAACTTGTACAACAGCAAACTCTTCAGAAATTAGAATTATAAAAACTGGAATCCCACAAGAAACTTTGTTTAGTCCTTTACCCGATAATATCTTTACTTCATTTTTCCCAACGAGCGATGGTGTCGTGAAGTACTATTTTACTGATTATATTGCAATCCGAATAAGAGAATCTGCAGAAATTTCATTTCAATATTATTTTAAGCTTACCTTAGTGAGACACAGGAATATGGAAGCTGTGATCGTAAAATCAGAAACACAGAAATAATCTTATTCGGAAGAAGGCAAATGATACAGGAGCTCATCTTCTTTGAAATGCTAACTTGGGAAAATGAAGTAAAATTCTTCGTATTCACGCTGCATAAAGATAGGATATTCAGAAAACATATTGTGTACATTGCATACAAATTCTCGAATAAAGATTACCTGATCATCCTTTCTATAGGTCATCTAAATTCCTTTTTTTTTTTCATTTGCAAACTAAACCCTACTAACCTTTGCAAACTAAATGAAATTTAGGAAATCGAACAACTTTGTAAAGATTTCGCGCCATATATCTAGTAATATTAATGCAGTCGAATGTGGGGACTTAAAACCCACTTAAGCCCACAAAAGAAAGATCCTAGTTCTACAAAATAAATTTCTTCGTATGATGATTAATTCGCCACGGTAGATAAGAAATAAGGTCATCTCATAAGGATCTAAATATTGAGATCATTGAAGATCTGATCCAAAAGTTAAAAAAAAATTCCAAAAATTTACGAATTAAAAATCATTAAACTGCCAAAAGTTTTTGGCCATAGGAATGGAAAATTGTAGCATTTGAATGACACTAGTAATGAATTAATTCATTCACCACAAATTATTTGAGCTAATTAATCTTAAAGAATGAATTAAATCTCAATGAAGTTCTTCTCAAATTAAGTGTTTTCTAATAAATATAAACTCAGGTGCCAAATCTCAATTACTAAAAGAACTAAAGATTAAGATTACTAAAGAAAGATTTATGAATTAGCTATTAAGAACCATCCAACTTCCGAATGAAATATATGTTGCAGCTTCCAAAAACAAATGAATGTATAGAATACATCTCTTTATTTAAATCTAGAATCTTGCATTCCCACCCTACCAATGCAAACCAAATTTCTCAGAGGCGAACACGGTAGCATTTTGTGTCATTTAGAACTAGTATTAGAATGGCTTAATATACTTGGGTTATAAATATTCGCTCCATTTCCCTTTATAAGTCAGTCAGTTATACACCTACACTAAGCAAGATAAGGGATTTGAACAAAAAGCAAATGTTTTATCCCACCATATTTTATTGATTTTAATCGTTACTGGTATTTTCTAATTAATTCGATAGTTATTACGCACATGAATTATCAACTCGTACGATGACTGAAAAACAAAGGCAGAATAGTGTCGCTGATAGCGAATGAAGTGCTAATGGTTTAATATATTTAAAAGATCATATAGAGAGGAAAAAATTTCTATTGATGCATCCCATGTACCATTTGCAAAGAAAGATGTTAAAAATGTTTGTCTATGTGTTTAATTTCCTGCTCCAATTTCTTTAATTTTCGGACTATTTTGTTAAGTTTTGCTTTTAAATATCTTCTGTTTCAGATGTTTATTTCTTCCAAAAATCTATCTACCTATCCATAAAACTGTCCCTCCATATAATCATAGATCTCACAAATTTATCAATAAATCTCTAGAATTATGCATTATCCATAAGTTTCCTTTTTGACAAATTTTAAAATCTTTCCACGAACAGAAACCACATAAATCATGACTCAGCAATCTCAGTCTGTTTCACTGCCACTGCATTTTTTTTTATTTCAGACAGTTTTTTATACTTACTTTTATTCTTGCTTTCTCAAAGGTTTGTCTGCCACCCCCACTTAAATGCGGCAATTATTTATTCATGGGAAGAAGAACGTTTTTATACAAGGAGCAGCACCGGCCCACCCTGGAAGAACTGAAAGAAAAAATCTCAATGGTAAGTAAGAGCGAATTAATATTTATTCACAGAAGATAGCAATATATTAAGATTCCTCGGAGAAAAATTGGCATCGCTTATAATTTATGAAGATTTAAGTGGGTTCTACCAAATCGCTTCTGCTGCCTACCATAAAAGCTCCCTGAATGATTTATTAGTATCAGAAACTGGAAATAAAAATAGGAAAAAGTGCTCATATGAAGATTCTATAAACCAGAAATAGAGAGCAGTTTCCTTTTTTTTGCCTAAATTAAATTTTATAGAGTCTATGCAATCTTTATGCAAGAACTTTGACATGGTGAATTCTAACTTTTAAAGATTGCCAATCATTTTTTAAAAATTTTTAGTAATAAAAAGTTGTTTACGTAGTGACATTTTTTCTTCTTCTTCGTCACTGCACCTAGAATAGACCATGATCGTCCCGGCCAACCTACGTAATCGCTGCTTGTCCAGCGCCATGGATTTCCAGTTTCTGATATCCAGCAAGTTGAAGTCTTTTTCAACGTTATCAGACCATCTAAAGAGCCATCTTTTCCTGACATCTATATTCTTTCTAAGTGTCAGCTTTTTCATTGGGTTTTAATCTTCTATTCTTTGTAAGTGTCCGATGATAAGCTTTAATTATCCTAATGAAGTTGGGCTCTTTGAAATTTTTTACATAGTTCATGGTTGTAAAGTATTTAAAGTATTCATCATACAATACATTCTCGAGTATCCGGCTTAATGTGGCTAAAGTATAGGCCGGATAAACCGGAGTTCTATGAATTCCTTCCACACCAATACCAGAAGGCAAGGATTTTATACCAAAATTCACTGTTGTTATATGTATATTCTCACTTCTTAATGAGTACTAAGCCCTCCATTTATCTAAAGCCTCGTAGAATGTGAACTAAGCCGCGGCCCGATGAATCATAGAAGCAGTTACCAGTCACGTGTCGAGTTAAAACAGAAGTCTCTGTACTTGTAGTTTATATGTGTTTATATACTGCGCTGCAAGAATTTATTAGAGAAAATGCTAGTTAAGAATATAAACTGTTCACATTTTTAACATGAATTCAGCACAATTCACTGTGTTATACTTGAAAAAAGTATTAAGAATCCCCTAAGAGTAATTTACGAATCTTGAGGGCCGCTGTGGCCTGGTGGTAAGGTCTTGGCTTCGGAACCGGAGGGTTTAAGGTTCGAGACCCGATTCCACCGAAGAACCGTCGTGTAAGCGGGTCGTGCACGTTAAACGTCCTCCCGCTGGTGTGGCGTAGTGTGGAAAAGGGGGTGCCAGCTCAGATGTCGTCCTCGTTATATGACCGTGATTCAAAATTGCAAGGTCCGTCCCAAAATAGCCCTAGTGTTGCTTTTAAACGGGACGTTAATATAACTAAACTAAACTAAACGAATCTTGTACATACAGTGAAGTTATAATCAGCGGTAGCAATTGAGATCTGTTTCACATTGATGAAATAATGAACAGCAAGCAGAACGCTGCTCTTTTCCTGTCACAATTTGTATTTTGTACACGACATGTAGAAGGTTCGCACCAGATGCCCGTTTCCAATGCCATGACAATATTGCCAATTTCAATGCCTTGCCTTCCTGAATTAATTATGATAAAGAAAACTAGGCCGGATAGCCAAGAAATAGTACTCTGGAATGTACTGTAGAATGTTTCCAATTACAGCACCAAATACAACATTTTCCTTTTAAATACTATAAGTTTATCTTCTGCTACCTTGGTCAGTGTCCAGCACTCACAACCATACAAAGTAAGTGGCCGATTCAGGGTCTTATAAATATTATACAGTTATTTTTAGATTCAGAAATTTTAAGAATTTTTTTTTAGTCCATAAAAATTTCTGCCATTGTATAGCGCCTATTGATTTCTGGATTTATGTCCTAATTTTCATTGACTAGTGTTCAGAGGTATTTGAATTCCATGAATTTTTCGAACTTAAAATCCTTTATTTCAAGAATTTTGTGATTAGTTTTTTTTAAAGTTTTTTTTCTAAATGTTTGTTTTTGGTTTCCTTCATTGTCTGTCCCATGTCTAGCAGCTGATTCAAGAGCTACAAATATTTGAATTACTTCCTGTTTTGTTCTGCAAATAATGTTAATGTCTTCAACTTATGTTATGATCCGAATTGATCGATAAAAGATATTTTCCTGCTTCTTTCAATTCTTTTTCGAGGGAACTATTAAAGAGCAGGCATGAAAGAGTCTCATCACCCTGGCATATAATCCTTTATCATTGTAGAAAGCTTCCAGTAATGCATTTTTGCATTTTGATCCTGTATTTTACATCCTATAGTATCGCCTGGATCAAGAAGAATTGATATAATTTGGATAATTTTTCTAAGATACACAGAAAAAGGAATTACGTTATTATCTTTCCCACTTCCTTCAATATAACTTCATAAAGATGGAACATTCTAATTTAAGAAAAGAAGAATGTAATTTTCAAAAAATTCCGACAAAGACATTCTTCTTAGGTCGGATAACTTAGAACGAGTGGCAACTATAAAAAAATTTTTTAGTTTAAAACTGTTCATTATCTTGAAAGAATAATTCACTTAGTTTGAATTATCTTTTTATTTCCCTTTATATTTGAGTGTTGGAGAAATCATTATATCTCTGTGTTTGATATAGACGGTCCATTTAAAGTTCGACTTGTTAGTGTGGCACCAAAGAAGGCTCTATAAATCATGCGATCCAAGTCTGTTCATGATGGCGAGAACATAGAGGATGAAAAAACTGGATGTCTCTTGACTTCGAAGAACTCAATCATTAAATCTTCTATTAATGACTGGAATCTCATCATTTTGTCAAATTTCTTGCCTTTAGTTCTCACCTAATGACCAATATGCGTTTTCTTTAGAGGGTCCTTTGTTGTTTGCAAGTGACTAATATCATCAAATGTCATTTGTTCCTTCGAGCTCTTCAGTTGCCCCATCATGTTTTCATCACCTCTGGCTGGGTCGAGGTATAGCTTGCATAGACGGTCCAGTTATGAACTTGTAGAAGGTTTTCATTCTCCCTGCAACATGTCTCTTATAGGTACCATAATCAATAAAAGTATGAAGAAATATTTTTGAAGTTGTAAGAGCCATTGGAATAGGCGGGGATTCTGAAAAGAATCCATTGAAAGAAAAGTATATGAGTTTGCACATGCAACCAGTAAAAATGTTTCCCTCTAAATATCTCGTGAACATATCATCATTATATGCTGTGTTTTGAGCTTTGTGAAATAGTGCGGAAAACCTAATGCGTAATTATATTATATATTGAGATTGCTTGGATCTAAAATTTGATAGAAATCATCAGTTCCGAAATTTGGAAGAAGATAAAGAAATTTGTCTTCTTTCTATACTGACTACCAAGAAATTTCTCTTTCATTATTTGCAAAATATTTTTTCGATATGAATAACCACCTATTTTATATGATGCTTAAATCCTAATTTGTACTGATCCTGCATATTGCTTAAACAAGTTGTTGTTTTTACTTCATATTTATTTTGAATGGATACTCATTGAGAAAATGAATTTATGGTATTTTTTCTTGGATGAAAATATTATTCATTTTGCTTAAAATTCTCAAAACTTTATCAAACTTAAAATTCTCATATTGAATTTCAGAAATCATAAAAAAAAGCGGCATTGAAAAACACCTTTGGTTTCATATAAAAAAAAATCTAAAATTTATGTCATACTAGTTGATTTTGAAGATAAGCTGATTCGCAAGGAATATTATTTTTCATGCTGTAAAATAATTGAAATAAAATGCTTCATTATTTGTAATTGAATTTTATTTCTGTAAGACTGAAAGATAAAAATTGAATGAAAATTGAAATTTTATATAATGACCAATTCCCTTTTCCTTTGCCTGATTTTAGAATAAAGTATAACGCTTCTAAATTTCCAAAGAAATCTTTTAACCTTTGAACTCGAAAAAGTAGTTTTATGTGTAATTATTCACCTAATACAAAGACTTATTTATTGCTCTGAAAAATAAATATACATAATTAATTTAAGTCAAATTTCTTTGAAAAATTAATATACATCTTTTTACCATTCTGTAGGCGCTTTTAACAATCAAAATTGAAAAATAAATAAATAAAACGTGAAAATGATGCGCCGTCTTAAATAGCGAGTGAAAGGCACCATACAAGTACAAAGGGTTAAGATTTAGTGATAAATTTGTCGAGTTCCGAGTAAATATACTTAAATTTGGTGGTTGTATTTTGTTTCTAAATCTAACCAAAATACAATATTAAAGAATACAATATTAAAAAATTAACTGTTAATATTTTGTTAAAGTGTAAAACTTTGCTTATCATTTTTCTTCATTAAAATGTCTAAAAAATAGAACGTCATCTTACAATAATTGCGAAATTATAATGAAGTTAAAAGTCTGTAATTTGGAAACGAAAGAAAATGTATAAGTTTGTTATTCCTTCATAAAATTATCGATATTTTATTATGTAAACAAACACAAATTTTTGCATCAATAAGAGCTGACCTGAGATAGCTTTAAAAGTGTATAGCTTCAAATTACGAATGAAATTACGAAAATGTTATATTAAGGTACAATTATTCATAACTTTTTCACAAAATTTCATTTTCACACGAGAAAACAGCATTTTAACTCTATAAAACTATTTTCCCAACATACACTTTCACCGCTTGACATTTCTCTTCATTTTAAAGGATAAATTTGCGATGAATATTGGAAAAGAAGTAGCATGTGTTTAACTGAAACTGCAAAGTTGTCATCCTTTTGCATTTTTGAACTTTTGCCAAGCATTTGTTAAATCCCTTGCTTTAAATCTGCTCTTGAACCATTCCATGTCACAATGCATCTCTAAGTCAGCATAAATTCCTTACAACGACGCTATTATGAAGAGCTTTGTGCAAATAATCACTTGCTCGATCTCAACGATTTCGAAGCGGCCATTATGAAACCATAGAAGTGGCCGCCTGTTTCACGAGACGGTAAGTTACGGCGAAATGAGCTCCTTTTGCTTTGCACAAATCAAACTTTACTATGCTGCTTGCCCATCAATATTCAAATGTATGGGGGAAAGAATATTTTGGTCTTCTTGAGGATAAAATTAAACGAAGCGGCCGGTAGCCAAGTTATTTTCTCGTTTAAAATAATTTCCATTACGGAGCAACTGACACGGTAAATTTGTTATATATTTGGAAAACAATTTATTGACTTTCGAAAAATTTATATTAGAAAGGTCGCCTATTTTAAAAAGGGCCATGGTAACCTGGTGGCATGCTCTTGGCTTCGGAACCGCAAGGTTCTATGTTCGAGACCCGATTTCACCAAAGAACCGTCTTGTAAGAGAGTATGATGCAAGAGAGTTAAATCCCGTGTAAGAGAGTTTTAAACCGTCGTGTAAGAGAGTTAAATCCCTCGGGGTCAAACGTCCTCCCGCTGGTGTGGTGTCGAAGTTTAAAGAGGGTTGACAGCTCTGGTGTCGTCCTCATCCTCTGACAGCGGTTTAAAATTACGAAGTCCATCCCAAAATAGCCCTTGTGTTGCTTTAAAACGGAAAGTTAATACAACAAAACTAAACTATACTTGACATATTTTGAAATGGCTCTTATGAAACTCTATATTTTCTCTGATCATGATCTCTAGAACTCAACACAATCCGCCGTTCAAGAGTTTATATATTATATCCATGGTGATATCTCTAAGATAACTGGAAGGATTTTGATAGGTTGATTTGAATGGGTGAGGGATATGCTACAGGGAAGGTAAAAATTTCAAAGAAGATTCGCAGATGAAGCTCAAGAATAAACAGATTGGGTTTGAAATTTTCATTTCTCTATATCCTTTAGCTACTGAAAATAGAAGCGGTGTTCAATTTGGGTAAATAATTGCCTCACAAATGGACATTTTCCCTGTTAGCTTCAGGTAACAAGCAGCCTTTAGAAGTTAACAAACGGTAACTTTACTGATATATAAGGCATCATAACATAAATTTATATTTCATTGCTTTTAATCCGCAGCAGAAATAATGTCCTTATGTTTGTAAGCCGATTTAAAAAGTCATTTTCTTTGCAAGTTTATCTAATATATGAGAAATATATATATACACTTAACCTACATTTAGCTACTTTTTCTGTTACGAAGGAGTATATGCTGGTCTGGATGATTTTTCTTTGGAAATCAGCGAATAAAGATTATGCATCCTGAATTGTAGGTTAACACAGGAGAAGCTCTAATTACCCTGTGGATAGTTTCATTTCCAAACAAAATTATTATCACTGGGCATCGGATTATATTTATATCTACGTCTGACAGTCACCAAAGAAGAGACTAAAAGATTGTCTAGTCTTTGACCGTTAAAGAATGAGAAATATGTGAAAAAACAAATAGTCTTACCCCCAACAGTAGCATCTGTTACTGTTAAGTGGCACCCCCTCCTGTTAACAATTGACAGGATAATCAAAATATAAAAGTATCTGGAGTTTTTAATTATATTTTAAATAAAACTACATAACATTAGAAGTTTAATGGCCATACGAATAATAATGGATTAAAGGATGACTTTTTAAAATTGTGCAATACTTCATTTATTGCAATAAATGTCGTGCACTTAATTCATAAGTATGAAAGAATATTTAGTATATTTCCAAATTTTTATAGTATTCAGTAATATAATCGAAAAATTGAGCTTAAAGCATATCAATTTGGGGAAAAATTCTTATTAATTAGAGAGTAACTGCCATTCAGTTCATTGCCGATATTTTCCTCAATCTTAATGAGATTCAACTCTAAATTTTATATAAATTCCCTATTCAGAATCTTCGTTTAAATTCCTCATTTCCCCATTTAATTTTTCAATTAAATCTATAGTCGTAAAATTGGTGTATAAGTGATGAGACCGCTTACAGTGCTTCTATCAAGTGGTGTGCCGTAAACAGTTTTACCGTGTAGTATAAAGTCCTTTTACTATTTTGGAAGAATGCAGGACAATAAATGCATTTGTGGAGGAATCGGTACTGTTTACCACTATTTAAAGGAATGTATTGAAATCTCGGAGTTAAGAAAAAATCTGAAAATTATAAATAATGACTTAAGTACAGTACTCATGGTACCAGGTAATCTTAAAACTATGAAGGACATGATGTCAAAAATTGTCAGTTTTTTGCCAACTATTTGAGAGTTTGTAGATAAGGAAAGAAGGACAGTAATTGACCACTTTGTGGCCAATTACCTCAAGGAGAATGTCAGATTGACAAATAGGTCAATGCAAGGATGGACAATGCTCAAGATAGCAGTCGGCCACAACAAATCCTGTCGATACTGCTACGTTCAGTGGTGGCGGGGTGGTCGGCTGTACGCAAGAAGAAGTCCTTTTACTGTACCTAAACACCAATTTCATAGCTGTAGGGATTCTAATATTAAGGCAGCAAGTATAGACGATTTAAATGGATACTTCGTATTTCTTTCTGTAAAATCAGGAAAAGAAAAATGATTCATTCAGTGCAGGTGTAGTTAAAATTTATTTATTAAAATTTTTAAAATAATTTAATTAATTTTCTTAAAATTGTAATACTGTATTTCAAAAATACTAAATTTCGTATTTTTGGTGGGAAAGTTGCACTTTATTGACAGAAACATACGAAAAAATTTTTTCTTTTCAAAACTTAGCCATTATATCATCTCGCATTTACGTATTACTTTTGCATAAGTGCATATCAATCTTGTGTGCAACGAATGAAATCATTGATGAAAGTTTTGAAACATTATACAGGCTTTCTGAGAAACGGGGAACCAAAATCATTTTCTTCTTTTACTACTTCTGATGCCTCGTAATTGAATGCTCTGGTAATCGAATTTTCATGGCAAAACAAGAATTCAAGTTTGTATTTGCATGGTAAAAATTCAAGAAAGTTTGTCCAGCCGTTTTGTAGAAATTGGAGTAATACGAAATTCTTCGAAATATTTTGATCACTTTGTGTATATTTCTCTGATGATAGAACAAATCAAGGGAATAGTCGAAGTTAATTCAAGTAAGGACTCACAATACGTTGCCAAAAAACTTTATATCAGGCAGTACCATTTTAAAATACAAAGGAGCATCCAAGGTAGAATAGTGATTTCGAAAACTTCAGATTCAACATATATGAATATTTGCTAAAAAGTCCAAATGGAAATGCACTTCGCTTGACCAGAGCAGTTTAAGACTTTCGGAATTGATTCTGTCACGAGGAAGAATTCATAGCAGTAACTAGAATAATATATCAAAAATTACGTTGAAAGAATTGCGAGATGAAGGATTTTACAGATAACATGAATGAGTATTCTGTTGGACACGTATACTGTCATGATAGACGTAATGGTCTTCTCCTGCATTACTTTCACAAAAGTGATATTTTCGCTTCTTCCAAGACGAACAGACAATAACTGTTTCTTTAAAAATGATGGAAAAAAAATTGAACCTTATTATCGTTTTCTGATGCTCTTCCACAATGGTTAGACATTTTTGGAAGCACTTCGTAATCCAAAGTTCCTTTGGAGGCTTCTGGCGTTAGATCAGTGATTTGATAAAACAATTTAATTAATAAAGTGTAATTTTGTGAACTTAAGAGAATTGTGGAGCATGCGAACAGCGCAAATAAGATATTTATAAATGCTTGAAAGTTTTTTTAGTTACTACAAAATGTTTACTCTGGATTCTTACTATAACATATCATTTGCTGACAATATTTTGAGATGGAGCTTGTTCATAGAATGTTTACTCTGGATTCTTAAAATAATATATCATTTGCTGACAATATTTTGAGATGGAGCTTGTTCATAGAATGTTTTTTCTATACCTTTATTAAGTAGTTTTCAATATTTCACACTTTTTTGGTCAACGGTTATGATTGCAAACAGCTAATGAACTAAATACATCTAATCATGTATTTAGATGTATTTTTGCCATTTGAATAAATATATAATAATACTAATAGATATTCTATGTGCTTAAAAGAAGTTTATGTACAGAATAATTTAAAGCATCGGACAAAAATGCAAAAAAACAGGAGAGAGGAATAAACACATTTTGTAATGACAGGTTTGTTCAGAAACAAGCAATAATACAGACGATGATGAGGAGTTTATTCTTAGTTGTGATTAACACTCATAATTCTTGACTTGGAGCAAATGATTTATAAAAATCATATCGCATGCCTATCAGAATAAATGTCCATTAAATATTCAGTTGTATGATACACAATAATTTCCTACATTCTTTTTTCGACGATTGGATAGGTGATGTACAGTTTTCTTTCTGCAAGATATCTCACCGGAATTTTCCGATGCTCTTCAAACAATGCAAATTCAAAAACGTTTGTCTTACTATAAAGAGGTACTTCATTTCAGTTATAAAACTAGAAAATACTTCGTATATCTAAATTGTTATTTAAATTAAATAAGATTGGATTAGTTAAACATGTACTCGACAAAAAATTCATCATGTAAAAACTACAGTTTCTGTGACTAGATTAACATGTTAAACGAGTTATGCTGTGCCCAATGAAATACTGAATCTCAAATTGTCAGTTGCTGTTGAATACTTGCTTCAAATACCGCATACATTTGCTGCTTTAAGCTTGATTTAAGTCACTTTCAAACCACAATCTGTAAAAGGGTGAATGTTTTTTGGGGGCATAATCGATCTTTCTTTATCTGCTGTTTATGGTTTGCATTTACACGCGCCATTTTCATACCGGCAACTCATTATAAAATCTGCAGATAGCTGTCCTTTACATTTATACTTTTGCTTTTTTTAGTATCGCAGATATCTTAAAAAATTGTAGAAACATATTTTACTTTATAAACCATTGCTAAAGTTTCGACTTGTATTCAGTCTGATCTGTTTCTGATTATAATCATTCAATAGTTTTAGAAATGTAAAACAAACGGGTATTTTACAAGCAAAATAGCTTTTTTTTTGAAATATTTTTATTTCCAATACTCTAAATGCATTACAGAAAATGAGAAATTATTCTAAGTTAAAGTAAGAGCATATCTGTGCTTATCAAAAAAAAAAAAAAATTACGACTTTCCTATGAATACAAAAATTCTGAATTAATATACCTAAATATTCCATTAGCATTCCAAAACCAAAGCCTCATTTTTTTTTTTAGCTTGTTAAGTATCTGCTCTAATTTTTTAGTGTTTTTTATTTACAATTAAATTTTTATATTTTATAGGTTCAAAACATGTTTTATTTTAGTAAAAGCGTTTTCTATTTTTAGGAGTGGCACTGTATTCCTCTAGATGAATTAGTGGAAAAATTAGGTACCAATTTGGAAAAGGTAAATTTAAGAATTATAAAATTTCTATTTTATTAAAATCGCTTATAAATGGTATCTGAATGAAACTGTTTTTAATAGTTTCATACTTTAGAGAATAATATATTTTGAGGAAGTATTTCTAAAAAAATGTGCTAAGTAAGTTGGAATCTTTTGCTAGAGGCATACCATGCGCAATTTGGATATAACAAAGTAAATAACGTTGCTGCTGTTTAAGAACGTTTTTTTACAAAACAGCTCATTATTGTCAATTACACCCGCGAAAAAGTAATTCAGAACAAATTTCATCAATTAATCGATGAATTTTAGATTACGGAAAATTCTAAATAACAGTTTCGTGTTTCACAGTGGATAAACAGTTTGTTTGCATCGAAAATTCCATAGTCTAGGGATGATAAAAATATTTACTGTTTCTAATGAAAAATATAAAGGGAAAAAACTAACAAATCTGCAATATGAAGACAAAACTAGTGATACAAATATCCCATACTTAAAAAGTAAATACCTTTACAACCATGTAATTTGCATCTCCATTTAGGAATTATGTATGGAATTTTCTAAAAGTCTATTTGGCAAAATCTGTTACTAAAAGATTGCAATACAAAGAGTTTACTGCTTATTTTCTGTTCGTGACTAAATGATATTAAAACAGAAATAATCTATATTATTGAAGGTGCTAAAAGCGAATGAGATTAGATTGCTCAACTTAAGTTTCCTTGCAATTATAATTTGTTTCTTTTAATATTTGGTATTATAAGAATGCTCCTCATAGATTTCTCTATACGAAATAAAATTCCTGTTAGATCGTGTGTATCTGCAAAGAATGCGCTATGAATTCAGCAAATCAGAGTAACTATCTGATAATGACAAATTTTCTCATCGTTAATATGGGAACTATTGAGAAAAGTAACTGATTTTCAAATCATACAATTTATAGGTATAATCCCTGTATAGTAATATTCTTCAAAGAATGTGCGTGATGCCTATTTCGATAAAAAATAAATATAATCTGTTTTGTAAAATGGGAAGATTGGACTCAAGAATTTACAGCAATTATTATTTTTATATGGTTGCTTTAAAAGAATTAGACTACCATGGAGAAATCTTTTCCCTTAGTTGATATATCTTTCAATAAATGCGGTATCCTGTTGTACCCTTCGACACGATTTTTCATTTCATAGTAAGATTCATTGATGAGAAAGAATCTGGAATAACAGTAAACCCTCTTATCAGTGTGTGTCTGTGTGTTATTGCTCTACAGCTACCAAATTTCTTACGTATATACCTAGGAGGGCGGAAAAGTGCATATTGGAAGAATTTGTTTGAAACTTTAATTAATTCAGATTTAAGCTGACTTTTGAGGTTTTTCCCGCGATAATTTTCCAAAATATTAGTGCACAAAAATAAATTTTATAGTGTTTCAGAATTCAATTTTTTTTTTCAATTTTCAATGTGATTTTTTTTTCTAATTTTAGGCATTTTTGAAAAAAAAATATTTGTCTAATTCCTAATACTAGATTACATTGTTGATTTGAAATTGAAACTGCGTTCATTGTTTCATTAAACATTTTATCACGTGATTTTCTTCCATTTCTTCCATCCACTAAGGAAGAAACATTTTATGTAAGAATAATAAAGAAATAAAGTTACGGTACCTTGAAATGCTGAAGAAAGAGGGATCGGACAATTGTGTTTTTATGATGTTATGGAGCTGGTCTTAATCAATAAAGTCTATTTGCACAATGAGCAGAACATATGTAAAACTTAAAAATGACACGTTTTTCACGGGAAATTTTATAGAATAATGAATATCGAATTATTCTTAAGCAGTTTGATTTAAAAGGAATATAACCAATGTTCCCGGCAAACCAGCTGGTCGCCAAAGACGGCTAGTTGAAAATATATGAGAAAAATAATAAAGGAGACTCTGAGTCGGATGATTTTCCTTTTCTTTAATTTTTGCTGTGAGAATAGAGCTTAAATATAACAATGATTATATTCATTTTTCGCTCACTTTTTTTCCCTTCACCATCATGTCCCATTCTTTCAATGTTTTGTCTTGTATGGGCACTAAAAACGAGCAACCAAGTCTGTAGGAGACAGCAACGTGTTTCATCCATCATCACATTAGAAGTTCCACCGACCGTAAAGGCTAAGAAAGAAGAACACCATTTCACGATCCTTGGCTTTTTCTCGAGCGTTAATTGTGAATTGTGTCTCCCGAAGGCCTCTCAAGTGCTGCGCTAGAAATAAGAAGTAGGATGTGTTTTCAGACGACGTTATATAAAATAAAAAATATTGAATGCATCGTGTCTCAGACCTGTGTTGCAATAGTGTGCTGATTATTCTTTCATCAATAGAAAGCAAGCCAATAGAAATAAAAATATTATAAGAATTTCAATGATTTAAAAATATCAGATATTATAAATTTGAATTTAAACATAGGAAACAAGTAATGCGAAGGCTCTCTCTGAAATTTTCTCACCCACTTTCTTTTAAAAAAATACTACCCTCCCTCCTTTTCTTGCATTGGAATTGTCTAATTTGGTCTAGGTCATCAACGCCACAAATGCTCAGATTTTTATTTTTACATATGGGAGTTGCGTATTTTTAAGTACATGCATAATTGTTGTATATGAAAGAAAGACGGGATTTTTGAATTAATTACATTAGAGAATAATTATAATGAAAAACTGTTCTTTAATGCAAATCTAGAATTTCAACTGAAACTAGTGTGCAGTTTTTGACTATATTTTTAGGAGATCAATTACTAGCAATAATCACTTTCTTATGCACAAGTATAAAAAAAATCGAGTATATATTTTGGGCTCCTTTTTTTTCTAAGCTATTAAAAACAAAATTTAACACACCTACATTTGTATTCCAAGATCACATACAAAGTTTCATTTATCGAAACTCTCAAGTTCTTGAATTATTGTTTTCTTGAATGCTATAATACAGACTGACACACAATCAATCCATTGAGAGATTTGGTTCAAAATTTGAATAGATGCTTTAAGTGTTAAAAATGTGAACCAGATTTCATTTACCTAAATTATTATAATTTAGAATTATCGCTTTTACGTGCATGCAGACCGACCGACTTTCAGTGTTTCAAAGTTTTAGTTCCAAATTTAATATTGCTCTACATTTTCTAAATTTAATATTGCTCAAACCTGAGTATCAAGTCTTATAGCGCTTTAGGTTTTGCAGAATCAAAATCACTTGTAATTTGCATCTAAATGGATTATATTAAATTTAAGAAGCCTATAAATTTAAAAAAGAAATCTTTAAATTTAATGCTAACCACAAACGAAATATAAGTAAATATTTATTACGGCAAATTTCGTCAGTCTTTGTTTCAATCAATTGTTTGTTTTTGAGTTACAACACAAGTAAATATTTATTACGGCAAATTTCATCAATCTTTGTTTTAATCAACTCTTTGTTTTTGAATTATAGTATCGACAAATAGATAGCCAGTGAAACATAATTTCAAAAATGTATTTTACGAATTTCAGGAAGTCAAAATGTGGATATTCATCAAAATTTCGTATTCGGATTTTTTGGCGATTACAATACTTTCTTTTCGTATACGAGTATAAATGATAATATAAAATATGGAAGAATGCAAATCATGTCAGAACAAAGAGTTCAAAAAACTTTAAACACTTTAGATCATTCGCTATACTGTTATCTTGATAATAATGGCAGCACGAGCTTTCATAGAATCGAACTCAAAACACAAAAGATTAATTTAGCTGAACTTTAATTATTTCCTATAAAACGATATTTAATAATAAGGATTTCGTATTCTCTAAGCATCAAAAAGTTGGCGAGTCTTTAAAAGCTCATTTTTATAGTTAAATTCAGGCCATCTTGTTTTTAAAGAATTAAAATAAATTATTTACTTAGAAACTGGAACAGCCGGAACAAAGTTACCCAAGTAGTCTGGACGTTTTTTATTTGATGCAGCTTTTTTGCATTATTACGTCTCAATGAGTTGTTATTCGCTGTTAATGGTAGATAGCATTGTCCTTACAAAAACTGTATCTTAAAGGTCCGTAAAAGTTACTTTTATTGTTTCAAAAATTTTACATTCGTTGCTAGGATTTAGATTTCCTTTCTGTTAGTTGAACTACAGTTTTGAGAACTGTTGAATATGAAGCCATTGAAATAAAATAAAGACCCTGCAAAGATATGCTTTTTTTTCTTCCTCATATACAAAATATAGAAGTATTGTAATCGTTAAAGATTTCAAAATCGAGATTTTGATAAATTACCATGGTGCTGAAAACACATTTTTGGAATTATATCTATCTGTCTGTGAAACACATTAAAATAAATCATACATCTAGCTTTCAAACACTTTGAGAAAGGTGGATGTAATTTGGTAAATGATTTTTACACCAAATTTGTATAAACTTATCGAATTTTGAAGAAAATCCATTTTAAGACAGTCTTTCTGGCTTCTGAAGGGCAAGTAAGCAGCAAAACTCGAAACAAAAAGATCTAGATAGATAAAATTTGGTACTTAAATTTAATGTTTAAAATCTACACTGCTATCAAATTCAAATTAATTCCGTCTTGTGTCATTTAGAACTCATTCCGAGAAGGAATCAAAATATTCATTTATATGTATCATATTAGTTAGAATCATGTTCTAAAGCCGTTTGAATTAGCTAACGACTGCTTTAAGATTTAAATTTCAGCTTTCTCGTATATAAAGTCTGCAAAAAAAAAATCTGAATTGCAATGGATAAAAAACAATCACAATTAGAAATCTTGACAAATAGACACAACCTCTCTGATTCCGAAAACAACACATTTTTGAAATTGTATTTGTCTGCGAATACGGTAACACATAAATGCTTTGAGCTGACGTATAAAAATCGGTAATGATGTTTGTACCATATTTGTACATTTCTATCCCTTATAGGGGCCGTGGAAACCTGGTGGTAAGGTCTCAGCTCGTGAACCATAGGGTTTCAGGTTCAAGACCCGATTCTACCGAAGAACCGTCGTGTAAGGGAATCTGTTGCACGTTAAATCCGTGAGGATCAAACGGCCTCCCGCTGGTGTGATGTGGAGAGGGGGGGGGGGTGCCAGCTCAGGTGCCATCCTCGTCATCTGATCGCAGTTCAAAATGGCGAGGTCCGTCCCAAAAATAACCCTAGTGTTGCTTTAACACGGGGCGGTAATATAACTAAACTAAAATCTATTCCTGAGCAAAATCCATTCAGAGAAAACATCTCTCTCCCTTTTCGAATATAAATTAACACGATAATTTTAAAACGAAGAGAGTTGGGCAGATAAAACAGAGTGAACATCTAAAATACAGATGTTTGTCAAATTTTATTTCAAATATGTCAGCGGATTGACCGTCTGTCGCGTTATAGTTTCTCAAGCAAGTGAATGCGATAGCTCCAAAAATGCAATGATTTATGTATATATATGAAATTTGGTAAGTGATTTTGTAACTACTGTGTCAAATTTTGGTTTCAGTAGGTTGGGACAAAAATTTGATTTTCGGTTACTATTAAACGCACGCCAAACATTAATCGCCCTCCCCCAAAAATCGCCAGGATTAGGATTCCGCTTTCGCCAATGCCGTGGAAGTCATAACCTTATCCCAGATCCGCAATTTTGCGCGAAGGCGATGAGATACACCGTTATTGGAATGTATGAGAAATTTGGGGCAACCATTTCTGTTTGTAAATCAATTGCACAATTCGCTTGCTTCTGCCATTATTAATATTAAATAGCTTTCTAAAGACATTTTTATTTTTACTTTTAATACACAGAGTAAAAACCAAAATCTTAATATGATCGTGTAGAATTTCTATTTTTTGAAATTACTTGTAATTTCTTTAACTGTTTAATCTAATTTTATCTCATATTTTAACACTCTCTTTGAAATTTTTTCAGTGTGTCCAACAGGTATACCATCAATATTTTTCTATTGTTTTTCAGCTTGAGTTTACTTCAAAGGTTTTATTTTACTTAATACGTGTGTGACTTTTTATTGCATTAATAACCAGCTAATCCACCCGAGAAATTGATTATATTTAATATCTGTTACATCGTTTAAATAAAATTTCACATCCATGATTCTGTGATATTGTCAGGGATTAAAACCGCGTTATTTTAATAGTTTTGCATGCGTTTTATACATTGTGCTTATGAACTTTGAACTTTTTAAATGGAGACTATTTCCATGACATCGCAGTTTTGTTAAAAGCGTGAATGTCTCCGGTTCCCTTATTTTTTATATTTTATGTTATTGTAACTTCACTTTTTTTTCTTGTAAACTAACAGAAATTAAATATAATACTTCTTGAGCTTTCTATAATGGAACAAAATCGGGAATTAAATATTTGATGAATTCTCAGCAATGAAATATGTTTAAAAGTTAACTAAACCTAGACTAAAGAATATTACAACAACAGTATTCGTATCATGGAAAAAATAACTTTATGGGGCTTTAAAATGATGTAAAAATAAATTTTGTATGGGAATCATTTCGGAAGTTTTGCAAAAAAAATCTAGCTTAATTTTTAATTAATTAAAATTTTAAAAACCTCTTCCTGTTGCGAATTTTTATCCGCAATATCTGTGCCAAATTTGGAAGTTGTAGGTCAAATGGTTTGCCCTGTAGAGCTCGGACATATACACACACGTTTATCTTTATTATAAGTAGAGATCATTTGCCAAATGCGAAACCAAAACTGTCATTCATCCTAAAACTTTAATAAATTAAGCATGCAGACTTGCAAAATTTGTTTAAAAAATTAATTTGGAAGCACATTTTTCAAATTCTTATTCAGCTATTTTACTAAGAATCTTAGAGCCATTAGTTACAACCATACATTGCAAAAAAAAAAAAAAAGGGGTTTGCAGTGTAATGGTTAATATATCTTGGTATACCCACTTTCATACTTTTCACTTGGTATACACACTTTCTTGGTATAGTATTGCTTGGTATACTCACTTAAAATATGACATTCATTTTTGTCAGTGACGTATGGAGTTTTTACAAAACTTGACATTGAATATATAAGGGAAAAGCTAGTTATTTTCAAAATATTTAAATATCTTTTCTTTTACAAATTTATTATTTATCAAATCATTGGGAACGATTTGCTGAATTATATGAATAAGAGCAATTACTATTGTAAACACATTCTGAAATTCCTAAATCTTGTTTTATTTTGTTCTCCTGAAAGCATCTTTTAACACTTTGTTTCTTGTAGGCAGTATGTAAGTCTTCTCAGTACAGCATCTAACAGCAGTCCACCACCTTGCATATACCACATAGAAGACGGTGGTATATACGCTCCCTCTCAGTGGCATCTTAGCGAATTCTTTCGCTCTGTGGATCACAGAAAGCATTGAAATGCTCAGAAAAGTAACTGAAATAAGAATTAAAGAAGTACGCTTTCAAACTCATCAAACAACCCAAATCTCTGAATTCCGTTAACATATTTTCCACGACACATTTAAAGCTGCGGTTATTAAAATCTCTTAAGGCCTTTCACTTATTTCTATTTTACTTCAAAAAGCTTAAAAACGCTTTCGAATATCTGAACAGAGGAAAACACCTTTAAATATTTTTGCTTCCGGCAATCTTGGAAACTTTCCAAGATATGTAAAGCATTCTCCTTCTTTTGACTGAGCCTTAACAAATTATTTGATCCAGCCAAGCTTGATGTGAACGGAATCAAGAAGGTTTGACTGAGATCAACCAAACTTTCTTTCTTTACTATATTTTTGTTCCCAGTTTTTGATGCTTTCCTATGCAACCATTCCTTTTTAATCCAGTGACTTTTCTTATCCCCAATTGTCCCATTCACACACACACACACACACACACACACACTACTTGGCATATACTGTTTATTGTTTAAGAAACATGGAAAGCAGTTTTCGATCGCTGTATAATATCCACACACTATTTTTATATTTCAGTTTGGTAAAAATCGAAGCTAAATTGTCCTAACATTCTTTCAAATGCACAAAATGACAAATGGCGCTGAAGAATAATAATTACTATTATGCAAAAACACTGCTTTGAGACATTTTTTATTTGAAGGATCCACAAACAGCCACAACTCGCTCACGTTATGCTGTATATTATACATCTCTATCAATATAACGCCGTTTTTACTGTAAATCAAACCATTATTTTGAGGAACGTATTGAATAAATATCGTTTCTCTCTTTCTAAACCATAAAAAGCGGTACCAGGAGCCATTATATTCAATTTCTTTAGTCTAGACAAATAAAAACCATTTAGAAATAAAATCTGCTGAAATTTTTTGGAATATTATTTATCAAAAATTGTTTTTCTTTTTTAGTACCCCAGTCTGTCCAAAAAATCTCCAATTTTTGTAAATAATCAGTTCAGTTTTTGTAAGTTATGGAATTGCAGGCTCAATTCCTTCTTTAGTGGATTATAACACAATGGATTGGTGGCTACGAAAATCAAAATTTTCTATTTGTAAAAAAATGATATATGATGGAATTTTTTAATTTTCCTGAAATCAGCAACTAAAAATTTATCCGTATCATCTACTGATTTCTAAACACTTTTGAATAGGCTGAGGTCTGTTTTAATATATACAGGGTGATTGTAATTAAAGTTACGATTTCAAAAATCGATAATTTTAAAACTACTGGTCAGAATGACTTAATATTTTAGCAGAACAATCTTGAGGCAATGGAATTTTGTTTTGCGAAGGAAAAATATTCCAAAATGTGCCGATAGATGACGCTGTTAGGGGAAAGACCAAAAATGGATTCGTTAAATATAGGAATATTGTTAGCCAAAAGGAAACAATGGAGTTCAAGAGTTTACTAAAAAAAAATTTAGCGATAAGACAAGAATATATGTTTATAGCGACAACAGTGATAATGACCAAAAAAAAAAGTTCCATGGAACAAACACCTTACTGATGGGTGGGTAAGGCATAAGTTGTTCGATATGCCCTCTGCCTTGTTCCACTATTAACTGGAAGCGCAAAATGGCATGCTCCACAATAGATCGGAGGGTATCTGTACTGATACAATGGATGTGGTATGTGATGTTTGCCTTCAAGTCCACTAGATTCTCAATCCTTCCGCTATAAACAACATTCTTCAAGTACCCCCAAATCCAGAAATCATACAGGTTTAAGTCGGGGGAATGTGGCGGCCATGCTGTTGGAAAATGTTGGCTTATGATCCTATCATCTCCAAAATGAACACTCAACAGCTGCTTCACAGGAGTAGCAATGTGTGGAGGAGCGCTATCTTGCATGGATATTATGCGATCGACAAACTGACGCTACTGAAGTGCCGGAAGGACATGGCTACGCAAAAGTGCTTCATACCGATTGCCAGTAATTGTGCAGATAACGGGACCCACAGATGGAATCTCCTCGATGAAAAATGGACCGACGATAAACGCTGTCATTATACCGCACCACACAGTGACCTTTTCAGGCTGAAGTGGTAATGGCTGTAGCTGGAACGGATTCTCGGTCGACCATATCCTGCAATTTACAGAACTGTGCAAATGGAAGTGGGATTCGTCAGACCACAGAATATCCCATGGTCATCCGTTGTCTACTTCCATCCGGCAAGAAATTGTAGTACAAAAGATTTACGTGCTTCAAGGTCCGCAGATTGAAACTGCTGCACATGTTATCTTGTCCGGATAACAGCGCAAGGTGTTCCGTAGGACTTCCGTAGACACCGTGCTTATCAGCATATTCAGTTTTCGGCTAACTCCCCGTGCACAGCTGATTCCAGCATCGCCGTTAATCTGTTTTCATAATTCTGTAGCCACATCTTTCACTTCAAATGAACCGTTCTCTTCGAATTTAGCAATTATTTTTCGCAGACCATTAGTGGTTATTAGACCCGATAGTATGGATTTTAATGCCCGAAACTTCTTAATAGGTGTAAATACACAGTCATCATTCTTATTAAAAAGTTTCAAGTGTAGAGCGCGATCCTTCATAGTAAGAATCATGATGAAGCATTCAGGCAAAGAGCTGCTGCTCTGCATTTTTATGATAGCTATGTCTACCGTGCGCATGTCATGTATAAGTAATTCGTTTATCTCCAGACAATATGAACAATGACAGCGTCATCTATCGGCACATTTTGGAACTATTTTTTTCTTCGCTAAACAAAATTATATTTCCTCATCTGCTAAAATATCTTATTCTGACCAGTAGTTTTAAAATTATCGATTTTTGAAATCGTAACTTTAATTATAATTACCCTGTAGTATATATATATATATATATATATATATATATATATATATATATATATATATATATATATATATATATATATATATATATATATATATATATATATATAATATATATTTGGCTTAAGTAGAATGCAGGTTCGAAGCAGTGAAGAGACTTGGTATTTTTAATTTCGTTTTAATATCCATTTCGGGAAAGAATAATTATTAACAAGAACACGCAGCGCGGCACAAACACAGAAGTAAGAAAAGGGCCGAACAAATGATCACTAGTCTTATATAACATAGGATTCCTAACCAGGTACCAATTCAATACACGTGTTACCTTTGACACCTTTTCAAGGGCAACCGAAGATATGTAGTACTGATGGCGCATTATTTTTACAGAAGAATTAATTAAACCGAAAGTGGAATTGGATCACCGAATAAGAGAATATTTTTAGAATGAAGTTACTATGGGCTAAATTAAGATAAAATCTTGGAAATTATTTAAATTGAAATTTGAATTAAAATATCATTACATATATATATATATATATAATATACACACACGTAATATTGCTTTTTTAAATAAACTCAGGTAAAATACAACTAAACACAGGTGAAATCAAGAGATCTCTGGCTTGTTTTCTGAAAAGAGGGCACATAGTGGCACGTAATTCCAAAAATGGCTGTTTTAATTTTGAATTGAAAGAGACCTGAGACGTCGAATTTCACGAAGACCTTCGAGTAGCAATCGTTTTGAAGATTTCACTAGGATGTTTTCAGCATTGTATAAGGAAAAATCTTTGAATGTAAAGCAACGTGCGCTGAGAAATTTCAACCATTTTATGGGCACAATTTGCTTAAAACCAGCCAAAATGATATCCCAAAATTTCTAGCATAATCTCTAATAAAGATGTTATCCCAATGCACGCCTTGCATGCGATTGATGTACAATAGTTACAAAATATTAGCCTTTGGCGTGCATTTTTGCAGAACCTTGCGTGTAATCCTTGGCGAGTATTTTGGCGATAAATCCCTGCCATGTGGATAAAAGTATCCAAAAGTCGAATCTGTGTTTTAGGCACATTCTTTCCAACTGATTGAAACAAAACGAAATTTAACACTACACTAGAAATTGCAAAATCACATACCGAATTTGATATATTTAAGTCATTGTGTGTTTGAGTTATCGTGTTTACATGTTTCTGAAAGTACAGATTGACAAATGGTTAATCCCTTATTGGATTTTACCACCATCTTTCTACCGAAATCTTAGGTAAATCTTTGTACCGAATCTTATCTATATAGCTCTCTTCTTTTCAAGTTATCGTAAAATTTATATTCGAATAGCCGGGTAGATAGACTTCCTCTGAATGAATTTTGCTCAAAATTGAATAGAAATCTACATATTTGGTTTTAAACTTGTATACCAAATTTCATCCTTTTAACTCAAAGCGTTTTTGAGTTAGCTTCGTCAGACTGATAGACAGACATTTTCCAAAAATATATTTTTTCGAACTCGGAGAGCTCTAAAATGTGAAGATTCGTCAAAGTCTGGAGTTTGTTACTATACCTCGTTTACGAGAAAGTAAAAGTAATGCAACTTTTTTTCACGCTTGCTATTAGATTTAATGTCTCATTGTTTCGGTCTTAACCAACTTTATGCAAAAAAGCTTTTAAAGTGCGTGAAACCTTGGACATGTTTTAAAAGTTACTTTCATCTTCTGTTGATAAAAAATGGGGTTTGAATGGTAAATCCATTGCCGCATTTTAACGGCTGTAGACATATTGATTTCCCTCAATAGCAGTCGCAAAAGTGAAAAATGGACAGATCCTTTCTCGGAGTCAATGTTTGAAGTTCCGTCTTCTTCGCTATCGAAGGAAAAAAAGATCTTCTGCTCGAAAGGATTAATTATTCTGCCACAGGGAGTTTAAAGAAGGATTTAGAAGCTGCCTTCCTTGCCCTTTTTTCTTTCCGGACGGGTTCTCTTTGTTTTGGCGAATTCTGTAAACCGAAGGCCTCTTCGTTGGGGCGCTTCGTTGCTGAGATTAATGTACCGTGAAGTTTTCCCAAATTTTGCAAAGTCATGGTTCTTCGTGGGTGGTTGGAACAGAATTTTGATCGTATACATAGGAAGATTTGGGAAGATTCTAAGTAGGGAAGTGAAATGAAAACACATAAATGCAAATGTGAAACTGGAAGTATTTGTTATCGCATCTTCTTATCTAAATAAAACGAGAAAATTATTATAAAATTTCAATGAGGATTGAATTTAACATTTTCTTTACTTTTTTAATTTTATATAATTTTACTCATTATATGGATTTTTTAAAAAATATGCTTTTTATATTCGAAGACATGGTACAAGCGTAATTGGACATGACATGCAATTAGAAAAGGCCGTAAGCTGTGGTGTGATGGCACGTATCTTTTGCATTTGGAATGGGCTATTAAATTAACTTGACGAAATATGTATAATATAAATTGACCCCATTTTGATTTTTTTCGCATTTTTTCTTGTCTAAATTCACATTTGATTACCAAAACTCCTTTCATTCAAATTTGTCGTGACTCTGATGCAGCGACATTTTATTGCACCCTATATGATTAAATGGAAATAAGTGTCGATTTAATAGTGCATGGATTAGATGTGCTATGTATATTTAAAGTATTTTTTGACTATTCAAAAAATGAATACTTTATTGAATTAAAAAAGCAAGCTTAATGTTTAAGCTAAGGCTGTTTTATAGATCAATATATTGTTATGAATTTGTGGTTCCTTCAATTTATTAGTCGGTAAAGAAACAGTACTTTAAAAGTCTGTAATATTTATTCCAGAAATTCCAGTGAATTCAGGACTTTACACTAAGAAACAAATATACAGCCAAAGGCACGTAATACACAGCAAGCCGCAATCGGTAGTAATAGCAACCACAGCACACTAAGCGGCCAGACAAAATTAAGCAGCAGAAGGAGGGAATCTACGTATATTCTACGGTGTCTCCAAACGCCTACAATTCTCCACTGTCTTCTCGCTTTAGCTGTATCCAATTGCCAAATCACTGCTACACGACTGGCTACTTCATATACGACTCGATGTTGCCTCTAACTCCTATAAACTCCAGGATTCGGCACACAGCTCCACACAACGCTTGCGCTTCGTTGGACTGATACAACTATTCTCCGTTGACTCGCTATGCGACTCTAAACCTTCTGGTGACTCTTTCTATAACTCTTCAGCTTAGACTGCCGGCCTTTTATAGTTCCAGGAGCCGGGCATAGAAGGTTATGGAACAAACAGACATATTTCGGCTCCTATGGCTTCTATCACCAAAATTCTCGAAGATTCCAGTGTTATCTATTTTGACGCCAAATTCGTCACCAAACGTTGACTAGGTTTGTCGCCAAGCCCTGGGATTATTAATTCGGCAATCGATTAGCATTCAGAGCTGATTGTAAAACAGTCTTTCCATTGATTGAACTAACCGTGGTAGGAAGCAATATTACAGATTTGTAACAATATCAATAGAACAATGCTTATCTCAAAGCTATATAGCCTTAAAATATTTATTTGGACTTTTAAAAAAAAGTTTTCATAGATTGCACACATGCAAACGTTTTGATAAACCTGTCCAAAAATGTTTTTAATGCTTGTCATTTGTGCTATCTCATTGTATCGATCACATCACTGACATGATTATAAAAGAGAACGGAACAGTATATCAAAGTGAAACAAACATTAACTTAAATATTACTAAAAAAATATAAATTAAATCAAGTAACAATTAAGTTATAAACAGCAATCAGATTTAATTAAATACCAAAAGATTTAATGAATTAAATATTCTTAAAGACATTATGAACTCTCCAATGTCGCTGAATGAATTTTGTGTATGTTTATCAGTTTTCAGAGAGAACCACTAACAATTTTAATTTTCAATTTTTTCAATTGTAGGGCATAACGTTCTGTCATGCAGAACATTGCCTATCAAGAGATGGTCCGAATAAGTTGACACCTTTAAAAGAGCCACTGCGTTTGTTCCATTTTACCCGGCACCTCAGAGGCATCATTTTGCCCCTCATGATTGCTGTATTGCTATGCTTCATTACTGCCACTATGCCGGATTTGCAACCCATTGGATCACACTCTCTGGACAAGGTAAACAGATATCAATTACCTTAATTTTAATGTTATAATTTTTTTACAGAACTTTTTTTAAATTATTACGACGTGGAAATATTGTTATCAATATTCCTACTGTTGTTATTGATGAATTCACCCACCCTTGGTTTTAGAACTACCGAGCTTAATAGGATTAGCAAAACAATTGATACAGTTGGTGTAAAGAGGAAGCACTAGAATCTATACTGATAATATAGATGAATGTGCGTGCGTGCGTTGGTATTATACAAGCCATACCATGAGATCTAGAGCTACCAAATTGGACACATGCATACCTTGGGAGTCGGGAATGTGCACCTCTGAGGAATTTTTTTTTTTTAATTTTAATTTTGGTCTTTTTCTGCGATAACGAAAATATTACTACATAAAAATAAATTTTAAACCATTTTTTAAAAAATTAAAACATTTTCTTTTTAATGATACCAATTTTATAATTGCACAAAATTTGTTTGAATTTTTTTATATATATATGTACTTTTTTTTTACTCTTTCTCAACGTTAGAATACATTTTTGCTATGGAGTTCCAACCGTTTTCATTGTTTCATCAACTATCATGAGATTTTTTTTTCATTGTTGAAAGATAGAACTTAGATTGTTTGTTTAAGCAAAAACCATCTTACTTTAGCCAATGTTCAATCGCTGTTCATGTTTCATATGGTAGGGGGCTATTTGGTCAAGATAAAGATCCATCAGAGTATGACTTCGAAAAGGTTGACGATTGCACAGGCATTGATATGTGGATTATCTTCCGCATTAAAAAAACCCTCTTCTTTCAGTCTAAATTCATGGCACTTCTTTAGAATGAACGTGGTACATAACCATGGATACAGAGACGCTAACATGTAGCGGTTCGTTTCATCCATAAGCCCAGCGAGCGCCTTGTCTGTTACAGCAATAGAGTTCACATGTTAGGAGCATATCCGTGAAACCAACCATCCTATTATTCATACGATTAACTGTTTTTCTTTTCATTTGTGCTTAGCTTATTCTTTACACTTACTTTTAAAGTTTAGGAAATCTTACTCAGGTGATTGGAAATGACTCTAAACGTGACATTATATAAAGAAAAGAAGTGCATTCTGAAGTGATAGTTACTTTTGAGCTCGAATGGGAATAGAGAACAAAAGGATCTTTATAGTGATGATAAATTTGTGATTCAAATGTGAACTTCAGATAAAAAGATGACTGAATTTAGAATTGACAATAACGTACTCAAATACTTGATGTTAGAAGTATCGACCCCTTTCCCCTCAAAAAGAAAAAAAACACATGTAGTCATAAGATTTTAATAATAAATCTAATATCTGAAAAATTATTTTGGAATAGTTTTGTATTTGCTTTAAAGGTTTTATTTTTAAAAAAAGTTTTTATTTCATGTGTTGCTTTTACTTGAGTTCTTTGCTATCGAATATTTTTATAGTATTGTAGAAGATTTTAAAACTTAGAGGAGAGCAAGCAACATTAATAGAATTGAAAATGAAAGCCAGCTTTAATCAAATGTGTTACTGAGTACAAGGTTACCTTTTTAAATTGGAAAAGAATTTGTATCAGACAGAAAAATGCTGCCTGACGCTGCACTAATATAGAAAAAAGAGATACAGCATGCAGAGATCTGTTTTGTTCGATGATCAGCATTTAATCAAAGGATTTTAATTAGGAACGCAGTCTAATCATTTGGCACAGAATAAACTTTTTGTATCAGACATTTGTTTGATTTTTTTTATTAGTTTGAAAAAAAATTTTCTTCTGTGATTACAGGTATATCTCGGAGTTTTGCTAATTCTCTCCACGATTATCGTATGCAGCTTCTCCATCATAGTAGAAAGAAAAAGCAAGCAAGTGTTAGAATCTCTAAGAGACCTCTATCCTCAGGTAATCGATAGTTTCATCAAGCACCTCGTACCCTGATGGTAGCAAATATTTTATCTCTTTAAGGTTAAAAACTCTTTTTTGGAGAAAATTTCTCAATTTCTTCTCTGGAACTACAATCAGGGATAACTGATATATGGACATTTCAGAATAGCAGCAACTTATTTCAGTGAAGGAATTTAGCAGTTACTTTATTGAATATACCATATCTAAATGCAAATACATGGATAAATTAAATTATTATTCACTTTCATCTTCCACCGAAAAACAAATCCACAGTTCAGTTGCTTCCTTAACCTGTTAACTGGGTATGATGAAATATTTCAATGCAAAATGAATTGAATACAAGTTAATTAACAGGTTAAGAAGGAAGAAGTTTCTTAAAGGACTTTAATTGTCCTCAGTTATAGCATCTTTTTGCAGCAGAGATTAGCTTTTCTTGAAACTTTCTTTTGCTTCATTACTGCTTTCACTGAAATAACAAAGATGTGCGTTCTCATGTTTTTAAAGTACAAGAGCTGCAGAAAAGTTTGGCTCCAACGATGCTAGAAACGGAACTTTAAAAGTACACTAAGGAAATTTTATAAATAAGGAACAATATTTACGAGTAAATAAGATAAAAGTAAAAATAATAATACATTTTATAAACGATACTATAATTTGTCATCATGTGCCCCATTTAAATTTTGACATTAACTCTGTCAGTACTGAAAGGCTCCAAACATCTATTCCAAGAAACTCTGGAGGAAGGCGCGGTAGCCGTCTGATTTTCATTACGGAATATCATCACCCTTTCGTAAAATGAGACTTATTGAGAAATGAGACTAAAAATTATGAGACGAAATGAGAAATATGAGCATCCATGGCGCATATTTTATTTCTTGAAGATGCCCAGGTGGGTTTGAGAGGTAGGGTCATTTTCCGTGAATTCTCAAAAAATGTCTGAGCATACATTTGCTTCATAATCATTAAAGAAATCGGAATCTGTCATTGAGGTTTCCGAGTTGGGAGGGAGGTATGGGATTTTCTTATGTTTGAAAAAAAAAATATCGGGCGTTCCAGTACTCAGAGGTATCTGAAATAGAATCATCTTAGGAATGAGACAAAAAAAAAAACAGTTGTTTTCCTTTCGGTAATTAGTTATTGCATTTGAATGCGTTAATTTCTGTTAATATCATATTTTATTTATTGAATAATAAATAACAACACAATTAGAAAATACAGGAAACACATTTTGTATTTTTGAATGTATTTTATGCATTTTTCTTTTGGAATGTAAATGCTTGCAACGTAAAAGATTTTATTTTATCAATTGCGTCAAATCTTAAATCTCGTTCAGATATATTTCAGTATGTATTTTAACTTGATTCACCCGCGATGACCTGGTGGTAAGTTCTCGGCTTCGGAACCGGAGGGTTTCAGGTTCGAGACTCAATTCCACCGAAGAAGGGTCTGGTGCACTTTAAACGCCCTGTCCAAACGTCCTGCCGCTAGTGTGGTGTGGAGAGGGGGTACCAGCTCAGGTGTCGTTTTCGTCATCTGACCGCGGTTGACATTACGAGGTCCGTCCCAAAATAGCTCTAGTGTTGCTTTAAAACGGGACATTAATATAACTAAACTAAACTAATCTTGAACTTGAGTTGTCTCAAATAATATTCATACCTATACGTACTTTGCATAACTAAATATAGACTTACGAGCCTTCTGTCTGATCTTTAGCTAATGATAAAACCTAATATGATTTCATGAATATTTTGAAAACGTTGGAACTAGTGTTCCCAAATCGAAAATGGTGTAATATAGGGGGGGGGGGGATGTAAATTACAAAGTTATAAAATGCAATAAATTTAGTGCAACAAAAATGCATTTTGTGTATATTAATACTAAGAAAATAAAGCTTAAAATATTTATTCTGAAACTGTGATGTCACAAAGCATGGTTAAAAGAGAGAGAGAGAGAGAGAGAGAGAAAAAAAAGGTTACTTTTCAGGGAAAAAAATATTCCAATCTCCTCTTCCTTGTGGGGATAACTCAAACAGCAAACATAAACAAACAACAACATTGTAACATTTCTGCCAACATTGCTAGACGTTTGATGAGGCATTAGTAGTGTTTGTACTAGCGCACCAACTGATATTCAAACAATGTCCAAATCATCATTGTAGAAAACGGAGAGCAGTTTAAATAACGAAGACATAGGTGGTAGCTTTATGTTTCTTCTCTTTTTAATACAATTTGTGGCGTTAAAAGTCGCGAATAAACAAATAAGCAATTTGAGTGTTTGTACTTTGCGTAAATGTCTGTCTGATGCCTTTATTGCTAAATTAAAAACTTTAAACTTTATTGCTCTACAACTTTGAGTCTCTTATTGACTTGTATTGTTATCGAGATAGGAAGCTTACTCTACAGTTTTCTGTCAGATGGCATAATAAGTGGTCTCATCATATAGAACTTTAATATACCTAGATGTCACTTTCATGACTATAGCTATCGTGATTCTGTTGTCTAGGGGGTTTAAAGGTTTTAAATGGGTATTCTGTATTTGCTACATTTATATACTTCTGAAAAGAATTAGCTTTCTACCTTTTAGGAGAATCTTTTGGATATACGATAGGTTATATAATCGCCTATAACTTTCCAGAAGTTATACAGCTTAAAAATTGTTTGATGCAATCAATATACTTCATTTTAACTAAAAATTAAATTACAGATTGGAAAAACGATTTTGTATCTTCCATTATTTAATATATGAAGATCTTTTTTGTTAAAAATATCTAATTCATTTTTAAGAAATACATTTATTTTTGTATCCATCAACTGCTAGAAACTAATTATTTCAAACTAAATAAATATTATCTAAATATTAATTTCCCTATATTTTAAAAATATTTTTATCCCGAGTAATGAGTGAACTTTAGGTAATAATATGTAATAATTGGGAGATTTCAGCTTTCTTGAAATCTAAAAATTTCCGCCAAGACAATAGATTACCCTAGAGATGGCGAAACATCAGACTATTCCAATCCATTCGAAATGACATAACTGCCATCTACGATTTCTGATGGAGATGTGCTCCAGCCATGAGGGAACCCGCTCCCACCACCGAGGGGGTTGTAAATTAGTCTCTGAAAACCAATCAAAAGAGTCGGGAATAAATCTAGCTAATGATCTTTTATTCCGTTGATATCTTACAAATTCCTATTTATTCGGTAGGGTTCCCTCTCTTGGCCTCACATAACGGAAAATTTATAAAATCAGTTACTTTTCCAAAGTATGGCCGCTTGACAAAGGATCTCGGCGGGGGACATGAAGAGGCGGCCTTGGCAGCGTGCGCAAGTCGCATATTTTACGCGCGCACACATTTTGCTTGTCATACTTACCACTAAGTATCCATGTCATTTGTTACCATCGTGGGCACGTGTCTGTTTCAATATGAATGGAGATGCTGGTGATACGAGGCCTAACGCCCTCTTATCCGACGGAGCGATGACTCAGAATATTTATTCGATCGTTAGGAACCTATTACATAAATTGAATTCGACTCTTATAAGATGTCGGTTGGTGCTTGAGGGTCATTATTTCAGCGGGACAACTTAAAAGATTTGTGTATAAGCAATGTCAAGTTCCTATTAGATGTGTTTTCGTTTCATGCACTAATTTACCGAAAAAATGGGTGGCATTGGTTAGTCTGTACTATCTCACATTAAGCCATGGGTCTCTACAATTTCGTCACCATAACCATTATAAATGAGATCAATTATTTGACTTTAAAGTTATTTATTTACAAGTAAAAAAAAATTCTTGCAAATTGCTGATATCATGCAAGCTATAAAAATATTATGTCTTAAAATATCAAATATTTTAATGAATTTAAGTTCATTCTTAGTTGGTTGTTTTCCCCACTTCTATTTTTAAGCATATCTTCATGATCATAACGGGTGACCAGAAAAAAAGCTCCCCAAACGTAAATGAAACAAAAAAAAAGATTAAATAGGCGTGTTTTATTCCATTTATAGAAAAGATATCTATATATTAATAATTTTATTGTTAGTATTGTTTATTCCCAAAGTTTGAACGATTTACGTGCAGTGGTTTTCGAGATATTATAGTTGCTTATTGGAGCATTTATTAGTGGTCAGCCTGTCTTATGAAAAAGTACAATTTTTTACGTTTTCAAGCACTGAAATTATTAATTGAAAATATTCAAGTTGCAATAATTTTCTTTCTTTCTTTTTTCTTTTTCGATGAGCCGAATGGGAATTTGAAAATATTTTGATTAAACACTAAAAAATATTCTATCGTGACAGGAGATAACAAAAACGTATATGTCGAATCTGCCATAAAGGCATGGTGTATTTCAATTTCATATAAAAGGAGAAAAAAATCAGAATGTGCAGACACATTTGCCGCGTTAATAATGTTCAGCAATATAATTGTTTCAGAAGTAAGGTTATTCACTCTGATAAGATTAACATTCAAACTCGACAAAAGGCAAATTATTAGACAAAAAGATACCGAATTTTAAATCGAAAATATATTAAATTCAAGTCAATCTTGATGAAACCGTACTTAGAAAAGAAACTACTTGTCTTTATTTTTTCATTATATAACTTTTTCTCCTAAAGAGACCTTTTCTTTCTGTAGAGGTAAAAGCCATTGCAAGAAAGCGATATTTTCTCATTTAAAAAGAAACGTATTACGAATAATATGCTCTTATACAATAAATTATTGTCCTGCATTGCGAAAATTTGAAATCGTTGGTGTAATATTCATCGTATATAAATCAGCAAAGAAACTCTTTTCTTTGAGAAACTCTTCTACCGGAGGACATCACAATTGCGTGGATGCGAGATTGACTCTCGACTACTTAAGTAACGCTGTATGGTCGAATTATCTCCATGTCCATGACGGAATGCACCTCCTACTATGGATTTGAGCTATGGAGATGAATACTGTTATTTAATTACTAGTTCTTATGACTCATGGTAATTTTCCTTCAGAAGTAGTGAGGATTATGGTCATTCAGATCAGTATGAATGCATAAGCAGTGCAGGATAATTCAATTGAAATTATGTTATAAGGAACATCGGAACCTGTTTCATTTTCAATCAAGGAAATAGAAATGGCAAGCTCTCTCTGATTGCAATATGCGTCAAATATCACTTCAAATGATAATGCCATTCAGTATACTCATAAAATCCTTTCTAAATGTTGCTTTACCATTCTTAAATATCTTATGTATTTATAAACTTCGATGTATTGATGCATCCATTTTCACCTTAACGGGGATATCAACAAGCACAGATGTAGAATTTGAATCCAAAAAATTGTTTGATATGGAATCTAAGAAAACCTGAATATATTTTCTTGATACGAATCAAGAAAACAGGAAATTAAAATTTTCTAAAATTTCATTCCATTCTTATCTAAAGTCGCAGCATAACCAGGTTTTACTGTCATATTCACAATTAGGTTTTTTTTCAACAGCAGTCTGTGAGAGAGTCATAACATCTATCAGCAATATGCCAGTTTATAGAAAATTCGAGGGATATAAAGTAGAATGAATTTTTTTGAACACGGAATGTATTATTTCTACTAGTAATAGAACTGAATGTGTGTTTTGGTTCTCTACAAACTATACTGTTTGATCTACAAGTACCAAACGTGGAATATTTATAGATATAAAAGATGGAGGGTGGAAACATGCACCTTGAAATGCTATTTTTTAAATTCTGAAACAACTTCCGAAATGCATTTCAGCAAAAAAAGAAAAAATCATACCAAAATTCAAAACATTACCTGTTCTAGGATACCAATTAGTTTTCCGTGTATTTTTTAAAAAAAATTCCATCAATTTTTAAATAACGCTTTTACGTAATATAAGTAATTGCAATTCATAATTATGTATTTCATGATACAAGAGAAATTCAAATAGTTTTAATTGTTGCATTCATTTTATAATTCCACATAAATAGCACAGAAATAGGAAAAAATACCTCCCAGTCCAAAGAGATAAGTTCAGATTGATTCCTGATCACGCTGTCATCTTTCAAACTATTTTTTTCCAGCGGAGAATGTCTGTTCATAAAATGGACCTTAACAAAACCATTCTTTCAGAAGGAAAAACGCATCTTCTCCAGATACACGATCCAATCTGTTTCCAAACTTTTCTGTACAGCTACATTGGGTATTCTTTCAGATATTCACAGCCAGATGATGCATGCTAATTTAAATTACCTCATTTTATCTTGTGCATTGCTATTATTCGATTGTAATTAGAATATCAAAATATTATTGATATTTTCTTTTGGGAAAAATTTAAACCAATTTACTGAATATCGGCATAATCTGTGTGACAGAAAAGTCGTTCAAAGAGTATAAAGTAGCCGATAGAAAAATAAATTCTGCTCTCATGTTCTACCATTAATAAAATAGCATCATCTGCTTCTTAAGAAAGAAACGACAGTGCTTTAAAATAAAATAGAGCGATGCTATTATTTATTTTCTAAAACCTTTAATTGCTGTTTTGCTCATGCATGGTCTTTATCGAATGCACATTTTAGAGATACCCTTTTTGTTCCTTCGAAGGGGTTTAATTACTTTCTACAAGTAATTAAATGCATATTCCTTTTCATTTTAATATCGCACGGCACAGATGGCGATTTTCCGTGAATAAAACCGTGATTTCGAGGATTAAACGGAGCATGCCTCTGAGTAGCTGTTACCCTGAAATAAATAGTGGCTTGAATTTGTGTTCTTTCTTCCATTATGCAGAGTCTCATTAACTTCGAGGACTCGAAGCGCAGTTTTGTGAAAACTCTCGATTTTTTTTAATATGCTGGATTAATGTTTATTGTGGCATGTGGAAAAAATAGTTATTGAATTTTCTGGAAATTACCTGGTTTTCTTCTTCCTACCATCATGTAAAAAAGAAGAAATTATGATGAAACTTTAAAATTTTAGAATAAAAAAAAAACCTTTTTCAATAGATCTTGAACAAATGATATTAGGATTTTTCTAAAGGTTATAATTATTTCTTTTCTCCTTTAAATTTCTTTTTGATATTATTTTAGCATTATGAACTAGTAGAGCTGGTCTCCCCAAAATTTCCTCGCATACTTGGTAATAAAGGTGTTATCCTAGAGAATGTATTGCATAGCATTGGCGTACAATAGTTACAAAAGAGTCATCTTTGGCGATAATTTAGCATTTTCCCTCTATCGTGTCAACCTTGGTGAATTATTTGGCGATTACTCCCTGGTATGCCGATAAAAGTAATCAAAAATTGAATGGTGTTTTATATGGGTTCTTCTTAACCCATTGAGACAAATATTTGACATAAAACTATACTTAAAGTTGCAAACTCCAGCACTAAATTAAATGTATATAAGTCATTGCGATTTTGACTTATTGCGTTTACATGTTTCTAAAAACATAGATCGATAGACAGTCAAACTCTTGTTGAATTTGACTCAAAATTGACAGCTATCTAGATTTTGACAGCATCTAGACAAGTACCTAGACGTATCTATAGATATTAATTCTGTGAATCAAATTTTATCTATGACGCTCTCTTCGTTTTGTAGTTATCGTAGTAACTTATATTCGAACAATCGGACTGATTCCCTCTGAGCGGAATTTGCTCAAAGTTTAATGGAAATCTACAAATATGATATAAAGATCGTATGACAAATTTCAGTCTAGCTGAAAGCCTTTTTGAGTTATATCTGGGACACACAGACCAAAAATTTGACCAAAATTTCCACAAATTTGTTCTTTGAACTCAGAGAAGTCTAAAACGTGGAGATTCGTCACAATCTCGAGTTCGAATTTTGGACGATTACAATACTTTATTCTACTTATACAAAAAGAAATGAAAACTCTTTACATCCAGATAACGTTGAGAGGATTACTTTGTATAATTTTGCTAAATGATCTAAAAACTATCAATTGTCATTAGTATTATTATAGTTTATGGTACAAGTATCAGTGCTTGTAAATATAATTTTCATTCTTCCCTTATAGTTTGCAGTAGTTCTACGAAATGGCGAAAAATGGCGAATAAGAGCCAGAGACATCGTGGTGGGCGATATTGTCGTGCTCAAACAAGGAGATTATGTTCCCGCTGATATCCGAATTTCTGAATCGACTGATCTCGAAACTGATGATTCGAGAATCATCGGTACTTTGGAATGGCGCCCGAAGAATCCGTACAACGTGAAGCCAGACCCTTTGGAAACAGAGAACTTGGCCTTTTTTGGAACTTATTGCATGAGAGGTAAAATTTTCATTTATAAGGCTTTAAATTTCAGTGAAATTTATATGACCTAGCATATAGAATTTCATTAGCACGGGTACATGCTTTTGAACGGGATATAGTTCTCAATATGCATCAGAATCAGATAAGTATTATTGCAAGAGGTGCATTCCTGTATTTGACAGCGTTGGAGAATTCTCAGTGTTACTAAGTCATAATCAATGATTTTGATTCATGGTTATAAAACTCGCTTATTATGTTTACATCTTATATAGGAATCTCTCACTTGAATATCTAGATGTATGGTATTAACAAATATTTATCGGTGAGGCTTTGCTAAAATTTTTGAACTAAGAGCTGGTCGATCGGTGTTTGATGAATGAAATATTATTTTAGCAAGAATTGAAGGAATCATAGAAAATTGAATTATCATGGTATGGCTAATTGAAGTCTTTTTTTACTTTTTTTCTGAAAATCTTGATAACAATTTTTGTTAACTCTGATATATTTCGCTGTTTGATTGCTTTATACTGACATTTTGATAAACGAGTTTTTTCCATATTCTCAGGCAATAAATATCACATGTCAAAAAATATTTTAAAAGTATCGTGATTTAAAACCTGATTTCTCTGCATTCAGTAACTATTCTGAAATGCATAAAATGAAAGAAATTTTTTCTCACATTTATTCCCGTTTTTCAAATTTCCAAAAGTTTCAACTTTTTCGAAATTTTGGCTACAAGGAAAGCAGCGAATTCAAGAAAGATACTCCACACATGCATATTCAGTTTGTTGGAACCCTCTTGCTGGCATCCATTGAGAGTTTAGGGAGAAAGCTCTAATTCAGTGTTCCCGTTGTAATTAAAAATCGCGATACTCATACTCAAAGATCTGTATACTGTTTTAAAACGGACTCGAATCAATTTATTTTTCATGACATCACTTTATTTTGAATGATTTGATGTTGCATGTTTTTATTGTAGTTTATTACAATTTCATTTATTTTCTGATATAGACAGTAGAAATTTATTGTAATTATTTACATATATATCAAACATTTAGGCAAAAAAAATATATTTAATATACTATATGGATAAATTTTTTAATATACTATATGGATATCATACTCGGCCACGTTTTTTGAATGTGAAAATTTATTTTCTGTTTTATTTAGATTCTTATACTTATCTTTTATAGATATGAGAAATATTCTCCATTTCCTATAGTTTTTCTGAATTTTCTACAACTTTTCAAAGTTTATACGTCTAAGTTGTGAATGACTACATTCAATGCAATGCCATCAAATCAAGCACATGAATGATGAAATAATCCTCTATGCACACCCTGAGAAAAATTTATAAGGATTACCTCTAATATTATTTGATTTACGGATATAGTTTTCTATATTCCTCAGGTTATGGTAGAGGTATCTGCATAGCGACTGGTGACGAAACGATTTTGGGGCAAACTCTGGACCTGACTGTGGCCCTTGAAAAAAGAAAAACGGCTATTTATAACAGCATAGAAGGTCTGGTTCATTTTCTGGCTACCATGACTGGAGGTCTTGGAATTATTCTCTTTATTTGCAGCTATCACGTTGGCTGGTTTTGGCTGGATACCGCTCTCTATTTGCTCATTTTAGTCATCGCCAACATTCCTGATTCATTACTATCTGGCACAACGGTGAGTTGAGTACTTCAAAATTCAGTTTTATTCTATTGCTGAGTGATCAGTTTTTACAGCTTACTCCAATCAGATTTCTAGTAAAATGTATTTAGTCTAATGCGCTTTTTTTTCAACATCCAAAGCAATTCACAATTAATGAGAGTTGCCAGGTATCCTATGTTGGGCAACAATAACTTTCGGCGTAATTTACATTTTATTTTTTCTTATTAATTTTGAATGATTTAATTATTAGTCAATAAAATGGTATAATAGAACTTTTGAATTGATGTAAGGAAGAGTTAAAAAAAATTTCCGTTTTTTTTATTGACTTTCATTGAAAATATAACTTTAAAATGAGTATTTTTGTCTATTTTCTTCAGTTTTGATAAAGCACTTTGTCTTTCAAAGCTCTGTCTTTCATCTTTAAAGGCAGGATGAAATATGATTTAACGGTACTGACTACTGGCATTTTAAAAAGTTCCTGATTTGCATAACGACACAATAAAAATTGTGTGAAAATTGTCATCCAGCGATGAAAATTTAAACTACTTTTTTCCGATTTTCTTTTTCTATTAACCAGAATGGACTATGCATAAAGCTGAGTAAGGCCATTTTATTTGTAAGTACTTTGTACATAAAGAGAAAATATTAAAATCTTCAAACAATTGGACACTGAGATTCCGTTGAACCATCACGTTCCCTATCTATCCATTTTTAGAATTATGTTTGTGTCTCAATGAGATAATTCAAAAATCCTTTTAACTGGGGAAAGTAAATTTGATATACAATATTAATACTAAATTTGTAATTAGTGTATTTGTCTCTCCGACTGCATGTAAAGCCGGTAACTCAAAAAGAAAGATTATTGATACATTCTCTAATAATGCACTAATAAAATTTGAAACAACAAAAATCGAGTAGAAACTTTTTCATTTCTTTGAATAAAACAATAGTTTCTCGAAATCATTCTAATTAAATCATCATGAATATAAACGATGAAAATGGCTTTTTAAAATATCACTGAAACTTCTGCACTGGATTTCCGTTAGCAAAATTTCCTGATTCGGTTATCTGGGAGATAGCCCGATCTTTCGGGGGAAATGGTGAGGGATTTCCATTAAGGCTTAGGAGCGGTCATCGCCGTTCTTCTGTAAGCATTTCTAGAGTGCATCATTGGTTTCCTAACCTCCCGGAAAGTGACGGGAATCCTGTAGTAAATCCCGATGGGGGGGGGGGGATTTAGTGCTCATTGTGCGCACCATGTGGGTAACGATACATTAAGCAGACGTAGTCTTTTGAAGGGAATTGAAAGAAAATATTTATGTTGTCTCAGTATACAAAAATATTCAGAAGAGAAAATTCCTGGTTGTTTTTGAGTTAGCAAACATACGTTATTTAATAATTACGCGGGGAACTATCTGATACTAGCCGTCTTTGGCGACCTCCGGTTCGCCAGTATTAATGCTCGCTGAAATTTTCAATTAAATATTTTAAATAACTTGGTCTCTTAATAACTTCTTCAGCAAAATTGTTTAAGCTTCAAAGTTTTATAGTCCTATAATTCATTTATATAAGAATGGAGGTCTTGAGCCATTTTGTTTATTATACTATGTATATCTTTAATTTTCAGTCAGCCCCCGGGAAATTTCAACTTTAAATTAAAGTGGAATTGATTAAACTGCAAATAATATAAAATAGTTTTTTTTATGGAAGATAAATATATTATTATTATTTAAAAATGAGTACAGAAAACAGAGAAATTGGACGTTGAAATCTTATGTGCACTACAAAATAATTTTCATAAGATACCTCAAAGATTTATTCTGCAAAAATTTCTCTGGTTCATCATAAAATTGAATTTTTAGTTTTACTTTCAAAAAGATTTAAAGGATGTAAATAATATTTTGTTTTTGTCTATAAATATATTTCAAAAAATTATGAAGTCTAATTTTATACAGTACTTTGGTTATGGGGTATCATATTTTGCAAAATATATTTATTATTTTATAATATTTATTTATTTAAAAATACTTTTAAATAAATAAATAAACGTTTCTATCTCAGCGATCAAATCTGACCGATTTACGAAATTTTAAATACTACTATTTCAGGCCAATCAACATTTTCATTATCTTAGGCCAATCAGGTTTGAGAAACCCAGGACGTTTGAGAATATTGATGCCTCAAGAATATTTTACCAAATATGATCCCCCCCCCCCAGAGTGAAAGATCTGTCCAACATTATAAAATTCATAATTCATTAAAGCATTCATTTCTTAAGTTACATAAAATATTTATTTCATTGAGACCATTTTGTAGCAGATGTATGTCTATTATTAAAGGTTTACAAATTAACTGTTAGGCTTTGATTAGAATGGATATACAGTATATATTAAGCCATGTTTGCTTTAAATAAAACTAATTTATTAAATTAGTAATATAAAAATTGTAAAAGGTCATAGAAACCTTTTTCTTGCACCATGTTTTTAGAAAATTTCATAATTCATATTTATTTCATTCCATACAGACTCGTGTAGAAAATGACATCTTTTGAGGTTTAATTTGCAGTAATAGTTAGCTTAATCTTTCAGTTTGAGATTTTGTCAATATAATGGCAACTCGTTGATATAAGCTAATGTTTTCTCATGCACGCGTCACGTGCTGATGTAAGTTAAATTTTATTTTGTGCGAAATAATTTGTTGGATAATATGTTTAAAGTACTTTTTTTTTATTCATTAAAAATAGAAAAGTGATTTTTCAATTTAAAACACTGGTATCATTGAAAATATTATTTTTTTAAAGTTTAAAAGAATGTGAAAACCATTTTTGTGTTGTAATATTTTAGAAGTCATTATGTAAAGATGGCAAAATTTCGCTTAATTTTTAGTTAAATAAATTAAAATTTCAAAACAAAAATCTTTTCGAAATGCATATTTCCACCCTCCAAAGTATGTATATACCAATTTTGGAAGCTCTTCGTCAAATGTTCTGATTTGTAGAGCGCCAACGCACTCTTTTCTCACTTACTCACACACATACACATTCATCTGTAATATAAGTAAAGATTGGCTAATACAATAAGTAATAAAAAAAAAACTCGGTTCGCTTTATTTATTCGAAATCAAACTTTAGTATGGCTATATACTTATTATCTAAAATACAGGGTTAGCAAAAAATAAGTTACCCACTTCAGAGGGCTCTAAAATTCTCTTGGTCAAAATAAGATAAAATTTGAACTAGATATTATTCATATGATGCGCTTTACATTTATTAAATAAAAACATTTAGTACAAAAATTTACTAATAGAAGGCGTGGAACACAAATGCATTTGCATATATTGAAAATGTGAAACATAATGTGCGTTACAGTGCATGTTTATTACCATTTTTCTTTGGACGAAAAGAAGGCGGATTCTGCACGAACATTAGTTTTTTTTTTCTGTGTACCATGCCTACCTTGCAAGAAAAAATGCTGCCGGTGAAATTGTTCTACCAGAACCAACAAAACTCCGTTGCAGCTCTAAAGAAATTTCGTTGTATGAAGCAGATACGAAGAGGTCCAAAGTCTCCAGGTGCCCTACGCAAGATGATGCAGAAATTTGAAAAATCTAAGCAACTTGGCATTCTTCCAGGTAGAAGACGGAAAAAAAATCCTGTCTTCCAGCGTTGAAAATGTTGCGACCGCGCTCGTTGAAGCCAGCAGTCAGTCGCCGCATAATAGTGTGAGTTTGCGAGTTGTTTCCCGTGTTCTGGATATGCTGTATTCAACTGTACGAAAAATCGTATGGCAGATTTTGCATTTTTATCCATACAAAGTCAAATATGTGCACATGTTGCAGGACAGGGACTTGGAGGTCTAGAAAATTTTGCATTTCAGTACCTTCCTCGAATGGTGGTTGACACAACTTGGCCACAGAACATTCTGTGGAGTAATGAGGCCCACTTTTGCATGAATGGGCAAAATGGTCGAATTTGGGCAGAAGAAAACCCTCACGTTATCCAGGAACAACACTTGCATCCTGAAAAAGTGACAATATGGTGTGGATTTACAGCTACCTTTATCATTGGACAGTATTTCTTTGAAGAGATAACTTCAAATGGAATCCAAACCTGTTCCGTCACAGGACAACGGCACCATGATATGCTGAGGGATTTTGTAATTCCAACTCTTCTACAACGTGGATGCCTTCAAGACATCATTTTCATGCAGGATGGTGCACCACCTCATATTGATAGTCGTGTAAAATGATTGTTAATACAACATTTCACAGAAGCACGAGTTATCAGCTGTCATTTCCAAATAGCATGGCCTCCTCCCTCGCCGGACAGCACTCCTTGCGACTTTTAATTCTGGGGTTATTTGAAGGACAATATCTACCGTCAAAGACCATCATCACTACCAGATCTGAAGGACAACAGTCGTCGCCATATTTTTAATATTCCGGCAGACTCACATCGGTCATCTATAGAAAACATGGTTCCCCGATTAGAGTATATTGTTAAAAATGAAGGACATATTGAGCAATTTTAATTTTACTTTATTTAACAGTTATAATCCATATTAAATGGTTTTATGTGTATTGCAACTCCACCTAATAGTGAATTTTTGTACTATTTTTTTATTTAATAAATGTAAAGCGTATCATCTCAATAATCTGTAGTTCAAATGTTATCTCATTTGGATCAATAGAACTCATTTTAAAGCACTTTGAAGTGGGTAAATCATTTCTTGTTGACCCTGTATTTAGGAAGTATTCAGATTTGAATTAGGAGAGAAGTCTAGTCAGAGTTTCTGCCAAAAATCAATCTCAAGTTCCGAATTCCAGTTATAGTTACGATTAGAGAAAATACCGGGAACCATTTCACATTCCTTAAGTGTACTTTCAGAGTTTCATCGATCACATCTGATGATTTGACCGCCCGTGTTTACATTTATTTAATCGCACAGTTGCGAAAGCAATCAATACCTGCGAAGGCCCGCGAGTAGAATATTTTACCTTTGACCTTTGGAATTCTGAACTGTCTTCTGTTACTGATTGATTATTTCGGTTATTTTTGGGAGCAAAGGCAATTTTTTTTTCGTTAATACTGAAAATCTAATAATTGAAATCAGTTTGTTAATTTCCTTCTAATTTGTACTTTCTCTTATATTAAGTATACATAAAGAATGTTTATAATCGTCGAAAAATTCGAACATGAATTTTTGATAAATTTCAAAGTCTTGGACTCCCCTGAGTCTGGGAAACACATTTTTGGAATAATCTCTGTTGAACAATGAACACGATAATAACACGACGCTTTAAGCTAAACAGATGAAATTTGGTTTGCAGTCTTTACATGAAATTTGTAGATATCCAACAGATTTTAAAGGCAGAATATTTGAATTGGTGCATAGAAAGTCTTTTTGGCTATATGAGTTCAAATGAACACAAATTTCGCGTTTGAAGAATATATTTATATTACATTGGGGACCAAATCATCAGGGGATTGACCATCTCCTCTTCCGCATGCATGCAAATGCGACAACTCAAAATCGCAAAGGCCAAATGATATTGCATTAACTCAAGAAAAATGAATAATGAAATTTACTATGCAGTTTTAGTATCTGAAGTGCAGATATTTATCAAATTTTGTGCCAAATCTGTCAAAGAATAGAAAGTTTGCCAATCTGTACTTTCGCATCATCTAAATGTGATAGCTAAAAAGCATAAAAATTTCGTTAAAGAAAATTCGGTACAGAGTTTAAACATCCAAAATGTTGATTTGGGTCAGATTTTGAAAAAAATCCGTCAAATAATTGTCCGTCTGTTTTATAAACACGGTAATTTAAAAATTCCACAATTTAGTATGTGGTCCTGTGAGGCCGGGATAGCCTGGTTGGTAGAGCGTTGGATTCGCGTCCCTTAGGTTGCGAGTTCGAACCCCGCCGGCCGAAGATTCCCCTATTGCTTGGTGGCTGACGCGCGTATCGTGATCTCAAAGTCCTCCATGTCGAGAGTAATAACACTGGTGGCACTGGATCAGGGGTGATCGTTCTCTGATTCAGGTCTTAATTACGATCTGTGGATGAGTGAATGAAATGCGAGAATGAAGGGTTGTGTTGTTCTTCCTGTTCTATCTGTGAGATGTGTGAATGTGCCCTCCTGTAAAAAGGGGTTGTGCAAGCGAAGGAATGATGCGTGTGTAGTTAAGTCGCACTCTTGGCCCTAGTTGGCTCTACGATAAAAACAAGAGGCGCTCCTCCTTAGGCTTAAATCGGCTGCCTTCGAACAGCGGGCTTGTCCGGGGCAAGTTCCATAAGTAACAACAACAACAACAACTGGTCTTGCAACTGTAATTATAATTCTGTGTCTGACTTTGGTTTGAACCGAGAAAAAAAAAAGTAAAATAATACATATATGCATATTTTATTTCTTTCTGTTCTACGAATCGCAAAACTCTTTTTTGCTGGAAAACAAAATTTGATCTTGGCTTGCCTAAATCCACAATTTTTTTTTTACATGAAATAAGAGGGAATCTTTATCAAAGAGTGTGCAAAAAAGATTGACTATTCTTGCCATTTCGAATGATATTCATATTTGACATCTGGATAGATTTGCACACAAGGTTTCTACCGTTTCGTATACGTTTTGAGTATAGTAATCGTCAAAAAATTCTAACTCGCGAGTTTTGCGGAATTTTAACGTTTTAAACTTTCCCGAGTTCGGAAAATTCATTTTTGGAAAATGTCCGTCTGTCTGTGGCAACATGTTGATAAAAGCTATTTCTTTTCCCTTGCACGCATGACTTGTTCGAGCAGGTTAAATATTATTTTTATTTTGGGAGAAATAAATTTGGTTCAAGTTTTTTGTACTTTCTCGCATACGTAGTATAGAGAAACTATTCTAAATCTTTAAAAAAATTCGAACAAGAGATCTTGATGATTCTCCACATTTCAGACCTTCCTGAACATTTTTGTCATTATGATTGTTCTATATTACAGATAACTCAAAAACACTTTTGAGCTAGATGGATGAAATTTGGTATACAGTCTTTACGCTAAATCTGCAGATTTCTGTCAAATTTTGAAAAAAATATGTTCAGAAGAAATCCGTCTGTCCGGCTGTTCGAACATAAGTTAATACTACAATTGCAAAACGAAGAGAGCTAGGCAGATAAGATTCGGTACACAGATCTACAGCGTAGACATCTGCCGATTACGTATTGACCTTCTGTCGTTTTTTCACTTTCAGAAGCATGTATACGCGATAACTCAAAATCACATTGGCTTAAATATATCAAATTAGGTATGGGTTCTTGTGACTACAAGTGTAATTATGCATCAAATTTTTGTTTTAATCATCTGGTGAAAGCGCATCTAAAACAGAAATTCGATTTTCGGATATTATTAACCATACTCCAGGGATTAATCGCCAAATAGCTCGCCAAGGATGACGCGATAGATTCAGTAGAAATGCTAAACCCTTCACCCTAAAAGATAATATTTTGTAACTATTGTCCACCAATGCCATGTAAGGCGTTTTTTGGCATGAAAAGTTTTTTAGAGATTATGCTAGAAGGTTTTGAGGAGACACTACGGCTGATTTTATTGATAAGCAAAAGATAAGTGTAACACCAATAAGCTCGGATTAAATATAGCTTCCCAATATGTACCACTTGTTCTATATTATCCTGTCATTTCTTGGAAAATTCCATTTATCAACTACCAGATGCCCTTTCTTTCTAGGCGAGTCTGGCAATATCGGCGAAACGCATGGCCTCTCACAACTGCCTCGTGAAAGATCTGGAAACCGTGGAGAACTTGGGGGTGGTAACCGTCGTTTGCTGTGGGAAGAAAGACGTCATCACTCAAAACGTGCATACAGTTCATTATCTGTGGCTGGACTCGAAGATCTTCCCCATTAACTTACATCACAAGGAATCAGGTAAAGAATTTGAGTCAAATCGAGTATCTTTTAGATTACGGATTAATCAAATTTGAAAGCAATCGTTTTAAACTGGAATTCTAGCTGAGAAACAGGAGAAAGTCCTGTTTTTCAATCCTTTGCCAGTTTTGAGGGCAACTATTTTTTTTCCTTCTTCGTAATATGTAATAATGCATTGTATTTAACGCAATGTAATCCTTGCTCTATTAAGCCAACCAACTAACCAGTTAAACATAGTTCCTCTCTTTAGCCATCAATTTAGTTATAGTAAATGTAATAATATGTAATAATGTTTTGAATTTCCTGCATCTAAATTATGAAATAACTGGAAATCTTTTTTTCAATCCATATTGTCACTCGTACATTTTATTAAAAGATTCGAAGCATTCTTTCCTCAAAGTTTTGAGTCATTGCATTGATTTAGTCACTTCACTTGGCATCTTGATTCACAGTTACTTAATCAGAATCGTATGATTTTGCCAGAGCGATAACCATAGTTGATATATACATCTACTGAATCTTAGCAGAGTATGCGTATGCTTGTCTTTTCTATGCTGTGTGTAATGTAGTGTATGGGATTTTAAAAGTCACTGTTGGTATGGTAGAACGAGCATCTGCTGAGTAAGATGCAGCTTTCGAAACTCTAAATACATTCTAAAAGTGTGTTCATCTTAATAAATGTTATTTTAAAAGTATTCTTTGGCCATACCTGACGAAAATTGCTCATTCCATCATTCACTAAAATTCGACAATGGTAAAGAAAGTTTTTTTCGTAATCTGGAAAAAGTGTTTTCGTAATCAGAACTTTAATTCAAGATTCCTGTCCCTGATATAAGATTTATGACCTTTATGGATTCAAATGGGTGAAAATTAGCAAGGGTACTTGGCCCTAACAGCAAATGCTGAGGAGTAAAACCATCCGCAAAATGCTTATTGGATAAATAAAATAGTTTTGTTAAGTAAAGAATTTTTGGACGCAAAATGCAAAGTGTGCACTGGGGACCAATTTATAATGGTGCAGCATTACTCAGAGTTGTTATCTCAATTTCTCAGAGGGTTTATATTGTTTTTTTTTGCCCAGAGGTTTCTAAAAATTTATTTTATTCGTTAGAATAAAAGCGAATTACTGGATTCTTTGACATTTCAACTGATAATAATCATAAGGATATCATTTTTGTAATGACCAGGTATTGAGACCATGAGTTAATTTGATGACGTTGTGGTGGAATTTGTATATCATTATTACACTCATTTGTGCCACATTTCTTCTTTTAAAAATCGATACGTGCAACTGCCGATCAATCGTTCCTCTCGCCACTCGAACTAAACAAGAATTGAATTGTTGAAGCAAAAAAATCGCAAAGTGGTATTTTCGGAATCGGAACACATCTTGATTGTGATTGCTTGCCCGATCTTAACCAGAATTTTTATCCGCAATTTATACCAACTCTTTTTCCATTCTAGGTTCTAATTCTGGTCACAAATAACAATAAGAAAAGAAATAAATCTATCTCCAACATAATGGTTGCAATATTAAGTACATAAACAAGGGATCTAAAAAGATTATAATAATGATAATTTTTTGAAACAAGCTCATTACTTAGTCTAAATTCAATTGGAATTTTTTTTCTCAAATTTTCTTTCCTGCCTGTTTCAAATGCCACATTAATGGTAATAATATATTAATACCAATCAATTTTGATGAAATATGTTTAAACAAAACAAAGAAAATTATATTTTAAATTACAATTGAGTAATAATTATAGAGTATTCTGATAGGTTAGCTATCCTTGTTGAACGTTGAAATTAATTGGCAATAACAGTTGGCGAAATCAGTTCAGTTATTGAAGCCACAGACATTTTATGTTGTAATCGCTTTGGAAATGGAATGAAAGGATGATGATGACTCTTAAAGACATTTTAAAGTTCCTGAAATATCACAAGAAATAAAAATGGACTAAGTAGGTTTATGGCATATTTTATTTAGTATCTGTTACTAGAGGATTCTTCCACTTTTGTTCCCCAGCGAGAGATTTTTTAAAATTTCTCTCTGGAATGAAATCTTGTAGAGAATAAGAGAACAATGATATCATTAACTTTCATATGAATCAAAAGTTGGCGAGATAGGCACTATGACTCTCTCCGAGCGACTGATTCGTTGGCTTTTTTTCAAGTTCTTTAAATATACATGTGATCAGCTCGTCGCCAAAGGTGACTAGTAATGAATAACTTCATGGCAAAGAGTATATCCATCCATTTTTATATATTCAATACGATAAACTGAAATTTGAATTTTTATTTATTTATTATCCTTATTATTCTTTCATGTGTTTCAGAATTCAGTTGTATTACGGCCTCTCCAGGGTGGGTGGACTTCGTTCGAGCGGCTTGCTTGTGTAATTCTAACGAAGCGCAAACTTCCTTCACGAAACTCAACTCTAGCAAGTACGTATTATATTTAAAGTATCAAATTTAATTTACTCTTTAAATTACGCCCAATGGGGGGGACCTGAAAAATGAGGATGAGAAGTTTCCGGTATGATGTCTGATTTTCGCCAGCCTTGTTGGGTACAGAAAGAGACGGGAGTTGGCTACCTGCCATCGATGACTGGACATACTTCTCAAAGGAAAGGTTGTGCCGTAGCCGGCGATGGCCCTTAGAACTGGACCACAATTCGAGACAGTGTTGCTGTCACGGTGATCATGCCATTCATTTTTTTTCCATGTGTCTACTGGTGGGTCAGAGTAGTCAGTGATTACTCTTTAGATTAAGGGCTGAAGTTTTCTCTTAATATCGGAATTTAGAATAAGAACTAAGATTCCGTAGGAAACCTTTCTCCTTTTCTTCAAAAAACTGAAGATTGGGTCGAAGTCGTTTTGACGTTCAAATGAAGTAGTTCATAATTTCATCTCACATGGGAATATACAATAAAATTAGAGAGTAAAAAATATATCTATATAATAATTAAGATATGTATTTAAGGTATTTATGTAATAATTTAAGCGTAGGGTATATATATATATATATATATAATATAGGTGTGGGTTTAGTTTAGTTTAATTTAGTTATATTATCATCCCGTTGTAAAGAAACACAAGGGCTATTTTGGGACGGACCTCGTAATTTTGAAACGCGGTCGGATGACGAGGGCGACACCTGAGCTGGCACCCCTCTCTCTACACCGCACTACACCAGTGGGAGGACGTTTGGTCTGACGGATTTAACGTGCAACAGACCTATTTACAAAACTGTTCTTCGGTGGAATCGGGTCACGAGTCTGAAACCCTACGACTCACAAGACGAGACCACCGCGACCTTCATCTAGGTGTAGGATATATTATATATTATTTTATACACAAAAGACAATATCTACACAAAAGTTGTATAAAGACGAAGGAAAAATACTGATAGTGCATCTGAATCAGCTGTAAGAAAATGGTTGATTCTAAAACAAAGGATTTTTATTGACAATATTTTGTAGATGCTTCAATCTAGAATATATAAATCAAAGGAAGAGAAGCATAAATGTTTTTTTTTCTTATACACTCAAATTAAAAGACATAATACAGAGTTATGAGTTAAGTCATGCCATATCTATGGTATAAATCATTTTACCTTTACTTTCACAGGACTATAATGAAACTAATAACACATTTCATAAACAATAATGCACTTGAATTTAAAAAACATCTGCAACCAAAATTTCAAAAAATACAAGTAGAATTAATTTATTGCTGAGTGTATAATAAAAGCGCATATTACTAACCGTTAGAAGATCTCTATGAATTCCCAACTTAAACTGAGAAATGAAAAGCAAAACATAATCCCTCAAGGTTAACTTCTATACTGACTGAACAACTAATGATATACCATTAGTGACCAACTTTTACCAAGGACAGCAGGAGGTTTAATTTAGTTTGCCCAATCCCATGAAATTACGCGATGGTAATTGAAAGGCCAGACGAAAGAAGCGAGAAATAATTTTGAGAACTAACTATCAGACGAAACTAACACTGCATAACCTCAAATACTACTAGATGGCTAAGCAAAAACAGCCGAACCTACCATGATTGTATTATAGGTCGTAATGCTGAGAAATCGAAATCCCAACGATATTTAAGTCCAACCATTGAGCCACTTTTTAATAAAATATTACGAATTACTAATTCACAGTTTTTATCATTTAATTACAAAAAAATCAACGTTGAAATATATTTTGAGGAGTTGTTGTCAAAAACTGAAATTGAGATTTACAAAATTCATTTTATGAAAGAAAAAAGAATGAAAGAATATAAGAAGTGAAAGGAATTAAAAATCATTTACTCTTCCCTCAAAAAATTTATTATCTGTGCTCAATAAAAAACACTTTGTTGTCTGTAATGCTGTAGAAGGAATGTATTGGAAAAAGCGTAAGAAATCAGAAGCGGAAATTCAACTCCCAAACCGTAGAAATAAATAAATAAAATAATAACAATAAAAAAAACACAACTTCACAGAATAAGATCGCAAGAGAAATAGTAAACTTTATCTCAAGAATCCTAATTAAGTTGAACGATTGGATTACGGTCAGGAATCCCAAGATCATGTCAGAATTTCAATTCTGTCAAAATTTTGGGACAGTTATGTGCAGTCGGCCATTTTACCATTACTGAACTGCGCAGTAAAGACAAAAATGCGACCGACCGTTGTTTAAATCCCTCTACAGCTACATCGCTGGTCAATTTATTAAGCTGATATCTTCTTAGGAACGTCCAACCCCTCCCCTGACTCAAGGGACAGGTATTTTAAAACAGTCCCATGCCTGTAGCCATCAGTCAAGACTTTGAGACAGACGGGATTGGGGCTTATTTGGCTGCCGAGATCAATTCTGAATACAAATAACCGCCATCGCTTTATTGTCCCTGTTCCATTTCTTCAAGAACAACTCAAATTTTAAATCTATAATAAATTTTCCTTGCAATTTTAATTTTTACTTTCTCGTATTGGCAGTAAAGAGAAAGTATAGTAATCGCTCAAATAATTCTTACTCCAGATTTTGACGAATCTCCAGGTTCCTGAGTTCGAAAAACACATTTTTGGAAAAAGTCCGTCCATCTGTCTGTGACAAAGATAACTCAAAATCTCTTTGATCTAGACGAATGAAATTTGGTATACAGTTTATATAACAAATTCGATTTTCGGATACTGTTAGCCGTATGCTAGGGATTAATCGCCAAATAACTCGCCAAGATGACAAGACAGATTCAGTAAAAATGCTAAATTCCCTTCAAAGGTTAATATTTCGTAACTATTGAACGCCAATGCTTGGCAAAATGTTCTCTGGGACACTAATTTTATGCAAGAAAGTTTCAGGAGAAGTTTCGCTAGTTATTTAACAAATCGTGTAAAAGTTAATGGGCATAATATTGTAACAAAAATTATGGTGGATGGTTCGAGAAAGAAAAACAGTATTTGATATAGAAAACAGGGTTGCAAATGACTCATTTCAAAGCTTCTCGTGTGCTCACAACAATCAACCGACCGGATCACGAGATCTTCAAAGAATCTATAAACGTTTCATAAATTAGTTGCTTTAGATGACTACAGAAGAAATCCAATAGATTTGGATTGGGAGGGTATTGTCCACCTCTCAACACGTCATGTTTTGAAAGTATCTGGCAGCAATGGTACCTGTTTATTTTTTTCAAGTGTAAACATAAAACATAGTTTTGTTCATTTGCCATTCTTTATTATATAACTTATTACTTTAATTTTTGTTATTTATCTAACCATATTTTGATGAAGGTATTCCTCTATTAAAAAGTAAAATTTTTGTTCCATGAAAAGTAGGAAAAAAAGTGCAAGTATTTAAATGATATATAAAACCCACAAAAGTGAGAACTTGTGCTTACATCATTTACTCTCGTATTACTGAATTAAAACCCTATTTTTCCAAATTTTTAGAGAAAGTTCTGGCAACTCCTTGGAGGAAGCTACAATGGTATTCCTGAAGAAGTGTGCTGTCGACGTCAGTCATTATAGAGAGAATTACACGAAAGTATTTGAACTGCCTTACAATCCGAATAGGAACAAATTTCATGTAAGAAAGTAGTTTCTTTTCAAGATTTTGAATAAAAATTTCTTATAAGTTTCCAAAATAAGTCTAGATGAAATATATGATTGAATGCAAGAGCAAATTGATTAGTTAATTAGTATTTTGCCCCTTGCTAAAAAAAGCTTTTTATTTTTCTACATTAAAATGGGAGTAATTTAATCGATAATGCAACTTCATGAAAATAAGTTAATATTTTTGCGAAAGAGTAATCCGACAATCTGTTTGGTTAAGTAACATACTTTATTTGTTTCTTGGAACTTGAGGTGACTAAATTGTGCTTTTCTTTGTAAAAGTAGTGAAATGAAAGTCTTAGAGAAATTCTAGGGACAGAATTAAAAATTAAAGAATAGTTAAAGTAATATATAATTCCTTTTAAATGTTTTATATACGGAATGCTGAAGACCTTATGCTTTCTTTAAAGGAAAAACCTTGTTAATTTCTATGCATATAAAATAAAAGTTTCTAATGGCGTACAGGTTCCATAAATTTGGTTTAGATAAAGAAGTGATTTCAAAGAAGTGATTTTTTTTTATGTTTGATCATTTTTCTTTTATTGCTTGATGATATAGTTTTAAACCAGAATTTCATCAAAATTTTTTTTTCTTTTTCTTTCGACGTTGCATATTGTGATTTTTTTTTCTGCCCCTTATCTCAACAGCACATACAAGATGAATAAGAAAATCCACATTTAATTATATTATAAACATTCAGTAACTTAGTTAACAAACTTCAATAAAATGTTTTTGAAACTAAAATGCCTTAAATGATTTTATTTATTATTTATGAATAAGATAAAAGTTGAAGCTACTAGATTTAATCCAAAAACCAAGGTTCTATAACTTAACTTCAGTTTAAGTTGAAACCTATAATGTGAGAAACTCTGATTTAAAAAAAATATTCAGGGGAAAGAAATATTTGCAACAAAATGAAAATCCTGAATGTTTTAGTTTCTCTTATATGGAATCTAGAAGGAGAGTAGTATTTGCCGAAAAGTAATAACTTTAAATTTTAAAAGTTATATTATGTATTGATAAATTTTATTTGTTTTTAAACATTCATTAGGAAATAAACTTCAAACTTCAAAATAAATATTCAATACTAAAGAGCTCTACTTTCATAAAAAACTAGATTTTGTATGTTCTCGAAGAATACTAATATAAAGTATTCGAAAAGTATTTATATAAAATAAGGAAAGCAAAAGTGATTTTTTAAACAGAATTGAAATTGGCTGTTTCTTTAGTTCCAATGTGTCTAACAAATACTCCAAATAATTTTCTCCACCTCTATATTATTATCCGAAATGTTCGCCAAAATTCCCTAAATGTTCCTCAGTCTATAGAGAATTAAGCAAAAGTTTCCAAAATGCATGCATTAATTTTCATAAAAATCAGTTTTACGATAAAATAAAATTTTAACCCTTTTCACTCGGAAAAGTAATTCGATGCATAATTATTCACCTAACACAAAGACGTTTTTATTGCTCCAAATATATATATAAATTGCTTTTAGTTGAATTCACCGTTTAATTAATTTGTATCTTATTATTACTCTGTAGGTATTTTTAACACTCAAAATTGAAAAATAAATAAAGCTTTAAAATGATGCATTGTCTTGAATGGTGAGCGAGAGTCATCATTATAGTACAAAGGGTTAAAATTAAAAGCATTCCATTAACATTTTAAATCCACATCAGGTTAGAGCTATTTAAAAATCTTCTTCTTAAATTTTTTTTTATCATGTCAGAACATGTTGTTTTAGTTGGGGGGTTTTGGAGCTCGAAATCGGGTAGGCAATGAATAAAGCATAAATGGCAATTTTCATTCGTCATCTTTTAGTCGCGTATATTTTTTTACCTGCTTTCACCAGTATTGCATTATTATTATGTATGCTTCTTTGACAGCAGATGCGTTTTTAAAAGGTTGACGTAGAACTATGACATCATAACTGTTATTTCATCTCAAAATCGGTCGAGTTCCAAAACTTTGCTTGCCAGCTAGAAAAATTAAAACTGAAAGTTTAAAAAAAATTATATATAGAGAGAGAAAGGGGGGGGGGGGTAGAGACCGATAGAGAAGTCTCATGATTGTTTGAAACCGGTTTAAAGTGGTTAATGACTTAATTTAATTAGAATAAATAATGACTTGAAAATAATAATGTTCTCACATGATAACTTGAAATTTGTGATCGTAGATTTCATTTTATTTTAATTTTTATTTAATTTTATTCCAATCTTGCTCTACTAGATTTGTAATAATAAGGTAATGTTATCGAATGATAAAGCGTCTGCACCAGAGACTGTTCTATCTTTCTCTAGCGTTTATTCTAAGAATACTTTTCACACCATTCATTTCCCTATGTTCTGAAATGTGCAATACTGAGGTTTGGAACTCATTAGTTTTTTTTTTCCCGTAATACTCCGAATAAAAATGCCTTAATTCAAGTAACCAGTTGTGCTCGACTTGACGTGCAACCGGAGTTGTTTGTTTTCTGTGGCATTTCATTAACTCTCTGATTTCCACTAAGCTCTTAATATTCTGAAGACCTTGCATGGAATGACATTTACCAACCGCAGAAGGGGATGAATCTTCATATTTATCTATAGAAACAACTCAAAAGAAATTTTTTAAATTAAAATTTAAAGTTTTTCTTTACAAGCTCATATTTTCTGTTTCAAGAAGAAACTTAATATTTGTTTTACATTTCTTTATACTCTTATCTAGTTTGAACCATTTCATGTTCCTAATTTCCAGATACGATTGCGTGTTCCTGATAATAATAACTATTTTTATATTTTTAGAATTTGATTTTCAAAGAATGGAATTGATTTAATTAAATTTTGATTCGATACAATTTTTATCAAATTTTAATGAGTTTTAAGAAGAATTAATTTCTAGCTTCAATAATGAATTATAAATTTAAATACTAAAATGAACGAAACAATTAAAATGAAATATGCTTCTACTTTTACAGTAATAAAATTATTTAAAAAAACCATTTTTATGGAATTTATTTTTACTCATGTAAAAAATTCTCAAAGGGAATTCAACATCTGAAGATAAAATTGGTTCTTTAAGTTTCGCTAGAACTATTTGGCGACTGATCTTGTAATTATAAGCCAATCTGAGTGCGAGTTCTAATCTGTCCTTCACATTACACCAACGAAGAGGCATCTCACTCGAGTTATTAACACTAACCTCTTTTGGCTACCAACCTATTCGGTCAGGTTACTGCCTTTTTAGGTTGTTAGATGATTAATATAAAATGTATTTTTTTTTTTTCATTTCAACTGACTTCTTGATACAGCTGTAAAGCGTGAAATTAATTGAATCAATCTATTACAAATTACTGAGCGCACAAATTAAAAAGTGCATATAGTACTAAATAAAAGTGGAAATAAAATTCCGACATTGGAGTTAATGATTGGTAAAAAATATGATCGAATGCTTTGATGGATGCGTTTGAGTTTCATCAAAACTTTGTTGCAGATTGTACATCAAATTAAATCTGAAATTATTATTAACCAAAAAATATTGCACGCGAAAAATTGATATCATTAAGGAAATTTTTGAATTTTAAGATAATGGGAAATTTTTTTTTTTCTAATGTAATATTTTTGGAAAATATGAACATTGCCCAATTGACGACGGTTAAGCCTATTTTCGCTCTCAATAAAATTTTCTTTTTTACACTGTTTACCCCTCATCTACTTCTTTAAATATCTAATTCTTTAAACTAAATAAAGTACTGTGACATGGCGAGCCCTATTCAGAGCTTTTCCAACAATATTTTGCAATTACGTTAAGTGAAGCATTGCGTGAAATGCAACCGAAAAAAAATATCTAATGAAGCAATCTGAAATTAGTACAATAATTTTTAACATTAGATTATATAAGAGTGATTTTTGTTCCACGTATGTTAGTGTTTTCTATGTAGAGATGCGTGAACGATTGTTAGCTTTAGTGCTCAATACAGTTTGTTGAGATTGCACAGAGATTCTCAATAATTTCTGAAGATACAATACAAATACATGCATATTGGTATGCATTAAAAAACATGATACATGTTTGTAGGGATTGTTGAGAAATATTAAAATATTAAAGGTCCATTTTATTAATTGAAGATTCAGCAGAAGAAGTGATAATAATAAAATTGGTATACAAATAACAAAATCTCGAGATCGAATTCGTTGATGATTGCATTTCTCTTTTTTGCAATGAGAAAATAAAAAAATGCAGTTAACTTATATTAAACGAAAATTCCTCTGTTTAAAACACTGAGGTTTCCGTCTTTTAGACGATTTAAAAAAAGCGGCACTTTGTTTTTATAATCTACTTAATTTAGGAAACTGCATCTGAGCGATTGTCTCGACAAAATAAATTTACAAGTGCAAATCGTTATTTTCATTTTCAATTTAAAAAAAGTGAACTTTTAAAATATGTTTATTTTCTCCTGTTATGCTTAACAATTTTCTGTGAATAATAAATTTAAGGGCTGTAAAAAAAAACAACCTTTTGGTGCTATATGTGTTATTCTGGAAACATTTTCTTTATGTGGATATTAAAAATGAAATTTAAAAAAGAAAGGTCAAGAGAAACAAGTAGAGAGAAAGGGCGAAATAAAGAATGCTAGTTTATTTTCCCTATGACCTTTAGGTAAGTCATTTCCTCCAAGTATTTTTCACGATACACACCGAGCACAGTTATAGCTATTCCTTGCTGAAAGTCCGACAGTTCATGATTTTAATTTCGACACGTCCAGATGCTTTGGGAAGGATGGAAGGTTTTTCTCTTTTCCAATAAATTTTCAGAATACAACTAATGAATGCAGTCGGACAAATCATGAATTGTTAGGAAATAAAATTTGATAAATGTTATGAAATAATCTAATAAATATCGCTCAGAAGTAATATGTGCTGACGAGGGTATGTTAGTTATAGTTCTGCATTCCCAATAGACGAGCCACCACTACCAATTAATCATACTGATCGTAATATATATATATATATATACATGTGTGTGTGTATGTGTGTGTGTGTGTGTGTGTGTGTGTGTGTGTGTATGTATGTGTGTGTGTGTGTGTGTGTGTGTATATGTGTGTGTGTATGTGTATGTATACATGTGTATGTATGTGTATGCATGAATATGTGTGTATGTATGTGTATGTATATGTGTGTATGCATATGTGTGTGTATGCATGCATATGTGTGTATATGTGTGTATATGTGTGTATATGTGTGTATGTATGTATGTATATGTATGTATGTATGTATGTATGTATGTATTCAATAACGTTGGAGACAATAGTATATTCTATATAACAAGAAATGACATACCTATCTTTTATTATTAATATAGATATAAAAGAAAGTTTTATGAAGACAACAATAGGATAAAGAATACTAAAGTTAGTAAAAAAAAAATCCCTTATTTTACGGATGTGTAGTGTGTGAAAAAAAGAGCTAGTGAAAAACGAATGTTCAGTCTAAAAAATTTTCAAAAATACAATTGTGCTTTAACAATTACAAGAAATATTTTAATTAATGCAACTTTCTTCAAAAGTACAATAATAATTATATAACATAAGTATTATATAGACATAATAATTAAACAATAATTATAATTATAATAAAATATAATTATAATTAATATTATTTGATGGAAAAGTATACTTTCCATCAAATTCTTTAATCTTTGCATGCCGTTATGGCGGTTGGCAAACATTTACACAAAGTTTTCAATGAATCTGAAACCTAGATGTTTTTCATCTCCTGCAAAATGATGTATCTTAATTCGTTATATAATTTAATAAACAAAATTAATGAATTAAACTATATTTATCCAACAACTTGAATGAATTCCTTTTCATAAGTCGATCACAATTCTAAAATTATTTTAATGTACCATTTACAAGAAAAAAAATGGCCCTATAAAGGGTAAAATACTGATTCACCATCATCTGAACTAAGAATCATTAAAAGATAGCTCTTATTTAACATGGTATCGCAATTTGTCTTCGTAATATTTTGGCGTCCCTGTAAACCAATTTAAAAGAATTGTTTTATAGTTTGATTTACACTTTAGGCTGATGGAGGCATATAAATTTTGTTGCTAGTACTAAACATTTTTCTTATAATATTTGTTTTGTTTGCACTCTTTTTCCAAGGCTTTTTTTCCCCCCACTTCCGATAGTGTAAGTTTGCGGTGACTTCTTGGCTTGCTTCGATGCCGGAGGATTGCATGTTCGAAACTCGTTTCTTGCAATTATTTCCATTATAATTTGGCATCGATGCCCAAACCTCGCACCATTGGTGTGGTCCATAGTTAAAAGTTGCTCCCAGTTCAGTTATCGTCATCCTTATCTGACTGCAGTCTAAAATATTCCACCAATTATTTCAAAACAAGACATTAATTTACTGATATGAATGTGATAAGAGAAAATATGTTTTACAATCATTGAAACCTTCATTGTTTTATATATTATTTTGTCGTATCGTCATATCACTGACTCTCTGAGGCGCCTCAAAGGCATACAGATTAAAAAAAAAACTGAATGACTGGACCACCGCTACAGTAACATTAGCGGCGAGAACTGTGGTTGAGTACTAAGGGCCATCACCGGTCACGGTACAACCCTTCCCTAAGGTAGTACGTAGCGTCATCGATGGAAGGAGCCAGACTCCCACCTTTTCGTGTGCACTCCAGGGTGGCGCGAACCAACCACTATGGCGGAAGCTTATCATCCTCAATTACAAGGTGCGCCCCGGGGGTTTACTTTGTGGTATTCCTAATTTTACGCGAGTTAATTTTTTCTTTCATATGTATTTAATTTTTTATCATGTTATCTTACCTATCGATTTCATCCACTCTCAAATGGAATTATTTGTATAATGTAGGATGCCATGTTGCTTAAAGATTTTTTCACACCCCGACACTCAAACTTTTATACAGATCGAAGATTTTCTGTGATAGAAGATAATTTGTAGATAGTAAGTTCACAGATAACACTTTTAACCTGTAATTGTTGGCCTATTTTATGATACTTTCGCAAACCATCACAAGGTCTTTTCTTTCTATCATAGATTCAATTAAACCTATTTAAATGAACGCAGCCTTAATTTATGGAGGCAAGCACATTTTCGCAACCGCTGAGTTATTACGGACGGCCATCGGGCCATAAATGACACATGCACTTGAAATCGTCCATTACGAAAAGGCCGCGTGTCCTTGGCACTTTCTCCGGCCTTGCACGAAGTAATTCTCTCTTCCTTCCTGGTTGTCGTCACGAAAATTGTCTATCTTGTTTGTTTTTATGGTTCTTTATCGTAAGCGGCAGATTATCGGAGATGCTCGTGTCGGCTGTTAGCGGAGCCATTACGTAGGTTGGCAGCAGGTAAATATTCCCGATGGTACTTGACTGGCTCGGATAAATGATGTGAAGATTATTTTTATGTTCGGGAATTTACAGCGAAATTCCTCGTCTTGACCACTCGTATGCGGAAATTGTTATAATAATTAGTGGGTCCACTAAACATAGAAGACAGAAAGTAGAGAAAATAAAGACAATGGAAGAAAATAAAGTTTTCTTTCTCATACATGAGGAGAAATAAACGAGTTTTTGCTATTTAGGATACAAACAAACATACGAAGAAATTGAAATCTGTTATCGCAATTTTCACGTTATCATGTCAGAACATTATTATTTTTAAGCCATTATTTGACTTTATTATTTTAAGTCATTAAATAATTTAAACCGGTTTGAAGCAATCAAGTGGCTATCAGATTACACATGCGTTATTTAGAAAATCTTTTTTTTTTTTTTTTTTTTTTCGTCTCAAAATCATTCGAGCTCCAAATTTTTATCTCGAGACCAGAATGTTTTGCAAAAATCCGGTTTAAACTGGTTTGAAACGATCACGTGACTATTGTATTGTGAAATCAACATTTAAAAAAGTGATGGTTTTAGCGATGGCTCCAAAACTTCTTTTTTGCATCTAGGAAAATTAAAAATTTATATATATATATATAATATAAAACTTTCGATACCTTTCCTCGCTGTTCGCGCTCTCCCCATTTTCTTCTATGTGTTTCTTTGGGCGATAGTTTATTTAATGACCAGATAGGAGAATCGGGTGCACAATGGACATTGTAACTCAGCGCCGAATTGTAACTTTTTGCTGGTGATAAGTCGCCAAATGTGACAACCTACTTTATCGTTTTCTAATAATCCTAAAAGAGAAAAATTGATGCTTCAAAAGCGATAAATCGCCAATTTTCTCACGTTCCTTTTGTGGTTTCAAAAACCTGAAGCCAAAATAAGATCTTGTTCTAACATAATAATAATAATAAACTTTAATTTTGCACGAAATACGTTTTACTATCTTACCACCCTAAGATTCTGCTTCCATTTTAAATTCATAATGATTTTTTTTTAATCTTTCTTTTTCATAGAAATAAGAAATAAACCACTTTACATCATTTTGCAATCAAAAGGAAAAGATATGGTGGATTGATGTTTATCTCATATTTAGATTTTAAAAAAAACACTAAATTTAAAAAATTTTAAAGGCAAATTTTTGAAAATTTAAGCTTAACAAATTGCAAAATTCTCTAAAAAGGTTTGACAAAATAAGAAGAAAATTGTTATCAAAAAAATTCAGCATTTTGGAAAGCTCTGATGAAGCAGGAATTAGGCTTTTTATTTTGAAATTAATGCAAGTACATTTTTTTTATTGTTCCGAAAAAATTAAAGTTTAACATATTAGTCATTTCAAAAATATAAATTAATCATGCCAAATGTGGTAATGTTTCTACTAATTTATCAATTAATTAAAGTAATGTATATGTATGGGTTATAAATGTTCCATTTTCCCATATATTGTTAGATTTAACGTAAGATGTTGATTGTTATTACTTTGAGCTTTAATTGTTAGAAAATAATATTAACTGCCCACTTTTGGCGACCTATTTGTTTGCCCAGAATACTGACTTTTCTGGCTGCTAAACTATAAAACATGGAATACATTTATTATACTTTAGCCTTTTTATTTAGTTAGACAGAAAATTTTTATTTAAATGGAAGCAGTCTATACAAATTACTACTTGGGTGAATTAAAATAAGTATGAAAGACCGAAATCTAAAGACTATCGACTTTCACCAGTGAATGTAAACACTGACATAATCACTTAGTGCATATCAGAAATATTTGCTAAATATCCTCATTTCTCAACTTGCACTAATGGCGAATGTTGAATATATTGGAGATTTGCATTTTCTTCTCCGTATATTAGGTGCGATAAAACGTCACACGGGTGACGTAATTTTTTCGCTTCTCTTGCTGACCGGAGTGACCAATCAAAGTCAGGACAGGATTTCGTCACTCTTTAGAGACGTTTTCACTGCGGGATTAACCGGAGTATTTAAATGCCTTGGTGAATTTAAAGGGCAAAGCAGGATTTTTTTTTTATAGACATGTAACTTTAGATTACAGCATGAGAAGAAAGAATTACTTGACTTCTTAATATTGATAGTAGCTGTACTTGGATAAATGTTAAGCATAAAGATTTTAGTTTTGTTTAGTCAACAAAAAACATGGGAATTATACCATTCTTGACTTTTCTGCTATAACCACGGCATTAGCCTTCGCGAAGAAATATCTTCTCCAGAATAACTAGAATAAAAATATTTTTGCTACGTTTTTAAATCCTACTTTATTATTAAGGCGATCAAGTGCCCAAAAAATCTCAGAAATATCAACTTTTTTTGTGAAAAGGAGAATGTAATAATATTCAAATATTTCTTTAATAATCATACTCATAAAAAAAGAAAACGATTTCAAAAAATCCTCATTACTTTTTACGTTATTAACTTTTCAATTAGACCTCTTAAACTTATTTTTATATAATAAGTTTTAACAGCATATATATTTGTTTGTGGTTGTGTTTGTTGTTTCTTTTCAACCTCCAACAAAGCATATCTATGCTTGTCGACATGATATATTCGGTGATGGTCTGATTGTATAAGATACTGAACAGATATTCGATCTTTCACCGGCATATTTCGTATGTGTTGACATTCGCCAAGTGAAAGTTGACATTTTCCCATTTTGGTCTTTCACAGTAATATATATATATATATATATATATATATATATATATATATATATATATATATATATATATATATATATATATATATATAATTTCCATTAAAATGTAAAATTGTTATTTCATATTCCTAGTTCCCAAACTGACTGATAATGGTTATTATTTCCTACAATTTCTTGTTATTTCATAAAATAATGTACTATATTGTATGAAACAACGGATTTCATGCTTTACCGATGCAACTCACAGCGATAATCTGTCTAACCATGATTAAGCCTAATTTCATACTCATTTGAAAATTTTGATATTAGAATCTTTATTTCATTTGCATTTCTTTCCTCTTTCCATATAGAGGTTTCGGTGACGTACCTTTTTTGGAACCTTTTTAATACTTTTTTGTAGTTACATTTATTAATTATGAGAAACGTTGAATTTAATACAACTTTTAAAGCGTTCGATAAAGAATGTAAAATATTTTTATAATAGTTTGTTTGCATATTTGACAATACCATTTGGCAATAAATAATAAGACCGATTTCTGTGCCTTTTATATTAGCATAACGTTAGAACATTGTATCTTATTAATTTATTATTTCTCTTTCATTATGTTAATATGAAATTATCCATTTTTAGAAGTTTTGTCACCAGTTTTTCGTGTTTAAATAAAAATTGATAATCTGAAAAGAAACATTTAAACTAAAAGTGGTAGGTATCAAAAAGATCTATACAGTGTGCTATAGAACGTAATAATAAAATGAGGCGTAAATATTTTAAAAAATACGTTTGGGAAAAATACTTTTTTTGGTTATTTGTTTGGAATTTTGGAATGTTTTTAGAGTTTGTGTTTTGGATGTTTGGAATGTTTGGAATTTTATTTAGTTTATAGAGAAGATAACAATTAGTAAAATTTTCAAGTCACATTCTGCATCTTTTTTGAAATAGCGAATTTGTTTAAAAAAATAGCGTCGTCAAAAAAAAATTTATAAGTAATTTTCTATCTCTCTTATCTTCGTTACAATCTTAATACTTTTCTTCTTATCTTTCAGATAAGAATTTTTGTTCAAAACTTTTTAATAGTGTGAAAGTGTTCTAGCGTTTATATATAAATAATTCATTTATATATATCTACAAAATAATGTTTTTCCTTCTCTTTTAGCTGCTTGCATTTAAGGTGAATAATTTTTAAAAAAACGAATTTATAAGTGTAAAATTTTAAATAACCCTTGTACATTTTGTTTCATAATAACGAAACCAATTTCTGCTTAATTTTTTTATTATTTTGAATGAGTGAATTTAGATGCAGTATATACCTATTCTGAATTTAAAATGTTATACAGTGTTCTTAACAGCTTCAAATGTATTGTTTTTCACCAGTGAATAAAAACACAAATTTAGAAATAAAACTATCAATTTTCACGAATTAAAAATACTCAAAATCTCAATTGTTAAAGAACATAGAAAGTCAATGGGAGCTGTCTTTCTTCATCTTTCTTGCTCAGATACAAAATGTGCCACAATTTAAACTAAAATACAAGGTAATTTGAAGATAATTGAGCATCCATTCGTACTTTCCCTTTTTAGCCAATTAGTCTCAAAAGGTGAAACTAATTATAAGTTTTATATCAAAGCCATAAACGAAATTTCATTTATATATCTCGGTGGATTTCTCAGTTATCTTGTTTCCAAACCCAGGAATGACAGACTTTTTGATAGATTTCATCCAAAATTTGATAAATATCTACAACTTTGATAATAAAAATACAGTGAAAAACTTCACCAATGTAAGTAATGACATTTTTCAGTTTTTTTATTCATAGCTCAGGTACACAGTTATACTTACCGACGACGAATTTTATCCAAGTTTCAAGGAAATCTGCACTTTTCTTGGCCAAAACCCATTGCATACAATTCTGAATTTTAATGATTTTCTTCATAGAAAGACAGTCTAAAGATATAATTTCAAAAAATATTTTTTTCTGACTCAGAAAGGTCTGAACTGTCGAAGGTTTGAGGTGGAGTTTCGGAGAGATTCCAAATTTCCTCTTTTAATACGAGAAAATAAGTTATCTTTAAAGAGCACCATCTAAAAAAACGAATGATTTAATTGAATAACAAATATTTTCAAAATTTTTTGGATAGATTTTCTATGACTGCATGATATTAAAAATTCTAAAACGAAAAAAAAAAAAAAAATACCGCTTGTTTTTCGACTAATTACATCACAATTTTTTAATTGCTAAGATTATAATTCTCCTCAAACAAGATTTCTGGAAGCAATCATACGAAATTTTTTTTCCAAGTCTTGAAACATAAGATAGGCTATTTTTTACTGTGAAATGCGCATAACCCCGAATTTTGATTTGTTGTCAACTATTTTTAAACAGTTTTAGTCAATGTTATTCCAAATAAAGAGCTATTCCCTGTTATTGAATACCCATTTTTAAATCTAGGTATATCTACTAGTTCATTAGAGTGACATTATTTGTAATTGATCTTTGTATAGTTACAGATTGTTTTCCTATTTTCTACAATCCTACCAATTCTTATGGTGAATTTTTAATCACTCTACAAAATAATGGATTCGGCATATACAGAAATAATAAGTCTTGGCAATAATTTCTTCACACAAATTTTCTAGTTTGAAATTTTAATTTCGTTGGGATTCTATCTCAGAATTTATGTCCCAAATAAAGCTCTCTTTCTCAAAGTATTTTTTCCTGTGCACACTCCGCCGAGTCTCCGAGACTTATTCGATCCGGGAGAGGCTTTAGGGCGAGATAAAAGTGTTAATCCTTTCCTTCCAACTTCCAATTACAGCTGACGTCTTTGATTTCTCGGAGCGGAGATCAGTAATTGTCTTCACGACTCCATTACTTGCCACATCCAAGGAATTAGCAATGTTGCCAATGCTGAAAGGGACAGCTGTTCCCAAAAATGAATCATTCGTAGAAAATGAATAAGAGTTAGAAAAAGATTTCGGGCTCAATGATATGAAAAATGTTATGAAACAACTGAAAATAATTGAAATAAATGGTTTTTTTTACCCATTCCCCTTCCATCAGATGATTATTATCGTTCCCTTATTTTCAGTCTTACAAGTGAAAATAACTGTGAGTTCGTCTTAATATATATTCTTCCTTCATTTAATAAACATTTGTTACCCAAGTATTTTTAAACAGCTTTCTGATAAAAAACAATAACTGAGATAAGGAAGCAAAAAAAAAAAAACTGCCTCTACTATTATCTGTCTTTTCCTTTACTTTTTCATACATTAAGAATGCAAAGTAGAAAATCTTCAATGATGAGAACTCATTGAATCTTCGCATTGTAAACCTATAATTTAAACCAAGTACGAATTCAACGTTTTTATTGCTAAGTATCTCTTCACATGTCTTTGAGGAATCGATAGGGCCGCGGTGGCCTTGTGGTTAGGTCTCGGCTTTGGTACCGGAGGGTTTCAGGTTCGAGACCCGATTCCACCGAAAAACCGTCGAGTAAGGGGGTCTGTTGCACGTTAAATCCGTCAGGGCCAAACGTCCTCCCGCTGGTGTGGTGTGATATAGAGAGGGGGTGCCAGCTCAGGTGTCGTTATCGTCATCTGAAAGCGGTTGAAAATTATGAGGTCCTTTCCAAAATAGCCCTAGTGCTGCTTTAAAACGGGACGTTAATATAACTAAACTTGAGGAATCGATAACTCGTAAATTTTGGTGAACACTTTATACTAAAGTTGTAGATTGCCTTCAAAATTCGAAGCAGATGATGCTTGTGTTCAGATGTCCGAATACAACAGAGCACAATTACTATAAAATGTAAAATTGTCAAAGCTTGGAACACAAGCTTAGCATCTAATATATAGATCTGCATGAAACTAGGATCTATGTGATTCAACAGATTGACCATCAGTCGGTCCGTACTCTTGCACACGTGTAAACGCGATAACTCAGACATGTAATAATTCAGGTAAAAGAAATTTGGTTCCCAGTTTTAGCATCTGAAGTATAGATTTTTATCAAATTTTCAATCAGATCTTCTAAAGGGGTGGTCGTCTGTCATCTTACTTCTGCATGCATGTAAATGGGTTTAGTTTAGTTATATTAGCGTCCCGTTTTAAAGCAACACTAGGGCTATTTTGGGACGGACCTCGTCATTTTGAATCTCAGTCAGATGACGAGGACGACACTTGAAAGGGACAAATATATTTTTTAGAAAATATGCGAGAAAGTTTTGGATAGACCACTTCCGCTGGTTTTTCGAGATTACTTTAAATACCAGTAAACGTACTTGCACCGCAATATCAAAACATTATGAACATAGTCAATGTCTCCAGGGAGATTTGGACTTCGCAGTGGTGTATTAGGTAGATAGATTTATTGAAAAAGAATATTAGATACAAATTAAAATGTTTCTCTCTTATTAGGCAGATCTTTTTTTTTAATTTCATACTTCTAATACGTTTTAAAATGCAGCCAGAGATCACTGATTACTTTTTAATTTTCTTATACGAGATTAAAATTACAGTGGCTGATATTTATAACATTAACACTGTTTTGCGATTAGCATAATTTACATAACAGCTTCTGTTGTGAAAATTGGAAGAAATATATTTTTTAAGACATAGTTTAAAGTATTAAAAATAAATACGTAATCTTAATTAAATTCGAAAGCTTTAGCAAGATTTTTTAAATGCAGGCTTTAAAAGAAAATTTTTTTTATCTTATGAAAAATGCTTGAAAAACTTTTCTCTTTTATCGATGATTTAATGGTTACAAGATTGTATACAAAAGATGAGACTCCCGCATGGCCTCTGGCTAGTTCGGGGTATTGCCTGCATCATACAAAAGATGAGAAGTGGCTTTTTTTCAATTTAATCTTTTTAGCAAGTCTAATACTTTGACTTCAGTGAGGCAGAGGTGAAAAAACATTCAAATGTGGGAGAAAAAAAGGAGAGAGAGAGAGATTTTAATCGCCAGTTGTTAGAAAGAATGGTAATATAAAGTTATCTCCTTGATAAAAGTATGTATTATTATTAATTAATAACATATTTTGAATATATATTATTTTCATAAAATATTTTATTATTAATTCAAAACATATTTGGAAATATGTTATGATTTAATAATAATTTTTCAAAATTATATATATATATATATATATATATATATATATCCATATTTACAGCTTGTTGTAAGAGGTCAAATAAAAAAATCGATATTAAAAAACTATGTTTAAAACTAAAAGCCAATAACTTAATTCTTTTCCGAATCTCTATAAAAAATATTGTGTGATAATATGATTCGAAATATTGAGGAAAATCGTTAATATTTCAATCAATTTTTGATTAATTAATTGTTTACTCAAAATTTTCCCAAAACTTTTTACTATAAGAAACTACTTCCCTATAAGTAATTTCGTGTGTTAAATGTGCATAATAAACTAACCTATAAAACTCTTAGAACGTTTCTTTGTTATACACGTTACATGACGCAATTTACAGGTAGTATCCAGACGATTACGTTATTTTAAAATTTTCTCTCAGAAATAACGCAACAAAATTTTTATTTCAAATTGCATTTATTTTATTCATGTGACTTTCTATTCAATATCAACCTGCAACTGTCTCATATTAAAATAATAATTTTTAAATCGGAGAACACCAATTCAAGACCCAATTCCTTCAAATGTTCAGCACATTTAATGCGATACTCCTCCAAGGTCTTGCGTTGATTTAAAAAAAATTATTGTAACTAATGGAATCTAATAACATCTAGGGCGCAGCTAATTTAACTGTAATCTCCTTTTTAATACTTTAACTATACATAAAAAAAATTTGACAAGAAATAAATTTTATAAAATTTGTTGATGTTGTTTGTTTGCATTTACATTCTAAATAAAAGGAATTTTATTCTTAGTAGAAAAAGACATCCGGTAAATACCTAAGAAGTAACTACGTGTCGAATTATGTAGTTCTAGATTCAAAGTGGAGCCATTTTATTGATTAAGTGACTATGAAGATTCAGTTTGCATGAGATCACAGTGACGGTCAAATGTGGCTACAAATAATATCTAATTGTACGTTATCCTGGGCTGTGCTGATATTTTCTTTTCACCAAGACCGATGATTAACTTAATCGGCGTGATAATGTTGTTGTGTTCACTGATCAAATCAGGCAATTTTCTACTTGCTTTTGAATATCTGCATGACTTTTATTTCATTTAGCATCAATATAGCAAACACACACATTTTTTTTTCAATTCAGTATAACATTTTGACATATTTTTAAATTCACTTTCACAAATCCCGTGCATTTAATTTATTATAAACGTAATCGCTTTTGGAGACTAGCTGAGGATATTGATGCTTGATTTAAATTTTTAAGTTAAAATAAAAAAAAATGTTAGGTGTAGTTTCTCCTATTCTTTTTCATTTAATTTAATTCCTCCGCTTCCATTAAATCGTCAGACATAAAAGCAATGTTATTTCAATTGTTTTAAAATTTTCTATTCATTATGCACATAAACATTTCTAATAGGGACAAGTCCCATGACATCATAGCGATATGAAGAAAATAAATATCTTGTAACTTTTTGGGGTATTGAAACTTCACTTTTTTATTTGTTTAGTAAACAACATAAATATTGAACAAAAGGTTTCTTCTTTTGCTTTCAATTATGGAAGAAAACCACGAGATTAAATATTTGATGAAAAATAAAAGTTTTTTTGAATCATAAGGCAATAATGTAATCTACAGGAAATTAGGTAAAAATAGATAAATAAAATAAAATAAAATAATGGGGAAATTAAAAAGGAAAAAAAAAAACGCGCGAATATTTTATTAGTATCATGGAAAAGAAAAAAATTTGAACTTCTAGATAACATAAAACTAGATTTTTATGTTATAATAGTTTTGGAAGATGGGGTAAAAATGTCTTAATGTCAATTAATTATTAATTAATGGAAATTCTAATTGAATTCTTTAAATAAATAATGCTCCAAGCCATACATTTCCACACTCCATAATTAATATGCGCCATTTCAGTGGATCTAGGTCAACTGGTCTGGTTTATACAGCACCAACACACACGCATTCATTTTTATTATTAGTAGGAAAGAGCACATACCATCTTTTTGTATTTAAAAAGTAATATTTGGCGTTCCATTTTACCCCACGGAAACTGTCAGAATGCCATTTAGAAAGAAAGTAGGTATTATTTCGTATGGTTGACCTTCATTCGTCATATAGGAACGTTTAGCTTCTTTTTGTGCTTCATTTTTCTTCTCATGTGTCGCGTGCAGCCCTACAACCCCCGTTACCCTCTCTTTTCCGAAAGTATACTGGATCCAGCATCTGTGTAATGGAATGGGCTCGAAATAGAACAGAAAAAAAGCTATTTCCGTAGAAAAAAAAATGAAAAAAAAATATTAGAAATCCTTCTTGCAACCCCTCTTTTGTTTTCCATGGCCGACAGAGAGATTAATATTAGGTTGTTTGGAAAGTAATTTCTTCTTATTTTGTGAAGATGAAAGACGATTTTCTTATAGTGAAAAAATATCTTATTGAATTATGTGCTGTCCATTCTGGTCCAATACCTTTTTGTCACCTTTCTGGCAGTAGCATAATTCCACGCTCATAAAAGTTTTGATCTTTGTGGAAAGAAAACTGATCCAGATGATTTTTGATCTTCTCATTTGGTGTAAAGGTTTTGCCTTCTAAAATTTTTTGTAGAGATAAGAACAAATAATAATCTGAAGGTACAAGGTCTGGAGAATACGGTTGGTGTAGTAATATATCCCATCCAAGCTGTAAAAACTATTGGCGAATTACCAAACTTATATCAGGTCTCGTATTATCTGGGTGGAATACTATACCTTTTCTAATAATCAATTCTGGCTATTTCTGTTCAAGTGAGTCATTCAATTTGTCCAGCTGACGACTGTACACTTCAGGTTTGATCATTGTGTTGTCCATTAGAAGCTAAAAAAACGATTGCTTTGAAATTCCACCAAACAGACAGCATTGCCTTTTTTTTTAATGAATATTTGCTGTTGAAGTGCTTTGAGTCTGTTCTTTTTGACTACATGATCTCTTGCGTTTAACATCGTTGTAGACGACTCATTTCTCGTCCCCAGTGATGATGTCCTTCAAAAATGGATCGTGTTTTTTTTTTCAATGTTTGAGAAAAAAATTACAGACGTCAGCGCGACGGCACAGATTTTTTTCCGTAAGAACATAAGGAATCCGTATGTCGAGCTTTGAGATTAAACCTAGGGGTTTTAAATGATCATGAAAGGTATAATTCAATCAATTTAATCTCTCTGTGATATTCACGAGTAAATTATTCGTCGGTTTGCATCATTTTATCGTGTCTTTATCAGCTTCAATTGGTCTTCCAGAACGTGGCGCATCAACAACATCAAAATTGTCGGATCGAAATTTTGAAAACCAGTTTTGGCACAGGCGTACTGTCAATACATTTTCTCCATACACATTGGGTAATTTTTTTCTTTTTTGTACAGCATTTTTAACTTTTCAATAATAAGAAAGCAAAATATACCGAAAATGTTGATTTACACTTTGCATATTTGAAAGGGCACCAATTAAAAACTTTTGCGTAGAATTAATCATACTTTTTCTAAAGCAAGCCTTGCTGTTTCAGTTGTCAAAATATATCATGATTATGCGGCTTAAGTGTGAAGTTGGCCGTGAAAAAATATAATTAAGCCCACTGTTGGAAAAAAAATCATTTTTCTGACAACCTAATAAGTAAGACTGTCCTATTAAAAAGGAAATAAATAATTAGTTACTTTTACAGTGTAATCTAAATTGACTGCATCACATGTAAATTGTGCTGCAATCATAAACATTCTTTAAATTTTGCTTACAGTTTCTTCTCTTTACTCTTCGACAAGAATTCTATTCATCAATTTTCCAATTTCTTGAATTTGACCTCGTAAAATTTGAAAAATTGGATTTCATAAATTTTATCTAAATTTGGAATATATTAATCTAGTAAACCGATTTTTTAAACAACTTCAAATTGAAGGATATTATATCAGTCATTCGGCGATGCTTGTTTATAAGCCTCATTCGTTTCTCTGATTTACCCAGTTTTTAAAAAAATGTTATTTTTTAAACTGGGTTTTTCTTAAAGTGTTTATGTTTTATTAAAGAAGAAACAGCCTGAACAAAGAGAAATAGCTTTAATTTTTTTTCTTTGCGAGGAATAATCAAGTGCGTTTTTTTATAGATTTATTTTCAAAAAGATATCTTTTTTTTTTTTTCTTCTTGATGGGTTTTTTTTTTTTTTTTCGAATCCTTTCTAATTTTTCTATTTCTAATTTTTAAAAGTGAATGTGCCTTAAATTAAAGAAGTAATTATGCTTTTTTATTAATAAAGAAATATATAAATAAAGGATTACAATATAAAATGCAAAATATAAAATTCTTTAAATTATTTTCATTTTTGATTATTTTAAATTTATAAAAAGAAATATCAGATTTATATGGAATGTAAGTTTCCTAAAACCATATATAAAATGAAAATATTTACTAGAATAGACAGAACAATCATTTATTTTCCAACATATTCACTACTGAAATCAAGACATTTGTCTTGTCGTGGAATCACGTTCCGTTTCCCTTTGTTGTTTGGAACAGAAATCAGTATAGGCCAATATGTGTTTGGCTATCATATTCACCTGGCTCTTAATTTCTGAAACAATAACTAGTGACAGCGTCTAATAAAAAGGTCTGGGAAACCTAATCAAACATCGCTAATAACGTAACAATAACGAAAAAGTTATTGTTGAACTCAATGATCATCAAATGATTTTTCTCAATTATCAAATCTCCTTTGTCATTATATCGTCCATTATCCTTTTGAACGTAAATTTTGTGGTGACTTTCGAATGAACTTACTTGACCTTCAAGATGACCGACAGACTTTCACCGACATATCATCAAAATTTCCAACTTTATTTTAATGCAGTTACATTAACGATCGTTTTAAAGCAACCCCATGGCTATTTTGGAACTAGTATAATCAGTAATGAGGACGATGCCTGAGCTGGTAGCCCCTTCTAAATATACCCTGGCCCATACTAACAGACAGACAATGCTTTGAGGGAGAATTAGTAAGAGCTTTCAAATTCTGTAATTACAAAAATTCGAGCTATACCAACAGTTGGCTGTAGCATATTACAATCATCCTGTAAATTTCCCAAGCATGAACACAAATCTTTTGCATTGCTTTCGTCTGTTGAGGTGGGAAAACGAGTCTGATTTGTTAGAAAGAAACTGAAAGTCACGAGTCGAAATTTCTGTACGTAGCTCTTTTTTCTTTTATTTAAAACAGCGTATTTAATTTCAAAACTTCGTCTTGGAAATAAAATCGCTAGACGTTCTTAGTAAATAAGACTTTACACTTTAATCTAGAATAAAAAAAAAAAAAATGAAAACATTAAAAAAAAAAACTTTTATTTCACTCAACAATTTAACAAGGTAATTAACAAACTTATCCAATCCGACTTTGAAACTAATAATGGATGGATATCCTTTAGAATATAAAATGAATTAGATCTTTAATTATTTATGATCCTCTGTAAGATTTTAACAACAGATTTTTCGAGTATTCCAGATTAAGTTAAATGATCAATTTAAAATAAAAACCAAAAAATACAGATGACATTCGATTGTTAATTAGTAGTTCGGCGATCGAAACTTCATCTCAAGATATCACCAAGTTGTATTTTAAAAATAGTCATAAATTTTCAGTCGAAGCTAACAACGTGATTATCTAATTGGCTACTTATTTTTTGAGTCGTCAATGATAATTTGAATGAGATCAAAGTGAATCCTTTCAACTGACTTAATTGGATTTTTAATGAGGATAAGAACTAGAGAGAAATAAGCTGTAGCAATTACCATTTTAATGAGTTCGTAAATGAAACGGGTGATACTTCAAAAAGTTCCGCCCTTTTTTTTCTGCCAGAAGTGCATCAAGTGCAAACATGCAGCAGAAATACACAGTATAGAAGAAGGCAAGCATATATTTCTGTATCCTCTTCCTGTTTCAAAAGTTATGAAGAAAGTATTTATTTCTTGTTATACAAACATAAATATGGCTTCTTATAAATGAGGAAGATTATCTTCTGTTCTATAACACACAACTACCCCCCCTTCAAATGATCTATGCAGAGCATCAGCAAATCATATAAGTAGTGACCAGATGCTTTACTTATAAAGATTTCAAATTTGCAGTTCTCTCTGTTAATATAGTCCATTACAACTAGAGCAGTAAGAGGAAAATTTATAATTTTTTAAAATGTTTTCAAATACCCTTTTGATCTTACGAAAATGAGGAACAAAAACGAAATAAAAAGTCCCAGCCCTTGAGGGAGGTGCCCCTCCCGACAACTCTCCCTTCTTGGCTTTTGAAAACGTTAAATCATAAGAGGGTTGAATTTGGTTTATAAAGCTTACATGTATCATAATTTTGCTGCAACAAAATATTTTATAACGAATAAATAATAATACCAGTAAAATATTTTTCTATGATATTTTTTATAAAGTCAGCCAAGAAAATCTATTAAAATTTCAAGCTTAAATTCTGTATAAAAACTTGATACTAATTTTACGCACTGTTTTACATGTGTTAATATTTATGCAACGCAGCCCATGCTTTTTTATTTTTCTGGCACATTTTACTTAAGAATGCTCTTTACATGCTTTTATACATGCGTCAAGAAGAATACATCATTTTTCCTAAGATGAACATTTGGAATATAGTTATAAATTATGTGTTTAAGAATATCGAACGTGTGAAAAAAATCTAGATTATATATCAATACAAATTATTTTATTTCAAAATACTGTAATCGTTAAAATTATTGCTGGGTAACTCATGCAAAACAATGTAATTGTATTGGATTTACTTCATAGTATCCTTTTTGTTATTTCGGTATTGGAGTAACTTTGATCTCGGCTGTTGTTGGACATACATCTGATGCTGACATATCAAAACAATGATCTGTTGGAGCTTTGTGCAGTAATTTATACTGACACAATAAAGAGATTACTTAGAATACATATATTGATATTTTGCAATCTTTCCAGTAAGGTCGTTCCTTATGAATTCACTTTTGAATGCTGATGCTTAATTAAAACGAGTAGGAGTGTTTTCTCAAAAACTATCGCATACACTGTAATATAGGTGTTATCTTAGAACAGCCTTGCATGGCTTTGGCGTACATTAGTTAAGAAGTGTTATACTAATTTAATTAATTAATACTGTTAATTTAGCATTTTTACTGAATCTATCATGTGATCCTTGGAGAGTTTGTTTTAAGGATTAATCCCTCGCAAGGGGTTAAAATTATCCGAAAATCCAATTTGGGGTTTAGACGTGTTCTTCCCAACAGATTGAAATAAAAATTTGACACAAAATTACACTTGAAATTGCAAAACCCCATACCAAATTTGCTATATTTAAATCACTACGCTTTTGACTTATTACGTTTGCCTGTTTCTAAAAGAACTAACCGACAGATGGCCAACCTCTTGTTGGATTTGTCTCAGAATTTTATAGGTGTTTACACTATAGATAATTATTCTGGGTGCCAAATTTTATCTGTCTAGGTTTCTAGTTTTTGTAGTTAACGTTAATTTATAATCGAACAGCTGGACAGACAGAATTCCTCTAAACGGATTTTTCTCAAAATTTGAGATAAATCTACAAATTTGGTATAGTTCTCTTTTGTTTTCAGCATCGACAAGAAGTCCAGAGCTAGTCGCGTTAAAAATAAGAAGCTCTCTGTTAAGTAAAAGCACTTTCAGTCTTCTCTCTGTCTCTGAAATTGAGGATTTCAATCATAATTCTCGTGATAACAACTTTGCAGTATACCTTTACAGCATATGAGATAATAGCACAAGATATGCTTTGAAGGTTTTGAACTTTGCAAGAGAGATATCATTCACTTACTCGTTGAACTAATCCCACAATCAGAGTTATGTCAGATTCCAGTGCACCTAAAAGCTTTTTTGTACTAACATCGATGCCAATGATATGTTGCTTCAATATATTTCTTGCAGTATTTTTTTAAACTTGTTGGATGCTTTTGCACAGTACTATCGAATCCGAGCTTCCCTCAATTGGTTCAATTGGCTTTCTGAAACGCACCTTTATTTCTATATTAGAAATCTCTAATAAATGAGCATTGCCAGTGTTCAGTTCAAGGAATCGTATTCTCAAGGTATCATTATACACTAAATTGAAGTGGTTATTGAACGTTTTTATATCTCAAATAGTTTTTGAGATGGTTGATTCTCTCCCCACTTCGCTTCTAGAAGGCACTGTGAAGGCAACCTGATCAATTCCACATAACCATTTTACTATATATTGACATTACTCAGTTTTGAATCATTCTTTTAGTTCTTGGAGAATGTTATTGAAAACAATGTATATTAAAAATGAAACCCGTTTTGAATGCTAAAATTGCTAAGAAACAAGAGGTGAACTTTTAATAATTTTATTATTTGAATTAGCATTTAAATATATCCTATTATTCTCAGAGGAGTAATTCCTTGGATTTACAACAATTTTATTTATATATTTTTTATTTAACAGGTAACCGTCCATGAGGAGGCAACAACATGTGAAGAGCCAAATGGCAATTACATCTTAAGTGTAAAAGGTGCACCAGACATAGTGATGTCTTTTTGTTCCAGCATTTTGGTGGATGGTGAAATGAAGCCACTGGACAAATTTTACTTGAATGATTTCAGTCAAACGGCCGAGAATCTTTTATCTAAAGGAGAAGTTGTCATTGGTATGCAATATTTTTTCACCTAACTTTCTTATATGACAATATATTCTATTTAATTTCGATGGGATCGGATACCTTTAAGTCAGCTCGAAGAGGGTGGCACAGCATCATTGTAATTACAATTGATATCAAAATAAAATACATAATGGATTGCAGGGTTTAGTTTATAACTTACAAATACACTAAATAAGAAATCAAACCATTGTAATAGCAATTTATTATTAAGGGTAAGTCATATCACTGACTCTCCAACCCACCCGAAGACAAAAGAATACGAAATAATTCTATAAAAAATACTAATACTAATATAATAAAGAATACTAATTTCGGGACCGCCGCAACAGCAACACTAGCAGAAACTGTGGTTGAGTACTGAGGGCCATCACCGGCTACGGTACAACCATTTCCGAAGGAAGTACATCCCTCATCGATGGGAAGAGCCAGATCCCCCACCTTTTTATGTACCCTCCAGAGTGGTGAGATCCAACCACCATACCGGAAACATGTCATCCTCTTTTTGAGGTCTATTATTAAGGGTAAGTCAGCCATCTGACTCTCCGACCCGCCACGAAGGCACACGGATTTAAATCATAAAAGTTGAATGACCGGACAGCCGCAACAGCAACATTGGCAGGAAATGTGGTTGAGTCCTAAGGGTCATCACCGGCCAGGGTACACCTCTCCCCGAAGGAAGTACGTCCCGTCATCGATGGGAGGTATCAGATCCCCCACCTATTTGTGTACCCTCCAGGGTGGCGAGATCCAACCACCATCCTCATTTCGAGGTGCATTATTAAAGAGTAAAAGAAATTATGTACTGAAGCTAAGGTTAGTACATATAAAGGAAGGGAAAATTGCCACTTTCAACACACTTGCATATTTTTTTCTCTGCAATAATTTATCTTAAAAGTGGTTTTAATATTGTTTCAAGAATAATAATTTAATATCCGATAATCGGGTTATTCAGTAAAAGCGACCAAGATGTAACATCTTTTTCCACATTTTTTTGAGAAAATGGTATTTCCAGGAAGTTCTTTCAAATTATTCTCAACCAGAGTCCTTCTAATTTTATTAAGAGGGCCACGGTAGTCTGGTGGTAAGGTTCGGAACCAGAGGGTTTCAGGTTCGAGACCCGATTCTACAGAAGAACTGTTGTGTAAGTGGGTCTGGTGCAAACAAATCCGTCGGGGCCAAACGTCCTCCCACTGGTGTGGTGTGGAAGTTTTTAGAGGGAGTGTCAGCTCCGGTGTTGTTCTCGTCATCTGACCACAGTTCAAAATTACGAAGTCTGTTCCAAAATATATCTAATGTTACTCTAAAATGGGACCTTATATAACTAAGCTAAATGAAATCCAATTTTATTAGGATGATCTTTCTAGAATTTTAAACTCTAGTGCTTTCTGGATAAAAAAACAATCTCTGAATTATTAGATTATGTTTTTCCCTTACGTAAATTCTGGCAATTTTCTGGTCGATTCATAATTGCAACACTGACTTTTCGATCTAAAACCTTTTACAGATTGCATTTGATGCTGCTTCAGAAATGATAATAATCATACGATTTTATATTTTTAAGAATAAGATAATTTGCCTAAACATGCAAAGTGAAGCATTTCAAAGACAGCCTTACAAAGAGCGAATTGGGAACATGGGAGATCCCAAATATTTATAAATAACTAAAAAAAAGAGAGAAAATTATTTCCTAATTTATCCCAAAAAGAAATCCATAACCTTGAAAAAGATTGCAAGACATTTTGAGAAAAGGAGTGAAGAATAGGACAGCGAAATAGAGGTTCTGGAATGTAGATATCTCGTCCACAGTTTTCAATGGTTAAAGTGGTTCTTCAACCCACACTTTTCAAATCCTGTCTAATTTAAATTTTTTATTTAAAAAAAAGAAGCAATCTGGCTTATTATTCACGAATATCAAATTACGTCACATGTGAGTGATTTTAGATTGTCCAGTTGGCGAGTTAAATTTAACCTACTTTACGCAATCCTTACTAATGAAGAAAAATATGTTTGCCTATGTTTGTAATAGTTCTCTACAGGATAAATCTTTTGACCTAGAACTACCAAATTTGGCACAGATATACTCGAAAATGTGCACTTCGGAGCGATTTTTGAAATGATCTTTAGAATTTCATTTAATTAAAAATTACCAAAACTTTTTAAATTTTTCGAAGTAATTCTTGTAAAATTTACACCACAAAAATGTTTTTACACTTTAAAATTCAAAGTTTATCTTTTTAATGACAGAGATTTATTAGTCTTGCAATTTTTCCTAAATGTGTTTCAATTTTTTAAAAATATTTTCTTATATATTTGTTTTAACAATAGACCTCTTTTTATTTAATAAAAATAAAAAAAAAATTATTATTCCCTCAAATACTTAATTTCGTTCATTTTTTCATTGTTGTAAGCTAAAGAAAAAGGATTTTGTTTAGTATATGTATATTTTATATCAGAAATGAGACAGTGAGGTTAAAATACTATGATAGATTATCCTAAAAGTTACATTTCAATTGTTCTATTATGTTATGGGAAGTGGGGGGGATGATTTTATTATTAATGTATGTACTTACAGATGAAGTAAAAGGCCATTAAAATAAAACTGCTTGTGCCCCTCCCTTACAGTAAGATTTTATTGAAAGAATCGGCAACATCAAATTAAGTACAATTCAGACAAAATTCTTGGCGAACCAGCTTATCAACAAAGATGAATTATAGATAAAAGTCCTAAGAATTTATCACGAAAGCTAAGAGTCAAAATTCATCTTTCTCTTCTTACATCATAGCTGTCTACTCTGAAGTTAAATTAGCAATGGCGTGAAGATTAACAAACATTCTATTTCATATCCTACAAAACAAAGTGGTATAGTTATCTAATTACATATCAAATAGCAGATGAGAAATTTTTCAAATTCAAAATATTTTTTTGAAATTTTAATTAAATATTGAAGCATTTCATTACATTTAAAAATATTTTATGATGCAGTTTGTAGTTGATCCAGCCGCAAAGGCATTTCATTAAAAGATTATTATTTCGCATGGAATGCATTTATTTCACCAATTTTGAAAGAAGTTAGGTTTAGAATCATTTATTTATAAGAAAAGAATTTCCATTTTGAAATCTTAAGACAATGAATTTATTTAAAGAAGATTTTATTACTGATGGAAAGGATTATTAAACGAATTGTAAATTTATTAAACCCACTTAGAGGATTTTTTGTCAGTTAACGAGTAATTATATAAATTCTAATAAAAACATCATTAGCTGAAATTTAACGATATCGCGGTCTCTTTTGCTCTCTTGTAGCTCATTAACAAGTAAGAACCCAGTGCCTTTGTACAGTTAGTACTAATTATTGCAAAATAAACTTTCTGCGGAGCCTTCAGCCGAAAAAACTAGACAAATTCCGTTGATTTTATTCGCCAGTCTGTATATAAAAAATATTTAAAAAAATCAAAGAACAAATCCTTAGCTCTAATCTAATTTCACTAATTTTTATTTCGTATATAAACACATGACTAATAGATAGATCATTAATGGTCACTTGTCCTCCACTTTCCTCCATTTTAGAGGGAATTTCAAAAACACGAGTTCCATATATAATTTCTATGGGCAAAAATCAATACAGAATTTCGCACTCATCACCAATGGGCCGATTTTGATCATTTTTATTTCTTTGAACTCTAGGTAGTCTCTCCTATCCCCTCCCCCTACAATTTCCTAAAGTTTCGATAGATATCGCAAAATAAAACTTTGGAAGAACTTCTATTCTGAACAACTGGACCAATATCGAAAATTAATTTGATCACTTTTCAGGCACTGTTTAGCCATCAGAATTTTCCATTCTTATTATTGTTCCTTGTTCTCCTTGGTTTGAACGCCAGTTTAAACCAAGTCCAAGAGATCGAGCAAAAGAAGGGTGCAATAGCTTCTGAGTGTAAGGAACCCTGAGCCCCCGAGAGCAGAAGTCTGACTTCTACCTCATATGAAGATGACACTCACACACTCTCTTGCACAACCCCTTTTTACAGGGGAGGGGGTCTCTTTCACACACCTCACAGACAGAACACAGGGTAAAGAACATGTATGCCCGAACCGGGACTCGAACCCGAGATCACGGGGGGGGGGGGACGCTGTACCCCTAAGCCAGGACGCCGGCATCTTTGTTGTGCACGTGTTATATAAAATAGAACTTTCTTTTGTTTTATACTATTGTAGCTCATCTAAGTTGCGGAGATGACTAGATTAATAATATTAACACGATGAATTAGTAATCAATTATATATAATTATAGTATATTGATAATTAGCACACTAAAATAAACAAATGCCAAATTTCATATCCATCAACATATAATTAACATCCTTAATTTATATTTAAAAATGTGATTATTGAAAGATAAAGATATATCAAAGATCAATTAACCTTGTTAGTCGAGAAATCTATATCCTTTTATTCATATCTTTTTCTGTTCGGAGTGTTGGAAAGGAACAAAAATTGTTCGTTAAGATTGAACGAACTCTTCTCGTAAATGATTGAAGTATTTTATTTTACATATTGCTGTATAATCATTCTACTTTGGAACATTTAATCGATACGAGATATAATGGATCTATTCTTGTACTAGAAACGAAATATGTCGTGACTTTATTGGCTGCACGAAAGGGTTAGTTACGAATGGGGCTAATCCGTCGCAACGCATTGAGCGAAAATTAATAATGTTAATTCATTTTCGAAAATAAATTCCTGCCCATAGAGAGAAATCAACCACAGATTACCAAAATAAAAATATAAACAAAATATTTCAGATTAAATTAGAAATATTTTTTTTAAATTTTTCTTCATATTTCAAGCACAAAACAATTAATTAAATTATTACGGAATTCGATAAACATTTGTTATTTTCTCTAGCAATCTCTCTTAGAGCTTAATGTTATTTTTAAACTACTTTCTTCTTGTTGAAAATCGTTTTTCTTCTAAGGTTAATCACTGATTTCCCTAGCAAGGTTCTCCTTTCCAAATGCTGATGACTTATGGTGTTCTACGGGAAATTTCATAATAAATAGGTGGGATGAAAAGTTATCGGGATTAAGAAAATCTACACAACCCTAACACCAATGAGGAATGCATTGACCTTGTGGTAAGGTCTTGACCTGAGGCTCCACGTTCGAAACCCGATTTCATCAAAGAACCACCGCATATGCAGATCTGATGCAAGATAAATTTAAAGTCATGGGCCAAACATCATCGCATTAGGATGGGGCGGCAATTTGAAGAGGAAGCACCAGTTCAGGTTCTGTCCTTGTCATCTGACCGCAGTTAAAAATTTCGAGGTCTGTGCCAAAATAGTTCTACTGTTGCCTTCAAACGGATATTCATATAACTAAACTGAAGTTACTTAATGCAGATAGGTGATAAAGAAAAATATACAGTAGAAATTTCCAAATAAATATTAATAAACTTGATGATAACGCTAAAACATAATGGGGAAAATGAGCCTTATTTAACTTCCCTTTACTGGAAGATTATCTACTGGAAGCGATGGATTACTGCAGTTCTATTACCTTTTGAAATTGTTCTGCTTTGACTTATTTTCACTTATTTAACTTATTTCAAAAAATCCCCTCATTTTGAATACTCATTTTTATGGAGGTATAAGTGAGGATAAATGTATAAAAAATTGAAAATCTTTTGCATCAAGATTTTAATATACATATATTTTATCATACCTTTTTTATATACCTCATAAAAAAGGCTTTATTTCTAGATTTCACAAAAAGTTTGTTGCAAATACTAGACTTATTTGGTGTGCAAAACTGAGATTTAAATACGGCAAATACTGTCTCCACTGTTGTTCAGACGGAAATTGAATTCGTTTCTTTAAGAGCTATTGGAAATTTCTTATATATTTATATAATATATGAAAATATTGTTTAGAATTCTCTTACTCCGTTTCTTTACATCTAATTCATTTGTTTACTTTCACTAAACAAATATTTTAAAGATGTTTGGAAGATTCTGGTTACATTCTAGCAAGACGTGAAATCTGTAAATATATCGTGAATACAAAAATCATTCTATGTCGAATTGTCTCTCTCAGACGAAGTATTCTTCAATAAATTTTGCCTTTCACATGCTTGAATAAAAATTTTATTAACTTAGCATTGAAATTTGAAAGCATTGTCAGTAAAGATATTTCGGTGTATTTTCATATATTAAAATAATCCTCCCCGAGGAGGACATCAGACATGAGGATTTGAAGCTCTATTTGCTTCTTTCCACCTGGTGCGTATAGAAATGCCGTGGGGTCGGCTACCCTTTATCGATGATAGGATGAGCCTCCTTTGAGGGGGGTTGCACTGCGGCCGGCGATGACCATTAGGACTCAACCATAGCCTCTTCTTATGCTGTCGAGGCGTTTCGATCATTTGAAATTTCCTTGCCTATTTGGACAAGTCGACCTAATCGCTTATGATTATTAAAGAGCCGGCGTCAGGCAAACAAAAGGGCAAGCATATGTAACGTCTCTTAACCTTTATGTGATAATATATACTGTAATTTTGAAATGGTGCTTAATTTTTCTTTCCTATATTATTATATCTCTTTTTAATAAAAACTCTTTAATTTCAGTTAAAGCATTTAGATAGAACTTCATATCCATGATACCATCAAATTATCAGATTTTGCATCCCCGTTATTTAAAATTACTTACATATGTTTTATTCATTGTGTAAACGAATCTTTTTAATGGAAATCACTTCCAGCACATCAAAACTCTATTAAAAATATAAATTTTCTACTTAATTGGCTTCTAAATTTCATGGTTTTATAACTTCGTCTTTTAAAACTATATGCATATTATACAGAATTCTTCTTCAGGTTTGCAGCAACGGAAGAAAATGACTCGATTAAATATTTGATGAAACAACGAAAACGGTTTTAATTTCAAGTTTTCACTATAATTTATTGTTTCAAATTAACCAAAAACTTTAGATAATTGACAAAATTCTCAAAACATTTCCATTACCTTGAAAATAATATCATTAAGAAATCGAGCTTTTAAAATTTTTTAAAGATATAAAATTAATTTTTGTGTAATAATATTTTCTAAAGTTAATTCGAAAAATAACGTCAAAATTCTGCTCAATTTTTAACCACTGAGAACTCTTCTTAATTTAAAAAAAAAAAAAAAAACTCGTTTTTTTTGCAAATTTTCTGTTTTCCAGATATATGGGTGCTAAAGTTGGTAACTGTAGGTTAAATAATGAGACCTGTAATGAGTCAATACACCCACACACTGAGACTCCACCATTTATCGTTACTTTTTGAACAGCAATAGGCTTCACAATCCATGAGCAGATAAATTTCAAAAAACAGGTATAGGATTACAGTGAAAATTCTTGTTGACAAGAATATCTGCTGTCAGTTTGGGAAAAGTCTGATCAAATAAGTTCCGCCATGTAAGCTGTCCCAATATTTTCCATTTAGGCTAGACCACTTATTAGCAGAAAAAAAAAAGGATTTTTTTTCATGGTAAATATTTTTTGTAGAATTTATTCAGCATAAATGTGAGATGTTACTTTGTCGTTCTTTAGAAGTGACATCAACTTCCCTCAAAAATTACCCACTCGAGTGTAATTTCCGTTAAAAGAAATTTTATTTAAACGAAAAGCGAAACTTTCCATTTGCACTCCTGTCATTTTTCAATTCCGCTTCTCGGAGAAAAGGGAAAAGTGTTCGCTCGCCTGTTTGAAAGAAAATTACGAAATTCATTGAATTGGCACGCAATTTTTGATTATCGGTCTTCAACAAGAAGATTCGCTTTAGATTTTTTTTTTTTTTTTTTTTTTTTTGCAATCGTTTTATTTTCTGTGATATGCTTTTGAAAAGAAATGAAAACGGAAATGTTCTTTTTCTTCATTTTATTCCATTAAACGAATCTAGACAGGATATTTTCCGGCTATTCGAAAAAAAATGCCCTTCATGTGTTCGTTTATTCACCATACAAAAAAAAGACAAATGAAAAAGAATAAATTTAATCAAAACAGTTTTTAAAATAAACTTTCATTAGTGTACTAAAGAGCATTTTTTTTTAATTTCATTGTTTTATACTTCTTAATATTTTATATAAATATATAGAATTTTGAGATCGATTATTTCAGAAATTCTCTACAAGATAGAATTTGTCCCAGCGAATTCAAAATTTATTTAAATGAATGAAGTTCTGATGATATTTAAATAGTATGTTACTATCATGAACACCTAGATATGAAAAATTTCAAAACGCTGGCAAATTCTGAAAAAAAGTCAAACATTGATTAAAATACTTCAATATTACAAACATGACATGAAAGTCAATAAATAAAAAGGATAAAAACAGCGAAATGTTTGCTAAAAAGGAAAACAGGGGGACATAGACTCTAGTAATAATTTTATTTATATTATTAACTTTTTCATTAAACGCAAAGCTGCAGACACTTTCAAAACAACAAATAACATTAATGTTGGAAATGATAATTATTCAGATTTCTGATCTATTAGTAGTTTCATAAATGAGTTATAGTATTTCTCCAATTGTGATTTAATTAACGTCAGTACGATTACATTGAAACCTCTGTTAACCCTTTCTAGGGCCGTGGGAAGTATGCTTCCCACCAAATTTATCAATCTTTGTATGAAATTATGTAGGTTGGCGTAAATTCTGACGAATTTTTTTAGAAAGACTGAAACTTAGATGCTTCAGTTCTTTATCTCAGACAAAATGATGTGTCTTAATTTGTTACTTAATTATTAATTAACTAAATTAATTAATTGATCAAATTAAATTTATCTAATAAGCTAAATGAATCTCTTTTCTTTTTCGAATTTCGAGCCTAAAAATGTTTTAACATAATATGACTTGAAAAAAATGGCCCTTTAAAGGGTTAACAAGCATAATTCTTTCCTTAATCTTACTAGTAATGCAAAATACTGACTAATCGGAACTATTTTTTCCGTACTAATCCATGTAAAATAGAACAATTCGTTCCACTGAGAAAAAAAATATTTTTCATATTTTTTCATTCAGCATATTTTTTTACAAGAAAATTGTCTAAAAACATTTGGCTACAGTTCAAAATTTAGTGAAAACGAGACAAAATTTGGAGAAAATTAGCATTATCGTTAAATGAATTGATAGCGCGCATAGCTATTACCTTATCAGGACGGTACTTCTCAATACACGATGCAATAATTTCCAATGCTTTCAGCATCTCACTTATTTCACTGGAAGTTTATTGCGCTGTTGTCTCTTTTATTTATTTTCTCGTGACCAAATCTTTTCCGCAACTTTTGTTGTGACACAGAATGCAGCTGCTGAAGTTTTTCGGTAATTTTAGTTATATGTTCTTCTATCAGCTCATTTATTTCTTGCTGTCCTCCTGTAGTCCCATAACTTGGTACGGTGACACCATTTCGTCAAATAAGGCTCCACCTGCACTTACTAACTAATTCGACAACGCTACATGGCCAAGATTTCTTCCTATAGATATAAGGGTTTTCTTCAAACTAGCACTCAATACAGACTGATACAATCCAGTGTGACTTTACGATGTCTCCTCTCCGCTCGCTCGGTGAAGCATGACTCGTTAAATGAGTCACTTTTTTATATTCCTTTTTCTTGTGTATGCTAATCACTGGTTATGCGAGACGCTCGTAAAGGGCGTCGTTGTACTAGGTTCCTCCTTTTAAAAATAAAGACAGTTAAAAAGATTATTTACCAAATAGATACAGTATTTAAATATTATTTTCTATTGCAAATTGATTTTTCTTGCTAATAACGTTAAAAACTGTCAAATGGCTGAATTATAACGAGAGCAATTTCTTTTTAAGAAATCGTTTTAGTTAGTAATCTATGTTAGCACAAATATATTTTGGCGGTTCCGATAAATCTGGGAAACATAGGGAACAATCTTTAAAATATCGGTTAATCTATTAAAGATGTAAAAGGCAATGATAGTGAAGCGGTATGGGACGCGGGAGGATAGAACCTGGGACCTTGGGGTTAACAGTCCAGTAACGATCCGGTTTTGCCAAAACAGTTGTCCGGGTAGAAGTGCTGTTACTGGCTTATATGCAAGTCACCACAATAGACATGAAGTAAGCTTGGATCTTTTTCTCTGTGGCCACTTGAATCGTTGATTGTGCATACCACCCGAAGGCACACGGAAAAAATTGAATGGCCGGACCGCCGCAACAGCAACACTGGCGGGACCTGTGGTTGAGTCCTCAGGGCCAGTACCTGAGGACTCATCCACAGCCCGGCCATGGTACAATCTCAACCCGGCCATGGTACAACCCTTCCCTTAAGAAGTACGTCCAGTCATCGATGAAAGGCAGACCCTCCTTTTCGATACAACCCACAAGGATTGCGAGAAACAACCACCGTACCGGAAGCTTCTTATCCTCAATTAAGAAGTACCCCCCCCCTTGGAATTTGGTGAATGCACAAAGAAGTTTCAATCTCTTACACATCTCCAAAACATAACGCTCAAAGTATTCTCAAATTACTCAGAAAACCATTCGATGTCTTCTTCGGCAAAGAGTACTTGGCTACACCAGGACGTAAAAAAGCGTGGATAATGCATCAAGCATGTTATGTGGATTCCAAATTTACTGTAAATTTCATGATCAATGTGGAGCTAAATACTTAATATTGCTGCTAAGTTATTTCATGGCATTTAAAATAGTTGTGAAAATTCGAACAAATTATAAAATATCTATTTTGAAGCTAATGTTATATTAATTTTTTTTTAAGGTTTCTGTGATATCGAAGTACCTAAGAGCGATTTTCCTACCTATTTCAAGTTTGAAGCCACTACCATCCCACTAAAAGGTTTGAGATTTTTAGGAATGATATCCTTTCAGGACCCCGTCCGTCCTTCGACTATTGAAGCCATCAGAAACTTCCGCAATGCAGGAATAAAGGTAAGTATCGTTAATGGGTTAAACGCTGAATAATTTGAAACACACTTTCATGTCCTTGCCATAGATGCAAAGGGATTCTTCCATTGTACTGTACATTACTGGAAAGGAAAGAGCAGCAAAGTTTTCGTTTGTGTTTGACAGTTTCCAATTAATTTTTTTGTATAAAGGATATTTTTATCAACATTAAGTAACGCCTATAATGCTCTGGGAGATGTTTTACTTTTTACTGAAATCTGTATTAGTATGTTGACTCTTGACAGCACAACAAATTTGGAGAATTCCAAAAACTAAATTTTTATACATTTTACATATTTCAGCATAACTCTAATTCCAACGTAATAGTTTGCTCATCGCCCTGCATAGTTTCTTTAACTAATCGGTCAGTTTTATCAATTTTTGCCAAATTTGTCTTTGATTAAATCGTGAATTATGTCATAGACGATATTTAAAATAAGAGGCACGAAATAAAAGTAAGAATCGCTTACTGATGACTGACATGGCGCTTAACGTGTTAACGACATTAGTCACCTTCTATTCTATTTTATATTGCATAATGTAAATTTTCTCATGCACATACAATATTAGTAACGAAGAGCACTTTTTATGACGAGGTATTAGAAAAGAGAACAATATCTGAAGCTTCAGTTTGTTTACACTAAATGTTGTTTTTAAATATTGAAAGAATGAAATGTCCACTCCAAATCCTGTATATATATCCAACCTTAAATGAAACTCATTTATTGAATTAATAATATAGATATTTTAAAAAATCAGAGAAAACTTTTTCTTGCATTTATTTTTTACGAGCTATCCTATTTCATATTTATTTCATTTCAAACAAACATGCTTAAAATTACACTTTTTTAAATTTAGACTGCAGTAAGTATTAAATTAATCTTTTAATTTGAGCTTTTGAACATAGTGATAATTTTTTTTCTATGCACGCGTAACGTTCTCACTCAGGTTAAATTTTGTTTTTATTTTAATATTTTTAAAAATTCATTGGGAATAAATATTTAATTTATATGTTAAAACATTGATATCATTGAAAAAATATTTTTTTTAACTTTATGATGATGCAAAAACTATTTTCGTGTTGCAATATTTTCAAAAGTTATCATGGGAAAATACCGCAATTTCGCTTCACTTTTAATTACTACAAATTCTAATTAAAATTTCAAAAAAATCGGTCGAGGTGCATATTTCTAGCTTCCAAAGTATGTGTGTGCCAAGTTTGGTAGCTCTAGGTTCACTGGACCACAGAGCCCTAAAACAAAAACACATATTATAAGTAAAGATAACGACAATACTTTGAAAACCACCGAATTCTGTGTTAAATTTAGAAATAAACCAGCGCTGATAACAATGGAAGAAAATGATGTTTTACGGTTCCTATAATGAATCTCCCTGATTCAGAGATCACAATAGCTTTTGTATGCTGTTATTGAAAATATAATGAAATTAATTACAATTCGGAGAGCAACTCATCATGGAATGTTGAGCACAATTTTCACCAATTTCTTCCTTGTTTTATTCAGGTGAATGAGAGATACGGAGATGGATTAAAAATCCATTTGTGCTCTGTTATCGATAAAGTTTTCGTGAGAGGGATCGCTTTGTAAAGAGCCTTTTATGAACTTTGGACTTTATCTCCGGGATGCATTAGCATGAGCTGATTGCTTAATTTCACCAGAATCTAAGAGGAATTCGCATTTTCGATTGAATAGCTATGTCATACATAGTACTAGTTTCATTCTTTTCATAAACGATGAATAGCCTGGATATCTATTTTCCGACAGTCTAGATATCTATTATCTCTTTATTGACTGTTGGTTTTGAAGTTGCAACAAATTTCAATGGAAAACAACGAATGGAAACGAGCTTTATATAAGCCTCTTTATATATATTTATAATATTAGAAACTGGTTTTGATTTATACCTAGTTGCCTAATGTCTTTGGAGGCCAGCTGGTTTCCCCGGAATATTGGTTATATTTGATATCAGATAAATCGTTTTGATATAGCTTCATATCCATGAACCCATATATGCATGAATATCTTCATATCCAAGCTAGTCTGATATTAAAGCTGTGATGTTTTGATTGTCTTACTTTATTATGTGCATGGACCTTTCTAATGGAGACTAGTCTCCTGACAACCTAGCGTTATTAAAAAAATAAATATCTGGCTCATTTATCTCCCAAATTTCGAGTTAGTGTAAATTCACTTTTTTTATTCATCTTGTAAAGTACACAGATATTGAAAAATATTCTTCTTGTTTAACTTTCAACAATGGAAGAAAACAAAATTAAATATTTGATGAAAACACCAAAAACGATTTGAATTCCAGGACAGCGATGTAATCTATTATTGGATATCAGGCAATAAATATTTTAAAAAAAATAACCAAAATGTAGAAAAAATTTATATGACTGTTAACCTATTACCATTAAAGAGATATTTTTACAGCATAAATTTTATTTTTGTGCAATAATATTTTCGGAAGTTATCTTGAAAAAACGCCAAAATGCAACTTAATATTGTATTAATAAAAATTCTAATTAAAATTTCAAATGAATCGTTAAGATACGCACATTCCTACCCTCCAAGGTATATATGCACCAGCTGCAGATCTGGCTTGTAGAACGCACGCACACACGCACACGCATTTGTTATTTTTATAGATTTGAGAAGGCTGAAAAAGAATATATTAGTAAAAATACTTTATTACCCTCCAAATCTAAGGAATTTCATTTATATTTTTTGGTTTATATTATTATATAGCAGTTATAATTATATTGATCTTTTACATATGTTTGGTGCACACACGCGCGCAGCACGCACGTTCATCTTTAATATAAGTATAGATATGGTATAAAACATTGATTGATTTGGGGTTTTCATTCTAATGGCATTTATTGTGGCTTCATTTCTTTTTATTATATTCATTTTGTGATGCTTTTATAATTTTATTTAGAAAATCATTTCCAAATTCTTGGAAAAAATACGCCTTTATTAATTTACTATTTTAACTATTTGTCCCTTGTCCTTAATATATTATATAATTCATTATTATAAATTCTGTGTAATCTATTAATCATTTCTTCTCAAATTTAGTGCTATAAATGTCCATGCTTATGAATTAATTGTATAGTTAAATTTAATCTATTAAAAGAAATTTAATTCTGAAAGCATTAAAATAGCGTAGAACCTATGAGGACACTGGTATTATTTCTGAAATTACATAATTTTGGTAGAAATGGCGGAAAACCCGAGTTAAAATATTTCACTTTTATGAATATGAAACAAATCTAGTTCAGTAAAAGAGTACAACAGTTTTTCGTTTCAAGCTTAATAGTGTCATATATTGATGTCAAAATATTTTCTCTTCGGTCATTAAAAATCATGTAGACGCACAATGAAAAATACTTTGAGTATTGAATAACCATGAATATATTGTTTCATTGACTATACTATTACAATACCTGATACAGATGTTTCAACTGTTATACTGATACGTTTCAACTTTCTTTTATCGATTCACCATCCCGATTGATTGAAGTACAAAATTCATAAAATATAATCATTTATTTATGTGTTCAATAAACCAATGAAAGTGGTCTGTTTCTATTTTCTTGGACATTGATATAATACGAAGTGATTTGTGAAAATAAACTGATTATATGCATTTTATACACCTTATGGTCTACCGATTGGACCTAAAATTTTATATGGATTTGAACTTTTCGTATCTAGGTAACATATAGAATTTCATTTATTTTTTCATTGCTCCAATATTTTATTTTGCATTAATGAGTTCATGTATCTGCTATTCGGTTCGTCCGACGATTGGCCCGTTGTCGGTAATGGGTCCAAAATTTGATATTGATTGATATACAGTTTCCATGAATACGGTGAACTGTGTATCAAAATTTGATATTGATTGATATACAGTTTTCATGAATACGGTGAACTGTATATCAAATATTGATTGATATACAGTTTTCATGAATACGGTGAAATGTATATCAAAATTTGATATTGATTGATATACAGTTTTCATGAATACGGTGAACTGTATATCAAAATTTGATATTGATTGATATACAGTTTTCATGAATACGGTGAACTGTATATCAAAATTTGATATTGATTGATATACAGTTTTCCTGAATACGGTGAACTGTATATCAAAATTTGATATTGATTGATATACAGTTTTCATGAATACGGTGAACTGTGTATAAAAATTTGATATTGATTGATATACAGTTTTCATGAATACGGTGAACTGTGTATAAAAATTTGATATTGATTGATATACAGTTTTCATGAATACGGTGAACTGTATATCAAAATTTGATATTGATTGATATACAGTTTTCATGAATACGGTGAACTGTATATCAAAATTTGATATTTATTGATATACAGTTTTCATGAATACGGTGAACTGTATATCAAAATTTGATATTGATTGATATACAGTTTCCATGAATACGGTGAAATGTATATCAAAATTTGATATTGATTGATATACAGTTATCATGAATACGGTGAACTGTGTATCAAAACTTGATATTGATTGATATACAGTTTTCATGAATACGGTGAACTGTATATCAAAATTTGATATTGATTGATATACAGTTTCCATGAATACGGTGAACTGTATATCAAAATTTGATATTGATTGATATACAGTTTCCATGAATACGGTGAACTATATATCAAAATTTGATATTGATTGATATACAATTTTCATGAAAATATATTATAAATTTCATCCACTCCAACTCCATTATCAAGTTATTGCGCACACAGTTACTTGGACAGATATACAGTAGATTAATTCTTTCCAACGGGTGGGCATACATAGTAGTTCCACAAATACTATTTTCAGATCGAAAACATTCTGAAATATGGAGATTCATCAAAATCTGGTGATTGATTTTTATTTATTTTGAGTATTGTAATACTTAATTTTTATAGACTTTCTGAGCGAAGAATTAAAAAATACAACTTGAATCATTCTTCTCTTTGAGCTCAGGAAAAAAAAAAGCAGTTGAAAGCGAAGATATGTTTTGGCGACGCCGAGTCTGAAGAAAGAATTCCGCAGAAAGAATTTCGATATTTGAGAAGTGTAAGCAAACTTCTCTTTCAAGACTTGATTCCCGAGAGGGTAAATAGAAAAGGATAGAATTTTCGTAGTTGCCGAAGTTGCTGTTTGATCTGTGAAATCGCGAAAGCTTTTAAATTCTATCATTTTTACGATAGCTTTTAATTTTATCATATTTGGTGGTTATGAACTAACATCCGATCTAAGCCATTTGCTCAAGTGGTACTAAAGAAAAAAAAAGCTTATGTTCGAATTATAGGTTTACGTATTTTTATACAATTGTTCCAAATGAAGCTATTTTATATTTCTAAGGCCTGTTTTAGCCAGCTATACTATATTTTAAAGATTTATGCAATTTTTGGTTAAAACAGAAATGGTAATAATGTTGGCCCTAGAAAAATTCTAAAAAAGGATCATAAAGTCAATCCATTTCTCACTCCCATTTTTGAGACTTTATTTTCATATACACAGACAAAAAATCACTAAAATATACCAGCGTGTGTTTTTTTACTCAGGTAAGTCTAAAATGCAGAAATTCCGGAAAACTGCGAAGTAGAATTGTTTTTAATTTTGTGCACGAAAAACAAAAATTGACAAAGAGAGTTTTTCTTACCGTTTCCATACAGGGGTGGAGAAATTCCTCAACAGTGTAATAGTTTATAATAGCAATAAACATATTTCGCCATTCGATTCCGTCAGACAACGGTTCCCCTGATGTTCGGAGAAATTCTGTATCTGAAGTTCGCTTCTCTTTTACATTCAATAGAACCGCGTGGTAGATGCATTTCATTTTCTTTTTCCTCATTCATTATTTCTAGTGGAGGTTCTAATTTTCCCACAGATACATTATAGAATTTTAGAATGGGACAGAAAAAAATTATTTTCAAGATAAAAAGAACCTTTTACAAAATAGTGCGTAGGAAATTTTTAATGTTTTCTCAAAAAGGCATTTCCATCAACTATCACATGAAAAGTCTTATTGGCCCGCTTGGTCTAGCGTAACTTAGCAAGACTTTTGTGGGATCTTTTATTCCTTAACTCAAAGAGACATTAGAGCATGCGTCTCTATATGATAAAACCCATCTTATCCCTATTCTTGTTCCCTAACCTAACCCTTCCTTAACACACTAGGAGAGGCCATTCTTGGATATAGTACTTGATCAAAATATGAAGAATAAGCTTATGTTATAATTTATCAGCTATGGAGTCATTCTTTTGTGATACTGTGAGTAATCTTATTCTTCAATCTGATTGTATCGCCCGCCGCAAGTCCTACAGATGAGAATGGGGCAAAAAAGTGCCCGAAAAGAGATATTGAAGAGGACAAGAAGTCTTATCTTCCGATGAAGAGAAAGAACAGGATAAGATTTTGTGATTTATTAGGAAAAATTGCCAAAATTCGTTCTTGCTGCGTCTGACATATGGTGGATCTCGCGGAAAACAATTTTTGCAACTTGTGATGTTGTAATAATATTATTGTTTGTTAAAATACGCTTTTAGTAAGGTTTTGGTTTTTGGTTTTAGTTATATTAACGTCCCGTTTTAAAGCAACACTAAGGCTATTTTGGGACGGACCTCGTAATTTTGAACCGCTGTCAGATGACGAGGACAACACCTGAGCTGGCACTCCCTCTCCACACCACGCCGCACCAGCGGAAGGACGTTTGGCCAGGACGTTTAACGTGCCCCAGACCCGCTTACACGACGGTTCTTCGGTGGAATCGGGTCTCGAACCTGAAACTCTCGGGTTCCGAAGCCGAGATCTTACCACCAGGCCACCGCGGCCCCTCTTTTAGTGAAGACTGAAAAGTTGAAATGATTTATTACTCAAGAATGTAGATAAGCTTAAAAGTGTTACGCATTAGTAATAACTCTGACAGTAAATAGAAATTTCAGACTTATTTGATATAGTTTAAATTTTTCAAGAATTTGAAGAATTTTTTTCTCTCTTCAGACAATTTTTACTGACATTTTTCTTTCTTAAGAGAAATGTGAAAATTCTTCGAAGTCGAGATTTCGAAGAATTTCCGCATTTCAAATATCAATAAATACGAAAGATACATTTTTGGAATTATGTCTTTCATTGAACACGATAACTCAAAATAGCATTGAGCTATGTTGCTGAAATTTCGTATATAGACTTTACACCAAATTTGTAAATATTTATCAATGTTTGAACAAAATCCATTCAGAGGAAGTTTGTCTGTCCGGCTGTTTGAGTACTGAGCATGGTATTTACAAACGTAAGTAGGTAAAATCTAGCACAGAGAATTACATTTACGTTGTAAATCCATATCCAATTTGCTACCAAATTCAGTTTATACTTTCGCATAGATGTTAACGAAATTACTCAAAATCGCAATAAAAAATGCCTTATGTGATTGATATGTCATCATATGATTATAATTTTTTCTTTGTTAAATTTTAATTTCATTCTGTCAGAAAAATGTGTCTAATTTATGTATTCGATTTTCTGACATTTGTGTAATTACAGTATACCAGTAATAACAGTCAAAAAAATTCTTCCGAGGTCTGAATGCTAAATTCAGTAGAAACGTTACATTCATATCAAAGATCAATATTTTGTATTTATTGTAGGCCAATGCCATGCAAATAATACCCAAGTATCTATCATCTTTATTATGTTACGGAGCATACAACACTCATGGTGGACTTTAAAAATAAAAATCTGAGCACCCATAGCAAACAATACCTTATCCAAGGACCACAATTTTATTCGATGGGGGAGGGGAATAGTAATGTTATTAGGGAGTAGGCGAGAAATTTTTGTTACATCAAAAACTTTTGTGTAACTATTATGTTGTTCAGTACATTAATAAAAGCATAGATTGATAGTTTTTCATTCTTATTATTTTTTACTTATCATCGTTTTAAGTAATTTAGAATCCATTATTATAAATATTATAAAATCTTTCATTTTTTTTTTTTTCCAATGGTACCTTTGAGTTCAAATTAAAATTTGTTTTATCATTGATAATTTTACTATTAAAAATTGTAACATCGTCATCAGTTAATTATTTGGAATTTTATGGTGCAAGAGCCAGATCTTGGTTCCGCTGAGTTCGAATGTTGTCATCGGAAATACATACAGTACATTCTCGAGGATCCGTCCTGATGTTGCGGAAGGGCACGCCGGATAACAAAAAAGCAGGATTGGATGGAGTTCTATGAATTCATTTCTTTGCCCACCAATGCCAGCTTTTATACCAAAACTCACTGTTATAACACGTATTTTCTCACTTCTTGCTGAGTTCTATACCCTCCATTTATCTCAAGCCACATAGAATGTGACGGCGCCAAATGTCGTGGCTGGTTCGTGAGTGCTTTCAATAAATAGGCAAATAGAAAACTTAACAGATTTATTTCAGATTCGTTCGAGTTACTCTGCTCAGTAACTCCTTCTACTCCAAGAGCCAACCCTCGAATCACATCACTCTTTTAATTACACTCGCGCTAGTTGTCTAGCGCCATCTATGAACGTTTATTTCCTAACGCTTCAAAATCCAATCACTACAGGAGTGTAACGCAAACGATGTCAGCAATTGGTAATAAGATACCTCGTTACATGCATAATGAATCAATCGTGTAAGAAAATAAACGTTTGCAATAATAAATCATTAAGAAATATATATCTTTAGTTCATTATACAGAGCATTGTTTATTTTTGTATTTTTTAAAAATATAAAATTACCTATCATTATTTTAATTTTTAATAATTGTTCAATTTTCGGTATTATTTTGTAACCGAACCTTGCTGTTATGAATCTTTCCAGTGGAAATCAGTTCGATGACATCATAGTTCTATTAAAAATGTAAAGATGCGTTTCAACAGTTTTTTGACTTTTGCAGTATTGTAACTTTTTTTATTCGTCTGGTTAAAAAAAAAAAGTGGGAAATACTTTAAAAGCAATAAAAGTTGACTTTCCTGTTGACTCGTCATTTTTTTGTGATTTCTTTAAGAGAACTATCTTTTCTCACCTTCTATTCACCGCGGAATTCTTGCCATCTAGACTTTTATAAAAATAGTCTTCATCTTCTTGTATCAGCCTCAAGTCAAGAGTGCATATAGAGGATCTTAAAGAATACAGTAGCGCATGAAAATCTTCAGAAAATTGGGAAAGGGATGAAGACGGCGTTTTATTTTATTTTTATCATCGGAGCAAAATTTTCCGCCGACAGGGCTTTAGAAACTTTTTCTCGCGTTTTTATAGTAAAGCTATAAAACTGTCTCAGGATTTTCTATGTGGTTTATAACTTTTCTTTGTGCACTATGTATGCTTATTCTCTCACAAAAAATGCAAAGAATACGAATTTATGCTAAATGGTTGAATAATCAGGTATCGATTTTCAATCCATAGTGTCATTGTGATTATATGAACTAACCAGAAGGAATGGTCTCCCTGAAACTTTCTCGCATATTATTCTTCTCGTCCAATACTTGCATAAAATTGTAGACAAAGTCCCACTCATGAGAATTGTGTGTCTCATGGCATTGTTGTTTTAAATATGGTGTTTCTGTATAATTAAATGCATTGGTGAACATTTATTACGAAAAAGCATATTGAAGTATGATTTTCGGCGATTTTTGTACTGGAGATTAATCGTAGATTTTTTTTTCTTGTCATATTTGTTTTTTCTAAATGCGATTTTTTAAAATTTCCATCATCATTTTCATCCTACATGTCGAACAATTTTACTAATACACTCTTGAAATATAATTAATAGAACGAAAGTTTGTAACTAGATATACATTACAAATCTGTACAAAACACTGTCCTCCCAGCGCATATTTAGTTAATCCTCGTAGATTATTATTTGCTTGTTTTAATGGCTTATACTTCCTTCCAATTTTTTTTAATGATTTATCACTGGCCATTTACTGTCTACAGAAAAAGCAAGAATTCTTTTATACTTGCCCTCTTTAAATTACAACACACAGATGTATTATTAAATTCATGAAATTAAACTCCTATTTTAAAGTTTTTATCATTCAATCTTGTATTGATTTAGGCTACATCTCTACAGAATTAATAGAATTGTAACATATTGCCCATTCTTTTTGTTTTTGTTCACATTTTTCCCTTTCTTCTATCTGTTATTTTTCTTTTTCCTTTCTTTTTTACTTTCTCGCCTACGAAGTATAGAGAAAGTATTGTAATCGTTATAAAAATAGAGCTCGAGATTTAGATGAATCTGCGTTTTAGCCTATCTGAGTTTGAAAAACACCTTTTTTTTTTAATAATGTCCACCTGTCTGTCTGTGACAAAAATAACTCAAAAACAATTTGAACTAAATATAGGAAATTTGGTATATGGTATTTGACCAAATTTATAGATTTTTTTATCAACTTTTAAGTGAAATCTGCTCTGAGGATGTCTGTCTATCCGATTGTTCGAATATTAATATGGAAAATACAAAATGAAGATAGCTAAACAGATAAAATATGGTATGCATATTAATGTAGATACCTTTCAAGTTTTGAGCCAAATCAAATGAGTGGTTGACCGTTTGATGGATTGTACTTTCAGAAACATGTAAACGCGACAGCTCAAACACGCATATGCATAAATTTATCAAATTTGGTGTGTGATTTTATGATTACAAATGTGATTTTGTGACAAATTTTTGTTTCAATCGATTGGCAAAAAGGTGTCTAAAACACAAATTCTATTTTTAGATACTATTAACTGCATTCCAAAGATAAATCCCCAAAAGATTTCGCCAAGGATCACACAATAGATTCATTAAAAATGATGAATTCACGCCAAAATTTAATATTTCGTAACTAAGGTATTCCACTGCCATTTAAAACGTCCTTTGAGATAATACCTTTATTAGAGAGTACATGAGAAAGTTTCCGGGAGACCACTGCCTCTGGTTCATTGGTTTACAGTAGGTATTTGTCCATGCCCAAAAGAATTAAAATAAAGAACTAACATACCTTTAATTGGCCAGCATCCCAGTCTAGGAGTAGTGATCTGGACGTCCCATGTCCTTCCTGGTTTGGGCATGGTTTTTCTTTACCCTGTTCTCTGTCTGTGAGGTGTGTGAAAGAGCCCTCCCCCCTGTAAAAAGGGATTGTGCAAGCGAGTGTGTGAGTATCATCTTCATATGAGGTAGAAGTCAGACTTCTGCTCTAGGGGGGCTCAGGAGTCTTTACCCTCAGAAGCTACTGCACCCCTTTTTCCATTGTAATGCGGACACGGCATTATCATCATCATACATTTAATTTAGAAGCGATTGTAACAGGCAAAGAACTCCATGGCAGTCAATCAAATGCTGTGGTATAGTAAAAGAAATGTGTCTGCTATAATAATTTAGACAAAGTTAATTTTTGCTTTTAAAATATTATACATGAAGATATTTAAATTCCAAACAATGCAAGATATAACAGCTTGAGTGCGCATATATATTGGACATGCGATTAAAAGTCATTTCAATGAATAGGGAGCATTACCGACAAATAATATAATTCATAAAAAGATTGAAACTCGTGGACCTTGCGGAAGAATAAGTAGTTAATCATGAAAAGTTCTCATGCGCCATATAACGACGAACTTCCTTTCACGTCACCTTATGAGATCGCTGTCACCGCGGATTCCCAATCAACTTTTAAAACTTATAATAAGCGTGGCACATGATAATAAGTGGCTCGTCAACTCGTCCTAACAAGCTTCCGAAGGCCGCCACCTGAGAATACAGCCACACAGCAAAATCGATTTTCCTCAAACCGAATGGAGGCAAGTAAGTTTGGACGAAAATGCCCCGGCAATGAAACACAGACAGCCAAAATTCGATTTTGGGTTTTATACCTTTGGGAGGGGGGAGGAATAGATGAATGAGGGTTTTAGTTCGAGCCCTTTGACGCTCCCGCTTATTTATATGGGCGGGGAAAGGAGATAAATCAAAGTAACCTGTTGTCCCGTCTTCAGCAGTTTTGAAATATGGACAGAATTTGTTTGCTTTATTTTAGTGAAAGGGGAAGAATGCTTACAATAAAGCTTATAATCAGATTTATGGGATATAATAACCAGGATGATTAAAATAAATATCCGAGCTTAATTTTTTTACAGAATTAATTATTGATTTTGTAAATTAAAGTTATGTGAAATAGGAATACAAATTAAATTTTTTTCGTATCCGTTTCATTATTCCTAAAATTTTGCATTATAAAGCACTTTAACCTCTTCGTCGTCCGTAACGTGTCTAACGCGTTCAAGTGAAACTTCTGCAAGGGTTCTTCTACATTTTAAAGCTTTTAAACTTTAAAACGCTTTGTAAATGTTTACTTGTTTGAATCTTTATTTTTGTTTGTTCTAATGCAGCAAAAAACAGAGAAAAAACGGAAATTTTCGCGGAAAGGAGAGGACGGCGAAAGTGTTAATTAATACAAAGGAACTTTAATCTTAGAATTTGAAACTTAAGAATTTGAGGCATTTGCAAACAGAAACAACTCGAATTGTTTACCGGGAACTTTCACGCATACGCTTCAATAAAATTTTTATTTTAGTTCCCCCCCCCCCAGGCTTAGAATTATGGATTTTAACTAAGATCGAAAATGATTTGAATCGCATTAATGAATAATAGATGAAAGATACAGATCTTTGCCACGAATATAGCCGTTTAGTGAATCTATAGAGCGAATATGCATTTTGGACTCCTTTTTTTCCTACAGATTGAAACCGAAATTTTACAGAATTGCAATTATAATCACAAGATCACATAATGAAATTCCTTGAATTAAACTATAGCGTTTATGAGCTATTAAGCTTACTTGCATGCGAAAGTACTGACCGATAGATGATCAACCCTTTAACACATTTCGGTTCAAAACTTGGTACAGATCTATAAATTAGATGTTAAATATCTATACCAAATTTTATATCTCCAGCTCATTGTTTTGTAGTTATTAAGTTCATATGCGCATGAAATGGCGAGACAAACAGATTTCCTCTGAATGGATTTGGTCCAAAAGTTGATGTATCTCGAAGTTTTTGATCTTAAGGTGGGTTTACACTCAGCCAGTTATAAGATCCCAGTAAGTCAGGCATGCGCAGAAAGAAGATTGCACGTGCGTTGAGAGAGCAAGTTCTTGTCTCGACGGGACAAGTACTTGCTGCTGTACAATTTCTGCGCATGCGTTGTCCTACTGGATGGTTTGTAGCTTTCTGAGTGCAAAGTCGCCTTTAAATCCATATACCAAATTTAATCCGTCTCCTCCAAAATGTTTTGGAGCTATCGTGTTTACAGACAAACATGAACTCAAGAATGTATTATGGGGGAAATTTTGAAACCAAGAACTGTCAAATTTTGATTTCAAATATTTTTACAGTTGCAATACTTTCTTTGTGTTTCGTATACGGGAAAATAAAATAAGACATTTGCAAAAAGAAAGATTCATGGCTTTGTTTTTAGATTTCCATCTTTGAATTTCTTTTCCTACAGAAATCTTTGATTCAAAAATACTTCATGAATTTTTTAACTTTCTTTATCTCTATAGGAAGTGACGGGCTGTCATAATTCTGATATTACCTTTGGCATTATTTTCCTCAGGCGTGCTTCTCTCTATAAGGGTTTCATATGAATCCTCCAATTTTATTCCAAAAAGGAAAAATAAACATCTCAGATTATATTATGGCCTTACTTTTCAATCACAAAACAACTATATACAAACAAGATGTTAATATATATTGCAGAAAATTCAATAAAACAGAGGAAATAATTTCCATAAACTACTTCGTGGATACAAAATTGCATATTCTGCTTGATAAATAATTCATTGAGCTTCTTTTCTATAGTTCGTCTGATGCAGTATGATTACTTCTGTTCATATGACTTCTAAATTTGCCATGTTCAAATCAAATAACAGTTGATATCATCTTGGCATTTGTAACAAAAACAATTTCTGCAAAATGAGTAAACTTAAGTAATTTATTATCTTTTAGGAAAAATTTGTATCTGTTATTTTGAAGACTTTATTCACACTTTTTTTATTGGTTTATTTTACCGTCTTGAAAAAGATTTATATATAATGGGGCAAATTCAGACTTTTTTTAATTAAAAAGAACAAATTTAAGATAAAATCGTGTCAAATCAAATATTACTTCTATGGTTTGAAATCTGCTTACATTTTTGATGAAATTTCGAAAGGAAATATAGTTTGCTTGATTAAAAATATTATTCTTAATTTTTTTACCCTGTTTTAGTGTTAAAAATTCTTGAACCAAATCAAACTTTTGATATGTACTAGTTAAAATGCACTTTTAATTCAGTTTCAAATTAGTATCTAAAAATGTCAATTAGCAATACAAATTCAATAATTATTTTTACACAAATATTTGCAAAACTATATCTTCCTATTGTACATATGTCCAAGAAAAATTTTAATATTGTTGTAGACTTCTTTAAAATTCTTTCTATTCATTTGGAGACAATTATAATATCTAAAAAAACTTCGGAATCTTTCACCCTTCCTTTGGATGTTCCAATGAACCTGTTATTGCCTACTATATATGAATTTTATCAACGATAAATGAATTTTTGCCTGTAATTTTAGACATTTTAATTATTTTTCAAAATCTCAAAGCAGCTGTTTTTTTAAACAAACATAAAAAAAATTGGAATCGAATCTACATAAGTAACGAACTGAGGCAAGCGTCCAAACTTTTCTTATTGGTTTCTGACTTTTTCCCTTGTACTTCCTCATTGTATACAAACTGTAGAGAAAATACTGAGATCGTCAAGCCTTTCGAACTCGAAATTTTAAATCTACATTTCAGATCTTGCTGAGTCAAACATTTTTGGCATTATGACTGTCTGCGGACACGATAACTCAAAAGCACTTTCAACTAGATAGTGGAAATAGATAATAATAATATAATATAATCAATAATATATAATTTGATATAACGTTATATATAATTAAAATATATAAAGATAATTTATAATTTAATGAATGAACCTTTACACGAAATTTGTAGATTTGTTTCAAATTTTGAGCAAAATCCTCTGAGATATATAAAATACATTTTTAGCTTTCTGATACTTGTGTATTAACTGGATCTCAAATGCCAGTTGCTAAAATCACTTGAGAAAATATATGTCGCCAAATCGGAACATGAAAGAGCTGTTTTGTAACTGTTGTTCACAAATGGTATGCGATTATTGATATAAAGCATCCATTTTCTTTGTTATACTCCAAACACACTACTCTCATATACGGGTCTGTGGAAATAAGTATTTGAACATTCATGGTGTTTATGGCCTTACTCTAGATACATAATTTTATGTAGATTTATGGAAGATAACATCTTTAGTAGAGAGTATACGAGAAATTTACAAGGAGAACATTTTATAAATATATGTATTTAAAACAATAAAAGCGTTATGAATAAGCAATCAAATCGAAGTGTTTGAATAAATGAAAAAAATTTTCCAATCATTGTTAGAATGCTGCCGCTTGATGCTTATTTCCATGATAATTCATTTTATTATTGGATTTACGGCTGATTCATCTGCGATCAATTGATGCCATATGGCCCATCTTATTATCGAAATAATACTACGATATTTCGTAGATTTTCAAACATGTCAAAAGCATTCACGACAAAATGCTATATTTCCTTTTACATATGCAGGACTACTGGAAAATGGGACTAACGGGAAAGCAAATTGTTTTCTTTTTTTCCCCTGAAAATCGGTATTTATAATATCTGCTTACTATTTTCTCTTTGTCTAAAACACTAATTAGCAATCATGGACGATGGTGAGAATGAAGGCTCAGCTGATAATGTGAAAAATTTCTTTATTAATTCAAATCAGATAATTCTCAGGATAAGGTAAGGATAATGGGGATTTTAATCTTCTTCTGAATGGTAAGAAATACATTTTCTATTGACTGCTTGTTTTATTGTATGAAACGAAATAATATCTTGCGTATTTCCATATATATTCCTTAGTAAGATATTGCAATTTCCGCCTTTATATAATATGCTTGATTTAACTCGAATATCTCATTATTCCTTTATTTTCTTTCTGAATACTCTGCAGAGGGAACAAAGAGTGAATTTTGATAACAGTCATTCAGCAATTTTTCTTCTAAATCCACCAGTTGTTTAATTTGTGAAGGAAGTCTGGAATCTAAAGCTTCGGCTTATATCTTCGTAGGGCAACCTTTTAAATGCCCCTTAATCTCTTACGAACGGAGATTCATTTGGAAGACAAACGACCTGTTATGTAGAAGACCCCTCTGATATTTCTTCTCTCATCCGCTTATTCAAGAGAGCCTCCATTTCACTAATCTTGTTAGCTGCTTCTTTTTTCCTAAAAGAATCTTTGCTGTAGTATCAAGAATTAATTTCAGGGTTTCTTTTTTTTTCTTTTTTTTTTCTTTTCAAGTAAAAAAGCTATGTTTATGTAGAGTATTTTTGGTGAATCAGCGCTGCTTGTTTTCCTTCTTTCTTCCTTTTACTTTTTTTTATCGTCTCTCATTTTTCTTCTAAAATTTATTTGCGTGGATTGCATAAAGTTTCAATTTTTGGTAGACAGAAACTTGAAAGAAAAATAAAAGAGAGAAAATCTAAATTTAAATTAGTAAGATAATAAATAAAATCATGAATTCCTAAATTCTTGCAAATGTTTCCAGTATTTTATTTACCAGAAGTTTAAAAAATGTCGCGCTTTTCTAAAAAAATTTTTAATATATTATTTGGTAAATTTTAACAAAATAATTTTGCAAAATAGTTATAATATAATTGGCTTATAGTGTAAATTTGATACAATTATTAATCATTGGGTAGAATTTTCTTTTATTATGGTGTTTTCTCAATAGTTCCTTTCAAGTTGTATGCAGTTGACTCAACGTGTCTACAAAATTCCAAACACATAATGTCATCCATCTTTTACCTTCCAGAATCTTCTACTTTCTTTAAAACAGACACTGATGAGTGAACACTTTGGTCGTTTAACACCGATTTTAAGTGAGGAAAAGAAAACATTATTTAGAGCTAACTCTGGAATCAATGGATGCTCGAGGACACATATGGTATTTTGTCGGCTCATATAATATTGTTACGGAAAATTTCTGCGCACAAAATTCTGTAAAATAGATAGGTTCGAAGTAGTGGGTGTATGGTGGAACAATCAACCGGCTCAGTAACAAATAAGGACTTCTACTAAACACGAATACACAGACGACAAAACACAGTCGAGACGTACACAGCAATATATGTAGAACGAACATCAGTCCACAAGTAGTAATCGGTCATAAACAACAACTACAGTACACAAAGCGATCAAACAAAACTCGGCAGGAGGAGGCAATCTACTTTGCTATTCACCAAACGCCTGCTATTCTCCACTGTCTCTTCACTTTAACTGTACCCAACTGCGGATTCACTATTCACGCACGACTCGATGCTAGTTCAATAATAAAATCCAAGATTCAGTGCACAGCTCCAATCACTTGATCGCTTGAGCTCCACTCAATGCTTGCGCTTCGCTGGACTGATCCAACTGACTCGTTAATGACTATCTATACGATTGACTTCAAGTTGGTCTGTAGGGCTTTTATAGCTTCCAAGACAGGGCATAGAAACTTCTCGAAGGATCGCTATAATTCGCCTCCTGTTTGTCTTTGCCCTCATTTTTGGTGATTCTGGAATCATCCATTTTGTCGCCAGAGTCGACGCCAAGTTTGTCACCAAGCCGACGTTCAATTATCCGGCATCCTATCGGGATCCAACGGAGCTGATCATAAAATTGTCTTTCTTACACCGAACTGCGCTAGGAGGCAACATTATAGATTCTTAACGGTATTGTACAAAAATATGGAATTCATGAGAACAAGCATTATCATAATGTAAACGACAGCCCTAAAGCTGCAACTTAGGATACTTCTGTGGAATATATTAAATTAACTTCTTCAATATCTTCACACATAGTAATTGTTGTTTGCTTAAGTACTTCATAAGGATAAACCATTTTATGATACCCAAAGAAAAAAATCCTCATTATTCATTCTTACAATCGAATAGCTTTGGCTTTGAAACGCCTGTGAATGCCAAACTATGCTCACTTATTTGTTTTCCGGATGCAATGGTGAAATCAAATCTTTCAATTTTTAATGATCAATAACAAGCAGGTTCCTCCAAGATCCATTATCAAACTTTGAAGTTCTGACCATTCGAAGATCTGGTCAGAACTGTCTCTTCTCACGTTAAGACAGTTATATATTATAGTTAGTATACTTTAATATGTCACTTCTCACCCTGTTCATTGATTATTCAGAATACTTCATAAACATTATATTGCAATGATATTGCCGCATTGATAAGAGACATTCGATTCTCCATGGCCGAATGGCCATAGCACTGATCTCATGGTCAAGAGATTGTGAGTTCGGATCCCGCTGGAGATCATGCGATTCACAGTTTGTGTAATTTCTTGATTTTATGTTTCCCTTTATTTCATGTCCCAAAAGATTCTGGACATTTCTTTCGTTTACCAAACAAGTGTTCTGGACTTTTCTTACTATCTCCAGAAAAGTATTCTGGAACTTTCCCTGCTAGTATAAAAGCAGAAGATCTGTCAGTCACTGTGTTCTCAGTTCAGAGTTGAGTTAATAAATTGGTTTAGCTCTACTTCTTGTGTGTCATTGAGTTCCATACTAAAGAACCTACGTGACAATATAAAATTCGATTGGCGTTTTTAGAGGATGATATCTATATATTTAAAATAAGAGAAATCAACAAACCAATCGCCTAGCTCAAACCGCTGGTCTTTGCCAGTATTTGGTTTCATATGAGCACTTATGATATTTAAATGTCATCAAGGGTAGCTTATACTCTTTCGCCCATCCCCTTTTTCGAGAGAAATTGTAAAAACACAGTTTCATACTACATTTTCTTACAAAAAAACTTTGTGGCAGAGTCCGCCATCGAAAACCCATTGAATCTGTTTCGATAATTTTAATTGCGCATCAAGACTCAAGACCTCTATCATCAGGGGTTGCCAATCTTCCTTCTCACTTCATTCTCGAGAAAAATCGGCAGGACAGAACCTCACTAAACATTCTCTTTGGTGAAATCCCGCAACAAATTCAGCCAGCCCCAACCACTGGCTGAACAAATATCAAAAGATAATATTTCATATGAAATCTCATGACCTCTAGATATATCATCATAGGTGATCTTCTCTTTACACTCTTTCCGAGTGAAATCGAAAACACACTGTTTCTCTATAGATGTTCCATGGAGAGAACCCCTGACAGAATTCTCAGCTAATTTTGAAAATTTTTGCTTCAGATGAAACTGCATGCTCCTTCAATACATCATCAATTGGCGTCTATCCCCATCCTTTTCATTTTGATGGATATTGCAAAATAAAACTTTGGCACAACCTTCAACCTCAATACCTGAAACGATTTCGTCAATTTTCTTCAGCAACTTCACAATTTCGCTACTTTGAAATATTACTATCTAATCAAAATTCTCTGTGAACAATGTGCAATTTATCTTAATGTATTGTAACTATACTTTTGTTGTAAGATGTTATTCATCAGAAATGACGGAAATGAATACAAAATTGTATGTATACTGACCGTCTCCGGAGGCAATTTTAATGATATTAATATCATCATGTTGACGAATTTTGATGAACTAAATCTTATCAAAAGAAACGAAATTGCTATATTTTAAATTACAAATGCAAAATAATAGAGCATTCTAACTGACTAGTTGTTGTTACAAATGCCATAATTAATTAAAACGAAAATTGACGAAATCTATCCAATTGTTGAAGCTAAAGTCTCTATTTGTTTTATTTTGCACTATCTGTCAATACTGAAGACGAAAAAAGTAGACGACCCTTGATGGCGTGTCCGGGGATTGTAAACCTTCATACGAAATTAAAATGGACAATATCTGTAAGTTAGATATTTTATTTAGCGGTAATTATTGATCAACTGTTAAGGTTTTCCTCTCATGTTTCCTATAATGTTTTTGAAATGTCCTTCAAAAACGGAAGGTGGTTGAAAAAAAGGTACTATTGATTTGATATATAATCTTCCTATGACCAGTGGAGGTATTCTTTTTATGTGAAAACAAAATGGCTTCTATATTTGTGACTGGGAGAAATTAACTTTGAATCGGTTATTTTAAAAGATGATAGGTGATCATCTGGTCGCCAAAGGCAATTAATATAGACTAAAACTACAAATGAGTTCGATATTTATTTAATTTGATCAAAACAAAATACTTTTCAGTTTACCCAATTTATTTCAACATCAAAGGCATAAGTTGCCATCGAGTGCTTGAATATAGAATTATAATAATAAATTATTTTTTATAATTTCTAATAAAAAGTAAATTCAGAAAAATTGCTATTAATCTCAAAACTGTCCACATAAACACTTTTTTCCCAAAAAAGTGGAAGAGTCATTATAAAAAAAAATTAATTGGTTAGTAACATTTTTTGAAAGTCATCAAATATTTCGTGTGTACCTTTTAATCTTTCCTTTATTACATTATATCTTTAATGATTGCTAACGTTTGACATTGAAATAATGAATTTGGATCGAATGAATAACATGCGTTATTCAAAATTAATGCCATTAAATTATATGTAATGGCAAAATTAATTGCCATTAAATTATATGTAATTTTATATATTTAAATTGTAGAGAAATGGTACTGAAGAGTTTTTTTTTTAAATATGAGAAACTGAAAATTATTTTTAAAAACTTTGAAAGTAAGAAATGCAGCTGCTTTGCAAGTGTTATTTCAAACTAAACAGTTGAAATAACACTTGCAAGCCAGTTAGCTCACCGGTGTTATATTTCAGTTTAATATTTTAGATATTATTCCTTGTCCGATTTCATCAAATTGTCAGCCACGAAACGTGTTATTAATTGTCCGACATATTTTCTACTTATAAACCTTCTAATGGTAACCAGTCTCATGATATCAAAGCGTAAACTTTCGATTCATCAATGCTCTAATTTTCGCTATATTGTAATTTAGCATTTTTATATGTCCTATAAATTATACGGAGCTTGAACTGAATCTTTCTTACTTAGCTTTCACCAATGGAAAATATCATGTTATAGATATTTGATGAAACAATAAAAACGATTTGAATTCCAGAACAATAATTATATAACGTTGAATTTTAAGTCAAAAACATATAATTTTAAAAGTTACCAAAATATAAGGAAAATTTACATGACTATCAATTCATCTGCACTACATGATAAAACAATTTTTCAAATTTAGAAATAGTGTTCAAAATTTATTATTTGTATTTATTATTAAAGGTTTCAAAATTTATTTTCTTGCAGTTATATTGTCGGAAGTAATTGCGGGAAAAATTCGAAATTTTGTTAATGTTTAATTAATTAAAATTTCGAAAAAATCTCTCCAAGGTGCACATTTTATCTCTCCTATTTATTTAAATGTCAAATGGCCTATTTGACTTCTTGGTCAAACTGTCTGGTCTACAGAGGTCAACGCACAGACACATATACCTTCGTCTTTATTATTAGTATGAAGACAGATGATTCGTTTTTACATTTGGAATTATCACTACATTTAACCTTTTTTTCCTTGTGAAAAAATTTGCTTTCAACATGCCATTAAATTTTGCATAATATTTTTCAACAATGCAGGTGATGCTTTTGACTGGCGATCATCCAATACTGGCAAAATCTTTAGCTACACGAGTTGGAATAATTGGAGAAAGCAGCGAAACGAGAGATGAACTAGCCGAACGACTGCATATATCCGTGGAGGACGTGGAACCAGGGTAAATAACATTGCTCACGTCATTTCCAAAGGCGAAACAATAGTAAATAAACATGACACCAGATTAAATTGATGATAACAGGAAACGGCAACATTTTTTCAAGTTTCGGCATACTGGAACACTTGCAAAGCGAAAAGAAATAAGCAGAATTTGTTCTTTTAATATTATTTAATATCTTATAGTATAGAATATGAAGAAAAACAATAGTAATGATAAGAGTTGTATGTAACATTAAAGAAGGCATCATGAAAGCTGGTAATTTAGGAAATTTACCATGGTCAGATATACTTCTCGAATGCAAAATAAATAAAAAAATTTGAAAACTTATGATGATGTGCAGATAAATATCTATTTTCAGTGATTCTTATGGATTTGATTCAAAATTAGGTACAAATCTATTTGGTTTAAAAATCAAATACAAATTTTCCTTTATGATTATCGTTTTAGTGGCTAGTATGTGACGCAAATATTCATTAATATTTTGAACCGAAAACGAATTTCGTTAATATTTTAAAACGAAGAAAATGATTGAGCAATAAATTGTGCTTGAAAGAAAGAAATATTAAGAATTTCTGTCCGAATTTCACAATAAAAATTAAACATTTCGTAAGTCGCGTGCATGACCGCAATTTATCAAAGTATTCGATTGAGATAACAGATATTATGCAATCATTTTTAAATGCTTCACCGATTCTCTCGCTTTTTACTAAAGTTAATACATTTTCAATTTCAGAAGTTTTTCAAAGTTCACACACTATCCATGTGGATAATGGTATAAAAAATGCAAATCAAAAAAAGATGACTATAGATTCCCTCCTAAGGCAGTATTCCTAACCAATATTATTCGAAAATTGGTAGACTATTCAATGCTTTACAAAAAAACTGCTCGTGATTGTTGAATTCACTGTTCAAGGTTTAATCTATTTCTATTCTAAACACAACTATAAGCCAGTTCCCGAAACGGCATCTGAATATGGAAGATAAGTCACCGTTTTGTCTCAAGTGTTCCAAGGTGTTTTTGAATAACAAAAAATGTGATGTTTCTCTCCATCATGCGTCGTTGACTCAAAAATATGTTAAACTAAGCAAGAATAAGAAACAGTAATAATAAGAAGAATATCTAGAATCTTTAACTTGTGGACTTATCAATTCACATTTAAGTAAAGAGATAAATGAAAGAGAAAAATATCATCTCATCTTCCCGCAACTGTCAAAGAGTAATTTGATGAATATAACAAGAGAAATTTATTTAAGGTAACCGACTACGTTCGAAGCAATATTTTTGAAAAATTGGATTTTTAAAAAACTATTTATGGTTTTTAGATGTATTGTGAATTATAAACACTATCTATACAAAAAATTATTTGGAAATATAATAGATTTTGAGAAACAGGAAAATTTGTAGTAAATTTTAATAAAATTTATCCTAAACGGTTAACACTCTACACAAAATTGTAATGTAGCAATCCTATTTTTCTTTGTACACAAGTTATAGAATATAATGATGAATGAAATGAACCAAAATCTAAGAAACATTTTGAGATGCAAAGAAATTATGGGTAAAAATGTACGTATATATACATTTTTCCCATAAATTTACTACTTAATGTTTCTAAAAACACCTATAAATGGAAAAATATTTCACCAACAATAAAAGTTTTGGATTTATTTCATTGCCCACAATATTTAAAACACACGCTGAAATTTTTATGTAAATACCTTTATTAGTTTTTGAGATATCATGTTAACGGTGGATAATTTTTATAAAAATTAAAGTTTGAGAAAATTGAAGTTAAAGAAACATTTTAGCTAAAAAATTGTTTAAAATTATCCTGGATGATAGATCAGACCTTCTTTTTCCTAGAAAATACTATTTTGGAAAGAGGAAAGACTGAACTACAAGAAATAATAATAAAAGAAATAAAATAATAATAATTCGCCAATGTGGTCGCTAACCAGTGTTTTTAACGTAGTCGGATACCTTAAATCAATGCATTTCTAAAAAATGAATTTTCTGCTGACCTGCATTCTTCTGTAAGATATGCTGTTTGCTTCGGAATTCCACGTCGTCCATCACTTCGCACAATTTTGCTCTACATTGAATTAGAATAGAGCTTTTACTAAGTTCTTTGATAGGTGCATTTTTTTTTTTTGCGGTTTTTCTCACCATTGTTGATTTTCAGTTCTTCTTTTAATACTACTGTTTTGTTTCATTCGAAACAATGTAATGTTACTATGTATTTCCTAATAAAATATTCAGCATTTCTTTTTCTGACTTTGATATCCTCCCCTTTTATTTTTGCTATTAAAATTAACTATCGCGTCAAACTTAACTACTAAAAAACGTCAATGTTTTCTGAATCTATATCTTGATTACGTTTCCTTTTCTTTTTATGAGCAAATATTTATATAAATGTTTAAGAAAGCCAAATAAATCAGTTCCCCAGACCCAAACATTTGGGGAGAAACGTTAGAAAATGCGATACGTTCTTATGCAATTTACAGTTTTCGTTTGATTTTAGATTTGCAGCAATCTTTTGCCGTATTATGCACATATACATTTCAGGCATGTGAGAATAAGTGTGCCTTTCTTTTAATATTTCGCTTTTGTTAGGGTAAATATTAAAATTCAAAATCTGTAAATGTGTGGATGAATCAAGTATTGGGGTCGGGTACTCTTCGGTCACCCCACAGATTGGTTCGAATTTTTTTAATTTTTAGTTCATATAAAAGCACGTACCCCTAGATTTATATAATAGATGGTAATCTTTCCTACACCACACCCCATTTTTGGAAGGAACGCTATTCATTGCACTTTTCGCATGAGGGGAAACCTTGCCAGAGTCCCCCCAAGAACCCTGACCGCTGCACATATTTCATAGATTTTTCATTACATCTGAAGGATCGTAATCCCTAGATGGATCATCAATGGGAATCTTTAATAATTGCAATTTCGCCAACTGATTTTACCACTTTGTATGCACAGCGAACCTGCCATATAACTCTGTTTCCTTTACAAGTATAATTTAAAATAGTACTCGTACTGTCTTTTATTGTGATAAGAGATAGTTCATTAAAGGTGGTTGGCATGATTTAATTAATAAACTATTAATATGATGAGCGTATATCCTGCCATCGAAAATGGTTTGGAATTATAGTTAAAAAAGCACGTTTATATTTCATACTAGCTGACCCGGCAAACTTTGTACCGCCTAACAATCAATGAACAGTTTAGTTACACCTTATATAACTCAAGAACGGCTGTTCCGATTTTAATCATGTTATAATAATATAAGGGGGAAAATTCAATAAGACTACAAAAATAAGTATTACAATGGCTTGTCTGAAAGATATTTTCTTTATTCAATCTATGTATACATTCGGGTTTTTTTTCTTGAGTCAAGCACCTTCTGATATACAACATTTTTTGTTTCCTTATCAGGCGCAAGAACAAATAAAGCAGATGGTTTACCAACACGTGAACATGCCACATACAATTAACCATGAAAAAACATGGGTTTTCTAGATTCAAACCACAAACACTCAACGATTGGCCTGGTGATTTGTTAATCGTCATCGCGAATGCAACACGAATTAGAAATTGAATTCATTTACACTCAAAGGGCATATCTCTTGGGATCATGGGAATCCTCGGAATGAGAACTTCCTCATCTTTGTATTTTCCTTTGAGTATAATCGTGTGAATCACATTGGTCATCAGTTTTTTTTAAATCGCCAAACGCGTTCCATTGCATAGTTTTGGTTGGTTTAGGTTTCGAAGCATCATGACCACCGAGCCAACCTTCAACTGTAAATTGTGCGGTAGTGAGCCAGGCACATCCAAGGAGTTTAAAAATTCACATGGATAGTTGGTGACTTCGTCTTCGTTTGTTACACAATCAATAGATTTGAATGAATGCAGAGTACCAACGATTTGATTCTGAATTACGAAGTTTAAGTCATCTACATCTTTGTTCTTAGCCGCCAAAATTGCTCGCTCACTCGAACATTTGTGATTTTGTGCTTATCAATGATGTTCGGGAACACTTTGCTGATGAGCTCATCTTACGATGAAACAAAATTGCAAAAATTCCGAGGAAATGAAATCAATCCGCTCGATTCATCGACAGGAACACAGCCATTACCGATAGTCAACAATTGCTTGGAGAAGTCTTCAGCAGATGGATCGTTCAGCAATGCAACTGTCATGTTTGTTGTCAGTTGAAGTTTCTTCACATAACGCCACAGATTTGATGATTTGTGCAAGCTTTTATTTCATCGGCAGCAGTCGATCTTGAAATGATTGGCAGTGTTTAGCGGAAATCGCCAGACAGTAAAATAATTGTGCCTCCAAAGAATCTCGAATCATTGCGCAGTTCTTTCAATATCCGGTCAAGGGCTTCCAATGCGAGTTTGTGCGCCATCGTGTTGCCTATATGATGATTTTAGATGCTACTAAACTTTTGGCCATTGCTGACTATTTCGAAATGTTACATTTAACTTGTTCAGAATTTTGTAGATTTAACGGCAACTTTAACGCTGAATGAGTCGTACGGCATTCTTCTAAGAATATGACCGCTATGCCAGAAGAAGCAACTGCTACCGCAATGTCCGATCTCGCACGAACAGTGGCCAAAAGCAATGATATGAGGAATGTTTTCCCAGTTCCACCAGGGACATCCAGGAAAAATTAGCCACCATTTCGATCATCAATTGCCTTCATTAATGTATCATACACTTCCTTCTGTTGGTACATTCATTTGAACTGATTGGTCTAATTCATGCCAATCATATTCACGTTCACGTTCCAATTCTCTATTAAACGCGTCGTTCATTCCACGATCTGGCGCTGGCATTCCTAATAAACTGCCGCACATGAAGTATTATTTGTCTTCAATCAACAGCAAAGCCTGGTTATGCATCTCCTCAATTACTTCAATATTGAGGTTTCTTTAACTTACACGAATTCGATGTAAAATGTCTTCTGACATGTTACCCTTGTATTTGTTCCACAGGTCACGTGGATTGGATTAGAAGCATGTCGAAAGAATAATAGCCAATAATGTGCATATCTGATTTAGGGATGCAGAAATAGTTGTTTCTGCCATTGTCGTATCTCAATGATTATCGTTTTCAAGCAAATTTAACTCTTGACATGCAGCATGAAATGTTGGGCGCACTATACCATTAACAGTTCGTAGTGATTCCAATAATGTTGGACCCCGAACATTCACCAGTAACAACCGCAAATAGAAGCATTCATCATTCAAAGGATGAACTGTATAAATAGGCCAAGAGCATCTAGAACACACGTCCGGATGACCAGGAACCGCGTCGCCTTGCTTCCGACTTTAAACTTTTTTCTATGAAGCGTTCCAAGTGTAATAACGTGGCACCTCTAAGTAAAGCAACGTTCGGAAAAACGGATCGCTTTGGCAAGTCGCGAAGAAACTCGTCAATGTTGTTGCTGGAGGTGTTCAGCTCGTTGAGCAACATTCGATGCGATGAAATTAACTCGTTGGCCACTATCCAGATGTACCGCCAAATGTACAACGGAGGGATGACGTTCGTAAATAGAGAATGAGAATATACGCCAAATCGCCTCATTGTTCACATATCGACCAACTAGATAGCTGGTAATTTCATCATTGATATCGGTGGTTTGGATGCTAAAATCCGCCATATCATCATACCGTGGTAGTCCAAGATTAATTTTTTCCTTGAACTTTTACGATATTTTAATGGTTATTCCGCTATTTGGGGCTGAAATGAATCCAAAAAAAAACAAAACAAATATCATTAAAACGGTGCAGCCGTTCTTGAGTTATAAATGGTGTAACTAACACGATTTACGACTTTGTTTTATATATATAGATTACATTGTCTTGTATTTTTCTATTTCCTAACACCGAAAATATAAACATGTAAATGTATGTATAGTTAGAAAAATAATGATAGTGATTGTAATTTAGATAAATAGTTTTGATTGTCAAAATAATGTTAACATCATCTATGTCTAATAACACGTTATACTGTTATACTGTAGCGATATGTCTTCCTCTTATAAGATATGCAGTGGTAGCCAAATTGAAACTGACATTTCATTTGTAATGTGTATCATGTGATTATGTTATTACTCTAATGATTACCAAATAGTCATTCTAATATGGCCTGCATTGGTTCATAATTTTTCTGTGGTCTTAAGATCTGTACAAGCCGTTGTGATCTGTGGCGACGAACTGAATGCCTTGAAAGACGCTGAACTCTTCGAATTACTGATGGCCTACGAAGAAGTGGTATTTGCCAGGATAATGCCGGAGCAGAAATCACGCATTGTGAAAGTTTGTCAAGCCATGCATCACTCCGTTGCCATAACTGGAAGGAAATTCGAAGACTGTGAGGCTTTAAAGCAAGCTGATATAGGTACAAATCAAGCTATTTTTCTATTTGTAATATTCGATAGAATTTAAAAAAATGGTGATATTTATTAGCCTATGTTATCCTATAGAGAATAACTGCAGCCACCACCGCACCAGTTAAAAAAATGAATAGGTCAGTTTACAGGACTAGACATAAGCGGTTGTAGGTCAGATTTATCTTCCGTTGATGAGCGTTTTGTACTAAATGCTTCGCCAACGGACCAACATGCTATCCATTCTACAAAATGTTTAATGCTCCGATTGGGAGTCAGCAGAGAAATAGCGCATAGAAAGTTAGCATCTCTTTTTTTCGAGCTATTGTTAAAAGAATTACTACTTGTTAACTGTCTTTCTTGACAATTACAAATTGTACTTTTGAAAAAAAAGCCACTTATTACGGCGTAATGGCAAGTAGTAAGTGCAGTGGATAAGTTTAGGATTTTGCAATGGATGAGTTTGTGAAAATCAAAAAGTCTTGCTCATGAAACTGAATTTTGTTTCAGGTATAGCGATGGGGAAGAATTCGTGTGATTTATGCAATGAAAATGCGAATGTCATCTTGCTAGACAAGAGCTTCTTGACTTCCGTCACAGCAGTAAAAGAAGGTAATCTCTTGCCTTTCTTTACAAATTTCGACACTGTACAAATGGACAACCCTAGGTAGTGGAAATATATTCTTGTGAATAATGCAGATGCTAAGCTGGCAGACATTTCTCCTTTATGAGTGGATTGACAGAGCTCTTAAATTATCCAACCAAATTGGAAAAATTGCAAATTGCAGCTCCCCAACTATATTCAGTGTTCAGTTATAATCATTTATTTAGTTTTGCATGCTTTTCTAAATCCATCACTAATTACCACAATTTCCTACAGTGGTTTTTTTTTACAAGAAAAACGCATGCAAAAACTGTTTGTTGATGATCAAAACAATAGACGGTATACATAATTGGAGAAAACTTCGTAAAACCCCATATAGATTTCCTGATGTTGCGCATGGTCAAAAACAAAATGCATCCCTTTTGCTACAAGGTTCTTGGAAAGAGGAAGGTGCAATCGAAAATTATGCTCTAGAAATATTGGATGCCAGGTTTTAAACGTTTATCCTCTGAAGAAAAAAAAATTTCCGGCTTAAAATTTGAAAATAATGAAAAATGAGAATTAATTTATGATAAATAAAATTTAAATAGAACTGTGCAATAGAATTAATTCGAATTAACTGTGCAATAGAATTAATTCGCAAATTAATTTGAATGCAACAACTTTTCATTTTATTATTTAAACCTTACACTTCCATGTTTCTAAACTGGAGTGCATTCATTTTTTTTTAACAAAACATTTCATTTCACAAAAGATTTTCATTTTTTTAAGAAAGATAGAAGAATGTATAATTAAAAAAAAATATTTCAAAATTATATTTATTTAAAATTGCACCTAATTGTAATTTGTGTGAATTACCTAGCCAAGTAAGAAAAATCTAATTATTATTTGTTATTAATTAATTTTTAAAATAATTAGAAAGGGCAAAATTCAAACTATGACTAAAGGCTTCCGTAATGTCTACACAAGTTAAGCACTCCCATGTCTACAATGCAAGAGTCAACATGATGCTAAGCCATCCGGGCTTCGTTTCTCTCATGGGATCAATCTGTATCAGTTTCGAAAAACAAATGATATTTCTGCCCTTGCCTCTCCTATTCTTTCATCTCAAGTGTGTTGAGAAAGGTTATTGCTAGAGAACTCGGGCAATATTAATAAATTTACAAACAACCGAAAATGACAATAGAATGGGAAGATAGTACTCTCCTGTTACTCGTAGAAAACCCGGTGTGGGTGACTTTGAGATTCTTGGTACTTCATTGGCTATAAACACACGGTTTCACTGATTCAGTGACTTAAGTAAAATCGAATGAATTCACATGGGAGCTTTAGTTAATAACTGGGGAGTCACTTAGTTAATCACAGGCTAATCACTTATTTAATGAGAGATATTGATCTTGTTTTTGATCATCACTCTACTGATACCTATTCCTACTGATACTACTGATACTGACTAATGAAATGTAAAACCTACTATACTTGATGATACCATAGATTTGTTTGAAAATACTAGATATTTGCATAGTTTATGGAATGAAAATAGCGATTCAGTATAAAATATAATTTTTAAAGTTGATATATCAAATATCATTACATATATTTTAGAATACAATATCATTAATCAAAAATTCTTTTAGCAAAGATTAAAAGTATAAAAGTTTTTACTTGTCTTGATAAACAATGAGGAATTTAGAAGCATAAAATGTTAGAAAAAATATAGGAGATTCGATCCATTACTCCAAAGCATCGTAGCATGAAAATGTTCCAAGCTTCAATTCTCAATTTTTATTCCATTTTTAATTATTTATTCATTATTTTATGGCATTGATAAAATGCACTAAATGTTAGGGCATATTTAATTAAATAAACACGTGTACAATTTATTAAAATGATTAAATGCATTGTTGTGAAATTTGCTAAAATATGTAAGGAAAATTTAGTAAAAAATTGCGAAAAATATTACATAGAAGTAAAAAAAGGTATCGAAGAAAAAGCAGTGTTTTAAATTTTAATTTAAATGGTGTAAAATATGCATTTATTCTTCAATATTACCCAAACTAACTGTGGAGGTGGGAACTGCAATTAATTTTTAATTAAAAATGAAGTTAAAATTTTGAAAAATCATTTTTAAACAAGTACTTACAATACAAGAAATAACTACTTTCATGTTTAATAGTTTTAGATGTAATGTTGTGCTCTATAGAGCTCTTCAGATAATTTTTTATCATGTCGCATTATACATATCCCACGACGCAGTTAACACTGTAAAATTTCGGCCCAGTGCATGTTAGAGCATTTTAATTCTCTCACTTAGTTCATCGCAAATAGGTACCAAATCCATCAGGGAATCGAATTGCTTCCTTAAGGGCAAAGGGATAAGTTTCGGCTGTCGAATCGAATCGAATTAATTCTGAACCCATGTGACAAACTCTGTTAAACGACACTGGATCATATGCGGAGGAAAATACCATTGAGTGCTTATACCTTTTATTTGTAGTTTAAAAAAAAATCAGAGAGTAAGTTGAAGATGATCTTACTGCAAGCGAATATGAAAACTAAGGCTAAACCATTTTTGCTGTATTTGTTCGAGGAAGTTAAAGTAACAGCTCTGTTTTTAGATGAAAGTAGAAGTTAATTAATTCATGTATTAATAGTTATGATTTGTGAATATTTCATTTTCTTAAGATAATATTAAATATCGTCTTTCTGATAGTAAAATCCATAACAAACTAGATGTTTTGAAGCATTTATTTAAACAAGCATTCATTTATTTGTTTGCTGAAATATATACTGTGTACAACAGAGCCTCGGCGTTCTTATGGCCCTTACTTTCTTTTAACTTTCTTCTATAGGATATATGTAAACAGTAGGTATTGCAAAAATTCGGACTCGAGATTTTGACAAAGTTTTACGTTTCACACATGTCTGGTTTCGAAAAAATCATTTCTGGAATAATGTCTGTTCGTCAGTTTGTGAACGTAATAGCTTAAAACTAGGCGGTTTTGAACCAAGCGGATAAAGTTTGATATGCTGTTTTTATACCAAGTTTATAAATTTCTATCAAATGTTAAAAGATATCCATTCACAGGAATACTCTCCCCAGACTATCAGAGTACAAAGGAACTCGATAGTCACGAAAAGTAATAATCTAGATAAACAAAATTGCGTCCACTGAGTGGTTAGCACCTAAAGTATAGATCAGTATCGTATGTTGAACCAAATCCAATGAGCAATTGATCATCTTTCTATAGTACTTTCTCATGCATATAAACACGATAATTCAAAAACACGTCCATTAAGATAAATGAATTCGGTGTACAATTTTAGTATCTTATATTTTGAGGGTTTTATAAAATTAAATTCTGAGTAAAAATTGTCCAATACATCAAACCAAGAATTGTCCAAAAATTGCTATCCATCTGATGGTTTGTGCGTTCTCATGCATGCTGTTGTTGTGACTTATGTCACTTTACAAGCCCGCTGACAGTTATCTGTCAGCGATTTAAGCCAAGTAAGCGTCTCTTGTTTTTACAGTAGTGCCAACTAGGGCCAAGAGTGCGACTTAGCTTTTACCCTTTTTACACAACCCTTTTTACGAGGCGGACTTCATTCATGCATTTCATTCATTCATCTACAGATCGTAATTTAAACTTAAATCAGAGAATGATCACCTCTGAAGAAGTACCCCCAGTCGTATTACTCTCAACATGGACTTTGTGACCACGACAGGTTTATACGTGCGCCAGCCACCACACACACGGAGTCTTCGGCCGGTGGGGTTCGAACTCACAAAATAAGGGATGCGAGTCCAACGCCCTGCCAACCAAACTATCCGGGTCTTCTCATGCATGTAAACACAATAATTCAAAGACCTAATAACTTAAATAATTAGCATTTGTTTATGATCATATTGATAAAATTATAGTTTGGTAATAGAAAATCTTGAAGTCAATAAGCAAAAAAAAAAAAAAAAAAAAAAATCAAAATGAAAAGAGCAAAGTAAATAACATTTGGTGTATAAACTTAGCATCTAAAATTTGGACTCTAGTAAGATTTCGAATCAGATCAGCTAAACGGTTCACCCTCTGTCTCTCTGTACTTTCTGTACTATGTACAAAAGGACAATTAATGAAATTCAGTATATAATCTTGTAACTACGATTTTAGTTCAGTGACAAGCTTCGGTTTCGATCAAAGAAAAAATGGCGTCCAAATGATTCGACTTTCTGGTACTTGTGTATTAACCACATGCCAGCGATTAATAGTGAAAATACGGCAGCTAGATTCAAGCCAAAACTCTATCCTACATTGCCTAACTATTGCTCGCTGTTGGCATGCAATTAAGGCACAAATACCGATTTTCTTTACTATGCATCGAAGCATAAAACTCTCATATGTGAAATCAAGTATCTGAGCATCTAGTGATTTTTCAGGCCTTGCCTAATGTCCACACTTTTATGTGGAAGTGGGAGGAGAAATAAAACATTTATTAGAGAATATTATTAAAAATATACAATACTACTTCCGCTATTTATTTACTAATATAAAAATATAATAAAAGAAAGAAAAAGAAGAAAGAAAAATATAATTTAATAAAAAATATATATAAATTTAAGAAAATATACTACTTTCGCTAATTAAAGCATAGGAAATAAGAACGTTTTAATTCTAGTCATTCTGCGAACAATTATTCTGTTTTAATCCAAGATTTAATTTCATGTTCATTAGTTCAATTTTCATCCTCTCGCAGTTTAATATATTTTTAAGCATTCTTTTAATATTTAAGAGTCTGTGATATGATGAAACCACACTTGCCTCATTGTCACAAAAGATTACACATTCGTGTTCTTCCTTTTCCTTATCAGTCCAATTCCTCGTTTCGTCCGTAATTGAAAGGTCAGACTGCTAACCTCTCGCTCATCACGCGAGCCACCTCATGCAACTTCCCTTCGTTCCTAAATTTCATTCATTTTCAACGCTCATGCAAAACACACGTGGACGACTTAACATTTTCTTTATTGAAATAATTGAACTGTTTTTACTTTCATGCTACATTTTACTTTGTCGTGAAATACATAGAAAAAATATATTTTCTACGAGATGGAAAATTTATGCTAAGATTTTAATAAATCGCTTTCTATTAGGACCAAAAAAAATCATATATCTGTATTACTCAGCATCTGTATAGCTCTTTTGCTATGTGAATGTAATAAGACTGTTAACTGAATTAAATAACTGTATGAGGTTTGGCAGGAGTCGCCGAAATATACAAGGGCTGTTCATATGAAAAGGTAAAAAATGATACTGTGGGTATAAATGAAGACTTTATTCAAAGTATACACCCTAGGCCTGAGCACAACGATAATATTGATTAACGAGCCGAAGGATTCCTTGTTTCCAAAATTCCAGCGGCCGTGACAAGACTCTTCTTCACAGCATCCTTGAGTTCACCGTCCGAATTTAAGCCTTTCCCTTTCAGATGTATTTTCAGGGGACCACACACATGAAAATCGCAGGGTGACATGCCGGGGCTACAAGGCGGAGGATCAAGCTGCTCCGATTTGGACTTGGCCAGTTCCGTGCTTGTGACCCTGAAGACATGTAGACACGCGTTATCATGGAGCAGAACCACACCCACCGTGAGTAGCCCCGGTATTTTGTTTCTTATGGACCTTCGTAGTCTTCGGAGTGTCTCACAGTACACATCGGAGTTAATGGTATTCCTGTGCTCCAGTAATTCAACAAGCAGCGGACCTTAACGGCGAACTCAAGACGTTGTGAAGGACTGGGTCTCGTCACGGCCACAGCAATTCTGGGAAGAAGGAATCCTTCGGCTTGTTAATCAATGGGATCGTTGTGCGCAGTCCTATGGTGTATATTTTGAATAAAGTCTTCATTTAGACCCACAGTGTCATTTTGTACCTTTTCATTTGAACAACCCTTGTATTAAATTATGGATGCAATTCGCCTTTGGGAAAATATATATTTCTAAATACACACTCGATATTTTTGTTTTTAAGTTAATGGATATAGTTATAGATATTATTATGAAATGTATGATGGAAAAACATTGGCCCTAGAGCTCCAAATTTGGTTAATGAGTGTTCCTTAACTTGTTGTTGCTGTTCCTTATGGCACTTGCCATAGACAAGCCTGCTGACTAGATCAGCGATTTAAGACGAGTTTGTACAGTAGCTTCTGAGGTTAAAGATCCCTGAGCACCCGAGGGCAGAAGTCTGACTTCTAGCTCATATGAAAAGGGCGCTCACACACTCGCTTGCACGACCCCTTTTTACAGGAAGGGGGGGGGGCTTTCACACACCTCACAGATAGAACATAGGGTAAAGAACAAGCATACCGAACCAGACTCGAATCCGGGACGCTCAGATCACGGGGAATATGAGCTATCCCTAGGCCAGGACGCCGGCATTCTTTAACCTCTTCGCATAAAATGACGGGTCTGACACGCGAATATAATTACTGGATTTTTAATTTAAAATCTTCAATCTGTAAGTATTAAGTAATTTAAAATGCAATAGTCACTCAGAAACTCTTGAAATTCCTAAATGCTCCTTATACTATTATAAGATTCAAAATAATAATAAATACACCCAATAGGACGTGTCATTTAATTATGAAGTTAATTAAATTCGTATGTCAAGAAGTTAAGAAAAGGATTTCTCAATTACATGTTTACTTAAAGATTAATCAAAATTCTCTCTGTAATTTTTTCTCCCAGTAAATTTGGAGAATAAAACTGAATGCTTTATTCCACTTCAAAATTAAACTGTATGTGTGTGTGTGTGCGTGCCAGCACGTGTTAAAATCAAACCAATTTTATGTTCAGACAATTTGTCTTGAACTTTAATAATATTTTTTAATATATATATTTTAATAATATTTTTTAATATATATATATATATATATATATATATATATATATATATATATATATATATATATATATATATATATTTTAAAATATATATTACTACCATACTTTTCATTGTTTTGACTGCATTCACATTCAAGGGAATGCGATAGTATTAATTATGTTTTTTGAATGAGCATTATCGTTTCTATATCCTTACTTATAATAAAGTTGACTGTGTGTGTGCCAGTGTTTGTATGTGCGTTGGTGCTTTATAGGACTATTTGAAATCTGTAAAATGCTTAAAATCTGAGACGAGCTTGAATTTTTTCCCCTGAATAGCATGCCTACCTACTTGTTGTTAGTACTACTAGAAAGATGTAATAGACGTTATTATAAAAATCATTTAAATGTTTCGTACATAAGCGAATCCCTTTTTTGTCTTATAAGTTATGTGTAAGTGCGCCAAATAAGGGAATAAAATATCTGCTGTTCATAGAAAATAAATCCCCACATTGGAAAGAAATAATGAATTCATTTTCTTATATTCATATTTCAAAATCTACTCAGTAGAATACTTCAAATGACCATAATTTGCATGGATCGCAAAGGAAATTACGCTGTTTGAGTACTCGCCATCCACGATTCTATAAATTCCCACAAAATAGCGTAGAATATAACTAAAAATTCTTAATTCAGAAAATAAATATTTGTAGAATAAATAACATTTGCGCAATAAATCTTTATAATCTGGAAGACGCCTATTCTTGTATTGCCAAAATCTTTCCAATCTTTGAGTTTATTCTATTTGTTGCAGGTCGATTGGTGTTCGACAACCTCCGCAAGTCCATCGCTTATGTAATGACCTGCAAACTCTCTCTGATTCTACCTTTCTTTCTGCTACTCACACTGCACATTCCTCTGCCGATGGGCGCCTCGCTCATTCTACTCATATTTTTAGGAACAGACATGGTGAGGATTTTCCTCAAACGAATCGAGTTTGCATTCGGTAGGAAAGTAAAGAACAACTACTCCAAAAAGGAGTTATTAAGCCACTTACGTGTGTAAAAAGAATTTCATAAAGCTACTATCATTTTGAATGTGCAGGGTGGTTATAATTAAACTTCCCCTATAAACAGCATCCTACAACGCAAATGGATGAACGGCTTGCAGAGAAATTTGGTACATAGACTGCACACGAGATGCGCTCACGGAATTTCGAAAAAAAAAAAAAAATTAATTCCGAAATGTCCACCAGAGGGCGCCTTTTTCGAAAAAACATTAATTTTAACACAGTAAACGACCAAAACGGAATACAGAAACAATATTAACGATCTAGAACAAGAATTTTCAGCAGTAAAATATAAAACCGGGAAAAGCTGTCAATTTTTGGAAAAAAATTTCGAGATTTGCATGCTTGCGAAGAAGAGGAAGCTTTATGCAAAACAGGTTAGGGTAAGAAATGATTGCAGTCTTTGTCATGTTTTATGTCGATATTTCTGGCTGTAATGATGAAGGTATCTGGTTGCGACGTTGAATGACTTAAAAAAACTGATAAGCCACGATCTGCTGTTGAACACACTGTCCATCGACTTGAAATTTTGCAGGGTAATAAAGGTGGTCACATGCAGCACCTTTCCCACGACACGATTAACAACTGCTCCTCTTGTGCTATTTTGTCCTAATCTGTTCTTGTTTCTGCAAACCGAACTGCTTTTTTTCCCTCTAACAGCGTATTGTTATTTTTTACCTTACTTTTACTTAATATGGTTCGATGACCAGGTGATCAGAAACTAGTCAATAAATGTTAATATTGTTTCTGTATTCCATTTTGGTCGTTTATTGTGTTAAAATTAATGTTTTTCCTGAAAAAGCACCCTCAGGTGGACATTTTGAAACTTTTTTTTTCTAATTTCCGTGAGCGCATCTCGTGTATAGTCTATGTACCAAATTTCTCTGCAAGCCGTTCATCCATTTGTGTTGTATGATGCTGTTGATAGGGGAAGTTTAATTATAACCACCCTGTATAGAACTATACAGCATCCGATAAATGTTATTTAAATCCACCATTTAGCACCTTGGAGAAAATCAGAGCATTTTAAATTAAAGTTTTTGTGGTCAAATAGCGTTCAACATGCTCTACTTTTCTGAGTTTACTTTTCCAATAGAAACGAGCAGTGAAATCTTTTGACAATAATTCTAATCTCATTTTAGAGCTATACAGAGAATATGAATTTTTCAATACTTCTTTGAGCACGAGGTATCCAAAGAGAAAAAACTGCGATCATAGCCAATCTAAAAAGATATTTTTGAAATAAAGTTTGCGCGTCCATTAGTAGTATATGAATATGATAACTCAAAAAACAGCAAGAGTTTAAAACAGGTACAATTTAATATGTATACAAAAAGAGATGACAGTATGTAAGTCCATATGTTAAATAAGTCCAACCTGCTGAATAGATCTCTAAAATTGATTAGTTAATTCTTTTTATTATTTAGAGATATGAAAACACTTTTGTCCCAAATAATGCCAAATACATCAGCTAATTTGGACTAAAAAGAAATGGAAGACTTAACATAATTATTTGATAACGCTGTGAGAGCATTTAAATAAACATAAAGCAATACGAAAACATTCTAAAATTGTGGTCCAAAGCGAAGCAGAACTCTCTTCTTCTGAGTAATGACCAACACTCCTCTTTAATATTTGATGGCAAGTACCAAAGACGAAGACTAATGTTTCTTCATTAGACATTAACGAGCCGCTCTACATTGCCACCGCAGGATCTTTGCTCAAACGCTTTTCCTACAGCCTTGCCGAAGCATCAGCTGTCGCGCTTCAATGGTTAATGATAATGGAGGGACATTTTCCCCAGGGTTATTCTTTTTTAATTGACTCTCAAGTACCATCCTTGTTCTGCCCAACTATCCTTTTACCACAGAAGATAGCACGCGAGCCAGCAATATAAGAAAAGGGGAAACGATTATTGCTTGCAATATATTAAATTCTGTGCCGAACATTAGTTTGTAAATTGGAGAACTGTGATGTACTTTAATGTCAATTGACCTTAATTTTACGTGTGTTAATGCTTTTATTGGTATTTATATTGATTTATTTAAAGTAATGTTGTGCAATTTAAAAAACTGTCCAGAAATGTGAGTATGGATGTTGTTTGATATTTTATGCATGACTTTTCGGTTAATTAGATTATTTGATCGTTAAGCAGTCATGTATTAAGCAGATACCTTATAGGAAGGCTAATTATTGCAATGATTCTCATAATATGACTTCGGAAAAGTGCTGGAGATCTTCACGGATCATGGTCTCTAGAACCCAAACTCATTACTCTTACTGAAGTTGTGTTTTTTCGATTTCTCTAACAAATGGAAAGTGAAGGAGAAGAATAAACTCTTGATAGCATGCCTAGAAGTCATGAGCTTCAGTATGAAATAAAAATTATTAAAATCGGTTCAGTGTTTTTGATTGGAGGGAGAATGTATAATGAAGCTATGTTTTTGATTTCTCTCAAAAATAAAGAGAGTAGAGTAGGTGACCTTTGTTGGCATATGAGGTCATAAGTTTTCATATGCAACAAAAAAATGGTAAAAACGAACCATTGTTTTGGACTCAAGCACTGCCTTATTGCTTTTTCTCATTAATTTATATATAACTCATGTTTTACATTGAAGATTCGATTACGAGAGGTGGGCTGCGGTGGACTGGTGGTAAGATCTCGGCTTCGGAACCGGAGGGTTTCAGGCTCGAGACCCAGTTCCAATCGAAGATTCGTACTGGAAGAGAGTATAATGCCCGTTAAATCCAAAAATAATTGCGGATCATTTTGCAGAGGGGGAAGCCAGCTCAGGTGTTATCTTCACCATCTGACCGAGGTTCAAAATGACAAGGTCTGTCCCAAAAGTGCCCTAGTGTTGCTTTAAAACTGGATGTTAATATAACTGAACTGAATACGGTCGCGAGATCATTTAGGGAGCTACCGAAAAATGATTAAGAAGAAAAGGATTTGGCTCAATCCATTTCGCAGAAAGCTGTTAATGCTTTGGAATACACACCAATGGTTTTGTTCAATGCGCACGTGCATGTTATATGCATGCATTTTTAATAATAGCATGCCTATTCAGAACGATATAAATGTTTTTAAAAAATCCTATATTTTTTCAAATGTTTTTTATCTTTGTTTATAATAGGCCATTTTCATCAAAATTGTATCAAACTTAAAGAATATGTGACAATATGCTAGATAAGTTTTATATTAAAATTTTTAAAAAATGCTTTGAATATTTGAATAAATTTTTATAGTTATGGGAAGCATAAAATATTTATTTTTTTATATTTTAAAAATCAGACATATATCAGGCATTAATTACAAAAATTCCAGTTAAATACCATAAAGAGTTTTAAAAAAGGCCGCAAAGAGAGAAACGAAATGATGGGGATGGTGAGAAATTTGAATCTTCGAATAATAGAATTCAAGTGTGTATAGAACAGAAATACGCTATATATCCAGGAATACTTATAAATTAAATGCCTCATTTCAGTTGTATTAAATCGCGCATCATAAATAACAATACATTTTTATTGTCTTTGTCATTATTTGCGCAAACATTAGAATTGTTAGACTATGTGTCATGATATACACAATATAATTAAAAGCATTCACAGGATCTTTAGTTAATGGGAAGAGGAGTCAAATCTTTAATCTCCGTTCATTCGATGGAAAATTTTCAACTATATATCGGACTTCAATAATTATAAAATACTTTTGTGTTTTATTTAATCGGCAGAAGCATCAATCATATGATTGGGACCATCTTTTCAAACAAAAATGTCTGTCATTCTATGAGCTATCCATTTGTGTTTAGAATATTTCTGCGCGATTTGCACGCCACTTTTTGCAAAAGAAAACTGATACGCTGTGCCACTAAAAAGGGACACTATGACCTAGCTTGTATTCGACATTCCTATTCATCCCACAAAAAATGTTTGTATGTATTTCATATTAGTATTTGACGAATCTAAAAAGTGAGTAAATCATAAAAATGCCCTGATGCTTTTATTCAGGATGCTACACTGTAGATTAAATAACAATTCCAACATTTGTCTAAATGAAGGAAATATAGTTTTAAATATATTGTTATTTATTATGCTTACTTTAAAGAAATTTAAGTATGGTACTTAATTTACAACTACACAGAGAAGATTTAGCATATTTTTGACTTTTATGTAAAGTTCCTCATTGCTTGGGTTCTATAAAAGAGAAATTGTAAAAGAATTCTTTGCAATGCTAATGTCTTTCTGAATTTTAATCGTTTTCATCTAGAACTTTTGTATAAATTACCCTATATTTCAGGTTTTGAAATTACAAAGTGTATATGTGCAGTTAAAAATTATTTACAACAAAGACTCATATTTCCTAGGGTATTGAAATTATTTATATCAAATGTTAATACAATGTATAGAAATATAATTGTCTAGGAAATTCTTAAAATTTCTGATTATTTGGTTGAAAACTATGCACAGGAAAAACAAAAAACAAAACTTCAAAAAATTAGGAATCTTTTTAAATATAAATATTTAACATCTTATCAGATATATAATTTTTTTATAAAAATGCATAGAAGTATTATCCACTCAATTAACTAAACTAAACTAAACTAAAACTTAAAACTAAATTATTAATGAAAATTGCAAATAATTTACAGTTTTCTTTTAAGTTTACTGAATGCTTGTATTTTTCTTTGGTAGATAGTTTTCTAAATTCCCCCTTCGCCGAATCTGCACTATAAAATGCGAGCTCATGCATATTATTTACATTACCGAAATTCAACGACAATTTGTCCACACTTTCTTTGCTCTCTCTCACACACACACACACATACAGATATATACAGTGCTGTACAAAATTGTAGAAATCCTTTGGAAAAAATGCATTTTGGGTATTTGATTGCTCATGGCAGCAATAATATTTGAAGTAATATTCTAAAGCTGTCTATCATTTTAAAGATAATTTAACCAAGATTCCAATGCATTGAATTATTTTCAACTTTCAATTATCTTTATTTTTTAAGTTGTAGCTAAATAACGAGGATAAAATAGCACACCTTACTTAAGAATATAACCTGTTTTCATTTGAATATAGCCAATGATCAAGAGTTTTTAGAAAGCCAATAAAGTGCATCTTGTTATCAATAAAATTCAGCAATTAATACTCTATTTTGGAACTAGGAAATGTGTTTTTTCAATTATTAACAAGTTGTGTGTGTGTGTGTACGTGTGTGCGCGTGTGTATTTTTCTATTTTATAATATACGAAGCGTAATAAATTACACAAAGAGTTGACGGATCATCCAACAGACGGTGTATAAATTTAGTATCACATAATCAAGGTTTTAGTTATAATGAAAACAGTAAATTAGTAGAAATATAACTAAAGGCGTTGTTTCTAAATTCTTGATGAATTATAAGGAAATTCAGTCACTAGAAAATCAAACTAGTAAATGTAGAAAAAAGTATACAACATCAAGTGATAATATATTGATTAAAAGACTGTGTCTACATGATAGAAAAAAATAATTTGGAAGTATATAAGCTGAATGGCATGTTGATTACGAGAAACACTCTAATCAGATAGAAGAAATCTGGTCTACATACAAGAATGCTCTCAAGAAAGCCATTTTTAAATTCGAAAAACACTTGAAAGGATTAAACTGAGAAAAAAAAACCTGTTAATCATATAGCACAACAATGAGTGATTTTGAGTTACGAGATCAAAATTTCTCAATTTGTTAACGATGGCATTAAATACATAAGAAGATGAAGAAGAAAAGATTTCTATCCCGGTAGCATTACACTTTCTGTTAAATACTGAATCAATATCATGATCTTAGATTATATACCAGTAAATTTCATGAGCAGAATTTGTGGGAAAATAAATACCTCTACTTCAGCATGTGATCTTTTAATTAAGGTATGGTAATTAAGAATTTATACTTCATTAGGATTCAGCTCTATATCATGCTGCCACTGTATATAAAAGCTGGCTTCAGGACAATCGCATTTCTCTAATGGAATGTCCTGGGAATAGCCCAGACTTTAACCCAATCGGAAATCTGTGGAGTGGACTAAAGACATTTGTTACACAGAACTAACACAGACATAAAACTCAATTAAAGGAAGCAATAATTCAATCATGGTATATACATCATGATACAGCTGAGAAAGAGAAAGCATTGATGAGCTACATAGGATGATGTTGCAAGAGCATAATTGATGCTAGAGTTTATCCAAAAAAATATTACCATAAGTAAGAACTTTTGTATATGCCATTGTTTCTATATTTTATTTTATTTCTTTATTACTGCTGTTTGAATAAATATATATTATGAGAAGTATTTTATTAAACTTTGCGTTAAATTACCTTGAAGATGTTATCTAACTTCTTGGTATTTCAATTAATAAAATTAATATTATGAGTCATCAAGTCTCAAAAATGCGATTTTTGTTCAAAGGGATTCTATAATTTTGGTCACTACTATAATATATTTGGAATTCAGAAATATGAATTTTTAAAATGATGAAAGTTATCACCCCGGATGATATTATAAATTAGCAGAGTAGCTTTGGTTAGTTATATTAATGTCCAGTTTTAAAGCAACATTAGGGCTGTTTTGGGATGGACCTCGTAATTTTGAGCCACAATCAGATGACGAGGACGACACCTCATCTGGCACCCCTCTCCAAGCTTCCACACCACACCAGTGGGAGTACATCCCACTGGTGTGGTGTGATCCCAAATCCATCGGGAGTTGGTCCCGATGGATTTGGCGTGCACCAAGCTCGTTTGCACGATGGTTCTTCGGTGGAATCGGGTCTCGAATCTGAGGTCCTTTGGTTCTGAAGCCGATACCTTACCATCAGGCCACCGCGGCTTCAAATTATTAAAGTACAGTCTCGGAAAAATAAAACAAAACACTAACATTAGATTTAAAGTTTAGAACTGTAATTTTTACTAGTTATTAGAGTATTTTTCTCTTATTTTCACTGTTCTGATAAAATGTTGGTCTGAAGTCTATTATTTATATGTTTTCATAGTTTCCTGCATTATCCCTGATTTATGAAAGAGCGGAAGGTGATATTATGCACAGAACACCACAATCACTGAAAGAAAAGAATGTGGTTGATTTACGGTAAGTCTATGTCACAAAATGTAAATTTTCTTCTATGTTTCTAATTTGGTCGGATAAATTGTTATAATTTTTGGAAATTTTTTACAGAAAGTGAGAGAGGAAACTTCTGATGCAGTTTTTGATACTTTTATTACTTAATCATCTTGACTTTTGCTGTCATAAAAACTTCATAAAATGTCACAAGTACAAACCAAAAGGCAATAGAAAATTCAATAAAATAGTTTAAAAAATCCATTTTATTTATAAGTTAAATGGTGTTAAATCATGCAATTTACTTTCCGTCAGTACTGCTCAAGCAAAACTATTTAAGTTTTAAGAGGAAGGAATGATATAGAAACTTAAGGGGTGTTTATGTTCTGAAAAATAAACTTTTTCATGTATAAAACGTTTTTTATAAAAAACTTTTTCTTTTTCTTCATGAGCACAACATTCCCTTGCGGACCTTGGCTGCCTCAAACACTTGCACTTTCCAGCGCTTTCTATCTTCCACAACCCCCTTCTAATTCTTTATCCTCAGAACACTCAGGTCTCTTTCCACATCATCCAACCATGCAGTTGAAGGTCTTCCTCTGGCCCGGGATCCCAAAGGATTTTTAAAAGTGAATATTTTGAGGGTGCTCTTTTCAGGGCTTCTCCAGATATGGCCGAGCCATCTTAACCTATTGCTTCGGATAACCAGTGTTATCTGTGTTTACTTATAGAGTTCGTATAATTCAAAATTAAATTTAGTTCGCCAACATTTTCCCTCTAGTACTGGTCAATGATAGTTCTAAGGATCTTTCTCTCGAACATGTTCAAAGAATGTTGAGTGTCCAAGTTAAGAGTCCAGGTTTCATTTGTATAGAGCAGAACAGTCATAATAAGAGTATTATAAATTCTTAGTTTAGTTTTTCGACTGATTAAGTTGGATCGTAGTTGTATTTTCAGCCCAAAGAAACAATTATTAGCCATTTTTATTCTGTTGACAATTTCTGCTTTCAGTTTATTATTGTCATTAATCATTGTGCCAAGGTATCTGAAATGATCGACTTTTTCGAAGCTATGACTATTAATGCACAGAGGAACACTGTGATAAAAAAAATATCAGCTCTTAATAATTTTTGGCTAGTTCAGCTCATCACTCCCTGCTTGCTCAAGAAAGTTCAAGACGAGCTAGATTTCTCGTTTCAGTTCAATGATAGAATTTATCTTCGTTTAAGTGTCGGAACTTTCCACAGAATAAGATTGAGTCCACAACACGACACGATATTTATGAAAACTAGTTGCGTTTTAAATTAATTTTTTAAAAATTAATTTCTCTTTAAGTATCCTTTAATTATCTTGACAAAATGTTATTTTTATTAGAGAGTAAATTTTGCCGTAGATCATGTTGAAATAAAACTACTGGTAATTAACATTCTCAAAATGAGTATCAATTGGTGATTATAGTTTGGTTTTCTCTTATTTTTGAATTGGTTAACAACAGCTGTTTTTAAAAAACTTTATGAAACATTATTTAAATTTAGGAAAGAATATATTTATTGTTTTCTAAAACACAACTATTTCACTGAAAATAACAGGCATGTCAAAACAAAATTCGGTATTTTCCTAATAATTTCTTAGAACGTATTCCATTGCTGCTCATTTTTCCAGTTTTTCTTTTCATTATTACATATTTTTTTTAAAAAAAAAATCAGTTTTTCTTGATTTATGGAAGCATAAATGACTGGTAAATAAATTTAAATGTTTTTAATTTTTTTTTTATTTCAAATGTTATAAATTATTTTTAGAAACCACAGAACAAAAATTTCAGACTACTAAATATATCTGATTAACCAGGTGGCTAGGGTCAATCGGCCTTATTAGCCCTTTGCAGTAGTAAAAGTAATTAGATGCATAATTATTCACTTAATACTAGAATTTGTTTATTGCTCCGAAAAATAAATATATATATATAGTTGTTTTTAACTGAACATTCTTGAAAATTCAATTTACATCGTCTTACTACTCTGTAGGTATTTTTAACAACAAAAATTAAATAATTAATAAATAAAACGACAAAACGAGATTTCCTGAAAGTAGCCATCCCAGTGCAAAGGATTAGTATTAAAACATTGGGGATATTAGTAAAGTAACAATGCAATATAAAAACTTAATTTATTTCATTAGTGGGTTAGCAATCTCCGGTGACCAGCTCCGTCGACAAGACTGTTGTTTTTCATGTTTGTTTAACCATTAATATAAGATGCACAGACATTTAAAATATCACATTTGATCAGACTGAAAAACATGACTATAAACATAGGTGAAATTTATGTCATCTTTTTCAATATCTGCCTTCAAGAAATAGACATTTTTAAAATGCGGTATGTCGAGTTATTTATCTAAATATGAATGGTCAAGTTTCTCACTATGAATTCATAGGTGAAAAAATTTGCAAAATAGTTAAGTCATTACGCATACTGTATGAAGGAATAATATGATGCTTTGAATAACTTAAAGTGCCTTCGTCCTGGCATAGGGGTAGCTCATCTTCCCCGTGATCTGGGCGTCCTGGGTTCGAGCCTAGGTTCGGGCATGGTTCTTCATCTGTTCTATCTGTGAGATATGTGAATGTGTCCCCCGGTAAAAAGGGGCTGTGCAAGCGAACGTAATGCGCGAGTAGCAAAATCGTACTCTTGGCCCTAGTTGGCGCTATTAATAAACAAGAGACGCTCTCTTTTGGCTTAAAATTGCTGACTTCGATCAGCGGGGCTTGTCCATAGCAAGTGCCTTCAGAAACAGTAACATAACTAAAAGTTGATACCCTAAAAAAGAAAAGGCAGTAGCAAGAGCAATGCTTAGAAATGATTTTAAAAGAACTAATAGTGAGAAACCACCGTATAATAAATTTTGCATTGAATAAAAGTTAATTTCCATTTATTTTCTGGGTAAAAAATTCTAAAAGAATGGAAGCTTGAATATAATAGAGAAAATTAAATGAAACCAAAATCAGTAAATAGACATCAAGCAAACGTTCAATATCGATTAGAAGCTTCTCTGCTAAGAATTATTCACTAAGCAAAATTTGCCACTTGAGATAAAAACCAGTTCATTCATTGCTTTTGATATCATAAAGAAATTTATATTCATAAATAAAAACATATTTTGAAAAATGCATAGCATCAAAAAGGTAACAGGTAAAAATTTATTCTAAGGTTAAGAAAGAGCTAATTAATGTATCGAAAGAAAGTAAACTTTGCAAATTATAGTTTTAACAATGGATAAAGATAACCTAATTAAAGTATTTGAGGAAAAAATGAAGTTAGTTTGATATTCAGTACAACAATTGAAAGTTTTATAATAAATGATAAAAAAAGAATGTTTTTTTTTAATTAGGAGAAAGGCATGCTATTTAAACTAATCTATACTTATAATAAAGCTCAATGTGTGTGTGTGTGTGTGTGTTGGCGCTCTACAGGCCAGGTCATTTGACATACAGCTACCAAATTTGGTACATGTATACCTTAGAGGTCGGGAATGTGCACCTGGGGTCCCTTTTTTTGAAATTTTAATTAGAATTTTAATTATTAATTAAAAACTAACTTTCCCGCCAAAAAAATCTTCCATTTTCCCCAACGCCAAATGATTTAGGCTTTAGTTCTTTTTTTCTCCCAACAGTAATGAGGCTAGGGTTAAGATTTTTCGGCGGATTATTTTAAACGATTCTGCTTATTTTCTTAATGTTTTATGCATTTAAATTTAAACATTGTTAATTAATCCATGTTTCAGATTCATTCTGAAGTACTTTTGAATTAAAATAACACAGAATAAAGGAAATTAAAAAGGTATAATCTGCATAGCGTTACCCCAACTGGCGTAGAAAAATTCACGCATTTGCGTTACCGTAAAAGGCGAAGAAAATTCACGCATGCGCACTGTGTTCTGATTGTTGGCATGGCAACCATTATCAACGGACGATTTAAATTACTTTTAGGTTAGTTGTATGCTTTTGTAAGTAAATTGTATTTATGTTAGTTATATATTTTTTGTATATGCTTATAGTTTTAAGTACATCGTTTTTTAAGTAGTTTTTCTTAGCCTGTTTTCAATGATTTAAATTATTTTTAGGTTAGTTGCATGCTTTTGTAATTAAATTGTATTTATGGTAGTTATATAATTTTTGATATATGCTTATAGTTTTAAGTACATCGTTTTTTAAGTAGTTTTTTTAAACCTGTTTTCGACCGATTATTTTAAACGATTCATTTTATTTTCTTAGTGTTTGATGCATTTAAAATGAAACATTGTTAATGGATCGATCCGTTCATGATGAATCTGAGAAAATTTTGTTGACAAATTCTTGAGATATTATATAAATTAAGAAAGATATTCTTTAGTGTCCATAAAGTTTAAACGCTCAGTGACTCTATTATCAGTAATCATATTATTAAAAAAAATGCTTTGTTTCAGTAAAAAATATTATTATATTAATTGCAGATTAATCCTTTACACTTTAATTTAAAGCATAAATTCTACGAGGGGTAACAGAAAATTAGAGAGATACATATCACGTTATGACTGAAGGCCTTTATAATATTATGAGTGAATTATATGACTATCAAAATTTGAAGTTTTAAAATATTTTGCTGAAGAATCTATTAAAGTTGGAATTGCATAAAATATTTAATTATTAAAATTTTAACGAGCATTAAGATTGGCGAACCGGCTGGTCGCCAAAGGCGGCTAGTATTATATAAAAGATGTTTTTTTTTAACTTGAAGATGATGTAAAAATCTTTTTTTTTATATAATATTTTGGGAAAATATAGCAGAAAAATTCCAGGAACTTACTTAATTTTTTTAAAACAAAATATGTTAATTAGTGTTCAGCCTTTGTCGTGTTTTATAAAGCCTATTCTCGTAGTTACATCAGCGTTCGGAAAAAAAAGGATCTTGTATCAAAAGCACATGCAAAACACGCTGCTGTATATGTTGATATAGATTAAGTATTTGTATAGATTAAATTAAAAAAGAAGTAACTCTTTTTCCCTGACATACAAAAAAATATACTGTAATGTAGAAAGAGCTAATTTTTATCACTCAAAAGATATTAAATAGCATTAACTTCAAAAAAATTATATATCCTTTCAAAAGAGAAAATGAATGTAAATATGGCAACTGAAGGGGTAGTGACAAATTTTTCAGTTAATTTTTTCGATGAAGGCTTATTTCTAATTTAAGTGAGATTTTTTTACTTACCATTAGTATTAATTATGATAAACTTTTAAATACACAATTATACCATTCTTCGTAAACATAAATTCACAAAGTGAATAAAAAACTCTTAACAGACTTCCGGTTGATTGTTTCATCCCTGTGGTGGATTAATCTCTTAAGATGGATCCATGGATTACTCCACTTTTATTCTAGCTTGTGTGAAGGCGTCAGATGGATTGCATGACTGCTAGATGATTTGAAATATTACTCAACTTACCACAAAATTACTCTTTTTTAATGATAAATTTTATTATCATTATCTTGATACTGCTAGTTAGCTTGTCATTGATAATAAGTAATTACATAAATCACAACATGTATGATAAGAATTTTCATTAAATGTGAACATCAGATAGAAATACTCTGCAATAATCATCTGTAACATTATAATTAAAATAAGCTAACGGCGATCATAAATCATATTACAATATTCTTCGCATTCTGGTCTTTGACATTTTCCAATCATCTAAAACATTTTTCGTTGGTCTCCTTCGAAGAAGCTCAAGTAATAAGGCGGTTTATAACAAATTATATTTTCCTCCAGTCTACACATTAAATTATCTGTTCCCTTCAAAGTATGAAAGAATGATAATACAGTGCACTCCCGAGTATTCAGTTCGCAACTATCTCGCTTCAGTACTATAAGGCCTAGTTTCCTTTTATCGTAACTGAATTGAGGAAAGCAAGGCGTTGGTTGCATTGGCAACATTGCCAAGGCATTGGAAGCGGGCGTTTGCTAAGATTTTCTTACGGGTCGTGTGCAAAATAGAAGTTGTGACAGGAAAAGAGCAGCGTTCTGCTCTTTTCAGCGTGTAATGGACCTCAATTGTTGCTGCTGTTATTTATGTTAAAAGGTGAACAGTTTATATCTTTTAACTTAACTTTTCTCTGATAGATTCTTAGTGCAGAAAAAAAGTGAATTTTGATATAAAGACTTTGTCTTCTGTTTTTTGTTTGTTTGTCGTGTGACTATTTTTTAAGTCTAATTTTTGCGCAGTAGCTTCTGAGTTTAAAGACCCCGGAGCACCCGAGGGCAGAAATCTGACTTCTAGCTCAAAAGAAGATAGCACACACACACTCGCTTGCACAACCCCTTTTTATAGGGGGGCTCATTCACGCACCTCACAGAGAGAACAACCCTCCTCGAACCAGGACTCGAACCCGGAACGCCTAGATCACGAAGAAGACGCGCTACCCCTCGGCCAGGACGCAGGCTTTGTCTTCTGGTGGACAAAGAAATAAGTTTATAGAATTTCGGCCTATTCGGCTTTTTTGTTATCCGGCCTGCCCTCCCGCCACATTAGGCCTGATACTCGGGAGTGTGCTGTACCATGAATCATCTATAAATGATTTTAAAAAATCTGCAAAATCTACGATCACAAATCTAAGATTTAAACCGCAGATTCATCCACCGGCTTCTTCACAAATCATACTGCTGTCTGGGAGTGACCATCTGTCTGGCAGGCATCTACACCTACTTCATCATCATGGCGGAGAATGGATTTCTGCCACAAGACTTGATGGGCGTCCGAAAGGTCTGGTACTCTCCTGCCGTTAACGACTTGAAAGATCATTTCAATCAGGAATGGGTAAAACAGCTATTTTTTTTAATTTAAAAAAGCCAAGCAGGTATAATTGTTACCTAAATTAAGTTTAAAAGAACTTAAATAAAGAAGAAATTTTCCTTAATAAAGAAGAAATTAACAATCTCTATCATATCCGCTGCCTAATACGTAAAACGTAAATGCGTAATACGCTGCCTAATTTTGCTGTAATCGAAATAGTCGTTAAAAAGGAGTATAAAAACTAATGGGTGAGAGTAGTATTATTAATCCCATTATAATAAGAAATCTGGCATGGCCTGTCCCTAATGAAGCATCGAAATTAGGCAAAAGAACTTTACTAATTTAATAGATTGAGAATGTTTTCAAATCATAAACTTGGAATTAAAGAAGTTCCGCATGAACAATAAAAAAATATTTCGAACACCGATGGTTGGCATTTGCAATAAGATATATGAAGAATTAGAAGCTCAGTTCCAATTGCTGGTGGCTTTTGATTTGCTATAAATTGGAGAAAGGTGGCACCAATTTTTGTCGTGAGAGCACTTCATGCAAGTGGTCTGTACGCGAAGTAATTTCTTCCATTTGTATGACATTCACATTGAATTATTCAGAGAGTAGTTGATGTCGGATTATCAATAAAACGGATAAATGGAAGAATCATGCAGAAATGCAGATTTGCAAATAGATAAACTTCTGCAGTTTTGTCTATTTGGAGATAAAATATTGAGGAATTTCAAAAGAGACTGCTAGTCAGAAAAGTCATAACAGGCTTGAAATAAAAAAAGAATTTATACTTAAAAATTGATTAAATGAAGGTTATATGGAAATTTCTGCTTAAATTAACATTATGTAGCCTAATATACTGATACACGTATTGACAAATAATGCTTTATAACTCTATCACTGATATAAGGCTTCAGATGGAGGACTTGACAATATTTAAGGGCTAAACACTTTAGAAATTCTCAGTAAATGAAATTTATTCCTAAAGGATTTATTACTCTTTTTTTATGGAAACTGTTATCGAATTCATTTTACTTGTTTCAAAAGATCTAATTAGTTAAGGTGTGTCAAGATCTTTTCAGAAAAAAACATTTTTTTCCAGATTAGTTTATGAAAATTGATAGACCTAATATGAGAATTGAAAGTGCAATTAGACTTGAATGTTTCCATTTTCGTGTTGCAGAATTGTAGGTTTATTCACATTGCGGATTTCTCAAGAAAATATTTTAAATATCTATTTGTTTTAGTCGAGATTTGAAAATTAATATTAAGAATTACGAAACATGATATGATGTAAAAATAGAACTCTGAAAGAATAAAAGAATTTTCATTCATATGTATATAGATAGATAAATATACACTCATGTCCAAAATTAAGGTCACAAACATAAAATCTGAGAAAAGTGAAAAACTATTCACTGTGTTGATACGAAATTTGGCACAGAGGTACACTACAATGTAAGAAAGAACACAGACACATAACAACATGGAAAATATTTTAATTGGGAATTAAGAAACAGGGTATATCAAAAAGTGTTACATTATTAATCAGAGATAAAGCATTTATCTCAGGAAAAACCTGCCTCAATATGAAGTTTGATCACCGTGCACTGCTATACAGGCTTCAGAACGAACTTTAATACTGTTTATGAGAGTGTCAATAAATGCTTGGGGCAACAAAGCCCATTCTTCCAAAACCGGGGCTTTTAAATCTTGGAGAGTATTAGTAAGGGGGTTACGCTGTGCAATGGCTCTTCCGAGACCATCCCAAACATGTTCAATAGGATTGTGATCCAGAGTCCTCGAGGGCCAGTCCATACGTCGAATATCCTCTTCCTCAGGAAAATCATCAACAATCTGGGTTCAGTGCGGACGCGCGTTATCGTCCATAAATATGAAGTCTCGGCCAAAAGCACCCAGGAACAACCTCACATAGGCTTCAAGGATCTCATCTCTATAGAGATGTGCATTGACACTACCCGCATCGAAGACGTGCAGTGGTGTACGACTGCCCAACATTATGCCACCCACGATAAGGATTCCTCTGCCATCAAATCTGTCGATTTCTTTTACGTAGGAGGGATAATAGCGATCTCCTAGCTCTTTCCAGATGAAGATTCGACGAGTGTCACTCTGTGTGGTAAATCTCGACTCATCACTGAAAAGAGCACGCCTCCATTCTTGCTGTGTTAGGCACCACAAGTAATGGTCTTTCTGTTGGATACAGTCAAAGGGGCGCACTCAACTGGTCGCCGGGTATAAGGGGCCCTCTCTTCTAGACGTCTGTATACTGTTTGTCTGGAAATTCTTATTCCAGACGCAGCAGCAAGGTCAAGATCAAGTTGAGGAGCCGTTGTCAGCTTATATCGTCGTACGCTTAATGCCAAATAGCGATCCTGTGCAGGCATCTTTGTTCTGTGACGGCCTTGGCCGGCCTTCCTGGTTACAGTACCATTGTTTGGAATTGATTCCACAACCTGGATACGACTTTCGATGCCACTTATAATCATCGAGCCACCTCCGCTTGAGACGCCCAGCTTCAAGCCTGCCAACGGCTCTCCATCTCAAAGAATCCTCTAAACGATTATGAGAACTCATTCTCACTGGAAACATGTTAAATATTTTGTTTTAGTTCAATATTCACAAAATTGCAAACAAAAGTCCCAGATGCCTAAACGGTCTAATTTCATTAGTTCCTCAAAAACTAATGCTAAATAACCTTTTTTCCGACAAGAAAGGTTAATATCGTGTTGCCGGTCCTTCACAATGTATAAAATATAATTTGTTTAAATTTTACTGCTAGCCATTCAGAATTACTTTGAAAAACATTTTGGACATCAGTGTAGATATATGTCACTGCTAAAATTTATGTTCTTCAACAGGAAGATACTAAATATTTATTTTTCAAATTTAAGCATTAGTTATATATAAATCAAGTTTTCCCTTTTCCCTGCAATTAATGTTTGTTTTTTTCTGTGTGAACACAGAGATGAATTCATTCGCCCTGAAATCCGCATTACAATCTTTTTTTAAAAAATAACAACTTTAAATGACGGCTGCTTTATCACTGCCATAAAATGCTGTTCTACTGTTTGTCTTCGAAAGCATCTAGAAACAATACTTTCCAAACAAATCGTTAATATTTACACTATTATTACACCCGCCGCTGTTGACATTTTTTTTTTCATTCTTTTGCATCCGTTAGACGTATACCGCCCGAAAGGATCTGGAGTACTGTTCCCAAACCGGATTCTTCATCACCGTGGTCATCATGCAACTGTTTACACTCATTATACAGAAAACAAGCAGAGAGTCACTGCTGCAACACGGAATGAGGTAACAGTCAATTTCAATTTATAATGAAAACAAAGAAGGAGCTGTGTGTGTGTTATCTTTCTGCGGGTAAACCGTTGTGTTTGGAACTACAAAGTTACGAACAAATATACTCTAGATAATGGGTATAACACTCAGAAGTGACTTTTGATATTTTAATTGATTAAGAATTTATTGAAATTTTGGAATTCTCTTATGATAATAATGTCTGAAAATATTATCATAAAAAATCAATTTTGCATCATATGAAATATATATGCAAAGTGTACATACAAAAAATTTATTTAAAACATTATTTTATTTATAGACATATTTTCTTTTTTTATTTTAATCTTTATTTCAAACATTTTTTTGTTAAATTTTTCAACAATTTACTGCTGTATTAGCCAATGTTATATAGATGGCGCTAGCATCGGTAACGGAAAATGTCGCCAACAAAATTAAACGCTGAGAGTGTTCTGTGGTTTCATGAGAATGAATAACCAATTAGCGCGCAAAGGAGATTTAAAATTACATATGGACGCAAACTGGGACGGTGTTGCTAAGTGTTTGCAGTACTGGTTTTCAATATGGACACATTAAAGGAAAGAATAAAGAATGCGAAAAATAATAATGAAAAAATAATGAATAATGAATGAAGGAAGAATGATGAATTATGAAACCAAATAGCCCTAGATCTTCAAATAATTTGAGATAGAAAATGTGTCGAAAAATACACTAAATGTTTTAGAATTTTTTTATGATTTTGCCAAGAAATATTCACCAATTTGTGAACTAAACCCTTAAACTGCAATAATAAATACAACAACAAATTTGCTAGTTTTAAAAATAGACGAAATTGATTAATAAATTAATTTTAATTTCTTCTGTCATTTAATTTATCTAATGAGATTAACCTTGAATTTGCCTTCAGAAAGATGCACATAAAAAGATTCATGCTGTCCTTATTCACAATATTTGTTTAAAAAAATAAAAAATTTCGCCCAGCCTATAGCAAAAAGAAATCCCGTAATAATATTAAACAGCTTTTTGTTTCTCCTGCATTTCCTTTAGATTTCTGATATGATTCTATTAGAGATTCTTTGTACCAACAACTCTCATTTCCTGTTTCAACTATTCAAGACCCATTTACCTGATCAAAAGAAGTTTAGTTTAAAACCCAACCAGAAGCAATTTATTTGCCTAGAGCCATGTTCCTTTTAGAGTTAATTAATAGCCCCTTTCTCCATTAATGTTGTCTCATTGAAGTAAAGCATTCGGCGTGCAAGACGGAAGAGAATAGGCTTTCAATCACTTGTTATGTCTGCTGGCGATGCGGGTGTTGCGAGAAATGTTGGGTAGTTTTTCAAGGTCTCCTTCTGTCGTTTTCAGTGATTGCTTCCGAGTGAAGTGTCATTCGGAATTAAATATATTTTCCTAAGAAATTTCCTATTTATTTAACACCAGTGGTACCTCGTGCCTTGCAGCAAAGGAAGGAGAGGGGTTGCTGTATCTTACACTATGTTAGGCAATGATGACTTTCAGCCTAACTTAAATTGTACCTTTTCAAATTAATTTTTGATTTAAATCATAGCAATAAATAATAATTAGATTTTGTGTCTTAATTGATATCAACTTTCCAATTTAACAAGAAGAATTAGGAATTTTTGTTATCATTAAAGAATATTTCTGATTCAGTGTGAATATGATAATGGATATTCATACTAAAAGTGAAAATACAAGAAATGTTTACCAGTGACTGCAGAAAATTTCGCTTCCTCTGGCTACATTTGGTAAATTTAGAGAGGTGATTTTGTTCGTAGAGTGACAATTTTTAATTTCATATAAGCAAATTGATTATAAATAAATATGTTATAGTTTTTATTAATTTCAAATAAAAGGTAAACTACCACATTAAACGTTTCCGTGTTTGTTTGTTTTTCAATCCCTACTTTATGTATTTTTCAATCCTTTTTGAAATATAAAAAAAAACATATGAAAATCTTACGAATGGTGTTTGATATTCGAGGAATGAATTTTTCGAACCGAAATCTGTGATGGTTTGATTCTTTCTGTTTCAAATTTATAAATCTCTGCAGCATTCAAGTTGTCCTTTCATACATTTATGCAAATGAGTTTTATCTATAAATTAGAGATTTAAAGCTCATTGGTACTCGTTTCTTTTTACGACTTTCCTCTTATTTTATTAATCTTTTGTAGAAACTTACTTTTGTCTAGGCAAATCTTAAATATTTATAGGATTTTTCGAGAATTTATTTCGGAGGCTCTACCTCTTGTTACTCATTGTTATTAAATGCATATTAGGCTAAACACTTAGTTACAGAGTGTTAGTTACTAAGTGTTTCATCAAGACTCCAATATTTACAGAGACCAAATTCATGATATGTACTTAACAAAAATTAACAAAATTTTATTTGCTTTTAGGTAGCCTTCATCTTTTTATATTAAAATTTCAGCTTTTGGAAAAAAAACTGAAATCGGAAAATGTGTACACCTTATTCTTAACGTCCTGGGGGGGAAAAAAGTGCTGTTTTTGGGCTATACCAACTATTTCAAAACCATAAAAATCAGTAAAAAGATTGATTATTGACGGATTTACATACATAAAGTTCTAATTAAACAAATCAGCAACAATATTTATTCACTGAAAAAGGAAAGAAGTGTTACACTGAAAAAGGATACAGTCTTTAAGCACAAGTCGTTAATGGTAAGAGCTTATAGCTGGATCGACATAAAGAATTGTTTTATTAATAAATAATGCAAAAATTTGATATCTGTATAATGGTGAATCTTTTTTCCTCCACTTTTTCCGATATCAAAATAAATCTCTTTGACTCTCTCCCCTTTCCGACCTTCTCAAATAAATCCTATTGATCGATTGTACCAGCAAGAAACTCAGGTTTCTTTAACCCTTTAAAGAACCATTTTTTCTAGTCATATTATGTTAAAATATTTTTAGGCTTAAAAATAGAATAAGAAAAGGGATTCATTTAGCGTATTAGATAAATTTAATTTGATTAATTAATTAATTTGGTTAATTAATAATTAAGTAACAAATAAAGACACGTCATTTTGTCTGAGACAAAGAACTGAAGCATCTAAGTTTCTGACTTACTAAAAAAATGTGTCAGAACTTATGCCAACCTACATAATTTCATACAAAGATTGATAAATTTGGTGGGAAGCATACTTCCCACGGCCTAGAGAGGGTTAAGATATTGAAGCATTAAATTGCTATCAAAATTATATTGTATTACGTGGGAATTTTTTGTGTTACTACTCCATATAATCTGGCTGATACTATTCCCTCTCCGATTCCCCTTCTATTTTTTTAAACTTAATTTTTACAAAAAAGGTCCGTTTTTCTTAATCTCTGTCTAATAATCAGAGGAAGGCGTGAAAAGGCTCAGCGAACTGCAGCACTCTCAATTTTCCTTCAGTGTACTAATAAAATTATTAGATCGTTGATTTGTACAATAATTAGATTGCATTATTAATTGTTGGTTGAATACAATAATTGGATTGTTGATTTTTAAATCCATCAACAATCTAATGCAATTTCTTTCACAACTTTCAGCATTTAGGGAAAGTGAAGGGGAAAGACGTTATGTGTGTCTTTGTAGAAGGAGGAAACTTCTCGAAAAGTCGAAAATCAGTGTCGATTTATTCTGCTAAACACATACTGAAGCCAAATGCGTTCCTTCCCACTGCATGATTTATGAAGGAAGCAATCTGGTGTCGAGAGTATCTGTCCCTGACATTTTAGAAGCGAGATTCTAAACAGTATTCTGCTGCCAATAAAATTTTTGTGAATCTAAAATTTAAAATAGCTAAAACTCTCTCAAAAAATAATTCATGAAAAGTGGATAATTATTTAAAAAATATCATACCTTGAAGTTTGTCTTATAAATTAATACAAAAATAGCATTCCAACATGTGTATATATTGAAATTTATCAATTTTAACTGCGTTTACTTGAATTTTTATAAGAATAGGGTAAAAAGAATTTTAATTACAAAAATTTAATTTATAATTAAAATTAATTAAAAATTATTCAGTTAGAATTTTTTCTTATAACTAAACTACTTCTAATCAACAGATTACCTTGAAATCTGTCTCGTAAATTAAAAGAAAAATAGCATTTCTTCTTTGTATTATAATGAATCTTATGAATTTGAACTGCATTTGCTTGAGCTTTTATAAATGAGAATAAAAGCGAAAAGAATTTTAATTACGAAAATTTATTTTAAAATTTAATTTATAATTAAAATTAACTAAAAATTAAAAATAGAATTATTTCTTATAACTAAACTACTTCTAATCAACAGATTACCTTGAAATCTGTCTCGTAAATTAAAAGAAAAATAGCATTTCTTCTTTGTATTATAATGAATCTTATGAATTTTAACTGCATTTGCTTGAGTTTTTATAAATGAAAATAAAAGCGAAAAGAATTTTAATTTGTAAAATTTATTTTAAAATTTAATTTATAATTAAAATTAACTAAAAATTAAAAATAGAATTATTTCTTATAACTAAACTACTTCTAATCAACAGATTACTTTGAAATCTGTCTCGTAAATTAAAAGGAAAATAGCATTCCTTCTTTGTATTATAATGAATCTTATGAATTTTAACTGCATTTGCTTGAGCTTTTATAAATGAAAATAAAAGCGAAAAGAATTTTAATTTGTAAAATTTATTTTAAAATTTAATTTATAATTAAAATTAACTAAAAATTAAAAATTATTCAGTTAGAATGTTTTCCTTAAAACTTAACTTCTTCAACCGAAGAGTTCTAATCGTTACTTTTATTAACTATTAATTAAGAGACAAAATTTAAGTCATGCTAAAAGACATCATATCGCAGTACTATCTAAGTTACAGAACATGTGTTGCTGCAAGATTCGAACAGCTACTGTTGATAGTAGTCATGGAGAGAATCTCAAAACACTTATCTTTAAAATTTATTCTCGTGTCTTTAAAAGCTATTTTTATGAGAAAAAAAACCATTTCATATTTAATGAATCTAAAATTATGTACACCTTATATTAGATTAGTTCTAAATGTTCCAAGATTACAATTGTCTTTCATTTAAAGTTCTAAATCAAAGTCGGACTTAACTTTTCTTCCTCAAAACTGTTTTCTTAAACGTGCAAAAACAAATAATTTTGGTTGTATAATTGAAAATCGGGGCAAATCCAGAACAATGTTTCGATCTGAGGCAAGTATCGAATATAGGGATTACTCTATCTAATTTGAAAAGCTTGGGATCACTTTGCTCGTGCTGGAAGTTTCGTTCTATTTGGATAGACCCTCACTAAGATGAGAGAGGCATTTCTGGCAAATACTTTTCGTTACTTATTTACCGTCCGATTTCCCGGATCTTTCATTGTGAGAATCGGACTGAGAATTCCACGATGGAAGATTCACAGGTTCTTTCGTCGTGGGAATCGGACTGAAAATTCTTTTGCAGTATAAACAAATCCATGTTATGACTTTGTCATTATGATTAAGCTAATTAGATTTTATTTCTTACTGATTGTGTATTGCGCATACTAATTTATGCCTTATTTTTCAGGAACTATGTGTTGAATTTCAGCCTATTTATCTCTCTAATTCTCGCACTGATTGTTTGCTACGTACCAGAGCTAAATCATTTTCTTCTTACGTGTCCATTAAAGTAAGATATTCTGAATTCTAAACCAAACTTTTTGAAAAATATTGTTTTTAATGCAAATAAGGTTTGTCCGGTTCTTAAAAATTGGTGTTAAGTTGTAAAATTTTTACTCCGAATCATATAGTTCCTTCATAGAAAGATATTCCTATTAATTTTGTTGAAATACCTAGAAATTTAATACTTAACGATCTTCATTAAATATAAAAACCAAAACTTTCTGTTAGTGAAATGTTTATACTGTAAACTAAATGGATACAAATATGCAATCTGCAAACGATCGTTACTTTGTAATCTTCAATTCTTAACTGCAGATTGTAGTAAAAATGCGCACCAATTTTAGTCAAAAATGGCAACAAGTAGCTTAAAAACAATTATTATCTTTAAAACTCATTAGGATTCTTTTAAAACTCTAATATTCATTTTGCATTGTTCGAATTGTATGTTAGTGTCTAAACCAAACTGTGAATGTAATTTTCATCAAATGTGCTTCACTTAAAAGAATTTATGGGGATTTTTACATTTATGGACATGAAATTCGCGATGCGAAGTCACTGCTGGAAAGTGAGAATAGGCTCGAATGAATTGGCCAAGATGCTTTCCTTGTTTAAACCCACTCTGATAATTAGTTTTGGAAAGACATCAAATCTATCGGAAAAAACATAAAGCAAAGGAAACTCTTATTTAAAAGTAAAAATTTAGATTTCAGTTGTTGAAAAGTCGTTGTGTAGTCGTTCCACCAAGAGTAGATTATATCTATCTGTTTTCTCTTTTTTTTTTTTACAAATACCCTTTTTTTTCTATCTTGAAACTTTCATTTAAATTAATTGATGACAATCAAAGACAATGAATAAAAATGTACCATGTTAAAAATAAATTCCTAAAATTCTTTATAAATAGTTCCATTTATTGTTAGGGCCGCGGTGGCCTGGTGGTAAGGTCTCTGCTTCAGGACCGAAGGGCTTCAAGTTCGAGGCCCGATTCCACCGAAAAACCGCTACGTAAGCGGGTCTGGTGCACGTTAAATCCGTCGGAGCCAAATGTCCTTCCACTGATGTGGTGTGGAAGTTTGGAGACGGGGTGCTAGCTCAGGTGTTGTCCTCGTCATCTGAACGCGGTTCAAAATTATGAGGCCCGACAAAAATAGCCCTAGTGTTGCTTTAAAACGGGACGTTAATATAATTAAACTAAACCATTTATTGTTAATATAGATTAATGGAGTTGTGATATATGTACTATACGTTAAATATTGATTAACCACATTAATTAGAGAATTTTTGTATGTCATTATTTTGTACAGCGAATGTTGTTCCTCGTTCTCTTACTTCTGCTACTCCTAAACCTCCCGAAACGAATGAGGCTCGAGCAACACATATCCTCAGCAAAAAGAACAACAATAAAAGAAATGCCAGCCATAAACTCTCCTCTCACGCAACGAATTTGTTAGTTCACAATTCTTAGCACTTTTTCTCTCTCTGGCTTTGTTTTCTTCCACTGATCTCCACTCTTTGGAAACTTCACTGTCCATTTAAGCCCCGCGTGCCATCCCTGTAAGCCGAGATCTTTTGGTGGCTGGGATTGCCTCCTTAGCTAATCGGATAAGACCTTATCTTTTAACGGATAAGACCATCTTCTTTATTACCCAAGAAGCTGATTGTGCGGTTCCCTCAATGCCGGAAATGGTCGCCTCTTAACCGTGGAAATTCTTTCTCTTCTTCTGAACTTTGCTGAGAAGTATTTCAATAAAACAACGCTGAAGAAAAAGGATTAATTTTCGCAATGGCTAGATATCTCTTTCAATTTTTCTAAATGTGTACATAAAAGATAAAACAAGGCTTTGTCTTGAAGTGTTTTAAGCTTCATATTATTTATTTTTATTGTTAGCATTAATCCAAATTTAAAGATTAAAGATGTGCACACACACGCACACGCAAGCACGCAGACACACACACATATATATGTAAGCATTATTTTATGTAAAGCAGAATGCATTTGACAGTGAAGAAACTTTCGATTTCGTGAAGTCGTTTAATTTCATCTTGGAGAAGCAGGCATTATTCACAAGCAGGAGCAACGAGCAACACAGAAAGAAATGCGGAAAAAGCACTTGAACGTTTTATCCCTGGTCTTATATAACCTGAGATTTTGATAGGGAAAATATTTCTTTACAGTGCTAATATATTATTTAGATTTCGATAGGGATTTTTGCTACACGCGTCGACGAGGTAAGGGAAACACAGGGATCTTTTAAAAAAGAATTTGTCTCGTCAGCGGTACTTAGTCCCTTCACTCGGAGTGTGGTAAAGTTAGGCTTTCAGCCGATTCAGCAATTTTACAAAGCTTCTCTTGAATTAATTAATTAGTGAAAGTGGAATTGGATCAGGAAATAAGAAAATAAACTTATTGGAAATATTGACATTAAAATAAACAGTGCTTGAAGAAAATTCGCAATACTAAGAAAAGGTAGCCGAAAAAATGCAGAACTTCTCGTTGTAAAGCAGGATAGAATGAAATACTACCAAATTTTCTTCAATAATGGAATATAATTTGAGTTTATTCATGGAAACAGAGAAAAAATCTATGCCTACAAAATACATACCAGAAGAATGAGACCTTCATTTCCGAGGTCATTTTAAATGTAAAATATTTTACTATTTTTCATTATTTACGCTCATGGTTTTAATAATGTTACAATGTTTTCATGTGGTTTGTGAGTCTTGTAATAAATTAAACATGAAGGTTTAGTTTCATTTTAAAGTTATTTTAATTATTAAAATGTAATTTATTATTATTTATTATTTTAAGCTTTTGTATTATGAAGAGATTTATAATAGGCAACTTTTCCACATATTAGGTGTTTTGATATAATAATCTAGATTTCTTACCTTTCATTCTACTGTGAAAGTTTTTGAGAGAGAAATTCTTCAGAAAGAATATGTGGAAGAATTCACCGATACGAGAGATTTTAATGTAAGGGATTTATATTTCTTCACTCGGAGCGTGAGAAAATGTTGAGACCATCCATTTTATAGAGTGTGTGTAGAATTAATTACAAAAAAAAGTGTGAATTGGATCAGGAAATATGATACCATTTTAGAATGAAAGTAATATTTAATAATTAAGATAAAATTTAGGAAACTAATTAGAATTTAAATTAGATTAAGATATATATAATATTTTATAAATTTGAGATTAGAATTAATTATAAAGCAGGATATTTTCATTATTAAATTCAAAGTCATTTCATTTGATTTAAATGATATTGTTTTCTTGCGCGTTTTATTCGACTTCTAGCCGAAATCCTCATTCGGAACAAACACTCTTTTCAACAACAATCAAACAAAGGTTCAAAAAAGCTTTCAATACAAACAAAAGCTTCAATTTTAAATTCTCAGTTAAGATTCCTGGCATGACAAGATATGCGTGAGATCTTGCGACAGAAAAATATTACTACATGCAAATCCAAAACACTTGAAAAGAAGTAATTTTACTGTCAATGACAACTCAAATTACATCATCATTATCGTCACTACTTCAGAATCCTCATTGTATGATGTGATTTTAATTCTATTCATGCTAATGCCATAAATCTAATGCTATTTTACTACTGATTTGATATCTATATTGATATTAACAATATCGAAGACACTAATGATTTAGAATTAGGGGCATGCACGCTACAGGGAGTCTGTTTCAGAGCTAGCCTTCTAGCAATCTATTTGTTATAGTTCACTAGGTCTCTCTGATGCCAGTAGAAACTCGAATGTTTGTCCTAGATGCATTATTATATACCATGGCCTTGCGGCGAATGGATCAGCCTTCCTTCTCAGTAACGGTCTAGTCCATGTGTATAACTAGATTTCAGTATTTTAGATACATTCTCTTCCCATGGTCACTGTACTAATAATTAAGTACAGTGGATACTTCATTGCTAAGTCTTTTTGAATATCAGGAAAAGAATATCCAATTTCTTGTGACGTTGTGACATGGCCTCGTACAAACTCAATACGCAATTGATACTACTTTTTTCATCTACTCAAAGGCATTCCTGCTTCAAATACAGCTGGCTCAAATATACTCAAATGGAAGATAAACTACTATCATGAATGTTACATCTCCTATTCATTTAAATCGAATGCGCTTTGCATGTCATCGACGCCACTCTTATTTGTCCGTCAATAAATTTGCATAGACATCATTTTCTTTGTCGTGTGACTATTTAAGCCAAATATTGCGCAGTGGCTTCTGAGGGTAAAGACCCCTGAGCACCTGAGGGCGGCAGTCTGACTTCTAGCTCAAATGAAGATAGCACACACACTCTTGCTTGCACAACCCCTTTTTACAGGGGGGGGGGAGCTCATTCACGCACCTCACGGAAAGAACACACAAGGAAGAGAACAACCATGCCCGAACCAGGACCCGGGAAGCCTAGATCACGGGGAAGACGCGCTTCCCCTAGACCAGGATGTCGGTACGTCATTTATTAAATGTGTAAATAAGCCATTCAAATTTCGTTTATCATCACTAATCCATCTTAATATTAAGATTTTATTTTTCTTTCGTGTATATTAAATATGTATATTCCCATTAAGAACATGTACATCTTTTACAATTCTAAAGAGACATGACACTATACATCTTTACTGGTATTTTGTTGCTTTGACCGATGGCTATTTCAATTTTCCTTGATGAATGGGAGTGAAAACAACATTAGGTGCTATTAAAACATTTTTTTTTTTTTTTTTTTTTTGGTGACTGCAAGTAGTTTTAACGAGGAATTATCATTTCTGTTATTCTTTAGGTTCATTTGGTGGCTTCCCGGATTACCTTTCGGAATTTTTGTTTTCGCTTACGATGAAACCCGAAATTTTATCATACGCCATTCTTCCCCGGACGCATGGATTGCAACGGAGACGTACTAAATTGTTTTTTTATAATCAATATTTCCAAACTAATCCGAATTGTTTCTTAATACTTAAACTCTACCTTAAAATAAATTACTGTTATCAGCTAAATGACAAAAACTGCGCTTGCTACGGAAAAAAAAAATGTTTTCTTGAAATTAAGAATGAAATTGTCTGCAAAACTAATGTGTGCTACTAATGAAGAAAAGTTATCTCGTACTTTATTTATGATAATGAGTCAAAATCTAAGTTTACCTTGATAATTTGACATTTATTGTGAATAACAGAGAAAAAAATCAGGAGATAGAGAGTGGGGATGGGATGATACTGTGTGCTTCGGAATACGAATTTTTTTTTCTAAATTTAATAGAAATTATATGACTTTAAAGTGCGTTTGAATAATTTATTGTTTCTTTTATAATATGTCTGTTCATGATAAAATAATATTTCAAAAAAATTTGTATTACTTTTTCTTTGTAAAGCATCTGTTGAGGAGAGTTCTTTGCTCATAGTGCGAAGGGTTCTTATTCATTGCTATTGAGAAGAGTCTGCATCTCTGAATGTATGGGGACTGGTGGGGAGGCACTGCAGCTCATAAATATATTAAGAAACGAAATGATGTAACAAATAAGCGATATCAATACAGCCAGTGATACTAATTACCCAAAATTCACGTATAGTGTTACGATATTTCGCATCTTGTATTTCGTAGAATAATGAAGAAACGGGAGAATACATTTTCTTATTTGTCCAAATTTTCCTATTATGTCCAAAATTTTTTTGTCAATACACACTCTTACTTATAAAATTATATGCTAAATTTCATTTATCAAGTTGTTCTCTTTTTGAGCTATCTCGTTTACATCTTGTGAATAGAAGATCAACAAGCAATCGATTCCTTTCCGAATTCGCTCCAAAATTTGATAAAAATTTACATTATTGATACTAAAACTACTTACCAAATTATACGTGCGGGGCTCTTACTGTTTTAGAGTTATGATGTTAATATGCATACGGTCAAACAGACTTCCCAAGGTCGAATTCCGTCCAAAATTTGGCAATAAACTACGATGTTAGTTTGACGGTCATGTACCAAATTTGAATTGCCTCCGTAATTTTTTGAGCCAATGTGCTCGCAGACATATATGAATCATAAGAGTGCGTTTCTCAGACTCGTGGTGGCCTAAAACTTGTAAATTCATCCAAAATCTCGAGCCCAAAATTTTTTCTAAGATTGCAATGATTCGGGTGTTGAAATTGCTAGAAAATGAAATCATGCTTCAATGAGACCAAACAAAGAAAGCCTGTCCTCACCATCAAGAACCAGTGGGAATAGCGTTCTCATACATCTAGCATACTCTCCAATAAAGGACTTACCATTCTTCCACCGCATAAAATTGAGGACTTTCTGTAAAGTAGCGAATGCTTTGAGTGACATTGGTGGATAATAATTTCGAAATAAAGATCTTTGGCGGGAATCTATCATACGAATAGCAGGCCGTGGTGGCCTGGTAGTAAAGTCAAGACTTGTGAGCCGTAGGGTTTTAGGTTCGAGAACCGATTCCACCGAAGAACATTCGTGTAAGGGGGTCTGTTGCACGTTAAATCCGTCATGCCAAACGTCCTCCCGTTGGTGTGGTGTCGAGAGGAGGGTTCCAGCTCAGGTGTCGTCCTCGTCATCTGACCGAGGTTCAAAATGACGAGGTCCGCCCCAAAAATAGCCCTAGTGTTGCTTTACAACGGGACGTTAATATAACTAAACTATTATACGAATATGTGTTTTGGACTTTTATTTACCGACTGATTAAAACCAAAATTTGAAACGGAGTTATGTCATAAGAACACATACCAAATTTCATTGATTTAAGCCTATGCCTTTATGAGTTAACGCATTTGTATACATGCGACTTTACTTCTTTTTTTTTACTTATCATACAGACAAGTAAACGTTCAACACTTTGACAGATTTAGTTCAAAACTTGATTGGAATCCACATTTTCAATGCTAAATATGTCTTCTAAATTTTATCAATCTGGTTTTTTTTAGATTTTGCAATTATCGTGTTCAATTTTATTCGAACACCAAACAGATTTTTTTATGGATTTCGTTTGAAATTTGATACAAGTATAAAAATTTGATCTAAAATACATATATCAAATTTCATCTATCTAGCTCAAAGCGATTTTGAGCTACGCTATCCAAAGACAGACATGTTCCATAAACGTGTTATTCGGATACGAGAAGTCCTGAAAAGTGAAGATTCCGCAAACTCTCGAGTTCGAATTTTTTGGCAATTAAAATATTTTCTCAGCACTTGGTATTCTAGTAAGTAAAAAGGATACGAATCCTCATCCACATATTGTACAATGAAGAGTATGACAACAAATCTATAATAAAATTGTCAAGAGTACAACAACACCTTTGGGTGAACACTTTCCTTTTCCCTGAAGCAAACTATTCGGTTTCATCTGATGCGAATTTTACAGTCAATTATTGATTTGCATTCACAGAATTTCACATGTGCCATTTGCCTACCTATGGGTAATATACTCGATTAACGGATGTTACTGCCCACTTATTCGTAATCAAGTTAACGCATTGCGAATTGAATGGTAAGGCGAATTAAGCTCTGGTCGATGTCCTGACGCATTACTGGCGGCTATAAACTAGACGATACGGTACGAGCCTTGGTGCACAGTTTTAATCCGACTGAATGAAATGAAGGCTTGGAGAAAATTTATAATGCCAAAATGCTGATGATGTAGTTTCAAGAAGTTTGTTTGAATTAAATGTAAAAGTAGTAGTTCAAGTAGTTTGATTGAAATTTTTTAAACTTTTAGATCATTTCACACATTAGCATTGATTTAAAAAACGTTATTTTCGCCTAGTATTACATTAGAAATTGACAATTATATTTGAGATATTTTCTAAAGCGTACTCATTAAATAGGTATAAAAAGAAACTTGAAATAAAAAAGCAATTGGGATATTTACTGTTATTTTAATTTTCATGATAATGTAGAGTGTATTTGAGACTTTGAAATGCTTTTAAATGATTTTTGCATTTCAAATTATTTAATACTTTAATTTAAACTGTCGATTTAAAACTAAATATTCAATAATTCAATGTGCTTATGGGAAAGAGTTAAAAGTGTAAGAATCTGATTAAAATTCTTGTGGAACAAAGAAGCCTATTCTTTCTTCGATTCCTTTTTAAATACATCATCTATATAATATATTATAGGCAGAAATGCTTTCGTATGGGTATGATAACCTAGTGGAGAATTTTTGTGTCGTTGCACAACTTGTGGTAGAAAATTCACTTTTACAGCAGATTAAAATTAACTAATAATAATAAATAAGTTTATAATACTAGTTTTTTTTAATAAATTTTTCTCATTAATTTTAATAAATATATATTTAAACTCAATTTATAGCAATACTTTTCATTGTTGTAGCAACTGCGTTTCGCATAAATCATTTTTAGATATTAAAAAATATGTAATTGCACGTTATCGCTGCTATAGAATTAAGAAGAATAACTTTTTAAAAATAAAAACATTTTCATGCTAGGATTAGACATAAGCGAACTGAAGATTACATTTAATCCTTACATATTTTTTTTTATATTTTAAATCATTTTTGGTGAAAACATTTGCTTTCTCTTTAACTAAAAATCTTGCATTTAGTTTCTTCTCAAATAAATATCATACTCTCTTTGCTTATTTGTATATATATATGCTCTCAGAGAAATAAATTTTATTTTTACATTTTATGAAATACCCATAAGTTGTGACTGAGAAAAAAAAAGAATTTAATTGCGTTTGATGTTGAAATGAATTTGTGTTGCTCATTTTGCCCATTTTGTTCTTTTGGTAAAGGCATTATGTAAACGAAGTTACCCGAGAACTTTCATCTCAGGATTTTAGACTTTTCTGGATCGCGAAAAATAAAACAATTCGCTTCCTCATAATGCATATACAATTTCCGAAAAAAAAATGGCCGCAGAATCCGGCAAACGATATTAATCAGTGTTATGATGATTAACTTGAAGTTTCATGGCGGAATAATGAATTGTAATGTGAGAAGCAACAAGAGTTGAAAATAAACTAAATAACAAGGAATTTATTGTAAAAAATGAACGCTAATTGAAAATGACAGTTAATCTGAAAAATCGGCAAGTAACGATTCATGTAATTTTTTTACGGTCTCGAATACAAAAGTATTATAAACAGCAAAAAAATCTGAACTCAAAATTTTGATGGAGCTTTATATTTAAGATCACAGCGAATCCAAAAAAAAAAAAAAAAATGTATTTTTAGTATTATGTTTGCTACCTGTGAATACAGCATTGAGCTAGAGCCATGAAGCTTTTCTGTCTGCCCGTATGAGTGCAAGGAATTTTATGTATAGTATCTAGTATGCAGATTTTTGTAGATATATATTATATTTAGGATCACAACTGTCAAGTACTGTATATTCATGTATATGCGAATGCAATAGCTAAGCCAGCGGGAGTGGTACCTTTAATTTTCTTTCTGAGTAAATGTTCAAGTTAGCAAAAAAATAGCATAGACGTTCAAGTTAGCAAAAATATAGCATAGACGTTCAAGTTAGCAAAAAAATAGCAATGTTCAAGTTAGCAAAAAATAGCAATGTTCAAGTTAGCAAAAAATAGCATAGACGTTCAAGTTAGCAAAAAAATAGCATAGACGTTCAAGTTAGCAAAATTTACTATATATTATATTTAACATCACAACTGTCAAATTCTATATATTCATGTATGTATGAATACAATAGCTAAACCAGTGGGAGTGGTATGCACAATATTTTCTAGCATACTCCCTATTAAAAGTGTTATCCCAAAGAATCCCTTGCATGGTATGGGTGTACAATAGTCACGAAATATTAGCCTTTCGCATAAATTTAGCATTTTAAGGAATCTATTGAATCATCCTTTATGAGTTTTTGGCTATGAATCTAAAAATCAATTTTCTGTTTTAAACGTATTTTTCGCAACCGGAAAAACATTTAAACCGATCGGAAACAAAACTTTGATGCCAAACTACGCTTATAGTCACAAAATGCAGTCAAATTTGATATAATTAAATCATTCCGGTTTTGAGTTATCGCGTTTGCATATTTCTGAAAATACAAACTTTGTCCGTTTTGGTTCAAATTTTGATACATATCTACGCTATAGACGTCTTATTTAATGAGCTGTCTACGTTTTGCAGTTATGTTAACTTATTATATTCGAACAGTCGGATAGATAGACTTCTTCTGAACAGAGTTTGCTCAAAATTTGACAGAATTCTACAAATTCGGTATAAAGACCGCATATCAAATTTCAACTGTATAGCTCGAGGCCTTTTTGAGTTATCCTTGCCAGAGACAGACAGACAGGCGATCATTTTCCTAAAACTTGTTTTTCGAACTCAGATGGGTCAAAAACGTGGAGATTCGTCGAAATGTTGAGTTCGAATTTTTTGACGATTGCAATACTTTATCGATATACGAGAAAGTAAAAACGCAACAACATAAATAATTTACATTTGGTATGTGATTACAGATCTGAGACAAGATTTGGAATCAATCAGTAGAAAAAAATGCGTTCAAAATGTATACGCAATTTCTTTCGTTATATTATGAAGTATTAAACTCGATACTGTATCACTACAAGCTCAAATTGTGATCGCTTGTGCTCTAATATAGCAAATGTTGCACCTTGAAATGAAATGCACTTGAAAATTTGCTTGAACATTGCCTTAATTTTGTGATTATTGTAATTCTAATTTTAACAGCAGCTGATATCATGATAAATGTAGATAATGTAAAATGTTAAGATAAATGCAAGAAATATTAGATTTCTGAGAGTAAACAAGCTTTTGGTCTCAGATATAGTGTCTTAATTAATTGTTAATCTCTTAATTTAAAATACATCGCGTCGTATTTGCCATTATCAGTTAAGAAGCTCTGAATTTTTCTCGCGGCTGTGTATATCTTGCCAAGTTTTAGAATAGAAATTCCAAACAATTCTTAAATATTTACGTCAAACCATGAGGTTAAGAATGTCGTTTCACAAGGAATTTTAAAGTAGTAATTAATTGATTATTATTAAGAATAAGAATCCCAAAGTTTTCTCTTGAAGTACTGAATATAAGAATTCGAAAATTGCTCGGAGTGAAGCTGTCTCGTCTGCTAAACTATGTCTAGTTAACAAATAAATGGGATGGATCAGGTGTAGAACTGGTAATATATGGATAAAATAAAGTAAACAGAAAATGAGCGTATGCTATAATTGAATCGTATACATATATGTAATGATGTTTCTTAACCACTTAACTGTTTTATTTTCTTTACTATCTAATAAGAGGACACCTTCTATTTTGGAAATATTTTCTTATTTTGATTCGAATGAAAATCCGTTGAATACTTAACTTATCTATGCATTCGAAGTAATTTTAATATTGAATTATAATCGTTATGATTGGTTTATTTTCTGTTTACAACTATCAAAATTCGATAAATCGATGCAAGTATGACACTCGGGCAAAACAATTAAGCAGTTAATCTCGCATAAAACTTAACCCTTTGCACTTGGTAAGATAATTCGATGCATAATTATTTACTTAATACATGGACCTGTTTATTACATCAAAAATAAATACATTCATCTGTTTTAAGTTGAGTTTCCCTGAAAAATGATTCGACATCATTTAAACATTCTGTAGGTATTTTTAACAATTAAAATTTAAAAAATAAATAAATAAAATGTCAAAATGGTGTACCGTCTTGAATGTTGATTAGGAGAAGACATTCATATGCGAAAGATTAATTGTTTTCCTAAATTTTCGTCAATATTATTTCATTCTAAAATTTTCTCCTATTTCTTGATTTAAATCTCACTTTTTATTTAATAATTCCTAATACACTCTCTAAAAAATTGATGAATAATACAATTTCTAAACCTTTCACCAAAAGGATAAAAATCCCTTAATCCCTTCATTCCTATCAAAGATACCTAAGATTCCCTTTCCTAAGTCAACACGTGTCAAAGAAATCCCTATCAGAATCTTTAGTAAAATCGCATAGGGGAAAAAAAATTTGGCACTTTGCCCATGTGCTGCGATGTAAACAGACGCGTCTCTTTATCATTGATCTTCCCCGTGTGCAAATGATTCCTCCAGTGATAAAATGAATTGAAATTAAATTCTAAGTCTCGTCCTCTTGACCACGTGTCTACCAAGATTATGCTACCTATATTTATTTGTTGTGTGAGGAGAGCATGTACCTAATTACTTTTTATGCACTATCTTAAGTTAATCCTTCCGCAAAGCCAAATTGGATTTATTATAAAAGTTTCTTATCATGAAGTTATTACTAAATTAATATGAATTCTTAAATTAATTTTCGAAACTGCATAAGAAGAGTTTTTAAAGAAGTGCGCCTTCCTTTAAAGTTAAGATTAAACGGTGAAGGCTGTATTCAAATTGGAAATCTTATTATCCAAAATTTTACACCGCAAGACCTGCATATGCTGGTCCCATCTGTCTTGACTAATTGTTTTGTCAAATATTTTGATTAACGCAGATAATATATATTCCTAATTATTGATTAAAAATGGTGTTTCGGTAGATTTTAAAAGATTTTCTAGATTGTGAGTCTATTGATAATGGAACCGAAGTCCTCTCTTTTACGTAAATATCAATCCACAAACTGTCTAATACTTTGATGCCTCATTTCGATAAACCTGCTTGAAATGGATTAATATTTGTTTGTAGAAAAAGCAAAACTGTAAGATAAGTATTTTATAAAGTAAAATTAATTATTTTATGATTAAATACTATTAAATGAAATATTAAATAAAAAATAATATTCAATATACTTGAAAGTTTAAAACTGTAAAAGTTTTTAAAAAAAATTCTAAATAACGGTTACAAAACTGCCCCAAAATTTCTCATCGTTAAAGCCAAATTGAAATCTAAACAGTCTGTGACTCGATAAGAGAGATTTTAATTTAGATAAGCAAAATTCAGCGGTTATTTCATTTTTAATAATTGACATTACAAGTCTGATAAAAGCAGACATTTGGAGTCGCAAATAACGAAAGAAATTTTTTTTCACTTCAACTATGGCGTCTAAATGTTGTTATGTTAGAGAAGCGAATAAATATTTTTGTATGGATTGTGTGAAATATATTTAAGTTAATTTGGAATGTACTGATAGGCAAATATGGTCAAAAGAAGACCTACGTTACGAAATTTTATAAGATCACCATTAGAGGTAATTGTAGCCATTTTTATTTCCTTTTTTAACATGATTATTAAATTTACAAAATAAAGAATGCACTATAGTTCATGATCTACATTATTCTTTAACATGTTATGAGTGTTAACGATATTAAAGTTTGAATATCTGAAGTTATCAATATTTTAAAAGGATTGAATTTTGGGAAAGATTAGTAGAATATATCGTTGCTTAGATCCTTTTATGTTTAAATGATACCAGTCTGAACTAGAGCTGACACTGATTTTATTTATCCTAATCATGAAATTCTCTTTGATCGTATAGAATGAAATTTAAATCATTTTGTAAGAAGTAAAAATGCAATCATCAAGGAATTGGTTTTAGTTTTTTATTTATTTTGTGCATGCGTTTTCTACTGTTTTGCTTATTTCATAGATTTCTCACTCATTGCAACATATATTTTGTCTTTATCAACGTAAAGAATCAGAATTTCAAAATGTTCTTTTCTTTTCAATTATTTTGAAAGTTGCAACATTCAATATAATTCAATGTTTGAGTATTCAATGACTGTGAAATTGAAAAAACGACACGTATCCAAAAAGTAAATATTTTTCTCAGTACATTTTGAGAACAAGAGTTATTTAATGAAGGATTGTTGCACCACTTTCAAATAAGCATTTTGAGGCCACTGAATATAAAAACAACAATTAAATTTTAATATAAATAAGAGTTATTTAGAGTATTTGCTGTTAATATAAAAATGCCGTTTGAAAAATATATTATAAATGCATAATTTAAAAATTAAATTTTAAATGAAAATTTATTTTTTGTGCATATTAGAAATTGCAATTAGTTAAAATTAGGGTTTGATGTAATTTTAAAAGAGTTAGAGAAAATGTCTTCTACATTTGTTGCTTTAGGTCGACAGAAACTCAGGTTCGAATTTGTATTCAGAAAATTAAGTATTTTCTAATCATAACAATGCGTAAAATCACCCAAAATATTATAATTGAAAAAATAGAGTACATATTTAGATGTTAATCAACAAAAATAATGAAAAAAATAGAACTTTGAACTTCCCAGTTCATGCAAAGGAAGTAATTTTGAAAAAAAAGATGGTAAAAACATCGAAATGTTCCGTAAACTATAACTATAAAGATTACGACATTTGTATACTAATAGCATCTAAATGCTTCATTTTCAGTTACCTAGTGAATGAAAAAACTAAGTTTAAAAACCATGCACTGCATTTTAATTTCGCGAGGAAAGTACAAAATTAAATATTTTTACTTGAAGATGCATTATTGTATTTTAAATTGTGTGTATTTCGAGTTTGTGAGTATTTAAATTGTAAATGTATTCTTTTATAGCTCTTCGGTTATTTTAGAATCATTTTATACAATGATTCAGAAGCCATGGCGAGAAAGTGGTAACAATTTAGATTCTAGTACAAGTAATCAACTACATTGTCTAAAACTCTAATTTTCTTTTTCAAGTTTTGATACCGTGGAACTTGAAAACAAAATTGGTCTAAATTAGTCATTTCTATTTCCTTGTTTTTAAACTTTTTTAAGGACTGAATGACTAGTTTGAAGTATATTTCAACAGCTAGAGTATGACATGAAAAATTTGTAAAGATCCAAGTAAAGATTTATTTTCTTAAACTGAACGAAATGATTTCTTTTGTCCAATTTTCTGTCATTGGATAAAACGACATCTTCCATTTTCATCCATCTGTAATTCGTTGCATTCCAATTTCTTCAGAATCTTATAAGTTGTTTCAGATTTCGAAATTTGGGCTTTTACCTTAATACCGGCCTTTAATCCAATTAAGTAATATTGTCTTTATTTACTAACATAGTTAACAACGTGTTTAAGACATGTTACACTCAATCACTAGATCATGAAGATAATGCTGTTGTTTCTAAAGTCTCGTTACCTGAACTTCATTGAGAATATCTTACATCGTTATTTCATTGTTTGATGTCAATTAATATCAAGCTAAATAAGAGAAAATGTAATCAAAATGTAGTTTACGAGCATCATGAATTCGTTTGTAGGACTTGTTTGTGAAATAAAAAACCATATTTGCTACTTTCGATGACCAGTTGTTCTTCTACAATCTATATACTTAAAATATTTGGCAAAACCTAAGAACCAATCATCTAGCGACAACCTTTGTACCGAATTTGCAAAGTTTTATTTCATATGAATGTTAATATAACACCCAGATGCCATCAAGGGTCGTTTGCCTCTATTTTCGTGAAATATTCCAAAATAAAACTTAAAAAAAATACATAAGCTCAAACACAGTACCGCATTTCTCAATTTTTGCCGGCAATTAGTTTCGCAGCGCTGCAAGCATAACTAAACAGTCAGAATATTCTATCATTGTTATGCTATTATGATTGAAAACTATACTTTCTTTAGTTTTAATAAAATTTATGTAATAAAAATTGTATGACCTGACCATAAACATTAATACGGTCACCAAAGGTGCTAATAATAATAAGCTTAATTTATGCATGTTAAATGATATTGATCAATGTCTTAACAATTAGAAGTCAAATCACAACAGTAACATAAGCAAAAGTAGACATTAAATTATACTTACAAAATACTAATAGAGGATTCTGATTACTTAGTCATGCTTCAAAGTGAAGAAAATTGTCGACTTGGCGACCAAAGTTGATGAATTAGTCCAGTAACTGAATCTAGAAATTATTCCAGGTAAGGAATTCTGGCAAAGTTAGCAAAGTTCTGGCAAAGTTTTATGTTGCTATATCTCTCGAAATGGAGAGATAGAGAGTAGTTGATGATTGATAATGCATATTATATTACATATTTATGATTCAAAACTTTCGTATGAAACAAATGATTTTTGTAATAAATAGCATGTGTGTGGTTGGAGAACCCTGGAGCAGATTTTACTTTTGATAATGCGCTATGAAGCAGCATTTTCTCGATTTCACGTAAAAGTAGAGAGTTCAGAAGGCCAGGTGACTTTTGATGATATATTAAGCGATGATAAACTTTCATGTGAAATTAAATTTTCCGAAATAGGTCAGACTATTGGGACTTACGAATTCTGTCGCGGTTTTCCACTTTGACAATATACAGTAAAGCTATGTTTTTTTTAATTTATTTAATTTCTTAGCAACCCAGAGGGTGGAAGAGGACAGTTGACCCTTGATGACATATCTGTAGATCATGAGTTTTCACATGCTCAAAAAAATTTGTCAAAATCAGCACAATGGTTGGGGCAATCATCTGCTTTATTGGTTTTTCTATATTATTTTGACTAAGTAAAAACCCTATTTGCACAGCTCAACCATCGGGACAAGTTTTGAGTTCTAGAATCTTTTATAGCAGGATATGAGGCATATATTCTTGTCTGAATTGCTCCGTCAGTATCCGAGTGCTGCTGTTGTCCTTTACTAAGATCAGTTTTATTTACATTGCTTAAAAAATTGTAATGGACAATTTATCATGATCAAACAATACTTCCCATTTCGTTCGTTTGTTTGTTTAAAAAAACGGCATAAGTCTTTTTGCCCAAGTATTCATATAAATATGCATTTTGGCTGGTTTAAATTAAATGAACTATTGCAATGAGCATTGAATGTTGCGAATAAAAATATTTTTCTGCTCTGTGATTGTTGTACCATTCTCATTCTAGTCAATCGCTTCTAGTTTATTGATATCAGTGTCGTCGTATCAATATCTTCTAGTTTATTGATCCAGCTACTTTGCATTATTTTACTACAGGTTCTTCTCGTCAGTTTGCGTGGCTAACATATCGTCTAGCAGATTCATGAATCATGCTATTATTTCTCATTTTTCCTTATTGCTCGATTAAAACCCTAGTATAATATAAGCCTCATTTTTTTTCTTGAAAGATAATATTGCAACAACGTATTACCGTTTTATCTTCTAAGTGCATCCATTTCCTTTATTGCTCTGTCAGTCTAGTCTTTAACCTATCATTTAATAATTTAGCATGCATATTTGTATAGAAAAGTGGTAGGGAGTGGTCTCATGATATTTTCTTTCTAATAAATGTGCTAGTGTATTATTAAACACGTACCATTGAAGAAGAATAGTTATGAAAGAGCTTATTAGCGTACAATGTTTGGCGATTAATCCGTACAATCCGTACAATGAGGTAGCAAGTACCAGAAAATCAAATGCATATTTTGGATGCCTTTTTATCGAATGATTAAAATCAAAATTTAATAGAGAATTTTAAATATAGTCATGAAATAATACTAAATTTTACACACAAGTTATGTCGTTTATATGCTTGTAAAATTACAGCCAACAGATGTTCAATCTCCTGGCTGATTTGGTTTCAAATTGAATACATATCTATTCCTTAGATGTTTAATCTGAGTATCGAATTTTGTCTATACAGCACTCTTCGTCTTGTTGTTATTGTGTTAACTTATATTCGCACAGCCGGAAAGACAGATTTTCTGTGAATTGATCTCATTCAAAATCTGAAAGAAATCTACTAATCCGAGTTAAAGACCATATTCCAAATTTCATTAATCTAACTAGAAGCATTTTTCATTATCTTGCTTACAAGCAGGTATATTTAAAAATCGTGTTTTTTGAAACGCTTTGAAACATGCAGGTTCGTCAAAATCTTAAGTTCGAATTTCTAGGCGATTACAATATTTTCTTTCTATACTTTGTATACATGAAGATGGAAAAAAAAGATTATTGCCTTTATGGGTGAACTTAATATTTCTGATTTAAAAAAAAAATTATTATCATTCACAAAAAGAATAAAATTAGGCATTGTTTTATACCAAAAATTGTTTGTTAGATTTCAGCCTAAAAATAAATGTTGGCTTTTTTTTATTTCTTTTTTTCCAAACATTATGTCGTTTGTATGAATTGAAGAGTCAATATATAACATTTTTTCAATATCTTACAGCTGATATGCAATTTTTTAACCTTGTTATAATTCGACAACTGAAAATTCAATTGCTTCACTTCATCCTATTATGAACTTTGAATTATGAGAGCTTAGGAGTAGCAATTTAATGATACCGAAATGAATACATATCAAATAAAATCAAAATAACATTTCCAGAAAGTCAAGAATAAAATACTCAAAAGAAAATAATGATGCAAAAAGTCAGTGAAAGTTTCGTAAAATAAAATACGTGATTCTTTTTAATAAATTATGATCCCTGACAGTACCAGGTATATAAGTTAGGTTAACTTTTGAAGCTGTATATAATGATATTCCTTATTATTTATGAATGTGTTATAAGCTTGAAGTTTAATTTTTTAGTATCTGAATATTTTTTTTTAGTTTTATTAGGCTGAAATAAAAAAAAAATTGTTTCGAGCTAAAACATTTAAATCAAACAAAAAAAAATTAACAGATTCAGGAGAGCTCTGTTGCATTATTTTGCAATCAATCACATGACAACCGCAACTAGGCATGGCATCTGACAATTAATCGTACATTGCATTTTCAGACGAAGAAATTATTTCTGTATGATAATATCAAATGTTAATAAATATATGATTTTTTTTTCTTTGCAAATTATGGTTATTATCCAAAAGGGCAATACAAATGAAATACTATCATTTATAATATGTTTTCTAGACACAAAATGGTGTATTATTTTTTTTAGATCGATTCATATTAATTATTTTAAATCTTAAGACTATTTGTTGTATTATGACGTGATGAAAAACATATTATATCTCGTTAATGTCAAAGCCTGTCTAGGAAAGGCATTGAATATTGAATGTAGAGCGCTGATGCACGAACATATCAGACTAACTGCGTAACAACTGGAGCAATTATGTGGAAGATATGCATACTTTAATCCGTCGTCATTTATATGTCTGTGAAATTGCTGAAAATACTGGCATAAGAAAAGCGCATCTGAAACAGTTTTAACTGATAATGTGTAGGCGCTCACTATCTCGCCTTTTAACTAAGGAGCAAAATGAGCATCGTCTCGCAACTAGTCTGGAATTAATGGATCGTTCCAATGGGGATCAAAACTTCTTAAAATATTATAAAACAGAGTATGAAATATCGTTTTATGTAAAATACAGTGAAACAAAAAAATATAATCTTCGCAATGGATAAGAATTTCTTCACCAACACCAAATAAACTTCTCTGCCATCGATCGAAAAGTGAAGGCATTATTGATCGCTTTTTTCGATAGGCCAGGAATCGTTCAGCCCACGATCGCTAAACAGGGCAACATTTTAAATTTAATATATTTGTTATAAGGGATTAAAGGAAAATAATGCGACGAAGGACTCAGAATTTTACAGAACCATTATTTTGAAGGTTTCACTGTTCAGAATCCATCTACAAAAGTAGAGAGCAGAAAAAAATACAACATAAAATTTTAAAAATTATCTGCGAATTTTATACGCTTTCATGCGCCCAAAAAGACGTTTTGCAAGTCAGTTGTTGTTTTTCTCACTTGGAGGCGGTATCTAAATAGAGGATGGAAATATTTTTAACGAAGCAAAACTTATTACTAGTGGGTTTGTTTCTAAATTCTATCTAATTAAATGGAGGAATTATTCAAAAATCTTAACAAATTGAAATCTGCTATCGCGAATTTCAAGTTATCATGTGAGAGCATCATTATTTTTTGTCATTGTTTGTCGAATTATTTTAAGTCATTAACTAGTTTAAACAGGTTTGAAATATTCCAGTGATTATCAGATTACTACCCTTCTCTTTACTGGACAGACAGGAGAATCGGGTACATCTCGCCAAGTTGTAACTTTTTGTTGGCGATAAATCGCCAAATGTGATCGCCTTTTTTTTATCATTTTCTAATAACCCTAAAAGCGAAAAATTTATGACTCAAAAGCAATAAATCTCCAATTTTTTGGGCCTTGCATTTTGTGGCTTCAAAAACCTCAAACCAAAACAACATTATGTTCTCACAAGATAAAAAGACATTCTTAGTGATTTTTGATTTAACTTGAAGTATTGGTTCCTTTTTGGACAAATTGCATATACTTCTTAAATTTTGAATAGCAAATAAATTTCATTTTTTCATTTGCTATTCTTCATTCTATTTTTCTTTTGTTACTTTTCAGAATGATCATTATGTGCCTCTTCCAGCACTTGTGGAAAAATTGGGAACTGATCTCGAAAAGGTAAAATTCAAAATATTGAATCTTGAGCTTAAGATTAGCATTGTTGCACAGAATCTTTTACTTTAAATTCCTTTAATCAGTGGTATACCGTGACTTAAAACCCTTTATCACTTTATCAAGATATATTTGGAAGAATCGAGCATTGCAACTTGAAAATCAAAACTAAACAAACTTAATTGACCTTAAAGAACTAAGACATCTTGGAAGCTGGATACTGATCTTAAATGCTTCATCATATAAGACAGCGGTTCTTAACCTATGGGTCGCGACCCAAAATTGGGTCGCGAAACATATTTCTTGGGTCGCGCTGAGTCGAACCAAAAAAGTTAGTAATACACCAAATTTCAGACATTTTAGAAATGACGACTTGAATACAAGGAACGTGAATGCAAGGAAGCATTTTTAGAAATAGGTTTTACTTGCATTTATGATCGAGGAGTGAACAAGCCGCAATGCGTGTTGTGCAGTGAAATATTAAGTAATGAATCGATGAAACCGAACAAACTTAAAAGACATTTTGATGCAAAACATAAAAAATTTTCCTTTGAGGGAAAAGATCGTACTTTTTTCGAAAGAAAAGGAGCCCATTTAAAAAGACAGCGTTTGGATGCACCAAGTAGTAGTGGTTTTATAAATTCTGCCAAACAAGCTACACTTGCTTCTTTTCATGTGGCTTGGCATATTGCAAGACAAAAGAAACCCTATAATATTGCTGAAAAACTTATAAAACCTGCTGCCATTGACATGGCACGTATAATGTGCGGAGATGAAAGTTCAAAGAAATTACAAAAGATACCATTATCAAATGATACAATTCGTTTACGAATTAATGATATGTCATTTGATATTAAGAATCAACTTATTTCTGCTATAAAAATTGCTGGTTTATTTAGTATTCAACTGGATGAAACGACAGATGTAAGTAAAGATGCTCAACTCATGGTTTACGTGCGGTATCCAGGTTTAACAGATATACAGGAGGACACTTTATTTTGCAAACCAATGTCAACAACAACTAGAGGTGAAGATATTTTTCTTATGGTCGATTCGTTTTTTAAAGAAGAAGGATTAAATTGGAATTAGTGTTTCAGTATTTGCACCGACGGTGCAGCTGTCATGACAGCATCTAAAAAGGGATTTTCGACAAGAGCAAAACAAATGAATCCACAAATTATATAGATTCATTGTTTGTTACATAGACAAAATCTTGCTTCAAAAAATTATCACCCGAATTATGTATCGTTTTGGATGAAATTGTTGCGGTAGTCAATTTTATCAAATCAAGAGCTCTTAACTGTAGAATTTTCCGCGAACTGTGTTTCGAATTTGGTACAGAATACGAACATTTATTATATTATTCTGAAGTTAGATGGCTGTCCCGGGGCAAAGTTGTTCAAAGAGTATTATCATTACGGACAGAAGTCGAATTATTTTTGAGAGAAAAGAAACACCCATTAGCATCTAAATTCTCCGAGTTGAAGTGGATTACTCAAGTTGCTTATTTGTCAGATATTTTATTTGAAATAAATAATCTAAATACATCGGGTAATTTGGGTCACGGCTTAAAAAGGTTAAGAACCACTGATATAAGACTATAGCTTTCCATGTTGCCATCAATTCACCTTTCCCGCTCTGACTGAGACACTGAGATGAATTCTCCTAGTGCATTGAATGGTGAGATAATGCAGTATAATATGGTTGAGAGCTTAGACGAGATACATGAAGAAAATGCCGGAAGAGAATGCTTTAATTTGGCGATCATTATCATTTTTATCTGTCATATTAATTTAATTAGAAGTTATAAAAAGCACCAGTAAATCTCATGTGCATATTATATACGTTTTATTAAAAATCAAATTTTAAAATAAAAACTGTACTTTTGACATATAAAAAGAAAAAAAATGAATGCATATAATTTACTAAAATATTCTTCAGATAGGAATTTCACTTTACAAGAAAAAGGGGGTGGGAGGGGAGGGGAAATTGGTACATACAATTTTCTGAAATAATTTTTTAGATGGGAATATTTTTTTAATATTTAAACTATGAAATTTTAAGTAGTTTTTTTGAGTTTCAATGTTTGATGAATAGTTCGAAAATCGCTATCAAGTATTTGCAGATGATCATTTAGTTTGTATTAATATTTTACAACTCTATTTATTAATTAAATGAAACGTTAAATTAAATGCAGCTGTAAAAACGGTCCGTTAAGCAGTTTGAAACACTTGTAGGGCGGTTTGTTTACATTTGACCATTGTCATTCGACAATAAGCAGTAACAAAGATTTCTGTGTCACTCACGCTAGTGTTTTATAAATATAAATGTTTAAATTGATTGATTTATCGGTTTCTCATAAATCTTACTAATTACCATAACTAATTTTTTTCATGAAATAAAAATTACTTATATGATCGTAATGTATGCATTTTGATTATAATTTTTATTCTAGGTTGTAGCAAAGGGTAATTAGCTGAGGTCTTACATTATATTATTTTATATTAATTCTCATTCACCGTGTTTTTATTTCGCGAACCAATTGAAGGTTATTGTTAATATTTTTTTCCAGCATTTTGTGTTTAACATTATATATTTTTTCTGTTAGTGTAAAAATATTTGTTTCAATTCGATTTTGTGATTAGTTTGGATCTGAATGGTCGTGAGTACTGTGTACAGAAAAATTCCTTCACAAGGAAACAAGGATTAGCTAGAGAGAGAATCGCACATTGTTGAACAAAGCCAAGAGACATTAAATTATATTTAACACATTGGCTGCCGTGCTGAATTTCTTACTATGCGATTCATATGGGCCCTTCGGTCACCGGTGATCCCCACGGCAGTCAAGTATTTAAGAAATTAGCACAATGATATCCCTTCTAGACAAGCACAATTTCTAGATATCTATTTTGTGTTCGATTCTTTCTTTCACAGTTAATGAAAGGACATAGTAATGTTTCGCTTGCTTTCTTTGCCAGGGTTTAAACAGTACACAGGCACGAGCAGTTTTAGAAAAAGATGGCCCGAATGTGATTAGCATTCGTCGTGGAAGGACATTCCGAGGAATGCGCCGCATGTTCGGACCTTTCACGGTTATGTTGCTCTTCGGTGGTATGCTGGCTTTTGCTGCATACGGCCTGCAAGTATACGAGCATTATAACTGGCAAGAGTTAGATTACGTAAGTGAAAATTATTCATCATCATATTGAAATTGAAATTAATATATTAATTCATTAGTATGTTGATTATGAGAAATTAATAGAGAAGTAACTTCAAGGTATAACTGCAATAATAATAATAATACTAATTTTAAAACGCCACAAGAGAAACTTTAGTAATTGCAGCAAATGAAATAAAACAAAAATTAACCATGCTTTTAGACTAATGTCTAGAAATTATTAAATGATTTTCTCTTGTTCCTATCGATTACCAAAGTCAGTGAGTTAAATGAGCAGTCCGGAATTCGAATTGTTTTGAAGTTTCCACAATACAAGCCTTAACATTGGAAAATTGCGAGCTCATTTCGTTAATGCAACAAAACAAATTGTCCAATTTATTTTTAATCTTCAAAGGCTTGTTTAATTTCCGACAAGTACAATCTCTGAGTTTCTCCCTTACAGCGCTACTCTCCACTTAATATTAACACTTTACCGACCGGTAGCGGTTCGAACATACTATGCCATTTCACCGCCCGCTCAGCTGCACCCAGCTGCACTCGAGAAAACGACAGCTGAATTTTTTTCAGGGCATGCTGAATTGGTGGAAAACGTAGTCACCACAGATCGGTCAAAAGTCGATTAATCGACGACCGGTCGGTAAGCGCTGGGGAGCAAACGTCGAATAATCGACGACCGGTTGGTAAGCGCTGAGAACAAAACGTCGATTAATCGACGGCCGGTTGGTAAGCGCTGAGAACAAAACGTCGATTAATCGACGGCCGGTTGGTAAGCGCTGAGAACAAAACGTCGATTAATCGACGGCCGGTCGGTAAAGTGTTAAGTAGGTTCCTACGTTAAAACTTACGCTAACTCTAAATACACTAATAATTATGCTTGTTTTAATTGAAATCCTTTACAGCGTATACACGTTGTTTGCTAGTCGTTATACAGCATGACTGTAAATCGTTAATAGAAAAAATGGGTATATTTTGTGTTCGAGTTGAGATAATGTTCGCTTTCTTCGTTTTTATATAACTTATTATCTCTAGGAAACAAAATAGTCATTAATATTTAAAGGATATGTATGACTTATCCAGAAGAAAACATTCATCATTTCGCATGAAAAACAAGCAATGTTCTAATAAGCTATTGTAATTCAACAGTTTAAAATTTTAACTGCCATGATCCCCATTTGGAGATTTTGGAATTTTACATATACCATTTTACATCAAAAACATTATTAGCTTCATTCTGTTGCAGCGATGTTTCCTGGTGCCTCATTTTAGTTTTTCTTGAATGTCTTAAAAACTCCTCCGTTTTCACACTGCACGCTTATACCAAATTAAAGAATATAAAATTCCTTACATTTTCAATCTTTTATTTTTCTTCAAGTTTTAATATTCTTACAAAATAAGAGGTTTAAACTACTTTTTCGTTTTCAGTAGTTTACTATCCCCTGGACATCAAATTAACATGTTACCTGCATGAAAAAAAAAAAAAAAACTTTTAATAATGTGCTTTCACGCAAAATAATTCATAATTGAAATATTATTTGTTATTTTTTTATTAATTTTTTTTACAGTTTCCCAAAATTTTTTGACTTTTTATATTTTGGCAATTTTCACCTACTAAACGTCGTTTGGGACCCTATGTTGTATGGTGAATTTTTATCCTCTTGATGCTTACTATCACCTCTCTGAGTTTGTCGGTCGAATTCGGCAACACCCTGTATATATAAGTCAATATTATGTGCAGCAGAAAATGTGTATTCTGTATTTTGTTTCATTACAATAAGCAGATAAATTTGAAATTCGTCTGTAAGTTGAACAGAATAGAATTGTCTTATTTAGTGCATTCTATTCTTGATTTAATTTATATATTATAATAAACTACCGTACATAAATATGTAATTTAGAGGTATATAGTAGATATCTGCTACTTACTCAGCCTTTAGTTTTTTATTAAAATGATTTTATTGATCATTTTATAACGATATCCTTTTTTTAAAAATATCAAATATTTTCAAAACAAAACATAATTTGAAAATAATTATACTGTAATACAACTTTTTGTGCATATATATAATTTAGCCGACCAAGAATTCCAAAAAAAAAAATTATAAATTTTGTAATTTGACTAGCAAAAAATAAACACTCATAAAAAAAAAAACCTGTTTATTTATAAGTAAAAACGCATCAATTTGCTGTATACGTTACGGAATTTCTATAAAAAACATTTCCAAAATAGTTAAAAACTGTGTGTGTTTTTTTTAACTTGCATCTAATTTCTTGATTTCTTCTATTTTTTTTCCTTGCATTTGGTAAATCTATAAGATAAAACTTAAGAAAATATCGATTTTAAAAGATGACAACCTAAAAGCTTATTTGGTCTTAATTACTTAATATTTCTTTGATGTATAGTTAGTTTAGTAATTAATTTAATAATTCAAATAGATCTCTTAATATTAATTATTACTTATAATAGAATTCCAATACTTACAAGATTCAGATAAGGTTGAGATAAATAATGGTTAATGGGGGGGATACTTGAACTGTAGAAACGACGTTAAAGTAAACGACGTAAAGTTAAAAGAAGGCCAAAAATCTGTAGTTTGTCAAAGCTAGAACAAAATGTCCGTTATCTCTTTAATATGTAGTGAAAGCTTATAATCCAGTTAACAGATACGCTACACGAACAATTGCTTTTGTATTGTGGTCATGTTACTCGGCTGCGAACCACAAGGTCCCAGGTTCTATCCTCGCACGTCACAATCCTCAACAAATGAAGACTTTGAAGTATGAGCAATAAAATATATAATAATTCGATAAAAACTATGAAATTTATCAAGTCAAATAAAATGTTATTCTTTGAACACAAACTGAAAAAGCCACCATGAAAAAAGACAAATGATATGTCTATTGAGATACTAAAAATTGGAATGTGCTAAAGCATTGCACAAAATGAAGGCAGACAATCAAAGAAATCGCTATCATTTTTTAAAAACTGCATTCGAAGATAAATTATCGCATTCGTATAGTAAAAGATACTAAGAAATGAGTTTTTGGTAAAAGCACGTGAGTTAGAAATGTGATTAAAGAGTACCGTAGACTTAATATTTCGATGGAAAAGAAAATCAATAAATTTTAAATAATTTAAATAAAAAATTTTTAAATGATAATAATTAAATTAATAATTTTTAAAAATCCTTAAAATTAGAGATACAGTTGTACGAAAATGAAATTTATTTCATTAAAAAGTTGATTTATAAATTTTAAAATGGTATAAAAGTAATATTTATTCAATAATGTGTTTCAAAGTTATGGCGGAAAAGCATAAGCCCTTCTACCCTGGCAAGGGCCATAGAAATTTTTCAATGGGGAATTTAATCCTTCTAGGTGCTAAGGAATGTGTATGAGAAATGTCTTTCAATTTTATGTTAAAGTGTGGAATGGTACAAGATTCAAAGCAACTAAATGAGCAGGCATTTGATTTTATATGTTTATCGCTTGCCATAGTGTAGAGTAGTTTTAATAGCTTTCAAATTATTTACGTACAATTTTTGATATTTAAAAAATATCTCATTTGTTTCTGACCATCAGATAAGTCTTAGTAAACTCTTTCAATGTTCTACTTATTTTATAATTTTTAATCGAGAGTATTTGCTTGTATTTCTCATTTCAGGTCTATTCTGGCTTCATTCTGTTCTTTATATCTTTTATCAATGCAATATGTTTTATGTATCAACACAAATCGCAAACGAAAACTTTCGAAAAGTTCCAAATCATGTGGCCGAAGGTAAGAAAGCATTCAAAATTATCTAAATTAGAACATTAACCTTCATTTGTAATCTTACGTAACAAAAGCAATAATTTCAAGTACAATTAAAACTTCCCTAAAGCTCAAATACCTATTATAGCGAGTAATTTGCTTTAAAAACTAAACAAAACATAAAAAGAGTGACTCGCTTAGAGAGCAATGTTTTGCAAAACGAATGATGAGGAGGCACCGTTACATCACATGCTGGATCGGTCTGTTTTGAGTGCTTGTTTAAAAAGAACGTGTACATCGATATGGAAAACGTTTTGACTGAATTTGTCGAATGCAAATCTGAGGGGTGTGAGGAAGAGCTTGAGGAACTTAATCGTCGAGATGGTGTCTCTGGCCAAGATTATAGATTCAGAGGCGAAGATCAATGAAATGGATGAGCTGGCGGTAGAACGTAGCTAGGACTACCGAAGAACGTATGGAGTTGCAGCAAAAAGCTACGAAAAAGATTTGACCGGGAAAGGAGGAAATAATAGAGCAAAACAACAATTTTCTAGTGAAAAGAATGGGACAATGGCTCAACTGGCAGAAACATCTATCAAATCATCTCGAAAGTGTCCTTTAACCCATCATCTTGGAATAGGCTTGACCATTTCCCTTCATATTTCAAGAGATTCCATATTAAAGGATCGGATCAATGTGGCTGCGGCGAAGTAGGCGATCCCCTTCATTATGCCACTAGCTGTCCTCTCACCACATCTTTTCATCTCAAAAAATCCACCCACGACCTAGAAAATATCTGGTGGACCAACGTTATGAGAAACAAGATGTCCAAGGTCAAAATTAAAAATCTTGTGCGGTTCCTACAAGAGAACGAGGAATTGATTTCTTCAGACCCAAACCCAGTATAAATTTTCATTTCATTTCTCAACCAAGCTCTTCTCCAGAATATATTAACTTCAATAGATTTCATCTACTCATTCTCCCCACCGAACACCTCCTTCATCATTATAATATTGTATATAGTTACTTTTTATGTGTATTGTATATGTAAACTAAAAAAAAAATTTTTTTTCTTAATACATACTCCCACGTATATCCTTTCAACGGACAGGGATTCTTAGAGATTCCAAGTTCGGGGATATTCTGTGGCGAAAGAAAGAAGTGAAACAAGGGAGAAAATGAAAGCATGGGAAATTATTGCATCAAACATTGATAAGTATTGCTTTATAAGGCAGCAGTTATGCAAGCAACAAATCCATAATGGTGTGTCTAATTTTTGCACCATTTTGAAGAGTAGTTAAAGCATTGTTCATTAAAGAATTTTCTGGTAAAAAAGTATACATTATAAATAGTAAATTAATTTATTATAAATTTGGTTGAATATTTTTTTTTTTTTTGGAATATCTCATGCCTGGAAGACAGTGTCCTATTTTACAGTTATTCCATTTCTATAAAAAAAAATTGTTTCGTTTATCGAATATTTCATAATAAGAGTAAGATTCAGGGAATAATCAGTTAATCGAGATTTTACTATACATGAACTCATTTTTTGCGTTTGTATTTTAATAGTTTTAAAAACCCAAAATTTTCACAGATAAACATCAAACTCACTGGTTTTTTTTTTTTTTTTTTTTTTTTTTTTTGCACTGCCTGAAAATGTAATATTAAAAGTTATAATATAAAGTTTACACAATAAACTATTTTTATTTCTAACTTTAACTAATTTTTATTTCTTTCTTAACGTCGTGTAAATATTAATTACATTTAGACAGCACGGCGCTTTCACAGTAGGGAACCAGCGTTCGATTTCTGGTTAAGATGTGGTTGTTCTCTACGTATCAGATGCCTGACGTCTACTGACAGGTTGTTCGTTTAATAGGAAAATGGAATCAACCACAGTGATTAAAATAAAGTCTTCTTTCTTAATAAATTCTTGATAAACAAAAATTCCTAAATTTATTTTTCATCTATCATTTATTCAATTGAAGATTAATATAAATTTATGTAGTAACCAATTTCACAGCATTAAAAAATCATTTTGAGTTCGAACATTTTCTCTATGCACTTTCTTTTTTATACTATTCTAATGCATCAAAGATTTGAAATGTCTTTACCCTTATAAAAACTAGTTAAACATTTTGAAGATTTAATTCTCTTATTTAAGTTTAGAAATTATTTTAGAAATTTATACAAAAGACTAATTTTGTAAGAGAATTGTTTTGAAACATTTGAATACCAATTTCAGTAAACAAATCATAACGATTAACTAGCTGGAGATGGTTAAGGCTATATTTCCACTCGATTAAATTTTCTCTTTGAAACCTATTTCTTTTATTTCTTCTTCCTTCTGAATGTACTTTTCGATGGCATGGTGGATCATTCCCAGAAAATTTGTTTTGATATTTTTCAGCTCCATTAATTAGCTAAAAGAAGAGTTGGTTCTATGCGGCTATAAAAACATTCAGTGAATCAGCCTGAAATTAATTTGATTGTTTATAATTGGCCGTTGCCATTCGACATTAAGTAATAAACGAGATTTATGTGCCACATACGTTAGCGTTTTCGATATATAGGTATACAATTCAGATCAAGTCACACATAAATGGTATTCGATATAAGTACATCAAAAAGGATCTTTATAGATTTCAAATTGAACCAGTGGAAGTGCTCTCTCCGAAACTTTCTCGTATTCTCTCTAATAAACTCATGCCAGACAACAACTAAAATGGCACTGGTGTACAACAGTTACGAAATATTACGTTTTGGCGTGAATGTAACATTTTTACTTAATCTATCGTATCATCCTTGGCGAGTTATTTGGCGATTAATTTACTGGAATGCGGTTAATAATATCCGAAAATGAAACGTCTATTTTAGACATGTTTTTCTCCACTGATTGAAACAAAAATTTGACACAAATCTGTACTTGTAGTCATAAATTTCCATATAAAATTTGATATATTTAAGTCATTGCGTTTTTTAATTATCGCATTTGATTATTTCTTAAAGTCCAGACCGACAAACAATCTACTTGTTGTTGGATTTGACTCACACTTTGACAAATGTCTGCTCTATAAAAGTCTGTGTACTGAATCTTACCTATCTAGCTCTCTTCCTTTTATAGTTACAGTAATCCTGTGAACTTATATTCGAACAGCCGGACAGACAATTTTGCTCGAAATTTGAGAAAAATATGCAAATTTGGTGTAAAAGACAGTGTATCAGATTTCATGCGTCTAACTCGAAACGTTTCTGAATTGTCTTTGTCACAGACAGACAGACAGGCGGATATTTTTAAAAAATGTGTTTTTCGAGCTCGGGAAGTTTTAAAACGTGCAGATTGATCAAAATTTCGAGTTCTAATCATTTGACGTTTACTACACTTTCTCTGTGCTACGTATTCGAGAAAGTAATAAAAGAAACTGCGCACATCCAGAATTGGAAACATCATATACAATGTATATAAAAGTGAGTAATTTAGTAATTAATTTTAATTCATGAAATTCAATACTACAGAAAGAAGCTCAAAATTATAAACAAGCTATTATTTATTATATCAGTCCATTATTGTATTAAATTATCAATATATATATATATATATATATATATTCCAGAAAGCTTGTGTGATTCGCGATGGTGAGCGCCAGTTGATTCCTGTATCTCAAGTGGTGAAAGGCGATATGGTTGAAATCCAAGCTGGTGAGAGGTTACCCGCTGACATAAGACTGGTGGTCGCCCACAGCATGACAGTGGATAACCGCTTTATAACGAATGACAGTACGCCGGTTCCGAGAAATGTCCATACCAAACATAAGAATATTCTGCGTTCGGAGAATATGGCTTTTCTCAGCACGCAGTGCATGGACGGTAAGTACACTCTGGGGTCTGTAGCGGAGGTTGTATATCGGATCTGTAAACTTGTAGCATTCCTTGCAATCCCAACAATTTCATTACCAGATGTAAATTTATGTAAAATCATTCATTGAAAGTATAAATACTTTTCATTAATTCAAACTAGAGCATGGGTATAATAATTGATCCTGTTATTCAGAGAAGTATTATATTTAAATATAATCAATATTTCATGAGCAATAAATGTATGGAAACTTCCGTGCGTTCGATCTTTCACCACCACCCCTATCGCTGAAAAATGATTTTGTTGGATTAATGAAATAAAATACTCGACGAAATGTGTATTTAGACATTTACTGATGGGAATCTAACATTTACCATATATCTTTGTATAAAATATCTCAATTTCAGATTATTTTTAGCTTATCAATCCAACAAATCTTTACTGTTTTCAGTAACTGTTCCAAAAATAATGTTAGATTGAATGAATCTTAAAAAACCCACATAAAGTTTTCTACGAGCAAACATGGCAAGCATAATCCAGTTCCCTTCCTATTGTCTTAGATCATAGGCATTTTTTGTTTTGCCTTGTAATTTTATATAGCTTTTGCCCAGTATTTTTTAATCGATTTGAATAGTTGTGAAAAAGATTTTGATATGTCACTTCGTTTGTTATATAGATATTATTTTCTATTCCAAGAGCACATTTGCAAAATCCATAATAAATAAATCAGCGTATTATAAATTATAATCAGCAGGTGCTTGGAAGCCACCTATCATAAGATACATTTGCACATGAAATTTAGAACGAAACCTATCTCGTCCCGGAGCATGTATTGAACTTACTTAAACAGAAGTCATGTCTAAAGAACTTTTCAATTGACAAATACTCTAGAAATAATTTCTTATTTTGCTGGCATTATATACAAATAAAATTTTAAATTCAGCACAAACAAGAACTTCTGGTAAGTTAATCCTGCCCTCATGACAACAAAGAAACGTTAATCCTTTTAAATAAAAGAGTTTTGCATCACAATATTTCCAGATTTTGTTTATGGAATAAACAGAATGTTTTGTAAGAATACAATCTTTTTTGAAAAATCCTTGCACGACATAGAGGCATTGGCTTTTTGAAGTGCACTCACTTTTCCCAATATCTGTTTTCAATTGTTGGGACTGTGAAGATGGGGTGGTTGCAATTTCAGTCGAATTCTTTGCTACCGTTGCTTCGTTATTTGGGCAGACTGTTATTTTTTTTATTATAAATGATCGATTCTCTTAGATGCTCTTTGGGAGTTTTTTTGTTGTTTTTTTACGTTGTAAGCCCAGAAAAAAAACCTTTTTGGGATATCTGGTTTCTTCTTGGGTTATTGGGAAGATGTTTCTCCTTTAATAATAACAAAATTAATTTTATGAACAAGAAAATTAATAAGTGAAGAAAAATTCTAAATAAAAATACTCTTTATGATTTTTATTGAAATTTTGATTAAAATGAAAAAATGAAGTATTGACTTGAGCTCTCAAAAAACATCCAAATAAATAAATTTTTAATATAAATTTTTAAAAATTTGAAAAAAAATCAAACAAAAAATTATAAAAGCAGTAAAATTACAAAAGTAAATCTAGTATTAGAAACAAACATTTTACACAATACGAAGCCGGCGTCCTGGCATAGAGGTAGCGCGTCTTCCCCGTGATCTGGGCGTCCCGGGTTCGAGTCCCGGTTTGGGCATGGTTGTTCTTCCTGTTCTATCTGTGAGATGTGTGAATGTGCCCTCCTGTAAAAAGGGGTTGTGCAAGCGAATGAGTGATGCGTGAGTAGTCAAGTCGTGCTCTTGGCCCAAGATGGCTCTATGATAAAAACAAGAGGCGCTTCCCCTTAGGCTTAAATCGGCTGTCTTCGAACAGCGGGCTTGTCCGTGGCAAGTGTCATAAGAAACAGCAACAACAACACAATACGAATGCTATCCAAATACCACGTGCCAGTATGATTTTAATATATTTCTCATTACCGAATATAAGAAGTGGATATGAAATCAATAAAATCTATGACCCAATAATGTCTTATTCATCACTGTAAAATGTGCATTAATTAAGAAAAAAGATGTTAAAAATAAAATAGAAGTATAATAAAAACACAAACACCTGTATGAAAGAGTGTTTGTAATTTTATATAGTGTAATATATATAATAATAATATATAATAGAATAATGTATAGCAAATAATATATAATAGAATTATATCTCATATTTTATATTTAAATATACAGAAGTTTCAACAGATGACTTATCACTTTAGAAAATTGGAAAATCTTTGCAAATAAATATTGGGATACAAATACATATATTTAAATAATAGATTTTTCTTTACAGGATTTGGCAGAGGCATCGTGGTGGCCACAGGGGATCGTACAGTCGTTGGAAAAATTGCAAGACTGACTGTCATTCTGGACAGCGATATCAAACCACCTCTTGCTTACGAAATAAGGATTTATGATAAATATGTTGCTGTTTTCGTAACTCTGGTCACTGCAGTATTCTGTGTGTGGGTGACACTCGGCAAATACAGCTTATCAGATCTTTTAATTAATGCCATCACAACAATTGCGAGTAACGTACCCGAAGGACTGATACCAACTATAGGAGTAAGTTCTTCTAATCTCAACAAAAATTTCCACTTAGCAATTTTTTTTTAAAAAAAAATGAATAAGATTGCTTGCTTTTTTTCTAGAAATTTCATTCCAAAATTCAATTCCAAGATAGTATTTCACTCATACAGATATGAGTCCATTTAAAAACAAGAAGTCAAGATACTTAGAGAAATGTTATTTCACAAACTGAGAGCTGATTACCATCATCAAAGATTGAACTAGCCCTAAAGCACAAATAATCTTTTTAATTATTTATCTTGTATATATTCAACATCTGCAATAAGCTAATACCTAATAAAATTGTTTCTTTTATTTCGTTTATATTTTGTTTACTAGTCTGTGGTAGCTTCCTCTGTGGAGTTGAAAGATCTCAGATTTAAACCTAATTGTTAAGAAAACGTTGTGTTTTGTTTTGTTTTTGTGGCAACGAATCTTTTTTTTCTAGTGCGTTCGAAATATGTTGCCTGAAATCAAACGTTCAAATTTGGTCATAGCGAGGAAATCTGTAAAGATTGTATTGATTCAGATGATGTTCTTGTCATCTGCCTGCAATTAAAAAAAAACGAGATGTATCGAAATAGTTCTCCTGTATCTTAACTCCTTTTAATTACAAAAAAACCACACCTTGAAACTTATATCGCAAACTGTAAATCTGAAGTCATAAATTATTTTGGTGTCAAATGCTCTTTTCTTGAAATTACTTCTAATTTCTTATTTAGTCGTATTTGTCAACAATTGTCCAATCAAGATGAAAATAGCCCATGAAAACGAACGCGCAAAGAAAATATAGACAACGAATCCTTAAGAAATGCACACCTAGTTGAAATAAATGAAACATTTTACTGATTCAATTTTTTTAATAGGTAATCATAAATGCCATCCTCTATAATAATAAATATTTAGAAGTAATATGTGGAATGAAATATGTGGAATGAAATATTAATACTAAAACTTTCAGAGATGTTACATATATTGCTAGTAGCAATTATTTTCTGGATTCTAAGCGTTTGACGGGATTGGTGGCACTTTCACAAATTTATTTCTTTAGTGTGCCCTCAGGAGAAAAGCAATCCATATATATATCTGTTCTGTAACAAAACGACAGATCTGAACAGTATATTCCAATGGAAATTTCCAGCTAATGTCGTCGTTAAAAAGAAATCATCTTCAAAATCTGTGTCTCCCATCAGGGCTGATTTTCTTTTACTGCACATTTACTATAAGATATTTTAAAATCGCCTCTTATGTAGGTTTTTTTATGCATTTTGGATAAAAGTAAAAGAAAGTTATAACAAACAATATTATTTAAAATTAATTGAATACTTCCACATCACAATAAGCAATCTTTCTTTTCTTCCCAGGTAATATTAACTGTTATGGTGAAGAGACTTGGAAAAAATCGATGTCTCATGAAAAACTTGATGACCTTAGATACCCTTGGTTTGACTTCAACAGTCATCTTGCGAACCAAGTCTCTCACAACAAAAGAGATGATAGTGTCTCATCTTTGGATGGACGATAAAATATATACTGTCTCTGAAAACGAGGATGACCCAGGTAAAAATTCGAAAAATCCTGGAATATTCCCTCTTCGATTTTGTTGTGTACTATTACTTAAAGAAGAATTATAACGACAAATTTTGCCTCTAACTTCTTACGAGATATTATTTTGCTTTTGTAATGAGGAATAGAAATGAGAAACGTACAATCACATGATAATTTATTGGCGAAAAGTACATAATTATGATAGTTTTATGATAGGTAGGTATGTTTGTACCCCCATATTGCTATTGCATTAAAAAAATTTAGTTTTTTGGTGACGCCAATTTTATTTCCCTTATCTTATTTTAAAATTAATAGCTTTTTAATTTTTAATATAATCTGTAAAAATTGTTATTTTTACAATAAAAATGTAACCAATATTTTTATTTCATCAGATCTATCAGTCTCTAGTTTGTACCAATAAAGTTCGTTATGATAAAAAAAATATACATATTCTTTGGACTTTGATTTCAAAGTCCTATTAGTATAACTCTTGGGCGATTAATCTCTGGGATGAGGTTAACACCTAAATACCAGAAAGCCGAATGTACATTTTGGACATTTTTTAAGCCAAAATTTAAAGGCATAGCTGCAATTGTAGTCTCAAAATTACATTTTAAATTTCCTTATTTGAGTCATTGCATTTTTGCGTTATCTCGTTGGCATGATTGTGAAAATTTCAAACATACAGACAGTCTACTCCTTATCCGTTGTGACACCAAATTTGATATAAATCTACACTTTAAATGCTAAATCTGTATAACAAATTTTATTCATCTAGCTTTCTGGTTTTTGTAGTTACAGTGTTGAATTATATTCGGACAATTAGACAGAAATATTTCTTCAAAGTTGATTTCCTTCATAATTTGCTAGATATCTACAAAAAGTCCTATACCAAATTTTATCCTTGTAGCTCAAACCGTTTTTGAGTTATCACGTTCAGAGGCAGATAGTCATAATGCCTGTGTGTTTGGAGGTCTGAAACAAAGAAATTCATCCAGAATACGAGTTAAAAAATTTTGATGATTACAATACTTTCTGTTAGTGCACGAAAAAACAAAATGCATTCCAATTATTTTCTAAGCATATGAATGGGTTCTAAGTATGTGCAGCCCACAAACTCATCTCTTTATTCATTTTTTCAGTCAAGGCGGAATACCTGTCGGCCAAGTCCTTTTCCGATTTTTCTAGAGGAGCCATTTTGAGTAACTGTGCGGAATCTCCCTATAAAAATCCGGAAAACACTTCCGTAAAGAGGTAAAGTAAGTTGTTTTGCAGACTATATCCTTCAGTAATGGTAAATAAAAAACTGCAATATGCGACTACAAAGACTTATCACAAATATAGGAAGAAACCGCCGGCAGAATTTTTGAAGCAAATGTTTTATTTTAAATACAAAGGTACTCGTGCACTGAAAATGGTCAAATATAAGGAAATAATCCGTATCGTTCTTGGTATTGTTAAAAATATTGCAACAAGATTTCGAAATGGACTGTGAGTTATTTATCCTATTCATCTTTTCTTTTTGAAGAATTTTAATCTTTCCATGGGTTCTAAACTTATTGAGTAAATAGTAGCAGGGCTATGAATATTATTTACGCATGGAAAAGATTAAGGCAAAAATGTAAGAATAACAACTGAATATAGCCAAAACTTCCGCCTCGAAAATATGCCACTAATTTATTTTTTGTGTTAGGAAATAATCTGTTATTTACTTAAAATGAATGTACAGCCGTTACTTCAAAACAAGTTAACAAATATTCTCATCGAATTATTTTAATATTATAGCATTTAATTTGTAAATAGCAATAAAATTCTCTGATGTATTCATTTTCTATAGATATTAATTTTAATATGTACCAGCAAGGATTAAATTAGATATTAGATTTAAATATTGAATCTTGTGTGTGTGCGCGCTCGCGCGCGTAAGAAAACAAAAAATTATTTTTAAATCAATCTTTCTTAAAATTCGTAATGGGAATAATTTACTCTTAAAAGTTTAAATGCTACATTTAAAGCAATAATTTAATTTCTTTTTGTGTTCACACAAGCGAATAATTGACATAAACTTTAAATGTATTTAAACACATAATTCGACTAAACTGCACTTAGCATGGCGAAAGTACATAACAGCAATTTTATTGGTTTAAGTTGTTTCCAGATATTTGTCCAAAATATAACTCCAAATATAATCCACTTTGAAAAATTTCCGGATAAGGAGTAGAAGTTGAAATTATGTTTTTTCATACTTATATAAAAATCTAAATTTGTGTGCAAAAGTTAAAATTATGTTTATGTGTATCAAATATATCTATAAAAGGAGTTGTCGAAAGCTATGATAGTTTACGTCGATCAGAAGTAAGTTTTTAAAAAGTGTAAATTTAAAAAAAAAAATTTCACTTTTGTAAAAATTAAAACGAAATTTCAGAATTCCACTATTGTACGAGTTATATGGAAGGAGATAACTTATGCAAATTTTAAATCGATATCTGCAATTTTTTATAGAAATTCTACAAACGCTTCGGGAAATACTTGTACTATTTATCTGAATATGGATAGAAAATAATCACTATTTTGAAAATGTTATTCTACAGTTTTAAGTAGCATGATAGTGGCAGACTTTCGAGAAAAGGATAAATGTGAATAAAACAAAATTTGAAAAAGTAAAAAAAAAAAAAAAAAAAAAAAACCTGACTTTGTGAAAATTTGTTCTCAAAAATAGTAATGGTAACTGCAAACGTAACGGTCATCGAAAAATGAAGCAAGCTTATTTTTTTTTTCTATCTACCAGTTTTCTGGAATTCATTAGCTAGATTTAGTTTAGTTTAGTTGTATTATCGTCCGTTGTAAAGCAATACTAGGGCTATTTCGGACGAACCTCGTGATTTTGAACCGCGGTCAGATGACGAGGACGACACCTGAGTTGGCACACCCTCTCCACACCACACCAGCAGGAGGACGTTTGGCCAGACTGATTTAACGTGCAACAGACCCCTTACAGGACAATTCTTTGGTGGAATCGGGTTTCGAACCTGAAACCATATGGCTCACGAGCCGAGACCTTACCACCAGGCCACCGCGGCCCTCAGCTAGATTTGGATGAGCTTGCACCAGATATATTATAACCAGTCAGATATCAGCGACCATAGAAATAAAAATCAAAAAACAGTAAGTGAATTTATTCTACTGATCCTTTCAAGTGGTCGTCAGTAAATTCAATATTTAGATATTGTCTATTGTTATATATTAACATGGTACACTATTAAATTTCAACTATAATTGTTTATTGAAAAAGGTTAATATTCCATTAGTTGGGGCACAATTTTATTCGAAACTTCGATCATTATTCAACATGCTGAATCACTAAGCTGCACAGATATTTATCGGAAATTACCACTGATAATGAATCTGTCATACTAAGAATGGAATTTCATCCTCCCAAAAATAATTAATGTGACGATTGGTGCTCCTATCATCGAATCGTTTATTTCAAAATTGATCATACCATTTCAGTTTAAGCCACAGTTAACACCCTAAATTAATATTCCTGAGGGAAGAAGTATTAGATTTTACCTCAAGGCAAGTCCATTTATGTAAATCCAGATGTCATTTAAAATCTGATTACAAATGTGCTTGACTGTATGAATGCCATGAAGATGCCAGTTATATCACTATAGTATTATTTTATTGCTGTTCCTGGACTGCTGTCAGCAGCAGGATTACTTGCAATACAAGCAAGAATACAATTTCCTATTTCGCTTGTACCACTTCTCATCTTTCCCGAAAAATTTAAGACCTGCAAATTTGTAATCGCTGAACGATTCTTTAAAATTGACTCTTAATAAAAAGCCAGAAATGCAAAAAGTAACATACGTATCTTGATGCACGTGGAAGCTCGGAAAAGCAGAAGTGCTTGAAGTATTATCCTCATCATTCGAACTAAATTCAAAATCTTGATAACTCTTGATCAAAAATTAGGATTTTGTGTCAATTCGAAACAGAATATTAGACTCATTAATTTTACTTTAAGTCAAATTTCTGGATTCTGACATCGAAATCAAACAATAACATTTTTCACAACAATATTTGCAAAGGATTAAAGTTTGTATTTTTTTTTAAAATTTCATCATTAGCTGTAGTTTTGAAATTATCTATCAGAAGTTTTATCTATCTTTTAAAGCATTCTGAAACTTTTCTTTCGTTAATTTATATTTTTAATGATTTAAAAATTTCTTAACTTCTTCATGGAAGGATTTTACATTTTAAAATAAAGGGAGTTTATATTCCTAAACTTTTTCGCATATTCTATGATAAAGTTGTTATTCCGTCAATTTGGCATAAAAATTATAGACCTTAAAAAACCAGTAAATGTCAGAAATATTCAGATTTTTAATTTTTAAGATCCACGCGTGAACGTTTTGTGTTTTGTAGCATTTTGTAATCATTACGAAGCATTGTCGATAGACTGAACCTAAGTTTCATTCGGATCTATAGTTTTAGAAATGCGATCGCATACTGGAAATCATTCAGCTAAGTTGTTTCATTTATCAGTTACTGTGTTTATATGTATGCTAATGTACAGACTGACAAACGGCCCAACAACCGATATAGTACAAAACCTGATACAGATCTGCTAAAATTAGGGACTTAAGTCTAATCCGTATACCACTTTACGTTTCGTAGTTATTTTTGGTCACCTTCTTTCAGATGAAGAGAGATATTGTCGATAAATTTCTTTCGAAATTTGATAGATTTATATAAATTTAGTTTTTATTTTATGTAAATTTAGTTATAATATCAAGTTTCATTTACGTAGTTAAAATAGTTTTTGAGTTATGTTCACTGAAAGGTAGACAGATAAATAGACATGATTCCAAAAACGTGTTTTGCAGACTCGGGAAGTTCTGAAATATTTGAAAAGCTTGGATTAATTTTTTTGACCATTACAACATTTTCTCATACTTTTCTTTTTCTATGAGAGAAAGTAGAAAAGAGCACATAATGTTTATTGTTCTTCAATAATTTTTTCTAAAATTTTAACTTTATTACATAATAACTTAATTATTATGTAAGAAACATCCATTAAATCTCTCCGTCAAGGTCAGGAATGGTGCCAAAGGCGAAAGTGAGTGTCATATTTCAAGCGCAATCTTTCGACATTTCCCGTGAAATGCGGTTTCTGAAATACGCGCAATGTGAAACGATAAAGAATAAATTCATTTAAAATAGTTTTAAGTCTATGGAGCAATAACTTGTCTTCTCTATCAAAGGAATTCATAGACGCATGCATTGAATTCTGTACATCAACATAAAAATAACTTTGCTCTTATTTCGTAATAAAAGTATAGGACATGTCTCAAAAATTAGACGGAAAGCATAAAAATGAATTTCGCCATCTTTATTATTTTCATTACTTTTTATTGTAAATTCAGCTTGAAATGTCTTCAAAAAATAAAATCTGCTTTAACAAGTTTAGTAACATAACTTTGATCTTTAATCAAAAAACAAAACTTTTTATATTATAACTGCTTTTTCTAAACATTTATAGCCATTGTACCCACAGCTTCACTTCCATTTTTTAGCATATACACAGTGTCTCAAAAGAGTAGAAAAAGCGATTATTTTCCAGAGTATCGAACCTAGACATATTTTTCCAATCGTAAAATTTCATTAAATAAGGAGATCAAATTTTATGAATACATTTTTACTTCGATGGAGTTTAATTATAAAAAGTGTAAAAGATTAAATTCTTATATAGATACGTTTGTACAAATTAAACAAATTAAAAAGTTTGTGCAATTATGTCAATAAGTAAGACATTTTCTTTTCACATTCATCTATGCACATATAGAATTTTCATTTTTATGTACAAAATATTCGTAAATTGTAGATAATTTTGCCTAAATTTTGAAAGCTTATCACATATTTACATGAAGACATTTGCTTTATAAAAGCGAACTTATTCAACAAAATATTAAACTTTCCCAAGGAATATTATATTTTAATAAAGAAAAATGTTTTGAAATGTTAATGATTTCGAACTTTTATGCTGACGTAGCTGAAAACGAATACCAAAGCAGTTTTCAAAACTCTTCGAGGAAGTGTATTTACAAAATATTGCAGCGATTTCACAACTTCGTGATAGAATGGTGGCGGAAGGAGAGGGGTCATACAAGTGAAACAAAAGTGACATTTTGGATTATTTTTCAAGTAATTTATGTTATTGCTCGAATAATCAATTCAAAACTTAACATTCCTTAATATTATTTCATGCAGAAACTAATTAAACATAATAGCAAGCATCCATGCAATGTTCTTAGCCTCTATGATAATAAGATAATGACCGAATTCTAGAGTCTTGAAATGGGGTTCTACTTCATGTAGAATCCAATCCTCCTGCCTCGAGAAATATAATTTGGACAGTCTAATGTTGTTTTAATTGAGATGAAGATATCAATTGCCAAAGCTATCACTTTTGGAACGATGAATATCCATTTTTCGCACAAGAAGTTCATCATCAAATGCAATTTTGTATAAATATGTTGTGGAATGGTTCAAATGGTAATGGAATGTTATTTGATTCTACTCTGTACAGTAACACACTGTGGATGTAGTCGATGCATTCGGTAATTTTTTTATGTAATTATATCTAATTTGCTGTATTGCTTTTGGTAGTACTTCTATACGTATTGTTGTAATTAATTGGTGTACTTCTACCACATGTCAGTTAATACAGAGCTCTCTGAATGATTACAAGGACCTGGTGAATTTCCCTCAAGATCTCAAGATCGATTGAATTGATGCTTATTGATTTTTATTTATGGGCTTGCCGATGCTCTTCTTTATATAAGAAGCCTCCAGAAGACGAGACAAATTTTTGTTGACAAATTCAAGAAGTCTTGATGTCCCAAACCATGCTTGATTTTTTTACTAAAATGGCCGATCTAATCCTAATATCAAGAACTCAGACCTATTTGACTTCCATTCATTTCGACATTGACTGTCCTTGTCTTTCTAGATCAGATGTCTTGTTATTCTTATATATCTAGAAGTTTACGCTTATCCTTTCAGGAAAAAAATGTGCTTTCGCGTGCAAAAAAAAACCGTGTCTGCCGCTTTAAAATAGGCTGTCAGTACTGATTGTTACAGAAGTCCCCTATCAAGGAACGCATGTAAAACTTTTCTATCAACTCTAACTCCAAGCGTCAGGGGATTTATATTTTCTAAACTCTACTGTTGTTGGCTTTGAAAAGTTTATTTTTAGATTTGGTCTCATTGATTCAATCTTTAAGCGCAACGATTTTTATTTTAGCAGAGCGACGTGTTTTTATTAATATCTTTCCTTTAACATAAACACATCAAGCTGATACGAAATTCATCTTATTTTGCTAAGGTACAAAAAATTTAACATATGATAAGAAAACGAGATCATTTTGTCTGATTTAAAGCATCAACTTTTTTTTCTTTAAACTGTCGTGTATATCAACCATTAAAAAATATAATTTATAGTAATATGTAATTATGAATGCTTTTTATATGCATTTTAATCTTATTCGAATATATTTTACTTTGCAATTTTTGAAAAATAATATAAAATTTCACATTTCAAATCCTCACAGAATTTCAGCTTTAGATTATATACAAACTTTTATTGCTCCTTTCAATAACTCAGACGAAGCTCTTTTTTCTTTCCAGGCAATGTGAAGAAGTGGATAATGCTATTCTAGCATTCATGGAAAAAACTGTTGGAAATGTGATGGAATACCGAAGAAAGAATGAAAGAGTTCTTTCTTATCCATTCAACGCAAAAAGTAGTTACAGTGTAAGGGTCTTTCAACAAAATTCTTTACGTCCGTTTAAATGATTTTGCAGTTATTTAAGGCTCCATTCATTGACATTTTGCAGTATGAGACGGGAAAAAATGAAGGATGGGTAGATAGGAAAAGTGAAAATAATATAAAAGTCTCTTTCGGCCTATAAAGAACATATCCGATGATGCATTCATTACTTCAATTTATTTTTGTGGATTTTTTTTTCTGGAATAAGAAAAGATATTTTATTTTTTCAGACATATAATACCTATTTTTTTATCGCTTGTGAAATAATTTTGAGATTTAATATACATTTCTGAAATTACAAAAGAAATGCTTTACGAGAAGTGTTTATAAAAAATATTAATTGATATTTTAATGATATTAATTGCTATTTTAACTCATATATGAAGAATATAAGCGAGATGGTACGCTGTGATAAATTTTAATACTTTCTAAGTTCTTCCTAAATATTTAAACAAATTTGATTCCGTTCAAACTATTATCGCTTTTAATAATAATATTATACTTAAATCAAAGGCAAAAAACATTTATTTAATTCTAAGAGATACAGAAATAAGTAATTTCAAATCATACCGATTGTAATTCTTGCAAATTGAAAACTGATTAACGTATTTGAAGAAAAATTAATTTAAAATTAACATCTGAGCTTAATAATCTGTGCCATAAAATAATTTATTTACGAGGGAAAGTGATGAGGCTTAGCTTCAAGACATGATTTAGCCCGCTGAAGTATTCTATATATTTTCAACTTGATTTGTTTGTCTAGACTTATATATTAATCACCTCGTACAATTAAAATATCCTCCTGCCAAAATATGTATTTGTCGACATAACGTCTCTGGTTATTCTTGTGTTATATTCCAAGAATGTATTTTTCAACACAAAAAGTCGGAGACATTAACTAGATGAAATTGCGGGAAGATTTAGCTCGTCATTGATGCCATACGTCAGAGAGATAATTCCCCCTCCTAGTTGAATCTCATAGTAACAAGTTCTTTGATGGGTGAAAGTGAAATATCTCTTCAATATCTTTAATGATTTTATGTCCGAATTTTCTATTTCGTCTTTTTAGTTGTGACATTTCAGTTTGCTCGGTTTTGATAAAGTTAGGAACACAATTTTTTACTCTGATTGATTCTTAACTGTAAAAAAGTTTTAATTTGCTGCATTATTCCTTGTTATTTGTTTTAAAAAATCATGCCTACATGGGCTATTTTTCCTTTATTATTCATATTTGTATCTTATTTTTGAACGTCAAGAATATCTGTTATAACAAATGATTATTTATAAATGGGAGAGTATGTGTCGTTCAAAAATTACTGCGAAAATGTAAAAATGTTGAATGTTTTCTGAATGTCAAAAAAGAACTACTAAAGTTGTACTTTGAACAATTGTCGAGTTTGTCGTCATTCCGATAATTATCATTCTTTTTGCGTTATATAGAAATATTCTTTTGAAATATTTTAGTGTAAATAATAAATTTTTACAGGAAGAAAATCACGGAGAATAGCTCTTTCTTATAACCTTGCAGTACAGAACCATTTATCAAGAGAATAGCTATATTTTTTTATAAAACATGATGCGAACTATTCTTTCAATCTTCCAAAAATTCGTTTTAAAACAAGATATCAGTTGATCTTTGTAATCCATTGTCCTAACCTACAATTTTATTTTAAAATCGTTTGTACGCGCTACTATGGTAATACTAGATCTCCCTTGAAAAAAATGAGTAAGAATAGTCATCATTTCCTCCACTTTGTTATTTATAAAAAATAGCGGTTTCAGAATATCAGAAAAGATACTATTTAGAGATAATAATTCTTTGAGATGGATTATATTTCTTTTCCTCAGAAGTCTAACAGTCTTATGTCAGTGAAAAAGCTTCATTGTATCTATTTCTTGTCAGTTCACAGTTAACACTAAAAAAAAAGCACAGAACAAAATGATTATCAGTTGTGATAACCATTTTGTTCTGCTATAATACTGCGTGAAAATGATTTTCAAATGCAATCCAATGTTCCAGTTCTATTCAATCGATTTTCGTCTATTCGGCACGCTTGTTTAGACAAAGCATCATAAAAGAGTCAAAATAATAACTCGCTAACTTTCAAACGAGTTAACTTTGCTCTTTCTCCAGTTGTCTCCTTACCAGTTTCTCCTTTGCTTTGCTCCAGTGTCCTCTTACAAAAAATAAGAGCAAATGTTGTTTCTTTGTTTAAGCTTACAACTGTTAATTCTGTCTTAATGAGTTTAACAAAAGCAGCAAAATTGCGCTTTGCAGTAATCATCTTAATCATTTCATGTTGCTTATATAATGGGTTGTTTTTATTGTGATTAACGAAAGAAAGTCATTGAGAATGCAAGGATCAAAGAAATAAAAAATATATAGTTTATTCTGTTTAGCATATATTATAAACTTATATGAATTATTCCGTTTTTTCTTTGGTTTACATTTTTTTATTCTTTTGCTTTATTATATTTTGTTATATATTTTTTAATTTAAAAAAATTGTAATTATCAGTTTTGAAATAACCGTACGAACTTTCTTCCTCTGTATTAACTATATAGTTTAAAAACTGATAGTTATTTCGTCAAAAAGGAAACAAATGCAAAGAAATACGATTAAAGTAAAGTTGGTTCAAATTTCCATTCATTCCAACACGCTGATAGTTTTACAAAAAAAACCTTCCTAAATAAACGGCTCGAGAAAAAAAAAATTTCGATCGATCCACTTTATGTATTTTTAAGGACTTCATAAACTGCAAAAACTTTTAAATTGGAAAGTATTTTAGTAGTTGCGCTCGAAAGCTTCACATTTTGAAAGAAGCTGTCGATTCCAGGTAACAATACATAGATTCACTTGCAACGATGCACCGAGCGAATACGTCGCCTTCATAAAAGGCTCTCCCGAAATTCTCTGGCAAAGAAGTTCGTCCCTTCTTCTGCGCGGCGGTTTTGTGGAGATTGATGAAAATTTAAAGGAGAAGTTTTGGAGGGCTTTCAAAGAATTTGGAAGACTTGCCGAGATTGTTGTTGGTAAGTCTCTCTCGCATTATTTTATACTACAGAAGGCTCCTTAATTTTTTGATACATAAATAATAAATGGATGAAATCTCGAAACACCCTTTTAATCTTGAATTTATTGTAGAAATCATCAAACAGCTTTGCTTTTTTCAGATAATTTCAAAATATGGTTTGAAATCAATTTCTCTTGATGTATTCCATTTTCTTTCTTTTGTCACAAGAAATAAATCCAACCTTCACACATCAGATAGCACAATATACTAATAGTATAATTGAGTAAAGAATTGTTGGAGGACGGAGAGATTTAGTCACAAAAAGAGTGGAATTCCTATAGTTCATTGATCAGTTCATACGCAGAAAAAATAACTTTCTTGATCTATAGAACAGCAAAATTCCGATAACCGTCAAAAATGGAATTATGATAAGCAATAATAATCACGCAGTATGATTAACAATATTAGATATATTTTTTTTTATTTCTTATCTGCGCCATTCAGTAAAAAACATTCTACCAATATTTGGCTTCTTTATTCATGTACTAGTATCCCAAGACTGGACAGATCCTTACTAGTACCATAAAATCAATATTTTCTTTTGATCTATGGAGTAAAATGGCAGATAAAATTTCCATATGAAGCTTATGAGTAGAACTTCACTTTCGCCTTACACAGAAGAAATGATTTGATATGTGATATTTATATCAAGTTGAATCACCGTTAAAAAGTTTCATGAGAAAACAAGTACATGAAGCCAATATATCATAGAAGTGAAAATAAACGTTGTTGAACGGCGTTTATATCAAGTTAACAAAACTAATCTATAACATTTTATCAGTTTAAAAATTTACACTAATTTCTGAAATAATTGGTTTAAACTACCTGAAATTAAATTTATTTTGTACTTTTCCATTTCGTCGGAGCAAACGATGAAGTCGTCAAAAATGATATAATTAATGATACAAACAAAATATCACAGAACTATCATTTTTTTTTCGCCAATAAAGTCTGTTTGACGGTATTTGCGCCGGCGAAATAGAAAAGTTTCGATTATTTTTATACTTTAATATTAAACAATTTCATTATCATATTGGATGGAAAAACCTGATTTTATACTTAAGTTGCATAAAGATGTAGGAAGAGGTTTTATGAAATTAAAAATGGGAAAAAGATTATTAACTGAAAAATTCGGTGCATTCAACTCGGTTAATATGAACTCTAAATTGACTGGAAGTGCCTATGCATGCATATTTCACGAAAAAGGCGTTCTCATCACTTCCGTTTATGTTATTAAATAAAAGAGCTGATTCAATTTAAGTGCTTTTTTTCTAGTAAAATGAAACAGAATTGAACTCCTTTTTTTGGATAACTTTTGTCTGGAGGCCTTAGAATTAATATCCTCTGTCATGCATTAATTTTTTCTATCTTAAATGCATATATTTATGATAAACAAGGGCAATTTCTTTTCCTGAAAGAAATTGCAAATATCAAATGGGCCACATGAAAACTTATGTTTATTCACGGAATACTTTAATTTTCTTAAAACGTAAGCTGCGGGACAGCTTCTTTAAATAAATTAGAAACTTAACTTTAATATGAAAATATTGTGCTGGATCAGTGTTTCACACTGTGTAAAAGGTTTTCGCATTCTCTTGGCCACTTGAAGGCAGCTATAAAAGTAATCATTATAGCCATAGAAATAAATGAAGCAAAAACAAACTATGAAATATCAATTTTGGAGTATTAAAAAATGTCTAAATTTAATTATTCAATGATGTTCAGTTAATGGTCATTTGTTTAACATTAAAATAATTTATGGTTTATTATACTGCTTAAAACCGTTATTTAAAAACAGCAACAATATCAAAAATTTAATACGACTACTTTAAATGTTGCTCATTTGTTTATACAACTTAAATAATAGAGATAAGTCCAGCTAGAGTACAAACGAATAGTTATTTTTTTAAATTACTTGATAACTTTTCCTTTTAGAATTACACTGAATTATCTGTATTACTGTCAAATAACTTCTTAATTAGGTATATATATAAGCTTCTTAAATAATAAATCATTAATAATTAGGTATGATATGCTGGATTATTCTGAAGAATACCGACAAACTTACAGGGCAGGTTCTTAATGTGCTTAGTGAGTACTTTTTCATATTTTTGAAGCAAAGACTCGATTTCAGAAAATTTTCAATGCAGAACTGAAATTAACTAAACATAATGAAGCAAGAGGTTATTTGAACAGCTTTCACGATATAAAAGAAACAGCAATACTCTTTTCTGTTATTCGTACCGTGTGCTAATTATTGTTTGTAAATACAGTATTAACAGAACAAATTTTCATTCCATTTGCAACTTTACCAAAATGAAAACTGGTACATGTATTCTAGAAATTCTGTAGTGTAATGTTAAGGGTTATGACTGTCACATAGTCACTATAATTGACTGTTCACCTCAGATCAAGCAATGTTTTTTAGCTATTATATATGACTCTCGCATTTGTATACTTTAAAGTAAAATACGTATTAATTTATACTTATAGGCAAAAAAGCTGTTTCAATATTTGAACCACCTTTAAAATGTATCGAAATTCATAAGAATCATCCAGAAAGTTTTCCATCAGTTATTCTACTTTTGAGGAACTGGTGATTCTTGTACTCGATACAATTAAATAAAGTAGTTGAATTTATTTTAATGCAGCGTTACTCGAATTTATTTAGGGTGAAACAAAGAACAGATACATTACTTAAGCATAAATTTGTAATTTTAAAATCATATTCCTAAACGTCTTTCTCTCGTCCCTTTGGAGCCATAATTTGATGCAAACATACAGATTTAGTGACAAGTTCGTGCACCAAATTCATGAAAGACTTAATACTTCTGAGATTGATTAAGTGTTTACTTATAAATACATAGATAGATTAAGGACAAACAGTCAAACATTTCATGATTCCATTCCTCCGGCGTCCTGGCATAGGGGTAGCACGTCTTCCCCGTGATCTGGGCGTCCCGGGTTTGAGTTCCGGTTTGGGCATGGTTGTTCTTCCGTTGTTCTATGTGTGAATGTGCCCTCCTGTAAAAATGGGTTGTGCAAGTGAATGAATGATGCGTGATAAGCAAAGTCGTATTCTTGGCCCCAGTTGGAGCTACTATAAAAACAAGAGACGCTTCCACTCAGGCTTAAATCACTGTCTTCGTAACAGCGGGTTTGTCCGTGGCAAGTGCCATAAGAAACAACAACATGATTCTATTCCAAAATTTGACATAGATATGCAATTCTGATGCTGAAACTATATTCTAAATTTCTTCCCCTGTCATTTTTCGTTTTCGAAGTATTACCCCCTTACGCCTGGGTGGACAGACAAGCAAATTTCGCAGGTATGGAGTTTCTTTAAAATTAGGTGGTAAAATATAACTAGATGCAAAATCCAAATATTAAATATCTTCTATCTAGCTCGACTCAATTTCGAGTTGTCCTATTCATAAACAAATGGAAAGGCAAGCATAATTCTTATAAGGGATTTTACGGTATTGGAAAATTTTAAGATCGAATTTTCTGTTGATTATAGTACTTTCCTTTGACATATTTTGAACTCAAGATAGTTAAAAGCATTCATTTGTTCGGCAAAGTAGTGTCGGGAAACATCATTTTAAAATCTATTAGCGTCTGGTGATCTTTCAGGTTTATGTGACTATGTATTGCCGAAAGAAGAATACGGAGAAAACGAATCTTTTGCTTCTACCAGTATCAGTCTTCCTGATAGTGGTCTCCGCTTCCTCGGTATGATATCTTTACTAGATCCTCCGGAGCAAGACAGCATCGAAACAATCGTAAAACTGCGTCAGGCTGGAATAAAAGTAAGAATTTATAAACATCCCGTCTGAGTTTCTTCGAAAATAGTATTCATTGCAATAATAATGAATTTTTCATGAGATAAACATAAAAATTTTTTTCAAGAAGGATGTTGATTTGCTACAAATAGGAATTTCTGATGGGGATAAAATTCTCAAACATATGGGAATCGTGTAAATATACAAGATAAAAAATTCATCTTTTCGTGGTAGAGGGTATTTAGAACTTCCATGCTACATTAACATCTGTAATAAAAAAAACTTTTAGACTACTATATATTTCACTACTATAAATATAAATGTTTTCACTACTATAAATGTAATATGCACAGCCATTAGGAATTGGCCGATTCTGAACTGCTTTTAATGGGAAAAGATTCTCAAGATACTTTATACAACGAAGCACACTCCAACAGCGTTATCAGGGTAATAATGATATAAAATTTAGCCGCACCTAACATATTTCGTATTCATTTGTGTCCAAGTATTAAACAGCGTTTAGTTTTGTTTAGGCAAATAGCAGCGAAATGGTTAACAAATCATCAATAATGAACAATAATAAATTGCTAATAAGCTAAAATATTACTTGATTAACTTTTTTATTGCTAAGATTCTTCAAGTTCAGATTCGTCAGAATACTGGAACATCCAAATTTCTGAATCAAAAATAATTCTCCCATCTCCCCTCAAAAACCTCACTCCCATGCTCGTAAGAGATGGATATTCAAAAGAATACCCTCTTTAATTCATGGCTATTTACAAATACCGAAAGGGGGGGGAGGAATTTCTCAATAATATCCGGATGTCAAGAGTTCTCGTCATAGTTTCCTTGAAAGGTCGTTTGGGGCCTTTCATAACTGACAGAGTTAATTGGCTTCAATCCTAAATACCTAGATGCGGATATTTAGGATGAACAGACGATCCAACGGTCCTTGTAATGTGAAATACGATTCCTATGCTCTGAATTCCTCTGCCATTTCAACCATGGTGCTCGTGGCATTAAGACAATGGTGAATAGAGCATGTTGACCTAGTGCTTTAGATAATACGATTCTCTCTTATTAGATACATGAGGAACCATTCAAATTTTTTTTTAATTTCATGATCGGATAATGGGAGGAGGCCTTGCAGCTCATAAATATTTCATACGAAAAAGTTTTGCGAAAATATACTTTCGAAAGTATACTAATCATTATTAAATACATTTATTTCGCTTTCTTTTTTTATGTTTACAAAGAGAGAACTTTTCCAAAAAAAAGTGTTCAACTACCTTGTGGTATGATTTGGAAGGATTTAGCATGTCTCTGGTAATAATAAGAGGAAATTTTAGTTTTTTTTAGAGCTTATAAGGCAATAGAGTAATATGAGTGAATTTTTGTGTCATTTTAGTCAAATCATTTGGCTAAAATTAATTTAAGGAAAAAACGATTTAAAGATTTAAAAAAAAGATAATAATTTTTAAAAAATATTCTACTTTTTAATATATTTTACTACTCATTTCCAATTTTGGGATAATTTGAAAACAAAAAGTTTTTACTCATAAATTTAATGGAACAATTAATATTATTTTTATTTATAAACATTTTTTTTGCGTATTTAGTTATTGCTTAAAAACATTCTACAAAAAAAAATTGGAAAATTCCTTTACAAAGGAAAGACTCTCAAAATATTTTTTTTAATTATCCTGATTAAAATTTAGAGGGATAATATAACTTGAAATATTAATTCTATCGATATTTTGAAAAAGAATTTCCGGGAATTAATAAAACAATTCTAACCAACGACCGTACAACAATACGATTAAATAGTTGCTAGTGCAGCCATTATTATATTATTGAGTCTTGATTCTGTATTTTAAATTTCGATATTTCCTAATAACAAGACTGAAAGCATTGTAATGAGTAAATTTTCGTTGCGTGTGTTGAATATGTTGCCGACTTTACAACACAAACAGCACTAGGACGAATTATTAAGGGATTAAAGGATGAAATATACAAGGAAATTCCTCCTCCTTACGAGAAAGTGACATTTGAATTACTGTTATTCACTGAAATTATAAGCTCTTGAAATTACAAACTCAACTTTTTTAAAAAAAATAAAGGTTCCATCCTTCAAGGTCTTTTTACGAAAATCCTTTTAAATATTATCAAATGATTTAATTTGTTTTTTTCAGCATATATTTGGTTTTGGATAGAAGTTGTAACTTCACACGAAATTATTTCAAAATGAATAATTTAGAAAAACGGATGACAGAAGTTTTTCAGAATAATTTATAGTATATCTTGTTTATCACAATCTTGCTCCGAAACGGAAGGAAGTGGATTAGAGAAGTTTTTTAAATCCGAAATAATTGCAAAATAGTCATTGAACTCTTAATAAGTGAAAGGCAGAATTTATCTTTTAACTTCCTCAAATACCCTTTTTTAAAGTCACGTGTATGTAATGACTCATATACACGTTGAAAGCAATCCCTTCTTTCTGTGCATCTGAAATAATACTGAACACATAGACTTGCCCCTCAAAGCGTTCTTCGTCAGTTTTGTCATTTCGAAATCATTGGTTGTTTATGTTAATAAAGAACATGCATTTTGAAAGATTAGCTGACAAAACTGAAGCTTGTATTCCTGCTGCGTTACCCATAGAATTCGGCATATCAAGCTATTCGTAAATTGAAAATTTTACAACTAATTGTTCTGAAAATCTTGCATTTCTGATTACATATAAAACAGTATTGCGTACGGCCACGACAACTACTTACATAAAGTTTCATGGTGCTGAACAAGTTCCGAAGCTTCTGGAAAGAATTAAGATACTATATTCAGGATAGTCATTAAAAAAATGCCGATATATGGACCTATAATGGCCAATCTGTTCAACCTATCGAGATGAAAATCCAGATGTAGTTATTCAGAGGTATAAGCTTGGGATTCTATGAACGGCAACGCAGTGGCTTTCATGATTATGGTTATAAGTACGGAAATTGTTTTTAATACGGAAAATAAGTACGGATGCTTTGTTTTTTAAGATCCTTTGCATTATTTTCATTTTTCTCGTTTTTTTTTTTTTTTTTTTTTTTTTTTTTTTTTTTTTAATTTTACATAGCAATTCCAGCACATGCATAGTTTATTTTAGTCTTGCGAGATTGAATCATTGATTGGATAAATAGGTGCAGTGGTCGGAATTTCACCACATTCTTGTGATGGTTTTCCTTCTAGACAAGGGCGGAATCCTAAACCACATTAAATCTAATCATTTCAGTTAGCTTTCATTCCCTAACCGATAATCCACTGATATGAAGAACCAGCCCTCTCGTTTCTTATTCTAAAGTTTTCAGATTCTATATAAATGCCTGTTCCCCATAATTATTCGCTATTTTTGTTTTTCAGAACTTAATTTTAAGTTTAATTGAGTCATTTTGACTAAAGTTTGATTCTTTTTATGAGTGAAAGGAATTAAAGTTTCGCTACTTGAAAGCAACGCCATATGAAGTTTTAAAAAGTTGAGTTTAAAATATCATAATATTTATAAAAATTATAAAGAAATTGTTAAAAATTATAAAAATAAAAAACAATTACAACTATATTATAAAATAAAATAATTAGTAAATAAATAACATGCAAAAAGTATTTTTTTAATTGTTTATTAATTTTATTGATAACTAGCCTCCTTGGGCGACCAGCTGGTTCGCCAGTATTATTGCTCGCTAAAATTTTCAATTAAATATTTGATGTAACTTGGTCTTATAATAGGTTTTTCAACAGAATATTTTTATTCTTCAAATGTCGATAGTTATAATAATTTGAAACCCTGGCTTATCTTCTTTGAGACAGTCGACAAAGTGATATAAAATCAGTTTTTATAGAAGAGTGATATTTAAATTTCATAAAATAATTAGTTTAGATGATGGATTTAGTTCATTGGAGTACAGCTCTTTTTATTTAAAATACTGATGTCTTAAGAATATTTGTTAAATATTATTCAAAGGATAGAGGATCTATGTAAAGATTTAAAATTCCTAATTTATCTGAGCATTACTTCAAGTTACATAAAATATAATTATTTATTTCATTCAGACCATTTTCTTAACAGATATATACACTAGTTAATAAAGGTCTATAAATTAGCTGTTCAGCTCTGATTAGAGAGGATACCCTGCATATATGAATATTTGTATGCCTTAAATAAAACTGAATTATTGAATTAATGAGATAGCTATTTTAAAATGTCACAGAAAAGTTTTTCTCACTTTAATTTTTTTATAGAAGACATTACATTTCATATTTATTTTATTTCGTACAGACACGTACTTCAAATTACACATTTCTTGGCTTAGTTTGTTATAAACGTTAATTTAATCTTTTATTTTTAATTTTTGTCAACGTGATGGCAACGCGCTGATAAAAGCTAACAAGCTAATTTTGAGCGTGCAACGTGCTCGTGCAGCTTAAATTTTATTTTATGAGAAATAAATTGTTAAAAAATATGATTAAATTATTTTTTTAAAAAAGTCAATAAAATAGAAAATTATTTATAGGTTAAAACATTAGTATCATTAAAAGGAGTATTTTTTGAACTTCAATTTGATGCAAAAATCAATTTTGTGCTGTAATATTTTCGGAAGTCATAAGGGAAAACATCGAAATTTCGCTTAATTTTTAATTTATTAAAATTCTAATTGAATATTTAAAAAAATCGCTCCGAGATGCACATTCTCGACCTCCAATGTATACATGTGCCAAATTAGGTAGCTGTAGGTCGAACGGTCTGGCTTGTAGAGCGCCAACACATACACGTTGAGCTTTATTATAAGTATAGATATAGATAATGCTAACCTAAAATTATTAATCCAACAGGTTGTGTTGGCAAGTGGAGCACATGATGCAGCAGCTATCGGTATTGCAAAAAAGTATGGATTTATTGCCGACGAACCTGCTCTGAAAACCGTGGAAGAAATAAATATTATGACTCGAAGGTCAATCAATCCAGAGTAGGTAGAGTTGCTTTCACAGTTATCTGTTTTAAAGGTTTCGCAATTTTTTATGATGCTCAGAATGATGAGAAATTATGAATCCATGAGGTAAATCATTAGCTGCTATTCTATTGAAATTAGTTTCTTCTTCAGCACATCAAATGGAAACAGAAAATCTTTTTTTAAAAATATTTTTTTAGTTCCATCTACGTTCTTCAAAAACTGCCGAAAGAATCGGCAAACAGTATGAGATCTTTTTATGAAATTCTGATATTTAAAAAAATACTGAATTGTCACGTCTTAAATCTGATTGCTTTTATTTCAAGTAGTCACTGATTTGATTCTTCGAACGAAACCAATAGCGGAATGTCGAGTTTTCTACTCAAGTCTCTATTCTATATTTACTACCTTGCAAAATCAGAATTTAAATGTAAAATAGATCACTCGTATTTTTGGACAAATGTACCATACATAATGGAATTCAAATAGTTTTTAAAGTAAATTCCAAGTGTTGTTAGGATAGCAGATATTAATAAAATTGCTGAAGTAATCTATAAAATAACATTTTATGATAGTGTCTACCTTTTGGAGATTTCTGTAGTACTCAAATGATGGCTTGTCGGTCAACGATACTACATTAACAATTGAAATCATTTCAAAAATAATTTTTTTTACGTTCGTTCTTGTTGGAATGACAGCAAATTATGAAAACCTTTTGCGCAGTTAACACAAGTAAGATTTCTAAAATAATAAGAGTTATTTATATATTATAAAAAATTGAAGTTCAAAAATACTTTCTTGAGGAAGTTATTAAGCTTATGTAACGTATAAATGATGTAGCTCAAATATTCTTCACAACCATAATTCCAGCGAACTAACTAGTCGCGCAAGACAATAAAAAAATAAGAAAGCAGGTTGTTGTTTCCTGTTTTAGTACCTGAGGCATCTTTCAGAATACCAGTTTCCAGAGCATTCTGAAGGAGTGGTACTTCCCTAGTCACATCTTAATCTCCGAATGGAGATTTCATCTGGGCATTTCGAATTTTTATTGGACTGGTTTAGTTGTTACGTTGCATTTTCGTAATTTTTTATTCTTATTTTTTAAAAGCATTATTAATTTTCTGAATAGATAATTTATTCTCGGTGTTTATCTTTTTCACATCTCGTGCGAAAAGAGACAAAAAGGGCAATGAATCGCTTATCTAGATATTGTCTGAAAAGGATGATGATTCTTATTTTCGAATCACTATAAACTTAGAAATTTAAATGAAGTACTATAAATAGTACCTATAAAAGATAACTCTGGATTTCTAGGAAAGATAACTCTGGAAAGGAGAGAGATTTAATTCTATCCAATGTTTTAGATGCGGAATTTGAAAAAATTCGCATTCATTTTATTTGTCTATTTTGTTAACATTTAATTAATTAAAAAAATTAAGCAGTAAGGGGAAGGTTGATTGAAAGTGATAAAAAGTTGGATATGTTCAATGCTGCTTGTGAATACAAAACCAAGATGCTGGCAAATATTAATTAATTAATAAGCGAATAGTCCAGTCCCTAATGCTATGCAGTTGTTTTGAGTGATTTAAGTATTAGTAGAAAAGATAATATATTAAAATAAATTATATATCCCAAGGGAGAAAGAACTTTTAACAAAATTACAATTGCTGCCGCAGTTTCAAATCTTTTAATTAAATTTAAAAGGATTCACGAAATTTCCAATGATGGGGAGTGGAGTGTCATTGTAGCGTCCGGTACCAAAAAAAGGTATTCAGTGATCAATTAATTCTCGAAGGCGAAGGATTAATTGATCGCAATCAATTAATAATTCTCGAAAACGTAAGCGTCAATTTATCAGCCTGTTTTTTTAAGAATTGATAAAGAAATTTCTTTTGAGATTTGGAGAGTGAAGGCTTGCTCTTGAATAATTAACTATTTCCTAGCGAATTAGAGCACGGTATTTAATTTCCCTTTATGTTCCTAAACACAAATTATTAAGTTACCCCTATAGATACCTATTTGTATCGAATTTACAATAAATAGGGTAGAATCTTTTCACTTTCTCGTATACAATCTGTTTATTTTCACCATATTTTTTAATCATAAAAAAATTAACTTGAGAATTTTATAAATCTTCAGACCTTTTTAAATTTGGAAAACTCTTTTTTAGCATTAAATCTATCTGTCTATGAACTCAGAAACACTTTGAATCAGACAAGTGAAATTTTGACATTAAACCAAATTATAGATTTCTACCAAAATTTGTACGAAATCTACTCAGAAGTCTGTCTTTCCAGCTATCCGAGTACAACTGAATTACTAAACGTAAAGAGCTAGATAGATAAAATTTGGTGCACTGGTTGGTTCTGTATCAAAATTAGAGTCAAATCCTTCAGGGGATTTTCTTATAGTCTTCTTCATTTTGCATTTTTATGGTTTTATTTTGATATATATTTTGTTTACTTAGAATATTTTCTACCTTTCAACATAATAAAAAAATGAATTTTTACCATTATAACATTTTTTTTTCCATAATTCATTATTTTAACTATCATGGGTCTAGGTTTAAAACAATTTCTTCAAATGCAATACCAGATAGCGCCTCTCATATGGAATTAAAATTAATTGATTAGTTCATTAATTTCCGCAAAATAATAAAGTAGTGTCTTGTCTTTAAGTATACAAAATTTCAAATATAAGGAAATATAAGGAAGTGGGCATATAAGGAAATGGGTAAAAAAATTGCTTCCAGCATTTCACCCTAGCAAATATAAAACCAGATCAGCATGTGTGGTGGTAACATTATAAGCCAATTAACAACTTCCGGAGAAGAGTATACACTTTTGTCTAGTGGCTTTGTTACTCGGCTACGAACCCTAACGTTGCGAGTTCAACTTCCGGAGAAGAGTGTACACTTTTGTCTAGTGGCTTTGTTACTCGGCTACGAACCCTAACGTTGCGAGTTCAACTTCCGGAGAAGAGTGTACACTTTTGTCTAGTGGCTTTGTTACTCGGCTACGAACCCTAACGTTGCAAGTTCAAATCTCAAACTTGCACACATGTATTGAATGAGAACCTCATTGATTCTCTTCTTCATTTCTTGAACAGGGAATGCAAATCAGTAATAATCACTAGAGAAATACTTCACTCCCTGGAAGCCGAAGATCTGGACAAGCTGCTGGGGAGTGACTCGGAATTAGTTTTCACGAGGGTGACTTCTCATCAGAAATTCATGATAGTGGATGCCTTGCAGAGGCGCGGGGAGACGGTCGCTCTCGTTGGAGAAGGAATAAGTGAAGCTGCGTCCATCAAGAAAGCGGATATAGGTAAGAAGATTAGCAATAGGCAGCTCTCAGCAGCTGAAAATAATTCGCTTCTTTAACAACTACCAGATATGTCATAATTAGAGTGGTTCATTAGTTCAGTAGTATTACGCTATGTAGTGGTGATTTCTAGATTGGAATGTACATTGAATGGGCTGATAGATGTAAGGATGTGTCTGGCGTGTGAGAGCTGTGTAAGTAAAAACTCGTTTCTAATAGAAAGGACAAAATAAATAACGCTGCATCATGGATTTCAAACAGGTTCAGGAAACAGTCAACCCATTTTTGTTTGTAGAAATGTTTATAGAGTCGTCATTCACAATCAAGGGATTATTTATCCCGAAGCGCAGTTTCATAATGGCGAAATTATTTTGATCCTATTCACATGAGCATTGATGGCATGCCACGAACAGATCAATTGCTCTTAGTCATTAGTGTAACATTCTCTCCGCACTGAAAAACTTCTTAGCATTATTTTCATATGGTGGAACTGATAAATTCCATTAATGACGGTCCATCTAAAACCTTTTATTTTGCTCTGAGTCTATATAAAAAAATCTATTATTAGACGTTGTCTATTTACATTTCATTCAACAACGCAACATTGCAAATCAGGGTAATCCTAAATTACGCGTCCATTTGCCATAAAAATCTTTAAATTCTAGTAGCTGAAATTATGACTAGAACCATAATACCATTTTCATTTGGACGTATCATATACGAAAACTTATTATTAGTTGCTTTCCTTTACTTAAAAAATCTTAAGGTGAGTGCTTTGATGCATAGTAAACACAGTAATCTTAGTAATCCACCCTTTCTTATAGTCGAGGCGAATTTAAATGTTAAACAAGACTCTGCCTCCGGTTTTTAGTGATCTTGTCACAACATAAGCAATAGGATTTTGTAATATTAATTACATTAAATATCTTTTAATATGATTTGGTACATTTTTGTTAATACAGAGTGATTTATATTGAAGGCGACAAAAAGAATCGCATAATACAAAATCATACTCAGTTTTCTTTATTATACTATCAAACACGAAAGGCTGAATACTTCGTCCTTAGACTCGAAAGTCGGGAGAAAGGATCCTCTCGAGAGAAGGACTGCCATGACCTTCGAGGGGCTTAGTGCCTAATTCTGTGCATTATTCCATCTACAAAAAATGTATAGAGGGGTGGAAGAAAGGAGAATAGAAAATAAGGTGTTAGATTGTGTAAGTAAACGAGGGGGAAACACTCCTCTGACTGATTTTAATCATGAATAAACCTAATACTGTTTATAAAAATACTTGCGGCAAAAAATAAAGTAAATAGAACAGTGACATTTACAAGTTCATCTGCAAATTATGGAAATAATTCCATGAAACTGGAAATATGCCCAAGAGACACGACTAAAGATATACCAGATCAACAGGTGCTAGAGCATAGCGGTATTTAATAAATTAATGAAATGTTACAGAGCATGCTTTTGCATATCGCAGTAACAGTTAAAGTGAATGTACAATACCAAACGCTATATATCCGAGGACATTGATTTATACATGATAAATGTCCTCTTATCACGTCTTCTTATGGCTCTTTTCAAGCACTGGTGTCATAATGACCTGTCGATGCGAATTCGGATTCGGGAGAGTTCTAGTTTTAAAACCCAATTCCATAAAAATAATAATAATAATAAAAATAGAAAAAACACTGTGCAGGTATATCTGATGCACATTAAGTCCATAGAGACCAAATAGAATGGAATTTAATGTTGAGGAAGTAGGGTAATAGATCATGAGTCATCTATCTCTTAAGAGCATAGTCCAGAATAATGGATCCATTCCAAAATAGCTTTAGTGCTACAACAAAATTATAACTGAATTTAAGTGAACTAAAATTAGCTTCCACCATTGCTCTTGAAGGAACAAGGATGGATAATGTATTCAAATGAATCGAGATTCAGCTAACAAAGTGATAGTCATCATCACTTCTTAAGGAATACAATTTATTTGTTGAAGTGCTATGCATGTAAAAAGAGAAAGCATATAGTAAATTGCTTCATGGAGGGACTTTGAATGGTATATCGTAATAAGACGAGATTTTTTTTATTTTTATGAGGGGAATTTTCAAAAGTTAAATTTTTAACTAGCATCTTCAAAAAGGAAAATTTGCGTTGATTACTTTAGAATCAAAAATGTTGACAAATGGATTGTTTAAGGAAATCTCGTTACTGAATTCCCGAAAAGCATGTCTGTGACCATCCGCCTATTTTGCATATTTTAAAAATTCTTAAAATAATGATATTAATAAATAAACATTTTGACTTTTTTCTTTTGAATAATATGCTCCCATATTACATACTGTTTTTTAGGTATAGCTCTGGCTAACTTTGGAAGGGATACGGTAGTTGAATCGGCTGACATGGTACTTCTGGACAACAACTTGTCCGGTATTTTGAAAGGCATTGAATTGGGTAAGTACTGAGTTGAAAGTAAACGCTCAAACTTGCAGACATTTTAATTCACCTCTAATCAGATCAAAGAGGCCAGATCGTAAATAAAGTTCAAACAATTTACTATCCACTTTCTTTTTCACTAGATAATGCATATAGTTTCTTTGAAGGAAACATTTACCAGAAATAGATTGCTTAAAACTACATTTTTTAAAAACTTTTTTATCATTTGATAGAGAAATTTGCAATGCACACTGAACACTGTTCAGTTTTTAATCTACGTCTAAATCTCTGTAAGGTAATAAAAAGGTCATTAAATAAGGCAATTAAAACTTCAATATATAGAGTATTAAGGGAGATAAACATATAAACAAGTCAAAATTAAAATGGAAAATATGATCGAATATGGGCTAAAGGGGTATTTTTCTTAGCTCTAGTCATTTTTAGTTCTGCAGGGAGAATATGCAGCAGTTTTTTTAATGCTGAGATGCCGCCCTTATTGCAAAAATCGCCATAGCTGCTAACAATGTCAATTGAATTTTCTAAAGAGCTAACGATTTATGCGATACCCCTGATAAGAATTAATGATAGTAATTTGAGCAGTTGTCATGAAAATAGATGTGTTCATTTACAATCTAAATTATATCCAAACAAAGAGTTTTCACACATCATTGCCATTTTGTTTCTACATCTTCGTTTCATCTTCCAGTTCAGTCGGTCAGTATTTCCTATCATATATTCTTATGGAATTCTAGCTTATTAACTCTTGTCTTTTTATGCTCTGAATTTTAAAGTAACACGTATAGTTTTCAATTAAAAATTAATGACGAAACTACTCGTCGATCTGTATATAACAGGGTATTACTTATTTTTCGATATTTTAATTTCCTTCGCAACTGCCCATTTTTTCCCTTTCCTCCAAGGAAGAATTAGAGACCTCGCTTGTTCAAATAAAAAGCAGGGATCACGGATTTCAACGCAATAGAAATGGTTCAGACAATTGTTTTATAGGAACAGATAGCGAGTTGCTCGTTCTGGCCTTCCTCAATCTGTTCTAGTCACTGCTTGAGTTAACTATCATAGCCGCTTTTAATTTGAAAAATTGTTATCGAAATATTTATTTAATTGATAGTGATTGATAACGAAATCCCCTTTTTGACATCAAATTTTATTCTTAATTAGAAATTGTAAAAAGGCCCTTAAATTAAAATACTGTTCAAAATTAGTTGAGAAAGTGTATGATACTTCCTACTGAGCGAAATCTGACATTGTTATAATCTACATTTATTATTCATGATTTGTTAGTTCCGTGGGTAAGATGACGTAAGATACCGTTTATTAATTTTGAAGTCCTGAGTTCAAATCTCGAGGCAAATAAGAAGCAATATTTTTGCAAATGGATTTGAAAAAATAATCAAATAATCTGTACGGTAGTTATAATTAATTGTGAAAATATTTGTAGTCCTGGGAACTAATCTGTACACTACTGGGAAATTATGTAGTACAAGAATGCATTTACCATTATAACAAAAATTTAATATTTTACATTTTTTCAATATTATAAAACAATAATTCACAATAGTTTTTACCAATTTTTACATTATTCTAGGATATACTGTCTATGTAGGAACTAAGAGTTTTAGGTCAAGGATTTAGATCTATAATAACCTAATATTCCCAAAAACTAGATAACTAAGTATCATCTGGTGAAAATAAAGATTTAAGGATGGAGTATAGGACGTTCTATATAGAACTACCTCCCACATTACACAATTCATAGTTTATATTCTTATTAACATAATATATGCTTTTAGTAATGTGACCAAATATAGCTATCTAGGATTAAGCACACTGTACCTTATGGCAAATCTTGGGAACTAAAGATTTTATCGCAAAATTGCAACAGATAATAAAAAAGATTCATTACAAAAATATAGAGCACTAATTCTGTATAAAAAGGATATTCTGCACATACCAAAAAAAAAACTAGAAAATTTAAAGCTTAAGCTTTTTTATATAATCAGTTTGAGCACACATTATTGCAACGACTGATCCATAACATTGAAAAACATTATTTTATATTAAAATACTTCATAATATCTTGCTGTTTAAAACTCTCAAATTTAATAGTTAATTTTTTTCTTTCTTGAAATGTCCCATTGCTTCGTAGTAAAGTTGTGATAGTGATCGAAAACACAGTGATATACATTTTTTAAAGCGTGAGATCATTTTATATTTCATCTTTGGTGCTCTATATTTTCACAAATATTATTCTTTTCCCATATGTCTTATTTGTTAGTATTTGCCGTAATCTTTTGGATAAAACTTTTAATTTTCGTTCAGTAGGATTTGACTCAAATGATGACGCATAGACATTGTATTTACAAACTCATCTCTTGCAAAATGTCCTTTGAAACTAAACATTAGTACCCTGAGATTTGACAGCTTCCATACTAACAGAAAGGAATAATCAAATTTAGATTCAAAACCAACTAGTCTTCCGTACGCTGCAGGGAATTTGAAATGCATCACTGAAGGAGCTCTTATTCTTAATGCCACTAAAGCAATTCTATGCGTTTTCAGAGTATCAGGCTTGAATAACTTCCCCTTGAGGATTGATCATGACAACATGTGGAAACTAAAGCCGTTTGATATGGTTCTTATGTTTACAAATTTGAATGATAATAATGTCTAATACGGAAATCAGAGAAACTAATACATATAGTAATTTGCTGTAATATAATCGAGAACATTCGATTTGTGATTACATCAAAAGTTTTCTTTCAAGTCGTTTTGTTAATAAAATTCAGTTTGTTTGAAATGTGACGTTCTTTGTAATGTCGATTAGATTAACTATTTCTTCTAGGTCGCCTCTCGTACACCAACATCAAAAAGTCGCTGCTTTTAGCCATGTCTGCCCATGTTCCAGAGATGCTCCCGTTCTTTCTGAATATCGTTGCTGAACTTCCGATGCCACTGATGGCAAAGGCATTTCTTTGTCTCAACATAGGCATTGATATTGTAAGTTAATCACTTCATTCGTTAATAATTTTTTATAAAACATTGATGAGCCTCGATTGTCGCATAATATTATCCCTTTTGGGAATGGCTGATTGAAACTCGATATGCTTCGAACCGATATTCTCTGTTCATATCATATGTTTTCTGTTGCCAGTTTTCGATTTAACAATTTAATTGATATCTTTATTGTTTTTATTGAATTAAAATCCGGGACAACTGAAGCTCATAGAATGGACAATACAAGAGTGGTCGCATCTCGGGTAATAGGAGTGTTTTCATGCACCTTATAGCTTTAGGATGGAGAATATGAAATTTCATAGACAAATGATCAATACTGTCAAGAGAATCGTCGGAACCGTTTAGCACAACTTAAAAATAAACTAGAACTATCGAACGATTTTTTAGTTCGATGTAACTAATGACTAAAGAAAACAAAAAATTTGACCACGATTTAAAAGATCTAAAATTCGTGCTTTCGAAGAATATTCTGAAATATTTCTCCAGAATTTTAAAGAAAGATTTATGATCGTCGTGATTATGAGAAAACAATACACAAAAATCGTAATTAAAATGGCAGCTCTTAGGTTATTCTCTTGTACCTGAGATTCGAATTATAAACAAACCGATAAATTCATCAACGCTCTCACGGTTGAATCGCTGAGATTGCTGATAAAGTTTCATTCTGTGGAAATATTTCATGAAATAAAATCAAGCTATGATCAAATATATCAATTACTTTAAATACATTGTGATAATATCCATGATAATTAAAATGAAAACAGCGATACTTCGCAGTGGAGCTAAAATTGGTTAATTCTGATGTGGTTGCAAATTGTAAAAATTTAATGTAAAAAATATCAGGCTTGGTAAAGAATTTTGATATTAACCTATTTACAAACAAAAACATAATAAACATAAAAAGCACGGAAACCTAATAATTTTTAAAATATTGAACAATCCACGAGTCATCGATATCAAGCAATGCACTTCTGCGATTGATTTAAAATTAGATTTCTCTTGTGACTTTATCGCTAGTACATGCGGAACATTAACAGAATATCATAATTCTTGAAGCACAATGAGAAAAGTCTCTTATTAAACATAAGTGAGTGCCATTTATCGCTGTTTTAATTAATGTCTCATTTAAAACCTTTCGACGGGGTCATTCATCAAAATTTATGATACGAGATATTATCATCATGCTTGTTTAACAGCAGCATACTGGGTCGTAAAGAAAATCGTTTTGAAGGACCTCAACAAATAATAAAAAAGCTCCTAATTCTCCTGTTTCACAGCGTGCGACCAGTTCCAGCCAGTTTAAATGCGCAAATGATTGACGTCAAGACTTAATTATTATTCGCAAGAATAGGTCAGAGTGAACTCGATTTGGAATATTTTTTCGAGGAGTTGGCTCGGATTCTAGGAAGTCCGAGGTGAATGATGCGTCTGAATTGCTTGGGGTTATTCTTTTATTTCTTCAGATCGATAAAAAAAAGTTATAATCCGTTGAAGATACTGAAAACGTGTTTGAAACAAATTCAGATTTTTACTCAAATGGCTAGATTCTCTTTGAATTCAGGTTCATTTAAAAGAGACGATGTAAAAGTTATGTGAATTAAACAAAAACTGTAATAAAATTTTCAGAAGGAATGGAAAAAAATATATATAGTTTTAACTATTACAAGAAAGGATGTATTAAAAAGGAAGCAGACTGTTTCATTATTTTTGCTTCATATTGTTCCATCTGTACAGATTATAACATATGCTTGAAATTAAATTATTCTATTTTTGATTTTAGAACATTTTAATCATAATTATTTACCTGTGGTCGAAGGCTTAGGTAATTCTAGATGGTATGTCGAATATGTAAAGAATGTCGAGAATTTAAATCATTTGCTCTCAGGATGTGTGCGTGTGCGTGTGTGTTGTTGTTGGTGGTGGTGCTCTACGGGTCAGATCGTTTGACCTGTAGCTACTAATTTTTGCACATGTCCATCTCGAAGAAATTTTTTTAATTTTATTTAATTAAAAAATGAGTCTAAATTTGGTGTTTATCAGTGATAACTTCCGCAAATATTATTATATGAAAAGGAATTTTACAGCCTTTCAAAATGTTAAAAAAAAAAATCTTTTTAATCATACCAATTTAAGAGTAGTACAAATGTTTGCTAAATTATATATCTATTCATAATGTTGGCTAAATTATCATGTCATTTAAGGTAATATAAAAAAGGTTTATCATTTACTTAGGAACGTTTTTTTAGATATATAAAATAAAAGAAGATGTATTCTCGCTATCGCTTTACTTTAGAAAGACACTACCAACCCCTCCATTTCCATCCCGACCATTTAAAAATCCTATCTCTTTCGAAATATAATCTCATTCCTTTAATGAAATTTTTACATGTACCATATTTTACATCAACATTTGAAGAAAAAAGTGGCAAATATCGCTTTAATTTCAAATGCATCTCAAAATGGTAGTATGTCATAAAATCAGATTAATGACCAATGATTGATATAATATTTGTTTCAGTGGATAATGCTGTTCAAAAATTTAAGTAGAATAACGTTCAATTCATAGGCTGCGGGAGGATAATAATTCTTACGCTTGAAAAGACGAAATGCATAGATTTTATCTTAATTTTACTTCCATATTTGTGGCCGAGAATTTAAAGGAATGATGATTTTATCACTTTTGTCCCATTCTCATCGGCCCTGCGCGATAAAACGTGCTTTAGGATCATAAACAAGATGAATGTTTCGGAAATTGTATCTCCAATTCACGATCCTGCGGACCTGCATCTCAGTTACCAAGGACCCATCAATATGCCATTCGTGGTTGTGCCTAAAAACCGATGTAGAACAATTTCTATGAAATTCAATAACTTTTGATTAGAATACAGAACTTTGTTAGATGTATAAAGGATTATTGATCCATAAAACCAAATACTGTTCAAATATATGAGTGATTTCGTTTTACATTCTAATCATATATTCATTCATTCAGCATGCAGAAGAGCCAGCTTAATCCTTTGGTTTTAAAACAGAGATTTATGAAAATTTCTCTAAGCTCCATATATTACATAATTACTTTCCCTCTAACTAATAATCTCAGTTATCCATGACATTAGTTAAATGAACCTGTCTCTTCCAAACACACCTGCGCAGATTTAAGAGGATGAACCCGAATTGGAGGAAGATTTACGTACTCTACAGACACACCGAATGGCGAAAAATGCACCCAGTATATAATTGACCCAGTTTCTCCACCCCTGGCAAGCGGGATAAATTTTTATGGGCCAAGAAACACTCGCGGAATTTTCATTAAACAGGAAGAAGCAATTAAGGCGACAGATAAAAACTGCGATATATGCTTTTTATAGCTCCTCTGGGGAGAGAAATTTTTCAAAAATGTGCTCGCTCTAAGAATATGCGCATTGCAAAGTCCACGTTATTGGAAAATATGGTTTTAAATTAATAAAAAGTTGGACAGTCATCTTTATTATTTTTCATAAAAGCAATTGTGGAAATGATGCATGTATATGTATTGGCATCTCTTAATCTAATTTAAATCCTAATTAATGTTCTAAATTTCATCTTAATTTAGCCCTGTATTAACTTCATTCTAAAGTGCTCTCTTATTTCCTGATCCAATTCCCACTTTTTTATTTAATTAATTCTTCAAGCTCTCTAGAAAACTGCTGAATTTGGCATGTTCTCATGATCTGAGCAAAGGGATAAAAATATTTAATGCTTAGAACATTCTTTTAAAGGTACTTAAAGTTCCCTTTCCTAAGTCTAAAAGTTTCAAAGAAATCCTTATCAAAGTCTCATTGTAAAATCACTGAAGGGAAAAATTTCTGTCTCTTTCGCACTTGTGTCGTGATATAGTCTGATGCATCTTTTATGATCTCTTAATCTTTGTACTAAATTATGCCTCCCGTGGTGAAATAAAGCGAAATTAAAATTCCAAAAGTTTCTTCGATTCGGCCACGCATTTGCTAAAATATGTTTTACATATATATATTTTGAAAATGAATGCATCAATTCTACATTTATTTCATTTTTGCTTAAATTGCAACCAAACAACAAGTGAACCAATTATTAAATGCATAATGAAACTTCTTAATATTTGTGGTGTGCGAAAGTTTCCAGAAGGGATCCCATTTGAGATGTCGTTCTCTTCATATTCTCAGAATATAAATCGCGAATCAGATTCGCCCCCCCCCCAAAAAAAAATTCATGGTTTTTTTGTTTTTTTTTCAAAACAGAAGATTATTCAAACTAAATTGACATACTTACATCCTAAAACGTGTTGGATTTTTTTATTTATTTTGCAAATGCAACAACTAAACAGAAAGAATAATTTTACTACTCATTTCAAATTTGTCTGTATCAGATGAATTACATTAATAAATTTCATTCTCAATTAAATGTTTCGTCTTATTAACATGTCTTATTATCAATAGCTTATTGTTAGCTATACTTTATATATACAGTGGCTCAAAAAATTAAGAGTACACCTTACTTTTACTTGATAAATCCGACTTTCAATATAAATAACACATTACCGGGTAGTGCAAACATGTTTTAATTTTTACCCATAACAAATGGTTTAATTTAGAGTAAAAATAACGAAAACTCAACGAAAAACTTCTAAACAGAAAAATTTCAGAAGCATTTTAAATAAACATACGCAGAATTTTGCCTCAAAAAATTAAGAATACACCAATGAAATTCTTGTAATATATCGCATAGAAACTACTACGAATCGGTACTACGCCGTTTAGAGGCCATTATAAAAGCCAAAAGACATGCAACTAAATACTGACACGTTCTTTCTATGCGAGATATTACAAGAATTTCATTGGTGTATTCTCAATTTTTTTGAGGCAAAATTCTGTGTATGTTTATTTAAAATGCTTCTGAAATTTTTCTGTTTAGAAGTTTTTCGTTGAGTTTTCGTTATTTTTACTCTAAATTAAACCATTTGTTATGTGTAAAAATAAAAACATGTTTGCACTACCCGGTAATGTGTTATTTATATTGAAAGTTGGATTTATCAAGTAAAAGTAAGGTGTACTCTCAATTATTTGAGCCACTGTATATAACTTTATCTATGTTAGCTATACTTTAATGGTAAAGTATTTTTAAATAAAAAATTGCTAATTGCTATTAATACTTTTGCCTACAAAACAAAACAAATCTTTCGTTAATTAAAATCTCCAAAAATTGTTTTGGAGCTGCATGAAATGTCGCAATGATAACTCTGAACCGACGGGGGCCGAAAAATGCATATCGTTTCTCCATGTCCAACTAAGTGAAAGTTCAAAAGAAGAAAGAAAAAAATTAATAATTCATCCCTTGATAGATTTAACAGTAATTGCCATGCAATTAAAAGGTGACACTATTAATCATTAATACATAAACTATATCTACAAAGCATATTAGATAAGAATTTACTTCATAAATATCGTATATTTTCCTCAAACATCAAAATTTATTGATAGTATCATTTTATAAATAAATTATTCGTTTTCTAATTGATTAATTCTTTTATTTCAAACAGGACTTTAGTTGGACACATGAATATATACTTTATTTTATATTGCAAAATATATGAGGAATACTATATACTTTCTTTAACTTGGATATAAACAGTGAGGGATATAGCGACAAAGGCCGTTATTCTATAGAAGCGAAAAAATTACAGTTAATGGATATCAAAATACTTGAGGGCTTCAATAAAGTTGCTTAGATGATGTTTGCTTGAGAGAGCTTGAGGCAAAAGAAGTGTTCGGCTGTTCCATGTTGAGTTTTTTCCAGAGCGCTTCTCTGTAGATTGAATATTTTGAATATTTTAACAAAATGTGGGAAATGTCATTGTCTTCGTTACATTGAATGCACAGGGGATTATCTAAGAGATTGAATCTGTGAAGAAGACTTGGAGTAATGATCATTTTACAAATCACCCACACAATAAGTTTATCTTAAACCTTATTTCTAGTCTAGTTAGTGATTGTGCTGATGTCTTAGAAATCGCCGATCAAAGCTAGATATTTTTATATACCTTCTTTTATAATACCTTCTCTTAAAATAATGATTTAAGATATTTATTTTCTCTGATCTTTAACTTTTTAATAGCGAATTAATCGATGTAACGAGTCCTTAAACACAAGAAGTTGATAAAAAATTAATTTTTTTCCAACGGTTTCCAGCCATTATTTTTCTTGATTCCTTACTTTGGAGTTGTATAAAAGACAGATTCTTCTCCATTTAATCCGCCATCTTGAAACATTGAAGACTCGTGTAGCAGATACTAAACAGCAGAACGAAAACAGGACAGTAAAGTAGTACCACAAGTAGTAGTAAAGTAAACAGTACCACAAGTAGGTACACGGAGACGCAAGTTGAAAGTAACTGTGGTAATTATTAATGTCATATTTCAGATTCCATTGTGACATTAACAATTTGCAAAATCAAATATATGTCTAGATATAAAAATTATCGTGCAGTAAATTTTTATAGAGACGAAAAAACTTAGTGCTCATGGTGCATATTTGTTCCTGCTCTTTTCAGTTTCCAGCAATATGTATCGGTTTCGAGAAAGAAGAAGATAACATCATGTTGAGAGAACCCAGACGTCGAAAAGACGACAGACTGTTCAGCTTCAGGTGAGGACATCTTCAATTCGCCGACGTTGAGAAAAGACGATTTGTGGATTTGCACATTCTCGAAAATGTAATAAAAAGAGATTTAGGCTCCTTTTCCTTTCTCGATTTTTCAGTAGGATTTCTATGTTTTTTCTCTTGGGAAAAAAAATCTTCAGCAGCACTAAATATCTTTTGGAATAAAGTGAAAATGTAGTAAAATTATGGAATTCCAAAATAGTAAGCTACCAACGCTTTACCCAAATTAATGAACGCTTATATACGAAAAGCTAAGAAAACGAAAATTTAAGATCTATCTCTTTATATACCCATTCAACACATACCCATTCTTTACAGAGTTATAGAGGCTCACTGTGTTCAGGAATATGCTGTGGTAAAAATAACGTTAATTTATCTTAGAAGTGATAAATTAAACATCGCTCTTACATATTTTCAATGACTGCTTCAGCTGAGGACATTGTTTTTCTGCATGTATGTTTGTTTAAGAAGTGCAGAGAAACTTCTTACAGTCTCCATGAGATCAATATCTATGAGTTGAAGTTTCTAAGTAAAACTAAACCTACCTATAAGGATATGAAATAAATTTTCGTATATATTTTTCAAGAATATATAAAAATCGACGTTCATTGTAGTTGTAAATTAGAAAAGTAAAATAGGGTTCTTTAATAATCAAATTAGTAAGCTACAACTCACAATACTAATGCTCTATCCTACGAACCATACTCATCTCTATTTTCCACAGAAAAAAATATTCACTTAAGGTAGGTGACTAACTTAAAAAAGCGATTTTTTTTTTTTTTTGCGAAATTATGATTTTTTTTTTTAATTTTATATTTTTAATGTTTGAACAAGTTTCTGTATAAAATTGTTAAATTTTGTTTCTAAGTCTATTTTTTTGGGAAGTTAACTGATTTTCATGTTTATATTTACTTACATTTTCATGCAATTTTACATCTTTAAAAGTTATTTTCTCAAATTCTAATATTTGATAACAGTATATTTGATAACAGTACGAAAAACCTCATAAATTAAAATCTAATGCATGTTTTTGTTCAAAATTGGTATAAAATTTTCCAATACGTTCTGCAGTTCCTGAACTTGAGAATAAATAATTTATTTATTTAGAAGTAATTTATAGTATTTCATTGCTTCCCAATGATTAAAAAAAAATTGAAATTTCGTATTATTTACCAGTCAAACCCCAATATTTAAAGAATGGATAGAAATGGAACGTATTTTTTAGTTCAAGGACTAGAAAACGTTGTTCTTAAACTATCTGCAAAATTTTAAACAAATGTTTTGGTAAATCTCTAAACTAGAAGAATTTTGCTTTGCACCTATTTTTAGCCACATAAAAAAAAAATTCCAATTAAATAAAAAACTTTTTCCTCTTAACTGATTTATTTTGGATTCATAAATGTTTTTACAATCTTTTTTATGCAAATATTAAAAAATATAGCTATTTTCGAACCTTTTTCAAAAACTTCAGCACGGAGGTAGACACATACCTTAAGAAAAAACAAATATTAGCAATCATAGACACTTTATTTACTTGTATTCTTAGCCTATATATGCCAAGCAAAAAATCGCATTGGTTTGGAAAGACATCCTCTCTAATGATCTCCTTGAGATAACTGACCTCTTCATCGTAATGAGAAGCATTTATACTACCTCTCTCCATTTCCACTCTATCTTATATCCATTTTTCGTATAGATTCCTTCTAGGAAATACTTATGGCCAACCCGTATAGGTACCTGGAAATAAATGTATATATACATGCAAAAAAACCACACTCGTCGGAGGTTAATCGGTATCGCATCGTGCTTAGAAGATCGTGATTAATAAAGTTAAGCAAAGCAAGACTCATTTAAGATACTTCAGTGTGAGTTGAGTTAGAAAAAATAATTCGAGAAACAGATAACAAATGAAGTACATTTTTTACTCCCTTGTAAACGAAGTACACAAAAATATATAGTTTATATATTATAAATAAAATATTATACATTATAAATAAATTTAAACTAAAATATATACTTTTATATATTGCAATATATATTTCACTTCTATATTGTTATTCGAGACAAAATTCGAACTCGGCATTGTGACGAATCTTTCTGTTTCAGACCTCCTCTAGTTTAATAAACACATTTTTGGTATTATGTCTGTCTGTCTCTCCGTTTGTGAAACTGTTAACTCAAAAACGAACTATATGAGTATACGTGAAATCAATAACTACAAAGTTTGTTAAGCTAGAAAGATAAAAATCTGGTAAACAGATTTAGCGCCTAAACTGTAAACTCTTATCCAATTTTGAACCAAATCTGTCGAAGAGTTGCCCGTCTTTCAGTTTACGCTTTCATTTGCAATAACTCATAAACACGATGGCTTAAATAATGAAATTCGGTGAACAATCCTGGGACTATGAATGCTGCTCCTGTCAAAAATTGATTTCAATCAGTTTGAAAAGAATATGTCCAAAATACCGATTCGTATGATAGATTAAGAAATATGCTAGATTTACGATAGATTCAGAAATAGAGCTAGATAGATTCAGAAAAATGCTAGATCTATATTTTGCAATTACTGTTCACAAATGATATACAAGACATTCGTGGGCATATCTAAGTTCCACAATTTTATATGTATTAAATGATATGTATTGAATTTTGAATTAAATTTATATCTACAATATTATCTACAAAATACACCTTTTTGTTGCTTCACACTATAACTAAACAGAAAATACATCGCGTTATAAGAGTTTGCGAAAAATTGAAGGAGAGAGTAGTAAGTATTTTTATCTTAATTTTATAAAGCTTCTTTTCCTAATGTCATCATGTTTACTTAGAATCCTGTTCGTGTCCTACATGCAGTATGGTATTTGGCAAACGATGGCTGGTTACATGAATAATTTCCTGATCATCGCCGAAGACGGCTTCACTCCGGACATGGTGTTCGGAATTAAAACGGTGTGGGACTCCAAAGCCATCAACGATTTGAAAGACCACTACAATCAAGAATGGGTATGTATGAATACAAGCTGTACATGACTCATTTGTCTAACATTTAAATCATTACAAGAAGTTATGTTGTAAAGATTAGAAAATGCTAGATTGCTATCATTTTTAAAGCAGCTTGTAACCTATATTAGCTATACAGCGAACATTGTAGAGATATTCCTGAGTTGTTTGAAGCACAAACATCTGTCCCCTTACAAAAAACATATTCAGATGTTTCTTCAAAATATTTTAAAGTGTTGTTCGTTTCAGGATCCCGAGACTAACACTTTGCTAAGCACTACACGATTGCCCTTTGCTAAGAGATTATATGCAGGAAGATAAGCAGTTATTACGCCTCCTAATCTGTTAATATCCTATTTCTTCTTTGGTTGAATGCAAACAGCTCCTCGTCCCATCCTTGATGAAATAAACGCTTCCTGACGCGTGCGCAAAACCGCGCAGAGTTTCAGAATCCCAGAATGAACAGTCAGCGACGGAGAAAAGTGAAGCACCAAGGGAAGCGGATGTTTGTTACCATCACAAATAACGGAAGAGATATCAGGTGACACCGAGTGGAACTGGTTCTTTTCTTGTACCAATCAATCATATATATTTCACGCCAGACAAATCTGCCCACTACGTGAACGTAGATATTAATCCGTTTGGAAGTGCTCAGGCACGAAAATGTTGAATGAAATAAACCTACCCATTTTACATCATCCCACATCATTCTTAATGGGCGTTGCGAGCTCATAGAGGAAACGTATTTGGAAGGAGGAGGGGTATGGGATGCGCAACTCTCTCGCAAATGTGAAACTAAGGATTCTATACACTGTACGTTAGATAGACATTTTCTGAAGATATCAAAGAAGATAGAGGGAAAAGTAGAGAATAACATTTCCAGAAAATCTAAGTGGATTCATTTTCTTTGCTTGGAATATTCCCAAATGTTATCTGTCTTATAGAAATATTCCGAGGCTGAAAGATCGATACTGTTTCGATCCGAAAAAATGAACTCTGGATGTGTATCGCCGCCGCATTGAATCAATTATGAATACGGTAAAAGTCGATCATTGAGCAGTGATGACTATTATATGGATGAAAACTTTGAATATAATTTTTGTGAATATAGATAAGACTACTTGTATGATAAATCAATAAAAAAGTTTGATATCTACAATTAATCTCTGCCATAAAGATTAGTATCTGCTATGGATCTATGTTCTTTTATTCGAAAATAATTGGTCTTAAAGTCAATGAAACTGTGAATCCTGCTCAAAGCTCTGGCTTATGTACGTTATTTAGTTAGAAGAATTTTTTTCCAAAAACTCGTCTAACTTATTTGTATGTATTTAGTCAGAACATTTTTTATTCGCTTTTTTATATAAATTTCGATCTTTTTTTCGGTCTTAAATGCTCACCAAAAATCACAAAACTTTTAACGTTCATTGGCCTTATTTTCAAATTCTAGGAAAACAGTGAAGCAATAAGATAAATAGTCTTACAATCTGACTAGGCCTTAAGAGGATGTATTGTGTATGTCTTTATATGCCCATTCTCACCAGTACAATGTAAAAACTTCTCACGGCAATCTGGAAAGCAAAGGTACTCCTTTACATTTAAGTTACTATCTGGCAAGATAAATTGTTGATGTTACAAAAAGTCAAAATTTGGCTTGAAAATCAAGTTTCAGCCCCTAACTTCTAGGATATTGCAATTATCGAAAAACTTTTAAAACAAAAGTTGTTTGTCTTAATGAGGCGCTAATTTGCTAATTAGATTTATTTTTCTATCTTCAATATTAAGAAAGTTGTAGCGAAATGAAAATTCCAACCCCTTCCCCCACCACCACCATTTCCACCTCCTTTTGAGCTAGACGGCATTGACGAACTCGTCCGAGATTTTTACGGATTTAACAACATATTTCAATCAAACCTGTTAAAGTCCAAACAAAATTACTCTAGTTTTCCTGTTCACAAGATAACATGGGCAAAGCATAATACAAATATATAAATTTTTGAACGAATGGTGGTTTTGGGTTCAGGGGCCATGATCGATGAAGAACTGAAGAAATTTTCCCAAATTCTTGTCATGAGAATCATTGCAATAGGTAGTCTTCCTATAGGAATCTACCTAAAAACTAAGGCGATATTTTAAGCATAAAAAAACCATGAAAGATTTCTACATATCTGAGAATTCTTGTTTAAAATACCATGAGAAGGCAAGAACATATATTTAAAGTATCATGCTAACAAAATTAATTCTGATCTAACTGAAAGGAAATGCTAATGATGTATGCAATCCTTTCCATTCTTACTTTCTTAAGAATCTTCTTATTTGTCTAAGAATGGAAAAAGAAATGAAGATAGAAAATGGATTGTACAGATTTTTGCAGATAAATGATTTCACAAATAGATGAGAAAAAATGGTGAATGCTATGCAAAATTGTATCTGCAAATACTTATATTTCGTTGGAGAAACGACTGGTTTTTTTACATGGGTCATTTGCAATTGTATATCTTTCTGAGATTTGAGTAAACTTCAGTCTTAAATAACAAAGAAAAACAAAAAAAGAACAGTCAAATAACCGCAACCACTAGCTTGATTTCACCACTTTTTTTATAAGAATAGCTCATGACCTTTAATTATGTTATCAATTCTCGCCTGTCATCAATCAGTAATACGATGTTTAAGAGAAATCGCGAAACAACTATTTCACTAACATGAGGGCGATTCATTAGTTTAGAAGTAAGCAGTGTTGATAAAAAAAAATTTAGATTAAAATTTAAAGAAAAACTATTTTATTCATTTGTAATCGAAAATTTTCATTTCAAACTCATTTTTGAAATTTTGCGCTCCGTTTGATTTGTCAGAGCTAGAGTAATTGGCATGTAGTCCCAATCCCAAGTTGGCAGATATCTATGCAATTTTTAACGAAATCTATTTAAAGGAAATGTATTTATCTATCTTCTTATCCGTTTTCAAGTAAACACTGGCTCAAAACCGCAAAGAGCTAGACGTGTTCATAATTTTATCATCAAACGTGTAGATGTGTATTATTTTGGACGTGCTCCCGCTTGTTTACCAATTTGATATGCCTTTTGTGATTACAAATGCGGTTCTATATTAAATTTTAGAAGAAAACATTCGAATTCATATGTGGCTTTCATCCTTATACTTCGAAGCACAAAACTCTAAGCAGTGAATCACAATACTGTTACAGAAATTAAAAGTCCCGCTAAAAGTCTACAACAGATTCTCCTGTAGTGGATGTATGGTGTAACACAATCAACAGGCCTCAATAGCAAATAGCCACGTTTATTGACACGAAGGCACAGACTACAAAACACAGCCGAGATGTACACAAGCAATACACAGCACCATACTTAGAACATACAGCAATCCGTAAGTAATAATCGGTATTAAACAACAACTACAGCACACAAAGCGGCCAGACAGAACTCAGGGGGGAGAAATCTACGTAGCTATTCACTAAGATCTCACCCGACGCTTGCTATAATCCGCTGTCACCTCTCTTAAGCTATACCCAACTGCCAACTCACTACTATACGACTGGCTATTCCACACACGACTCAATGCTGCTTCAATACCTGTCTCCAAAACTCAGCACATGACACCAATTCTCAATACACTAATTGCTCGAGTCCCACTCAATGCGTGCATCGATGGACCGATCCAACTAATTCGTCGTTGACTCAATAGATGACATACTTCGGCTTCTCTAGCCGGCCTTTTATAGCTTCCGGGGCCGGACGCAGAAGGTTCTAGTACAATAAAGCATAACTATACTCCTATTGGTCCTATCACCAAAATTCTTGGTACATTCTAGTATCATCCATTTTGTCTCCAAAATCGCCAAGTTTGTCGCCAAGCCCGAGTATCATTGATCCGGCATCCAATTTTCTCTCCCCATTCTCAACCCTCCTCCCTTCTATGATACGTTCAGGAGGAGAAGTCTCTAATAAAGAGAATTATAAAAGAAGGTGTTATAGAGTATAAATATACAAAAACGTTTAAAGGAGATCACTCTTCCTGTTTATTTTTTAACATTTTTCAGATATGACTTTAAGGTGATGTGGTACCTTCAAAATAAGACGTTTCTTTTTTTAATTTTCATCTTGTCAATCTGTAATTTAGCACGTACCATAAAACACCACAAAAGATAACACATTAAATTTAATTTTAATGTCTTTGCTTATATCTGTATAAGCATAATTATAATACTTAATACCAATTAATAGATCAGCGCTCTAAAATTATTAGAAAGCAATCGAAAATTTTCTATCAATTTCATTATTTTCAAGCAAAAGTTGACATTACATTTTGTGCTCCAGAAGGGAACTTCTAAATAAATATATATAATAGCGCAAAAGTATTAATTTGTAGGAAATATATCCAATATTTAATTTTAAAGGAAATATACAACTTTAATTTCAAGATAAATGTATGTCACCATCTTTTCTACATAATTTTTTATGTAGTTATATGAAAATTCAGGGAATCTGAAAAAAAATGAAATACCTGGAGCAACATAAAGTTTGAAATTTTTTTCTTGTTTTAAGATAAAAGCCTTAATAATAAATCAATTCTCGCAAATGTTTCAGTTAATGAAATGTTAAAGTTGACCCCTTAATTTAGCTGCAAGTCACAAAAATGCTAAAATATGACAAAAATAATAAAAGTTGATTAATCCATATCCATTTAAACTCTAAATATCATTATATTGTTAAAAAAATATTTTTAGAATAATAAAATATGAAAAAAATAAATTGGTTGGCGTATTATAAAAAAATGGATTTGGCATATTGTAAGTGGATAGTGGATTTTGAAAAAAAAATGACAAAGATATGAAATACTATTTTTATAATTTTATCACCAAAATATACTCCTATATTCAATTAAGCATTCTAAAGAACATTGTTCTGAACGGCATTCTAATTATACTCTGAAAGAACTTCTAATTAGATTTAATATATTTCAAATGTTCCAAACGTCTTAATTTTTGAGAAAATTTTATAAAATTGATAACGCCTAGTTTGGTTAAACATTTAAAAAAAATGGTGAATGCATTTTATGTTTCGATTTCATTAAGGAAGTTAAAAATTCTAGTTCAACAAAACCCAAAATTCTTGTGAAAATTCAATGTGCGTCCATTACTAAAAATTAACTTTTAATTGGAATTCCAAAATATACCTAATTTTGCATTAAATAAATCTATATAAGAAAGTAAGGCAAATAGAAAAAATTTAAAAATGGAATGGGAAAATGGTGACATGAAATATTTTGAAATTTTTTAAAAATTACATTTTTTTTTTAATTTTTAAAAAAAGCATATTTTTAAAAAGGCTTTTTAAAGGCATTTTACACATTTATATTTTAATAAATATGCATAAAAAATGCATTATTCGAAGTGAATAACTCACAAAAAGGTTTTATAGATCCCTTCCCTTAATTTTGAATGCTAGTATCTCCACCAAAATTTATCAAAATATATATTTTTTTTTATATATTTAGCTGCTTGTGTCCCCTAAATTAAATGTAAATGTTTAATGTAAAAATTCAAAAATCGGTTTTTCTTCTATCAAAAATTTAGTAGGGAAACCTCCGAGTAGCCTTCAATGAATTGTTTTTCTTTGAAGAAACATCCATAGCTTTCAAATCTCCGAAAGCGATCATCACTCAAAATGACATTCGGAATTTCAATTATTTCAAATTGAAAGTGGAATGATTTTTTTGAGAAGACGATCTGCCATTTCAAAAAAACATTCATAAAAGAAAATGGATTTTTGATTGATCTCCGAAAGCTTTTAAATGTAGAAAGCGCATTTCACTCGCTATAATAGTGAAAGTCTTATTTTAGTATGAGAAACGAACAGAAGTTATGAACATTAAAAAAATCCACTTAGTCTGCTCTACAAAACTGCGAGAGTAAATAATTTGCCTATGACATGACACGAAAAAATCACTAAAATAATTTGTTTTCTATGTGTGACAGCAATGTAACGGGTTGCTAGTAGAGTTGAGAAAAGGAAATGCATCCATTAGTTTTCAACAAAACAGTTGGTTTTGATATAAAGAAGAAGGAAGCAGTATTTCAGTATTTTGCAAATTCATTACAGTGTTAAATACACAATTATGTTATTACTACTTTGTGTGATACTGAGATCGATTATTGATATTTCTTAAAAAACAAAAATGAACATTTTGTTAAAGCAAAGCCATGTTTAAAAAATTATGATAATAAATAATAAATTGAATAGATAGCTCAGCATTTTTAATACTTTTAAAACGAATTGTTTTAACGAGCCGATAAAGAGTTAAAAAGATTTAAACGGGAATATACAGAGTTAATTCAATAGTTTTAAGGGTCGCCTCAGTTTCGGAACCGGAAGGTTTCAGGTTCCACCGAGGGGCCGTCGTGTAAGCGGGTCTGGTGCCCGTTAAATCAATCGTATCCAAACATCCTCCCGCTGATGTGGTGCGGAAGTTTGGAGAGGTGGGTACTAAGACAGGTATCACCACCCTCGTTATCTAATCGCGGTTTCCGGCGTCCTGGCATAGGGGTAGCGCATCTTCCCCGTGATCTGGGCGTCCCGGGTTCGAATGCCGGTTCGGGCATTGCTGTTCTTCATCTTTGTTCTATCTATGAGGTGTGTGAATGCCCCCCCCGCCTGTAAAAGGGGTTGTGCAAGCGAATGTGTGAGTTTCATCTTCATTTGAGCTAGAAGTCAGACTTCTTCCCTCGGGTGTTCAGTGGTCTTTACCTTCAGAAGCTACTGCATCCCTTTTCCGTGGTAACACGACATCGTCATCATCTGACCGCGGTTTAAAATTACGTGGTCCATCCTAAATTAGTCCTAAAGTTGCTTTAAAAACAGGGCGTTAATATAACTGAACTAAACAAAGTAATCAATAATTTTTAAATCAGAGTTAATTTAATAGTTCTGTGGAAGGTTTTTGAAAGAAGAATCTTTTATGTACATAAGCCAGTCAAAAATTTAGTTACTGTCTTTGTTAAAAAGTTTCGCTAAAAGACTATTTTAATAAAACTTTGTGGCAATACCTCAAACATTTATCTGTACAATCTGATATAGTGGCATTCACTCGCCAATTTTAGTTTGTCTTGTAATCAGTTGAAACATGTCTCAGTGTTTGCAAATGACGCTCAAATTGGAAATTCGGGCAATAAAGTGTAACTGTCTGAATTTTGTCAATAGTTGTATGAAGTTTATGATGAAAATGCAATGTCATGCCGAAAAGTTGCGAAATGGTGTAACATGTTTGGGCATAGACGTACAGATGTTGAAAACACCTGTACACCTGTTGAAAATGGAAACCGACAATTGCGACAAATTCTGAGATCGTTGTTCGCATGCTTGACGTTGGACGGGATTTCTTTGCAGAAAGCATTAAAAGCTTGTATTGAAGGCATTGAAAACATATTGATTGAATTGATAAATATTGATATATATACAACATATTATTACTGATAATATTGACTGAATATATTGTAATATTTAAATAATAGAGTTTATTGTATCGAAAAGTAGATTTTGTATGAAACTTTAAGACAAAAATATTGTCAATTTATGTTGTTATTATCATAGTTATTTTAAGCAGTACTACCAACTTGACTTGTGGCTGATCCTCTTATATAAGTTTTAAAAAACCAAATTATAATTAGCCTTGTTTTTCTTTTTCTTATTCAAAATGAAAAAAATTTTAATATTGTTGATGAAATTTATAGTTAATTAAACATCCATTCGAAAAAAATACAAAGCACAAATACTTTTCGATAATTTTATAAGAAAAATTTATATTTAACAGTTTTATTTTTATATGTACACTATTACTACGTATTTTGTGTTGGGAATATTGCCTTACTGATTTTTACTTATTTTTTAACTTTCTTTAAACAGACATATTATCATCGGAAGAAATTGGAGTACTTGGGCCAGACCGCCTTCTTTAGCACAGTTGTTGTAATGCAACTCTTCAATGCAGTCATGTGCAAAACTCTGAAGAATTCTATTTTCCAACAAGGCATGCGGTACGTTTGAAATTATCTGGTAATTACTATGCCGATGCTCATTTTATACATTCAATAATTAAAACGCGATTCATGGAATGATTGCACTGGAACGCAAACGAGATACCCATCTGGTTGGGTTATTTTTCCCCAGATTAATTATTTATTCCTGTAAAAATATGTACTCATTTATGAGAAATTAAATAAAATTCTTTCTTCGTATATTTATTTTCTTATTTTTTTAATTTCATGTATCCAATAGTAAGGTTCTTTCCCTATTCTTTACCTATTACCTACCATTACCTATTTATTTTCTTATTTTTTAATTTTATATATCCAATAATAAGGCTCTTTAGCTATAAACCACCGCAATAAAAAAATGAAATTTAGTTATGTGTCTCTCAAGTAGATGTTTCTTGTGTTGTTTCTTATGGCACTTGCCATGGACAAGCCCGCTGTTACGAAGACAGCGATTTAAGACGGTGGGGGAGTGTCTCTTGTTTTTTTAGTAGCTCCAACTGGGGCCAAGAGTACGACTTTGCTACTCACGCATCACTCATTCGCTTGCACAACCCATTTTTACACGAGGGCACATTCACACTTCTCACAGATAGAACAACGGAAGAACAACCATACTCAAAACGGGACTCGAACCCGGGACGCCCAGATCACGGAGAAGACGCGCTACCCCTATGCCAGGACGCCGGCATGTATTTCTTGTATTCTGCATTGCAAGCAAATGCAATAATAAATCAGAACCAAGCCTATAAAACTGTTCACTAATGCTAAAAGATTACTAATTTTCTATTGCTATGTTTATTTATGATTTTAACCAGTATTAGCTAAAGATAGGTATTTCCCCATTTTCCACTAATATTAAAATTTTAATTTTCTGATATCGGTTTCGCAATATAAATATATTTTGTCTTTCTTCTACTAATCCACAACTATAAATGAGACTTCGGCCTATCATAATAGGGAAAATGTGAATATTTGGTAAATAGGAAAATGGGAAATGTTCCCACAGGGATTAAGAATTACAAGATAAACCCCATAACGAGGGCGCCAACAGTTTCAATTATCAATAATAGAATTGCTGATCAGATACTTCTAGGACCATCAGTGCTGCCAGAAGTCCTATAGCTTCAGATCTTTATATTCCAAGTGTCTCCCTCGCAACAGAATCTAATAAAGAAATTCGAAATGAAGAAATTAATAACCACATTCATTGTAGAGATTCTGTTATTTTTCATTCGCATTAATAATATTTGCCCAGCGTTTAATTAGGAAAAAAGAGCTGTCAACGTATAACAAGAAAAATAAAATGTGCTCTAGAATTTCGGAATTCAAGCAAAACTGATAAAAATATAATTACACACTTATATGAACACCTATACTGCTGTAATAGTATCAGTTGTCATTATTGCGAAAATTGCAGACTTTTTTTTTATTTGGAAACAAATATTTGTAAGAGATATTTTCATCAATTTTATATTGCAAAGAAATTTATATTATTTTAAAAAGTGTCGTTTTAAATTAAATAGCATACTGTCATTTATCCTTGGTCTTCCACAGTCGAATTATTGTTTCAAAAACTCAGCCATAAAATGCTTTTTTAAAATATAGAAAATAAAATAATTGATCATTCTATTTATTTATTTTGTGAAAAAAAATTAAGTCAAGAAACTTGTAAATATAGAAATCTGTTTGTTAAGTCAAAAATTTATCAGTAATGTATGTATCAGTATCTATAGTAGATTGTATATACAAATTGTACAAATTGTTCAAAAGCATTTTTGTATTGATTTATCAATCAAATTCAGAATTATGCGCATCTGCTGAGCCTTCAAACTCTGCGGATTATCGGAAATATAATGTATTTCGCTTTATTTATGTAATAAAAGGAGAAAAGCATTCATTTAACTATTGATAGCAAGTTTTAACTAACGACGGGAAAGACTGCGCTAAAAGTTTTCTGATAAACAACATTTGCTCTTTTTGATGTCTTAGAATCATTAGAGACTAAAAATAAAAACTTCAGCGAATTTGTCGTTACACCGAATCTATTTATACTGCAGATATTTAAAAAATAGTTAAACTCCGAACAAGTTTCGATTTTTCTTTTTCAAAATAAACAAACTAATCTTACGATAAGCAATAATCTACAGTTAGGGATTGCAATACCGGACCAAAAGTTCAATACCGGTATTCGGTATTTTTTAAATCTTAATACCGGGATACCGGTTTTAATACCGGTATTAGAAATTTTAGAAAAAGAAAGAAAACATAATAAAAGAAAGAAACACCTGTGCACAGGTGTTTCTTTCTTTTATTTGCCAGTTTTGTTAGAGAATGTAAATATCACAAAAAATAATTTGTAACTTATAAATTATAACAGTACATAATCACAAAAAAGTAAAGAAACATCTTATTTATTTAAATCACAAAAAAGTGTAAATATCACTATTCAGTCTGGGGTACTATTACAACTTTTTGAAATGTGATCTTAAAAAACATAATGCACCAATTGTACTGTCATTAAGCCTGAAAAGTAATTTTGTGTAAAAATTACCTGCTGTCGAAAACGCTCTTTCGGCATCTACGCTAGTTGGTGGTACTGTTAGCAATGCGCGATGTACTTTTTCCAAGTATTTACCTCTAAATCCCTCATCTTCAAATAAATCCATATCTCGTCGGATGGTTTTGGATATAGCTGATTTCTGTATTTTATTTTGGTTCGTTGAAATTTTTTTATTTATCGCTAATTCTAATTTTTGTTCAAGAGACAATTCCTTTTCACTATCGACAGTAGTGACATCATAATCTTCGATAATTAAACTGAATTCTTCTGAATTTGGATAGGGTTGTGGGTAAAAAATTTTAAGAAAATTTACTCTAAACTTAATCAGATTTGAATTGGTTATTTTCTTTTCTTCTTTTTCATTTTCACTTTTAAAATCCTTATAATTATGTAAAGAATACCGAATACCGAAATAGAAAAGACATTTTCTATTTCGGTATGCCTTTCTTCCGTGCGATTTTTCATTGTAATATATAATTCTTCAGATAGTGATGTGTGCTGTTCTTTCAGTAACTGCAACATGAAATTTATTGCTGCATTAGCTGTTAATAAATTAGAATCTCTCCGACATAATGCCTCAATAGTCAGTTTTATTGGAAGTAGAGCTGATATAGTTCTGAATATTAAGTTGAATTCACTATCTGAAAAATTAATTTACAGGTTTAAGTCGATCATTGCTTTTTGGATTGGACTTCTCAGTTTCAAAAATCATTTCATCATAGAATCTAATATTAACATATATTCTGTTTTATTTTCAGTTAGTATATATTTTAGTAAAATATCCTTTTTATAGGAGAACGTTTAAATATCTTAACAATTTTTCGAACTTTATAAATTATAGGAAGCAATTCTTGGATATGTTAATATTTCATAATCATTAGCAATATCTTCTTCAACAATTACATTGTCATTATCTTCATTGTCAATATCACTCTCACTCTTACTCTTTTCAAAGTTGGAATCCGAAGTTTCTATATCTCCAGTATTTGGATTCTTCTGTTCTTTATTTTTTTAGTATAATACATCTATTACTGCTAATTGAATTCCATGTGCAAAGCACAACTGCTGATTTGCACCAATCAACTTTCCAACTTTTTTCCTTAATTGTTGCTCCCTCAGTCGTTAAGGGTACAATATTTTCTTTCAGGGATAATCCATGTTTCGCTCATTTAGATTTAATCAATTAATTAAGCTGTGAATTAGCTAATTAATTTCTCCCGTTAGGGAGACATAAATAGAAAAACGTATACTATTTTGCTATGTTCGCGATACCTGAACATATAGTGGAGACAATTTTAAAAAATTCTAGTAAATACCGAAAAACCGGTATTTAAACTTGTGAATACCGGTATCACAAAATTGTACAAATGGCTCAAAATACCGGTATTCGGTATCCCGGTATACCGGTATTGCAATCCCCATCTACAGTCTAGTGCTTCTTATTGCTTAATAAAGATAAATTAATTCTATTTTTAAACGTTCATAGCAATATTCTGATACTAATGAATATCTTCGTAATTTTCAATGATTTTAATACATTAAAAATTCTGATAGATTCTTTAAATTTATAATACTTATAGGCTGTCATACTAACTGTAAATTGCATTACAGGATTGATGAATGATAGGCGAAAATACTCTATAAATTAGTCCATTAATTAGTTAACAAATTTACTTCTACAATTGCTTATGTACACTAAGGAAGGGTCTTTCAACAATTTAAATAGATTATGATGTAAAAATTGATAACAATCTCAATACGTTTCCTCAATAACTTTAGAGCAAATTATTGTATAAAAATCTTTTTCGAACCAAATTAGAATTTAAGAAATAAGTTTTTCATTCACACCAATTTTATATTTGTGGATTTTCTTAATTTTAATAAAGTTAGAGAATATTTTCAACAATAATTTCCATTGCTTTAATTTTTGATTGCTAGAATTATCAAATGGTTATTTCTAGAATGCAGAAGTGCGTTTTGTCGTGATTAAATAATTTTTTGTGTATGCATTATCACTGTTATAATCTTAAAATTAAAAAAATAAAATAAAGATAAATCAATTAAAACTAAAACATTATCGATATTTCTAATTAGACCTTCGAATCTGTTTTTAAAAAATTACAAAGAGGAAGGTAAAGAGTTTTTATTATTCCCAAATATGCCAAAACAATCCACTATAAGTCACAGCGAAGCCACACAAAGTATCGGATACTTTATAAAAATCGGGAAAAGATCTGTCTTCTAAATGAAATAATTTTCACCTAAGCCTGTGCTCCGACGAACAATCTCAATCGACAGATAGCGAATATAATTTTTATTTCTGTTTCACTTGCTGATTTGTGCAGCACATTCGTTGGCGATTCTGTGGCAAAAGCATGTTGACGTACTTGGGGCACCTTTCCACTGTAAGTGGTTAAGCTTTAATTACATTCTGATCTTTTCAATAATATGTGTGGTACTTTGAGAGTTTGATATCTAATACGAAGTTGGCCACTGTGAATGAGTAATCAAACTTATATTTACTCTTATTTTGGCGTTACGCATCATTTCAATATAATAACAGTATAAAAATTGACACTTTTATAGGCACAATATCAAGGTATTTTATCATTTTAAAATTGAAATAATTTGAATAAAATTGATTGAAGAAATTTTTTAAATGCACCAGTATTTAAAAATGAAAAGAACACAACTCTTACAGGACAAATGTAAATTGATTTACTAAAAAAATGATATCAAGTGATTTTAAATATACTGGTATTTTATAATCACAATGACATTTTATATTAATACCTTGTAATTCGTGTTTCTTTTCAGGAACTGGTACTTAAATTGCAGCCTCATCTTCTCTCTCCTCATAGCAGTTTCGGCCGTTTATACACCCTATTTCGACCACTTTTTTAGGATGGTGGCTATGCCGTAAGTTTTTTTTTTCTAGAAATGCTCTGTTTATCCTTTAATGTAATTATATTTCAGATGATAATTATAATAATAAGAAAACGTATATAAAGATTTGTTAAGAATGCCGGAAAGATTGCCGCTTAGGTGGTGTGGGTGGCTCTTGGTATGGTTCTTGGTCTATTAAAATAGCTGGACATGTGCACATTCTCCTAGAGGTTTTGAGGTAAAAGAGTTGGATAGTAGTTTCACTCACACCTAGATATGAAACGTGATTATGTTTTGTGGTATCATCAGGTCGATCCACATAGCCTCTGTCTGAGATGGAATTTGAAGTGCTAGGCAATGTGTTCATTCGTCTGATCATTCTAGTGGAAGAGTCATCGATGCGAGAATCGATATCGCAGTAATTCTACTTTTTATACAGCACATTGAATTAAATCATGCGTCACGTTAAGATGGTGAACATGTTTGGGGTGCGGATGACTATATTATTAGATGCCCTCGCATACAATTAAGTGAATTCAGAAATTTGTGTAATCATGTCATATTTCCTATCCCTTAATTTGTTATTTAAAATATGTTAAACTTTGCCAGGAGGTGAAATACCTAATTATTGTGATATTTAGAGTTGTAGATATAAAATTGTGGAAAACAATATGATAAATATATAACTAAGAGGAATCTTACTTCATTATTTTATATATTAACCGATCAACGCAATTATTTAAGTGAATGATTCATTTTCGTTAAAAAAAATACATTAAATAAAGAATCAATCAATTCTTAAGTCAATTAAAATATAATAACTGAAATTATATTATTTAATACTATTAATAGTATTAAAATATTATTTAATAGTATTAAAATACTATTAAATAAACAAATTAATTCTGATTTTATAGGTGTAGGTTTCCTTTTCTTTAAATTGGTCAACTACCCTTCTTTATAGCTGTGAAGAAACCATATCCTTGGAAAGTTAAAAGGTGGACTTTTATTTCCTTTCTAAAAGGAGGCATAGATATTTAAGATTAAAGTGAACTGTTTCGGTTTTAAAAGCATTATAATAAAATTATGACCGATGGATTCATAAATGAACTAATGGAAATAAATAGTACCCAGATGCCACTTAAATCGATTGTTTAGCTTTATAGTGGGAAGTTAATACAGCAAATATATGTTTAAGAAATTCATAAGCGGATTAACTATTCAATTGGTTTGTTGTTCATAATTTAAAATGATCCTCCAAATCTATAAAATGAATCTTTAAAACGCATAATTCAAATAGCGGTTAGATATTTTGAAATGTAATCGTCATCAAGTTCAGCATAATAAATTTATTTGCACGATGCATAGATTTTCGTAAGGCGTAAATTTTCTCACCTTCCAGAACGATTCTTGTTGAGTAGAAAATTAATTTATGTTAGAGAAACAAGACAGAGACATGTTTTAAAATAGTGTCATGCATTTAATAATTATATTTCATCATTTAGAATAAATCAACAGAATATAACATATAAACCTTGGTTTGAAATCTGTACCTCATTGCAGAAATTTTTTAACTATAAAATTTTAAATATATCAGCAGTATGAAGAAGATAAAATTTTTACTTTCTCTTATGAGAAGTATACTAAGGAAAAGTACTGTAATAGTCAAAAAATTTAAATTCCAGATTTTGTCGAATCTTCAGACCTTTCTCAGTTTAAAAAAAATTGAATTCTTGTATTTGGAATTATTATCTGTCTGTCTATGAATACGATAACTACCTGTCTATGAGTAGGATATTGTCTCTATGTCTGAATACTGTCTGTCTGTACATTGGCAAAGACATAAACGCGATAGTTCGAAAACTTGACAACTGAGGGAAATGTCAATTTCTGGGTAAATAAAGTGTACTCATCAAATTCTAAAGCAAATCTGTAAAAAGATTAACTGTCTGACTGTCTATGTTTTCTCTTGCATGTAAACACGATAACAACGCACTGATTTAAATATATGAAATTTATGATATGATCTAAAGGTGTAGGTCTTGATTTCAAATTTTAATCTGTATAAAAAAAGTATCCATTCTTTGGCGCGTGTATTATTCGCATCCCAGTGATTAATCTCCAAAAAAAATCATCAAAGATTGCTTGCTAATACACTCTTTCGTAACTATTGTTCATCAATGACATGCAGTTAATAAACAAGCGCCGCCGGTTTTCCTTTCCATATTACGAAGCATACAATTCTAAGGTATGGGACTCTGAAAATAAAAATCTGAGCATTCGCACCTTCCGCATGGTGCAGAATTTTATACCTAGAGTTTATACTGTAGAGAATGTGTGGAATTTCGGAGGATCACTCCTATTCATTTGTGAAAACAAAGTAAAAAGTTTCTTTCGTACAAAAACAAGTGAAAATACACTGAAAATAAGTATTCTGAACATAAATTGGACGTAGGTGACTTAAAAGGAACCATATCGAAAACAATATATATGAGATATAAATGTTTTCATAAAACTATTTCAAATTATGCATTATTCCAAAATTCATTAATTCCATTTCAGAGAGTCCATTTTGTAACAGGTTGCCATTGATTCGATTGTACGCGACACATTGATAAAGTGCCAATGCATTTGCTAATCTGAAATCCATAAAATAGTAATTGTTTCAATGCGGCATGACTGAAGCAGAAAACACAAGCCATACGTACCCTATAAATAAAGCAGATATGTTGTTACGACTTATGGAACTTTACAAGCCCTCTGACAGTAATCAGTTAGCGATTTAAGCCGAGTGAGCGTCTCTTGTTTTTTCAGTAGCGCCGACTAGGGCCAAGTGTGAGACTTGGCTTTTCACACGTTACAACCCTTTTTACGGAGCAGACTTCATTCATACATTTCATTCACTCATCCACAGATCGTAATTTAGACCTGAATCAGAGTACGATCACCTCTGAATCAGTATCCCCAGTGGTATTATTCTCGACATGGAGGACTTTGTGACCACGATAGATTTATATGTGCGCCTGCCACCACACACACGGAGAGTCTTCGGCCGGTGGGGTTCGAATTCGCAACCCAAGGGATGCGAATCTAACGTCCTATCAAACAGGCTATCCCGGCCTTTCAGCGGCGAAGAAAAGAAATTCTAAAAACTTAGAGATCCCTGTATTAGGAAATTAAAATCTGAGAGAGTGGTCATTCCAAAACTGTTTCGCACATTCACTAATAAAGGTACTTGTGTATTAGTAATCGCATGCCTTTGGAAAACAATAGAGACGAAAGGATATATTGGCTTGCCATCTTTAGCAAGGGAAGGCGATAAATCACTGAGATACGGTTATTGCACAAACATAAGAAAACCCTCATGTTTGTGTAATAACCTCATATTTGTAAATTTGGATTTTGGATTTCTTTTCTCCGATTGATGGAATCCAAAATTTGAAATCAAATATATCGAATTGCAATCGCAGCCACAAAATCGCATTCCAAATATCATATATTTAAACCATTGCGTTCCAGAATTGCATTCGTTTAAGTGCTTGTAAAAAGTACAGACCAACAACTCTTTGGAGGATTTTAACTGTTCTAATACTTGGCAATGACTGATAGAATATTGTACTTTTCTGAAAATAAAGTATGTGAGTTTTGCATTATTTTGTGCAAAAAGAATTTCTGATGTAGCTTACACGACACATAAGAAATATATATGCATATTATTTTTTTATTTTTTTTTTTACAGAATTCGAAATTCCTATTTGCATAAAAACATGCCTCTGAAAATTCATTTTTCTCTGAGAGCAATGAAATAAAGGGAAAGTTGCAGATTCCTGCAAGATCCTTATACTGTTGTCCGGTACTGCAACGCACAATACTATTTTTACTTTCTCGTATACGAAGTCTGGAAAGAGAAAATATTGACACCGTCAAAAAATTTGAACTCGAAATTTTGATGAAACTCCATGTTTCAAACCTATCTGAGTCTGAAGAATACATTTTTGGAATTATGTTTCCTTATTAGTGCGTCCGTCTGTCTTCTTGTTTGTGAACACAATAAGTAAAATAAAGCTTTGAGTTTACAGAAAAGAGTTTGGTATATGTCAAGTAGGCTGATAGAGGGGTACGACATGCTCTTCCATAAAAAAATGAAGTTTGATTCCTAAATTGTCTTTTTTTTTCTGGCACTCTTCTGCAAAATTATGTAACATTGTAACATCTCTTTTTCCCCTTGAGCAGAGAGCACCCCCCTTACAGAAGCCCCTTGTGGCGTTTACAGACAAGCAGTTGAACGGGAGACCTGCATCCTGAGGTCGACTTTTTTCTATGCGCAACCCTTGCGCTAACGCTGAATGCTTTCGGTTGGAAACGGTGAAATCCCTCCACCATACTGTTTACTTTAACTTACTTGTCTATGTGTGTTTGTAAATTTTTTAGTGTAGCTGTGTTTGTGTAGATTAAAAATATTATACTTAAAACCGGGCAGTTCAGTAGAAAATCGCAATACACTCACTATAACATGTATATTATAATTCACAGCTGCACGACAATCATGCTTGTTCACTATTATATTTATTCAAAATTGTTAAAATATTTTATTCATGTCTAATAATCGCATTGCTTTTTTACTTGTAATACTTATAATACTTGTATTTTTTACACACTTATTTGTTTAGCAAAAAGCTCCATTTTTAATCGTCGTTCTTGCGGTCTCCTTGCAGCCAAGTGACCCCTTGTCGGAAATACCCATTGGTACAAACAATGTATCACTAAGTTTAAAAAAATTTAATCGCACTAATAACCTGAAACCACCATTCTTTTATTTAAAAAATCGTAAAGTAATGAATTAACTTTAGATTAGTACATTTTATTGCAATGTTTTTCATTTCTCGTTATAAATTTTGATTTAAAACATTAAATTATTTTGCTTCCAGTATAAAGTTATGGTTCGTTCCCGTCCCTTTCGCTTTGTGGCTCTTCGCTGTCGAAGAAGTCCGCAAGTGGTACATGAGACGTCTTGGTCCTGGTTCTTGGCTGGAACAGATCAGTGTGACATGAATGAAATTACATTTATTTCCTTTAGATTATATGCTTCATCTTTCTAAATGCAAAAGAAAAAATGCAGTGAATTTCAGACTACGTATGGAATTGAATGAGCGAAAATCGCAAATTCACAAATGAACACAAAAATAACTTTGAAATATTTTTATATATAGTAGGTGGCTTACACATGGAAAAATTAGGAACTTTAGATTACTGTACATACGAATTAGTAATTTTTTTATGTATTAAGCATTTCTTCTTTATTTGTGAGTGACGAAAACTGTAGTTAAGAAAAATACCGAAGATAAGTCACAAAGAGGAAAATCGAGAATTTACTGTATATAATTTTTTTTTCGTTCAATACCAATAAAGAAAAAAACTGATATTTCTTGTAGCAACCATTCTATAGCTACTCACAGTTCAAAAACAAAGACTTTGTTACAAACACAAAATTATCATCGGCATAATCTTACGTTAAATCAGCATTTTCTGGAAAAGAGATTCTGATAAAGAAGGTTACTAATAAAACTGAACAATTGATGTCTATTTTCTTTGCAATGATTAAATCGGTAAAAAAAGCAACAAAATTTCAAGTAGAAAGATGTTACCATTCCGTTCAAAATAATAGCTGATCACTTTTCAGGAAAACAAATACTGTTGAAGAGTAACTAGTAAATAAGTCGTACTATTCCACCCAATACTTTTTAATGTGAAGTATCCATATAACAGATACAAAAGTTACTGAGCTAGACTGAATTCTGTCAAAGTTTGAGGAAACCAAATGGTATTAAAACTTTCAAAAGATATTCATCGTAAAATTTAACAAAATAATATTGTTATCAAAATGTTGTTCAAGTGATTTACAAAAATGGCCTAGTATTTCTGTCAGCACAAACTTCCTATTTATTCATATATCTACAAAAATATGTTTTCAGATATAATTGAAAAAAACTTATTAAAGGCTTACAATAACGGCGTAATTGTTTCGAATTATTCAAAAAATAATTTAAAGCAGTCAAATACCATATAAAACTTAAATCGACGGCATTCACTTACATATTGAAGAAGATTTAGATACGGTATACAAAATTTCATAACAATTTAATGATAAAATGTAAGCATTAAAACTTTGTTGATGGAATCTATAGCCATTCCACTGTACCTTTTTGTATGAAGAGACTTACATATTCACAAAATAAATTACTTAGAAGTACTTAGAAGTAGAATCAATTCAAATGGAATTAGAATGTGGGAAATGATAATAAACCGTTATCACCACAGCATGTCTTGTCTGAGTATAAATAAATTCAATTATGGCTATGAATGTATATATATATATGGTTCCGCGTCTCTCCTCCCCCCGCTTAATCGAATTTTCTGACATCGGTACAGAGCAAAAATTTGAAAAATGGAATCTGGGCTAATTTGTCTTCCTCTTCAATCGGTCTCAATTTGAAAATCCCTAAACGATTCTCAATAGAATTTATTATAAAAATTCTATCAAAAATACTGAAAAAAATCATGCACTGAATGCAAGATATTCTGCAATATTTCTTATTAAAAAAAAGGGAAAAAATGTCTGACAAAATTTTTTTTATAATTATGTAAAAAAAAAGAATTACGTCTCTGAATTGTTCATATTTAGGTCGTTCTCAGATTTGCATTTACATTATTATTTTTACATTGGATTTTAATTCAAAAATAATTATTTAAAAGTTTTCGCGATCAAAAGCAAATTTCAAGTAATTATAAACTGATATGACTTTAGGAGCGCTATAATTTTGGATATATTCCGTTATCCATTAATCTAATCTTTCCAAAACTCCATTTTAAAATTAATGGTTAAATGGTGGGATCGAACATGTATTTATCTCTCCAAGCTATCATTAGCATTAAAAATGATAAATGAATAGAAATAGCTTTTAAAATATATTTTTATTAATGTACTAAAAATAATTTAATTTAATTTTGATTACTTTCTTCTTCTTAGTCTTTAGTTTATAATTCATTAGCCTTAATACTCTCGACTTCACGAGCGTTTTTAGGTTTTTTTGGGGAGAAAAAAAGAGCAAAACACAAATACCATTTCATCATACAATATTTAATCACCTAAAAGGTTTGAGAACCCTCAATCTTTATTTATAACTCCTAATTAATCATTATTCTAGAGTTTTCGGTTAGATGACAATTATAGTATCACTATTTGACTAATTTATACATAGATTAATTGAAGTTGCTACTCTGGAGCATATAATTTATAACTAGCCGAGAGAGAATTATGAATTTTCTAAATTAATACAGGAAACTGTAAGAATTTGTCCTTCAGATCTATTGATCGCAATTCCGAAAGCAAGACGAACTAGAAATTGAAGGCATTTAAAATCATATCGTATATTACTTAGAGAAATACGGAGAATGAAAATGTTCCCTTTTGTGTACTTCCTGTAAGAGTCGTTGCTTGAATTATATGGGCTATAAGCTTGCTGATACACAATCTTGTACCATTGTATAATTTAAGGGATTTTAAATTTGTTAATATCATGACTGGCGACCATTTTTAGATTTAATACATGCATTCTATGTGGATTCATAGAATTCAAAAATTCTGTAGGATAGTAAAGAAGTTGTTTTTCATCCGTTATGATAGTAATAGAATTACAGGTAGTAGAACTTCCTGATAATTCTTTAAGGATAATTTTATTTACTTTATTAACAATTTCCTTTTCGGGATCTAAATTTACGCGTTCCCAAAGTCAAGTTATTTATTTAAAATGTCCAAAAAAAGCTTGTTGTGCTAATTTCTTTAAAGAGAATATTAACACATAAAAAGAATTTGGAAGAGAAAATTTTACTCGGATTATGTAGAGAATCTACCATTCACCTAAGCTAAGCAGCTGTTTTGCGGCGTGATTAGAAGAAATATCACCGAAATGGTATTGCACATTTGCTTGTTAGTTTTTTAAGTGTTTCCTTTTGACGTATTGCCAAGAATATGAGGATTAAAAATATGCATTCAATTTATTTGCCGGTGCTTCTCTTAAAATGATAGGAAGAGTTTTATGAAACTCATCTGATAGTCAAATAACCGCTCATCCCATAATTCTGTTGTCATTTTGGAAGTGACGCTCAGTTAGGCTTAGACCTTTTAATTCTGCATTATGCACACGCCCCAAGCGATATGGTTGCAAGTTTATAAGACAATCGCTTTAACCGGTCTTTTGTTTATATTACATACAAGATTCTCGGTCTGAGTGCAAGAGTAATTGCAAGCTAGCAATGTAAGAGTAATTGAAACGCTGAAGTACTGTCCTGTCACCATCTAAAAAGACGGAGGTTATTTCTGATGAAGCTGTAGTAGAAGTTATATGATGTTTGGATAACATTTCAGCAACTATCAAATTTATTAAAAGCTATCCGTCTTTGACGACCAGCATGTTCGCGCAGATTTCTTCCTTTTTTAGGTTATTAAATAATTAATATGAAAAGAATATTTTTTTTAAGAAATTATCTTTATATTTCATACGACTAAAAGATATGAATTCAATTTAATCAATTTACTGCAAATTAAAGCGTGTAGATATTACTAAATAAAAATCCTACTGTAGAGTTAAGAGCAAGCGATCGAATGTTTTGATGGATGCATTTCTGATACAGAATAATTTTTATGTTGATTGGTTAATTAATTTTATCTTTAATTTAGTACGAATCATTTGATATCATTTATTATCTCTATGCCAAGTTATAATAATTACCAAATGTGTTGTGTACTTTAATTAATTAAAGACAGGCAAAGAGAAAATTTTAAATAGTATTGTTTTTATTATTACAACTTTCTCCACGTATATTACAACTTTCTTCATTGACGGAGCGAATTGTAACAGCCTACAAGTTGAGAAAAAAAATACTTTTAGTGTTATGTTTTTGAATATTTTTAGTCCGTATGTATGAATGTTTAAACTATAAAAAAAAGAGCGGTTATAATCAAGGAATCTAAATTATATTTAAAAACATAGGTTTGCTTTGCTCCTACATGATAATGTCAAGAATAACATTATAACAATAAATAAATATGTTTTCTCCCAAAGCCCGCTTCGTTTTGGTTCGATTTGTTTCTAACTTGAAGACCTTTGTTTATTGGCCTGGTATTTTTGTGGATGCACTGACCCTTTTCCTCCGACAACATTAATCTGGCTCAGGTTGAAATCCCTATTTACAGATATCTCCAAACCGCACATTAACCTCTATTTTATTCAGATATCAAATTTAATATAGAATTATAAATAAAAAAGAGAAATACTCAAACACAAGTAAATAAATATATAAATAATTTCAGATAAATATAGAATGAATACAAGGAAAAGAGTGAAGAAATGCAGAATGTATATTGAAGCAAATGTCTACAAATATAAGTATATTTCTTTTCGACTGATATGCATTTTCTATACTGACGAGATGCCTTCTTCTCTTCTTGCGTACAGCCGACCACCCCGCCACCACTGAACGTAGCAGTATCGACAGGATTTGTTGTGGCCGACTGCTATCTTTAGCATTGTCCATCCTTGCATTGACCGATTTGTCAAACTGACATTCTCTTCGAGGTCATTAGCCACAAAGTGGTCAATTCTTCCTTATCTACAAACTCTCAAATAGATGGTAAAAAACTGACAATTTTGGACATCATGTCCTTCACAGTTTTAAGATTACCTGGTACCATCAGTACTGTACTTAGGTCATTATTTATAATTTTCAGATTTTTTCTTAACTCCGAGATTTCAATACATTCTAAACATAAATAGATTCCATACATAAATAGTGGTAAACAGTACCGATTCCACCACAAATGCATTTATTTTCCTGCATTCTTCCAAATACTGACAAGATACCGTAAGATAAATGATACAACCAAAAACAAATTACATTCCGCCGCGTTAAGTTTTAAGTGGTTGAAGTGCTTTCGTCTTATCTTAGGGTGAAAACTGTTATTCCTTCCATTCTGCCTAGAGGAACTAAACAACTCAAGACAGCAAACGATACTAACAGTTAGATCAAATAAATTATTGTTTTTTAAACGAGTGTTTTCATTGAGCTTTTCTTCTTGGCATTAATGTGCACAAGGCGTCTTTTCGCACTAAATCGATAGCCCTATAACAGTTTTATAATTGACATTTCCCTCCATCCTATACCATATTTGAGATAAGAAACTTAACTCCGGAGTTTTCCGCATCACGTAGCGCATAGTTCATTTTACTATATTCAGACACCACTTTCATGACTATAGCTGCCATCGTTCTGAAGTTAAGGAAATAAGGAATTTAAGTGGGTATCTTCATATGAATTGAGATCTCTAAATATGCATTATATAGGAGAAGGTAAAAATAACTCTTTCTATATTACGATATGTAGTAATATAGAACAAAATTATGAAGTTATTTAACATTGCACATACCACTCCCGGAAAACATGTGCCCGAATTTGCAATGAAATTAAATTTGATCAAATGACCTTGTTTAAGAACATGAATATCTTCAATGGCATAGGTAAACATCAGTAACGACATATAAATCTTTGGCGTGAATCTAGCATTTTTAATGAATTTATCGCGAGAATATATATTTTGAACACCTTTTTTGCCAATTGATTGACACAAAAATTTGACATGAAACTGCAGTTGTAGTCATAAGATATCATACCGAATTTCATTGATTTAAGTCATTGTGATTTTGTTTATGAGCTATTGCGCTTACATGCAAAATCAACAGACTTTCAACTATTTGGCGGATTTGATTCAAAATTTGATATATGTATTTTAAATGATAAACTTATGTATTAAACTTTAGTTTCCTAGCTCTTTAGATTTTGTAACTATGGAGTTCACTTGTATTCTAACAACCAGACAGACTTCTGAAAGGATTTAGTTTAAAATATGATAGCAGTCTACAGATTTGATCTTAAAAACATCTTGTGTTTATAAATTATTATTTTTACAAGTTTGAGAAGGAACAGACCAACAGGCGGTCGACCGTTTGACGGAGTTGATTCAGAATTTGATAAGAATCTATATTTTAGATAATAAACCTGTGCACCAAATTTTATTTTAATTACCTTTTTTTAGCTTTTTTAACACATTTTATTAGCTTTTTGTATTTTGTAGTTATCGAGTTCTATTGTTCTCGAATAGACAGATGTATAGAGTTCCCGTGAAAGGATTTCGTCGAAAATTTGATAGGATTTTCTATGAATCTGAAATATAATCATAATTCCATATGCCAAATTTTAACTGTCTAGCTCAAAGTATTTTTGATTTATCATATTCAAAGAAAGGCAGACATACATAATGTCAAAAATGTGTTTTTCTTACTTGAGGAGGTCTGAAACTTGGAGATTCTTCAAAAATTCGAATTCAAATTTCTTGACTATTACAGTACTTTCTATCTACTTCTTATGCAAGAAAGTAAAAAAGATTTCGATACTGACATAAATATAAGCCGATTTCATTTCAATTATCAACTGCAAAATCAAAAAATCGATCATCATAAGTTGTATCTATATAAATTCGAAATCGGTGCCTAATCTAATAAATGAATGAAATGCAAACTATAAGTTTTATCACAAAACAGTAATATTTATTTTAAAAGTTTATCAAATAGTACTCTAATCTACTTCAGCGAAAATACTGTACTAATGTTTACCAACAAAAAAAGAAAACGCAGAATAAAAATAAACTTCTTACATCTTAACGCTCCGCACTAGTCTATCTAATCTCGTCTAAGATAACGAAGTATAAATACGAAATCCATCGACAAACACAATATCGAAACCCAAACTCAAAAGAGGTTGGTTAGTTTTGATATTCGGAATTATCTTTTCTTCCTTATCTTCATGATGTAAAATGTTATCGTATTCTCGCGAGAAGAAAAGAAATGAATGTCGCCAAATAAAGATGATAAACAGTTCTTAATGGTAGCAGCCTACAGCGTAGAACAGAAATTGAATTGGAAAAAAAAATGTAATTTTGATTTGAATTTTCGTCAGATGATTTTGAGTTTGGATCTTTTAAAAAAAGACTTTTTTTTATGTGTGTGTGCATGAGAAATTCGTTTGCGAAACATTACTTTTTAATTTTTCCGTCATACTCCATCGGAATTGTTCTTGCCTTCACTTTAAGATAAACTTACTCTTTGTGAAAAGTCAAAGCAATGTTTAGTGATATTTCGATTTTGCCTTTCCCTCTACAATAAAATAAAAAAAAAAAACGAAATAAATCATTGCTCATGTACAGTGAGTAAAAAACGTTTCCGTACGGAAGACTAAAATAAAAATAAATAAGCAGAATTTCTATTCTTTGCTTTTTATCTTTATAAATTACTTGTATATGGTTAATATGAGTCTTTAAAAGGGAGTTTCGCAGTAAATTTATCTTTTTTACAAAACGCAGCAAGTCCTTTTCCAGTTTTTAAGATAAATGACAAAGTATCATGCAAAAAAAGTATCCTTACGCAATATGCAAATTCTTTCTGACGTGTTTTACAACTGACTCACAGTAAATATTCGAAGTTTGATACTTTGTCAGAGTGAAGAACACGACATAGCAACAATTGTTTAATTTTAATTTGTAGCTGATCGTCTTTAAATGGAAGTTCAGAAAGCCATTGGAGAATTAGTCATTCGGTTGTGAAAAAATGGATTATCTATGAAAAAAATCAGTGAAATCACTAACAAAGCGAAATCTACAGTGCATTATATTATTAAAAGATACTGTGAGCTGCAAACATTTGAGGATAGAGATCGATCCGGAAGCCCTGCGAAGTTAAATCACTCGCATGATAGAAATATCACGTGTAAAGTGCAAGATAATCCCGCGGATTAGTGCACCTCAACTTGCAACTAATTTAATGACTGATTATAACATTAAAGTCGCAACTTTAATGGTGAGAAATGTCATTAAAAAGAAGTTTATAATGGACGTGCGGCCCATAAGAAGTCTGTTATAGGTCTATGCAACAGAAAAAAGCGTCTCGAGTTTGCAAAGAATACATAAGTAGGCCTCTATCTTTTTGGGAATCTATCCTTTTTAGAGATGAATCAAAATTTAATTTCCGTGGGTCAGATGGTCGAGTTAGGGTCTGGCGAAAACCAAAGCAGCATATGTTAATTAAGAATTTATGTGGAACTGAACTGTGAAGCACGTTGATGGCGGGAACATGGTATAGGGGTTTATGAGCGCTGCTGGTGCGGAAATTTATGTTTCATAAAAGGAAGTATGGATAGGTACTTGTATCTTGATATTCTAAAACAAAATGGCTTAACCAATGTAAAAAAAAAAAAAAAAAAAAAAAAAAAATGTCCTTTGAAACTGTCTTTACTTTTCAACAGGACAGCGATCCTACGCAAACCTCCAAGATTTGTAAAAAGTAATGTCTCTATGATGTTAAATAACAGCTTCACAGCCCTCCCCAGTCTCCCGATTTAACCCCTATAGAATATTTATGGGAAGAAATTAGTCGTGAACTAAAAAAATATGACACACAGAACAATGTTGAACTCAAAAGGGCCATTCAATACATTTAGAGCAATATTTCTCCAGAAACAACAAACAGACTTGTGGAGGTTATGCTACAACGTTTGAGAAAAATGATAAAGACCAAAGGAAGGCCTACCGATCATTAAATGCAAGTTGGTCAGCATTAAAAAGATCTTTCTTTTACTATGTAAATACCAAAAGGAAACTTTTTTGTTTCTTATTCGTGGCATTTTTTGATTCTTTCAATTTACGTATTTAATTTTCTCCTTAGTTTTTCTTTATAATATTCATATATAATAAATAAAATTGTGTTAAACCATTTTTCAAATTTCCATTTTCATAACAAAATATTTGGCGTTAAAAATTTAACTTGCATTAATAGTTATAGTTGCGTACGGAAACTTTTTTTACCCACTGTATAATTTAGCTATGAAAGGCCGAATTTGTTTCATCACTAAACCAATTTAAATTTCCCAATTTGAAAAAAAAAGCACTTTCTAAAAAACTTTCAGAAAACTAAGCAAACATTCAGTTATATTCTAGCAAACTTTTCTAAACAAACTTTCGGTTATATATTATATGATTGGATTTTTAAAAAAAATAACAGCGCGGTTAGCAACCGCCTTTAGTGATGAATGCACTTTTATTTTATCCTAATTATTAGTAAGACATTGAAAAGTATATCTGCTATCCAATTTATCTATTTTGAATGCCAAACCTCAATAATATTACCATTACTAACTAGTAACTCTTATTGCTACCATTCTTATCTTTCTTAACTCATAATATCATAGTCTCTTATCTGATAGTAACTTTCGAAACCAGAAAATATATTAAGAAACAGTTTAGTTATAAAAGGTATTTTAACAATAAATTTAAGAATCAATTATCATTATTATTTCAAAGCAATAATACGCCGATGCCAAGCGCTTGAGATGAAAGCTTTCATAAGTTCTTCCCTTATTCTTCAATGAAACAAAAATAGATGTTATAGTTATTTGTCTCGAACCATATCGAAGCATCTTAATTTGTTTTTAATTATTAATTAAGCAAATTAATAAGTGAATCAAGTAATCTAAATGAATTTTTTTTGGTCTAAAATCTATCAACAATCAAAAAAATATTTTTATGTACTGGAAAAAATAGCTTTTAAAAGGTTAAGTGAGATTAAATGTTGTAACCTATGTAGAAAAAGTATTAGAATTGTTTGATAATTACTTTGAGTTCTATAATTTTTATGATTCTTGACGAAAACGCTTTCTTCTTTAGATATACTTAGGAAATTATATTATATATATCAGTAACTACAAACAATTATTCAGAATATTTGTGAATAATTTTTCATTTATTTAGTTGCATGCCATATTTTTGCAAATTTTCTGAATATATAAGACAGCTTTATAAATATAGTATATATAATAATAATATATATAAATAATATAAATATAGTAATAATATAAATATATAAATAATATAAATACTATATATAAATAATAATAATTTTTTTAGATTATTTATAATTTGATAGATTTATTACAAAATGCCACATTCATTATCTATATTGTTAATCATTTTTTAACAAATGTTTATAAAATTAAGATGTCTTTGTTAAAATATTTATGGAATATTTATTTGATAAATTTTATTTCAAATAAACTAGTTCCTTAATAAACGAAATAATCAAACACAAAACCAAACAAACGAAGTAAACATTCATCACAGGAAAGAATTCAAGAAATAGTTTAATATAATTTGTTCTAAAGGCAAAATATTTTAGGAATATTTAATTTCGAATATTTAAGTGGGTCGCAGACGGCACTTAATATTGATTCATGTTGAAAAATATGTTAATGGCTCTAAAGAAAAAAAAATGGCTGCTTGCCAAATTAGAGTACATTAGTAAGATTCCTAAGACATTTGGACCTTTATTTTTGTAGATTTGTGATAGAATGCCGATGCTTGAGAATCATTCATCTTCATTAAATGAATCAAGTTTATAAATGATGATCCAGGAGAACAGTTTTTCACTTTTCTACAGATTCAAAAAATATATCACCTTGTCTTTAATTTTTACTTAATTACTATTTAAAAAATAATGCAAATGCTCTCTAGAGGATTTGTCAACATATTCAATTATAGAACACTGACTTTTTAAAAATTCAGCACCTGGAACAAATGTATATGGAAATAAGCTTTCTATTATGGAGAATAATCAGAGTTCAAGGTCCTAATTTCTTTTATAAAATATCAAATTTCATTATACGCAGAATTTTGCCAACATCTTAATAAAGGCTGAAGAGAATGGTTAGAATTGTCTCTTTTTTTTCTTTCCTTGTTTTGTTTTGTTTCTTAAATTTTTTCAATATTCTTCCTCTCAACATCTACAGCGACTTAAACTCAAAATTTTTTTATTTTTTTAGCAGATAAATGAATCCTTAGAGAGAATAACGTTGGAGTTAATTCATAAAATTTTGAATGCAGGTTTTATAAGGTATGCACTCTAGAATGATGTGAAGAACAATTTTCCAAATTTCTCAGTTATTATTGCAGTGACAAAGCTTTGAAATTTTTCAAATGACATGCCCTGCCTTTTTTTTTTTTTTTTTTTTTTTTACGAAAATGTAATTATAAAAGTAAAAACTGAAAATAGAATTGAAGCGGTATTTTTAGCCCAGAAACATCCCTCAGGGGCACACCTTCTTCAGTCGGGCTTCACGACCCCGAGTTACCCTAGTGATCTGGCCTGCCTTCCAGATTCTCCTCCTCAATACCTGCTGCTGTCTGCTGTTTTTCTTCCTTCCCTCGACGGCAAGAGAGGGTGTTCACCATGAGAAGCTGTCGTCGCTCTGTTTCTTTTTGCCTCTCATGGACATCCAAAAACCACATGTGTTGGCCGTTCATGGAGACCCATTAGACGGTTGGGGCACTGTGGTCCCCGTGTATCAGTCGGCTGGTATTCCAGACACATAAGTGGTTGGCTGCTAGGGATCAAGCGAAGGTATCACTTTTTAGGTTTGGTATTAAGGCTGGTCACTGTCCCCAGAGATGGTTCTTACCGTACAAATTCCTTCTAGCACTAAGGTCAGCGCCGAGGCTGAGAATGGCCAGAGCCGGTGGCTTCCTACCCCTGTGGGGCTCCGTGGAGAGCGGTGCCATCAGTCCTTAATTTCAACCAATTCTTTTTTGAATAAAAATAGTTTTTTTTTTTCGCGAATTAATTCTTAAAATGAATGTTTTTGACACATAATTCTATAATGTGTTTCACATCATTTCTCCCCAAAAAATTAAATATTGCTAATCTAAATTTTCAAATGCTTAAGCTTTTACTGTGTTTTCTTTAATTAAAATATTCGTAGATTACTGAGATGAATTTTTTTTTTAATTTGATGCAACAGCAACAACAACAAAAAAAACCCTGCATGAAACTTTAGAACCTTTCACTTATTTTTCGTTATCATTCGCTAAATAAAATTGTTTATCCATCCATAAAATTAAAATATATAAATGAATGCCATATGACGTAAATTTGAATAGTGAAATCTTTATTGCAAATTAAACAAAATTACGCTTCAATGGAATTGATGTCATAATGTAAATAACATATTTTTAATTTGTAGTTTCGCAAATAGCAGATTCTTTTTTACAAAAAGGGAATAAAAAGCTACGAATTAAGCTACGAAAGGGAATAAAAACTAAAGCTACTACTATTATACCCGTCAAATACTCTTGAATATTAACACAATGTATTCGGAATCAATTAAAAAATGTGAGCAGAAGATAAATAAAAAGCTATGCAAATTTAAAATTATTCCAAGCTTTTCAAAACAAGTGCTGTTTGTTTAGAAACGAATAGAAAGCATTTAATGAAGCAATAGATTGTACAAAATTATTTTTCTAGCGACTATAATCCAAAAAATGTTAATTCATACTTAGAATGGTTTATAAAAGCACAACCATGGAGATTGCTGGAATGCGGTTCAATACACGCTAGTAGAACATCACAAATGTAGAATCAATCTCATTGGAATAATATTCACAATAGCGTGTACCAACCGTTATTAGAAATCTTTCTACTTCGATTTTTTGTAAATTACATTTCAGTTAGATCTTGCAGACGATGTCCAACCTTGACCTTGTTAAAGGTAGCACTTATGAGGACACCGTCGACTAGCGTGACCCACATCTATTTTCAGAGGTACCAGAATGTTATCAGCCGTTGGCAGCAAGAAGTCGCCAGCCGTTGCCATGTCGACCAACCTAACAAATACTTGCACTTTTAAAGGGAAGAGAAATGAAACAAAAAGAATGGGGGAAATGGTATAAAGAGATGGCTAGCTGCGGTTATTTAGAGAAAGCAGCCCTTACAAAATTCTGTCAGCTGCCAGCAAAAGGATTACGACCTTGTCCGACTAAATAAGACGCCAAAAGTTCTTTACAAAAGTTTTTTTTTTTTTTAAAGTTGGTTCGAAAGTACTCGCTCATTATTAGGATATACTTTAAGAACACATTAACTTTCCTTGCTGCAGTATGGATAAAACATAGCTGCAGGAGGTTTAAAACAAAGGAATTCGTCAAAATCGGGAGTTCGAATTTTTTGACGATTACAATATTTCCTGTATACTTGATATTTGAGAAGATAAAAAAAAAATCCTAAATAGACTCTTGTGAAATCTTATGTGAAAATTCTAATTATTAGTTATCGTATTAGTATCACCCTTAATACAGAAATATCAAAGATCAGTTTTAAAAAATACATTACAGCGTGAGTGCTTTTTAAAGTGCAAAATACAAAAAGTCTCAAAAAGAATTCTAAGTTCATATAAATGTTAAATAAATGAAGGTTACAATTTTTGGACAAACCTCCGCCTCTCACAGATAACCATGTAAGTGCTGCTAAAAATCCTAACACTTTCTTTCCTCTTCATCATACCATTCTTACAGTTAACTAAATTTTTTTTAAAAAAATGGGGTTTCGTTTAAAGGTTTGTTATTACAAAATTCTTTATAATAAATGCAATCAAAAAGGTTGTGATCCTACATCACCTTGAGATCCGATCCGTGGTGAACCATTTTGTATCTTGATTCATTTGAAATGTTGATATAAATGCAAAACAAATGGATCATGGCCTTTTAAGAAATATATAAAATATGTGTTAGTAATTATTAAATTAGGAACAATAGATTCAAACAAACACTTATTTAGATTCTTTTCCAAAATCAATTTTATAGTTTTATCAACTAATGAATGTCACTTCTTCAATTTTATATTTTAAAAAATGAGGCGAATTTCCCACCCCAAAAATGTAGCAATTTTTTCTGTGATTGATAAGTGCATTGCTGAAAGCTTGCCTTATAAGCCACCAACTTGGGTTTTGACCAAAGATCGACAGATTATCTGAATCGCATTATTAAAGCACTTTTTAATATTTAACATGAAATCATATCTCATGTTTAAACTTTTTAGTGATTGTATTAACAAGAGACTTTCAGTGTAGATTTTTATTTTGGAATACTTTTTCTACGGTCTAATACGTCGCAAAATGAATGGCCTCAAACTAGGCTTGAAAACCGAATTCAACTTGCAGCAATGTTTCAAGAGAAGTTCTTCATTTTTGAAGATACTTTCCATAAATCCTGGGTTCCCGTCAATCTTTGAACCGTCCATGAATACTACCTTATAATCACAATTTTTTACATTTTCAGAGAGTTACAGCTCATAAAATTTTAATACTTGAGCCGAAAATAATCAATAATTTAGCGATTCTAATTCCACAACCTTCAGAAGAATAGGATAAAAGTCGCTATACAAAATGAAGCTAAAAGAAATGCATTATTGAAAAATATCTCTATCAGAATCCAACGTATATATATAAGGCTTTCTATAAATACACTAGTTTTAAATTTTAACCCTTTGCTGTCGGAAAAGTAATTCGATGCATTATTATTCAGTTAATATATGGACTTGTTTATTACACGAAAAAAATAAATACATACAGTTGTTTTAAGTTGAGATTCCCTGAAAAATTAATCTACATCTTTTAACCATTTCGTAGGTATTTTTAACAGTTAAAATTAAAAAATAAATAAATAAAATGTCAAAATGATACACTGTATTCAATGGTGCTTCAGAGAAGACACTCAAGTGCAAACAGTTAAATATATTTCATGTTTATGACCATTTCTATCCTATTTTAAAATGTTAAATTGTTAAATCTGATAACCGTTTATACATTTTGGTATCTATAAATAAAGCACTTTTTCTCAATGTCGGTAAAACATTTTGTAGAGCAAGAATTAATGTATTGAAACTAATAGTAATTGTGATATTTTCTTCTACCAATTATTTCTTTTTAAATAAAATGACATTTCTAACTTCCTATAAATCTCGTTTATTTTGATGGGAAAAAATGGAATCTAGATTGTCAAATTCTTAGAGCTAAAACTAAATAGTAGCTTGTTTTTGCTTTAAAATTTCTCGTTTATTTTTACAGTTCCAATTTATTAAAAAATGTAATTTTCAACTCTATTTACAAAAAAGACTTAATTAAGGATAGCATGGACTTAATTCTCTTTACACTAAGTTTTTTACTTTTTTAAATTTACTGTGTGCTTATGGCGATTTCAAGAATAGCAAAAACTTTTTTAAAACAGAAATTTGTTTAAATGAGTTTGTTTTTATCTTTTTTTTATGAAATAAAAACGCCACATCTTTATCTTATTCGGAGCTTTAGCAAATTAAATTTAAAAAAAGCACATTTTAGATAAACCAAATTTTCTATTTTTAATTAAATTTTAGGACGAAAAATATGATTATATTTCGTCTAATTCTGAGCTTCAAGGAATGAGCAAAAGTTCAGATTCTATCTAAGGTCTTTCAAAAAAATTATTTAAGTAAGTTTCATTGTTTTCTTTCGTTCTGAATAATTTTACATGTTTTCCATTTATGAAACATTTTATAGAAATTTTATTTAGCAAAATATATTTTTGTAGCGAAATCTATAGACAAAGAAGTGCGTTTTTTAATTTGAATTCATGTTACTTCAATAGTTTTGTAATGGCTTAATTTTAATTATGATTTGTTTCTAAATTAAGCTTAATTATAATTAGTGTATGATTTGTTTCTAAATTAAACTTAATTATAATTAGTGTATGATTTGTTTATAAATTAAACCTAATTATAATTAGTGTATGATTCGCTTATAGATTAAACTTAATTATAATTAGTGTATGATTTGTTTATAAATTAAACTTAATTATAATTAGTGTATGATTCGCTTATAAATTAAACTTAATTATAATTAGTGTATGATTCGCTTATAGATTAAACTTAATTATAATTAGTGTATGATTCGCTTATAGATTAAACTTAATTATAATTAGTGTATGATTTGTTTATAAATTAAACTTAATTATAATTAGTGTATGATTTGTTTATAAATTAAACCTAATTATAATTAGTGTATGATTCGCTTATAGATTAAACTTAATTATAATTAGTGTATGATTTGTTTATAAATTAAACTTAATTATAATTAGTGTATGATTCGCTTATAAATTAAACTTAATTATAATTAGTGTATGATTTGTTTCTAAATTAAACTTAATTATAATTAGTGTATGATTCGCTTATAGATTAAACCTAATTATAATTAGTGTATGATTCGCTTATAGATTAAACTTAATTATAATTAGTGTATGATTAGTTTATAAATTAAACTTAATTATAATTAGTGTATGATTTGTTTATAAATTAAACTTAATTATAATTAGTGTATGATTTGTTTATAAATTAAACCTAATTATAATTAGTGTATGATTCGCTTATAGATTAAACTTAATTATAATTAGTGTATGATTTGTTTATAAATTAAACTTAATTATAATTAGTGTATGATTCGCTTATAAATTAAACTTAATTATAATTAGTGTATGATTTGTTTATAAATTAAACTTAATTATAATTAGTGTATGATTTGTTTATAAATTAAACCTAATTATAATTAGTGTATGATTCGCTTATAGATTAAACTTAATTATAATTAGTGTATGATTTGTTTATAAATTAAACTTAATTATAATTAGTGTATGATTTGTTTATAAATTAAACCTAATTATAATTAGTGTATGATTCGCTTATAGATTAAACTTAATTATAATTAGTGTATGATTTGTTTATAAATTAAACTTAATTATAATTAGTGTATGATTTGTTTATAAATTAAACTTAATTATAATTAGTGTATGATTTGTTTACAAATTAAACTTATTTATAATTAGTGTATGATTTGTGTATAAATTAAACTTAATTATAATTATAGTATGATTTATTATAAATTAAACTTAATTATAATTAGTGTATGATTTGTTTATAAATTAAACTTAATTATAATTAGTGTATGATAATTAGCGTTCAAAAACGCTATAACTTAAATATATCGAATTTGGTGGGGAATTTAGTAACTACAAGTGCAATTTTGTGTCAATATTTTTGTTTCAATCGGTTGAGGAAAACATGCCTAAAACACTAATTCGATCTTTGAATACTATTAGCGCATGCTAGGGATTCATCTCCAAAATTCGCCAATACTTCAGTAAAACTGTTAAATTCACGCCAAAAATTAATATTTTGTAACTATTGCACGCCAATGTCTTGTAAGGCGAGTATGCGTGAAAGTTTCAGGATGGCCATTCCCTCTGGGTTTTATAAAAATATTGGAAAACCATTTAAGGTACTTATTGTTAACCAAAGCATGATCACGTGATATTCACGAAAGGCGCTTTCTTTTCTTTTCTTTCTTTATTTATTTTCTGCTTTTGCTATTACGTCGGAGTTTCTAAATTCCGATATATGTTATATAACGATATATGTATAGTAACGTTTATTGAGTGACTGATAATATTATCTTTATATATATGAGTATGAACGCATTAATCAAGCACCTTAAAAAATTTTATCCATTTTCTTCAATTTTTTTTTTAAAAATGTAGCATTATATTAATTGAAATTAGCAGTTTATTCGAATCTTATTTATGAAAAAGAATGACTCCTCGTATCAATCATATTATTAATATAAATGATTATGATAACTTCAACCCATGATGATTTCATGTGATAAAAGAATTTGTCAGAATTTAGTGTATTGAATCCAACAGATTTAAATTTATTATCTAGTTCGTGAAATCATTGGCCCTTAGGATTGATTGAAACTTCAAAGTGAATGTTTTAGTTCTCAGGAGAAACAAGAGAATCTTCTAGTTATTGAAAGAAAAAAATTTCATTTAAATCTCAATATATATATATATATATCATAACAAAATTTAATCTGTATTCAGTAAGATTGCTTTCAAAAGCATTAGTAAGTACCATTCGAATGAAAATTTATTTTGCTGCAGAAATAAACTTTTCTTTAAAAATCAATCCTAAGTTTTAGAGATCATCTTTTTGTCACATTCTTTGCTTATAAGTTTTAACAGATTCCATCTTCTTTTAACTTGCTTTCGAGAATCGATTTTGAAATAATCACCTTTTTATGATCAGAGCTTGGCACGAACGTCCATGCCTTTTCTTTAATTAACACTTTATGTGTGTTTTTTCATTGCTTTCTTCCAAATATTTTTATTGTGTCCAGTGAGAACTTTTCCAATACAAGACCGTTTCAAAACTATCAGACATTATCGAATTTGGTTCATTTTCAACTCAATTTTTTTTTTCTTCATTAGCAGCTCCTTTTTTTTTTTTTTTTTTTTTGCTAATACACAAAATTTTCGGTTTTCTGAGAATACAACGAAATGTTCAAATTTCCGATAGTGTTATATCAGATGCTTAAGTTCCATTTTTGGAATTATGCTATAAAATCGTTTTTCTTTATTGGAGATGCATCTCCTAGGTCATATGACACATTTTCTTTTATTCCATTTGAAGGATATTTTTATTTTCAACTAGAAGTCAACAGTTCCATCTGAAACAAGAGGAACACATTTTTGAGTTATTAATTTTCTGAATTTCTTATTCGCGTAACTGACATGCTTCTATTTTGTGGAATATCCAAAGATCATATAATTCCGCTCAAACTTCACTTTTCTGCCTTTTTTGTTTCGCACTAAAGTTATTTGCCGAAAGACTTTGAAACAGACACGCTTGACTTGATCCTATAGAAACTACGTACTAAGTTGAATTCTCCTCATCGTATTATTTGGCGATTATTCTCCTCGTGATAGGTGAACGACGGCGAATGTAAATTACGTAACATTTGCTCCTGCTCAGCAGTTAGAAGTAAATCCAAATTATATCAGCGGGTGTGGTCTTTCCAAAACTCTCTCGTTTACTTTCAAATAAACGTGTCATGACAGAAAACGGCTTACATGGCATTATCGAATAATAGTTACGAAATTTTTTTTGGTATGAAGTTAGCATTTTTACTGAATCTATTGTGTCATCCATGTCGAATTATTTGGCGATTCATTCCTGGCATGCATTAATAGTATCCAAAAATCGAATTTGTGTTTTAGACACGTTTTTCCCAACCGATTGAAACAAAAATTTGACACAAAACTGCAACTCTAGTCACAAATTTCCATAAGAAATTTGATGTATTTTAGTCATTGCGTTTTTGAATTACCGAATGTTTACATGTTTCTGAAAATACAGAACGACAGATAGTCAGTCCTTTGTTGGATTGGCTTCAAAGGTGTCAGGTGTCACCTTTGTCAGGTGTCTACATTATAGACGTTAAATTTGTGTACCAAATTTTATCTATCTAGTTACCTTCATTTTGAAGTTATCGTATTAACTTATAATCGAAAAGATGGACAGACTAACTTCCCCAATTTCTATCAAATTGTGAATTTTATTATATTTCAACAGTCTAGTTCAAAGAGTTTTTTTTTTTTTTTAGTTATCTTTGTTACAGACAGATGGACATTTTCCAAAATTGCATTTTTCGAACTCGGGGTGGTTTAAAACCTGGTGATTCATCAAAACACCTAGTTCGAATTTTTTGACGATTATTATATTTTCTCTACACTACGTATGAGAAAAGGTGATAGTCATTTCAATGACTGTACGATGTGTTATTTTTGCTGCTTAGTTTTGTTGAAGTACTGAAAATGTAGATTTTTTTCTTTAAATGTCTTGTTTCTGAAGGAAAGTTTTAAATTCTTCACCACAATATTAAAAGCCATAATCTGTTCGCAAAGTTTTAATTTCCTTTATACTTTGATTCGTTCTGAAAACTTTGTAATAGTTTATTAAGGTTTCATTTTTGGTTTTCAGAATTTATTAAATGATTTATCATCAGCGTCATGATTTATCATCAATATCCCAATTTATCATCAATGTCATTATTTATCATTAGCGAAGATAATAAAATCATACGAAACTGTAACGAATGGCATTCCCACAGATTCTCAGATGTTCAAAATTGAAAGTAAATCCTATCCCCATTCTTTGTGTCTTAAGTTTCATACATCATTCTTCTTCTTTTCTCCCTTCTATTTCATTTAAATTCTCGAATTTTTTTTATGCCGTTTTTAGAATTCGGTGACGATTGCAGTTGTTTGAACTTCCGGCTTATAAATATCTTTTGCCATTAGCTGCCTTTACATCTTTTACATCAGATTCGACAACATTATGCTGTTTTTTGAAAAAAAAATCAATATGGTGTTCATTGTTGCTTTTGATATCGATATCAAATTGCTTTTTTATTCCGGTGCTCTAACGTATGCTTGGTATACTATTGTTTAGGAATTTTGAACGATAACGCGAATGAAAACTTTGTTATTAACGCACTTTCATTAACAGTAAATGTAAAGGAATTTCTTGTTTCCATGCTTATTTCGCAGAAAAACCTCTCAGTGTTGTACCTATGAGTAGCCCTACTGAACATGAGAACATTTCATTCTCCTCAATACAGCCTTATTGGAAGAAATGAGGAACAAAGGTCATTTTCCGGTTTTCACAAACATGGGTAAATTAAGATTCAAATACTCATTTTCAGTCGCCTACTTTCTTTCGGCATTCCGATGTTTTAGGTTTAAAATCTCGGAATCATTGCTCACCAGTTTTTAAAAGGATTTCATGTTCGCTGCTTTATTTTGGCTTGCATTACAATTCTCAAAGTTCATTTTCGAAGATTGCATATTGAAGAACTGAAGCATACTGTGTTACTGCGTATACCTGCCCTTTTCTGGCTTCAAATTTAGTGCTTTGAGATTCGATAATTTATTTCTGGATTTAATGATGCATATTAGTTTTCGGAATAATATGGAAGGCTGTAAAGAAGTAAAATTAGCTAAATTTTTATCAGCTCATCAATGGTTAAAAAAAATTCTTTTAGATGTTCTAATACAGTTTCCAATTCATTCACATTTCATAAACATTGTTTACTTTAAAAGCGAAATCTTTTTATTTTCTCGTATATAAGTAAAGAAACGCATTGTAATCTCGTATATGAGGTAAAGAGAATGAATTCGAGATTTTGTCGAATCTCTCCGTTTCAACTTCTCTGAGCTGGAGAAACGGATTTTTTTTTTTTTTTTTTTTTTTTTTTTTTGTAGTATGTCCATTTGTTTTTGAACACGATAGCTTAACACCATTTTGAGCTAAACGGATGAAATGTGGCATGTGGTCTTTAGATAATATTTGTAAATTTCTATCAAATGTTGAAAGAATTCCTTTCAAAAGAAGTCTGCCTGTCCTATTGTCTCAATACAAGTTAACACGGTAACTACCAAAAGTAAAGAGTTAAATAAATAAAATTGGGTACAACAATTTAATATCTAAAATGAATATTTATCAAATTTGGAATCAAATCCTTTGAGGAGTTGATCTGTACTTTCACAAGCAAGTAAATGCAATAATTCAAAAATGCCAGAAATTAAATAAAATTTGGTACATGGTATTACGACTACAGTTATAGTTATGAGAGAAATTTTGGTTTCAGTCGAAAAAAAGGCCTACTAAATGCTTATTCAGTTAATTGGTACTTTGTAACTAATAGCATTCCAATGATTAATCTTTAAAAAAAAATTCGCCAAATGGCCGCATGCTGTTCAGTTCTTTCATAACTATTGTTCACAATGATCTGCCGTTACACATATTTATTACAGAGTACACGAGAAAGTTTCGGGGAGACCATTCCAATTGGTTTTTCATAGATTTATTATGTAATTCTAATATAAAGCGATGTAATTATGAAAACTAAACTTACGATGAAAAGTACCCATCAATTGGGTAGTTTTCATTTTTTTTTTTTTTTTTTTTTTGTAGTTATAACAAAAACGATGGCCGTAAATGCTGATACTGTTTGGTGCACGTTTAAAGGGTCGTAGCTCAAGCTATCGAGGTGTAAAGGCTTGAATAGTGTCCTGGTCATCTGACCATAACTCAATAATATAAAGCCAATATACAGAAATCTCAAGTACCTGTAAATGAAGACCGAATTCAACATATGTATTAATTTTAGTAAAGATAATAAAGAGGAAAAAATTTTTAAAAATGTGTTAAAGAAGGGTATCATGCAAAAAATATAATGAAATCTGGAACGTTCAACAAAATCGGATGAAAAATAATCTCACTAAAAATCTTCGATTACCATTTACAAGAAATTAAAAATTCATTTTAAACATAAGTTCGTTTAAAATCTACTGGCAATTTAAAAGAAATACACTCTATTCAGCTAATAGAAAAAAAAAGTAAAACTAAACGTAAGTCAATATCTAATAGAATTTTTTTTTCACTTTAGCAACAGAATGAATGTCTAACAAAGATTTTGAAGAGTTAGTAATGAGTGCACGCTATATTTACATAGTAGTTAAGCTTTGCAGGTTTTGCGGGGTTTTATCTTCTTTTTTTACGCTGAAAAAGAAATAATTTCGTTATCTATGTAAATTAATTACGGATACCAGACAGTAAAGTAAATAGAGGATTTCTATTTTTGACGACGTTCGAACGACGGGAAAAATGTATGCTGCTGAATTCTGTCAAAGTGCATTAAATTATAGTTATAGGTGCCAGCCAATGAAGAGAAAATCTTATTAAAATTTTTACTTTGCCATGGGATATTTATAAAACTATTGCTAACAAGGCGGTTTTCCCAAACCAGCCAAAACTGCTTTAACTTATTTAAAAGCATGTGCGATGAAAGAATAGTTTGTATACAGCAGAAATTGTCCGTTCTAGACAATTACTATTCGTTTTATGATGTTCGTTCTAGAATTTGTTAATATATTCTGGAAGAATATTTCTTCTATCTTTATTTCACCTGTTATATTTAGTACTTATACTTGTATATTGACAAGATGTTTTAAATAAATATCAGTAAAACATAGACAGTATAGATAGTACAGGGTTTTCATTAATTATTGTCGGGATTTTCGTACCTCATAACTTTCGAATAAAAACTATTACGCAAAAACCGATTACGTATTCGTAAATTACAACTCAAAGAATTTTATTAATGATATTAAGTGTAAAGCTTGCACAATTTGCACTTTGTAGGCATTCAGCTGAAGGCGATTATGTATTCGTAAATTCTCTGAACAAATTTTGACTCGAATTGAGGATGATGAAAATTACCTTCGGAAATGGTTCTTCAGTGACGAATCTACTTTTCATGTGTCAGAAAAAGTGAATAAACATAACTGTAGAATATGGGGCTCGGAGAACCCGCACGATTATCAAAAGTCAAAATTTGTTCAGCGAATTTACGAATACATAATCGCCTTCAGCTGAATGCCTACAAAGTGCAAATAATGCAAGCTTTACACTTTAATATCATTAATAAAATTCTTTGAGTTGTAATTTACGAATACGTAATCGGTTTTTGCTTATTTTTTTTTATTCGAAAGTTATGAGGTACGGAAACCCCGACAATAATTAATGAACACCCTATATACTATAGTATATTCTCAGATAATAGTATAGCAATTAGATTATAAATTATGGCGAATAAGTATTGTAATGCCACTTTGTTTAGATTTATGTATTAAAAATTTTAAAAAAATAGAATAATCGGGGGATGAAAATGGAACATGGTAAGAGAGAATTCAAAGTCATAAGGAACGGTGAAAAGGGGGGGGAGGTATGACAATCCATTATCAACACCAGATTTTTTTTCTCCTAGTCGGAATATTTTGGTCATTAGTTAGTAAAATGGAGAAATATAACCGAATATAAAATTTTATTCTGTATGAGGATGACTTGTGGATAAATATGATTCCAGCGTAAAATCTGTAAATGTTTCCTCGAAACTTTCTCACATAGTTTCTCACATGTGCGTATTAATAACCGCCTGCCATCAGCGAAAAATAATTACTTATCAATATAAGATCTTTAGAGATGTGTTTGAAATTGATGCTGAGATGCGGTTAATATACAAGTACCAGAAAGCCAAATATGTATTTTGGACGCCTTTTCTACAACTGATTGGAACCCCAATTTGGCCCAGAACTATAATGATAGTCACGAAATCACACACTGAATTTCATTGTGTTTTTGAGTTATTTGGATTTACATTACATGAAAGTACAGACCGTTAATCCCTCGACTTATTTCGCTTCAAATATGAAACATATCTGCCTTCAGATGTCGAATATAGGTATCAAATTTTTTTTGCCTCTACTTTTGGCATTCAGATGGCTTTATACGCTCTCTTCATTTTGTAGTTGTTGTGTTAAGATAAATTGGAATTGATTCAATGTAAATTTTATGATTTATTCAATGTAATTTTTTTTTAGTTGCGAGCTGCTGCATGCAGAGATAGATGTGAAACACTTTATGCTAAATGTATCGCTCATCCTAATTCGCCAGCAGAAATCAGCGCGTCAGGAAATGCAGTCATCATCACGTTTCCTTCGGTTTTCCTGTGAATGATTAATGATTCAGTGGAAAGGGTGATACTCCTACGCTATTCTTAGTTTGACCGTAGAGATCAAATTCTTATCTTGCTTAATTGCAAATGAATCGGCAATCAATTCTTTAAAGTGCAATCAATCTGTGACTGGTCAAAATAATCAATTTTCGAAGCATAAAAGAGAAAGATCACTTTTTTTTTCTCTTCTTCAAAAAATCAATAACAGAAGTTCTATTAATTTCGTAAAAAAAGCGCGCATTCTTTTTAAAGAGATATCTGTTTAAGCTGTCTAAGTTTCCATAAATATTGCCAATGGCGTTTCTGTCAATTTCATGAAAGGCATGCATTCCCTTTAAAATGGAGGTATGTTTAAGCAGTCTAATTTTCTATAAATGTTGCCAATAGAATTTCTATCAGTTTCATAAAATGTGCGCATTTTTTTAAGGAGATGTCTGTTTAAGCTGTCTAATTTTCCATAAATATTGCTAGTCAATATTTAATATTTTTTCTTCGATTAAGACAGCTATTTTTTTTTCAGCGTTTGGTCTGTTTTTGTTTATTTAAAACCAAAATTTTCACACATTCAGGAAATGTATCCTAGCTCCAAAAAATGATTCATATTAATATTTCAGTTCGAGTGTGTTCGTTTCTTGGCTCAAATGCTATTTTGGCTAAGCTGCGCCACATTCACTGATATTTCAGATTTTTCTATAATTATTTTTCCTTCAGTAACATATAAAATAAATCAATTCTTTTTCTGCATCAAAAACAAAATAAAATCCCTTGTTTATTTCAAAAAACATTGCAATTCTATATTAAGTCATAAACTGCAGTTAAAACTTTTATTGATTCATTTCATGAGGTCATGAGATTAACATTGTGCATCAAATTGCAAAATACGAAAATCTTTTCTTTCCATAATTAATTTTACTATCGATAGTACTTTTTTTTGCGTAACATCGATAATCTTTCCAGAATTTTTTTTCTTTTGCATCTATCATTAATTCCATAAAAATACAATTAAATTTTTCTATAAATTTTTGGAAATCTGCTTTTACCAACCTTATTCATAGCTGGCTTAATTTATTAAATTAAAATTATCAATATCGTGAAAGAATAATTTTCAAGCTCATAACTGGTTCGTTTTTTTTTAAATAAATTATTTTAAATAACTTTTATTTGATCCATTTTTTTGTCAATATATAAAGGATGTGAAAATTTCTTTTAAGATCAATAAGAATAAATAGAGAATCAATATTATTCATTTTAAAACTCAATAACGATTAAAAACAATTAATACTGAGATTGCATTTTTAAGATCTGTATTTTTCTATAAGTATGCCCTTTTGTTTAAATATAGCATTTTTAATAATTATGTAAACTGTAGTGTAACCACCAAGTGTACTTACTATGGCAGAGCGATCATTTCTCCTGTTTTATAGCATTAATGTTGTTTGAGATATATCTTGTTTTTAATGATATATTTTCAGTCATTTGATTTAATATAAGACATTTTCTGCTTTAAAAAGATTAGATTTCGGATGATACAACTAAATGTGTGATTGTTGAACAACCAAAAAGTATTTGCAAGAATCAAACATATCATGGTTCACAATTTTTGACTATGACGGTATTTTACTGCCATTATGATATTATTTTTTTAATAAGTTGGTCAATTTAATTTGAGATGTCAATATATTTTTAACTTTTAGAGAAGTCTGTTTAGAATAGATGTCTATTTATTTAACTTTAGCTTTATGTTATTGATTTAAGATGAATTTTTCCTGTTTTTTATTTTACTGACTTTTTTTAAATATTCAGTTTTATTGCTAATTTATCGCGATTTATTAATAAGTGGTATCCAGTTTTGCCAGTTATTCGTAGAACAGTTCCAGAACAGTTACTTTAGACACTTGGGTTCATAAATACTGTAATAACAAAGCGAATATGCGATAAAACTTAATCAATTACAACTGACATTATTATTTTATAATTTAATAATTTATTACTCATAGAATTTGAACTTTTTGCAAATTCATTTATTTGGAAACTAGACATTAATATTAATTTAACCTACCTAGCTGAAGCCTCTTCAGTCTAGTGGCCTCAGGTATTTGCTTAGTCGGAAATACGTCACTGATCTTTTAGCTTACGTCTAGGTGTTGGAGAAATTTCCTTTATTCTATAATAAACAGGCACTATCAGCAATAAAATATGTAGAACCTTTGTTAAAGTCAGTAAGAGAGACACTTATACTAATTGCATGCAAGAATCTCATATTTTAAATGGAGGAGGAGAAAATATGACGTGATACTAGACATAATTTGAGTGTTTTAGCTTATAAGCTATTTTTATTAGTCAGATTTTTTTTGGCATAATCTTTTAATGAGATCATTAATAACACGGATAAGTAAAGGGAAAAAAAGGGGACGCACTAACATAATTCAATTATTTCATATACATCTGTTAAATAGTCGATGAACGAGTAGCTTTGTGTACAGATTTTAAAATATAACTGGAGACTAACAAGAGTTTATTTTTAACAATTCGTTTCGCTTTGGAAAAACTAGCCGAAAGTGTCACTGTTATATAAACATGTCTCTTCATTTTGATCATTTTTTTATTGGAGTTTACATTTTTGAGATGAGTTTCATGCGCAAATAATCTCTCTAGGGAAAATAGAAAAAATTTCATTTATGTCAGAATCATCTCTCCTTAATAATAATAATAAAAAAAAAGAAGTAAAATAAATTTTGAAACAATAAGAAGTTTACTTTTAAAAGAATTTTCAAAGAAGCAAAATGTAAAACAAAATCAGTAATAGATTTTTTTTATTGCTTTTGAATTTTTTTTTTCAGTAGGCTGATTCATCTATTGGTTCTATTTCATGTAACGTAGAAAAGCGGGGGAAAATTCTTAGAAGATAGTTGTTTGAAATGTTAAATTTGGCTAATCTTTCCTTTAAAAATACGAACTATTTCTTGATAAGAAAATAAGTGCAATTCGGAATATTTGGAATACTCTAATTCGAAATATTTAATCAGACACATCGGGAAGTAATTAAAAAAATCTATTCCAAGTTCAATTTATACAAACTGAATTAAATAAAAGCGTACAAAAACAAATTAAAAGCTTTATAGAAATAAATAAGGAAGGGAAATTGAATATGGAATAGAGACACAAATATGAAACAGGTCGGCTCTTTATATTCTCGTATATGAAGAATAGAAGGAGTAATCATGAAAAAATACGAATTCCAGATTTTTTCGAAATATTCTTGTATTCTTGTTTTAGAGTTTCCTGAGTTCGAAAAACACGTTCTTGGAGTTATATTTGTCTGTCTGTGAAGTATGTATGCCTGACTGAATACGATAACTACAAAATGTTGAGAGTTAGTAGAAAAATTTAATACACAGAATTAGTCTCTAAAATATAAATCTGTATCAAATTTCGAACCAAATCTATCGAAGGTTTGACCATTTATTGATCTTCGTTTGCATGTGAATACTATAATTCAAAACGTATCAACTTAGATAAATGGAATTTGGCATATAATTTTAGCAGTTAAAGTGAAGGTTCTAAACGAACTCTGAACTAAACCTATCCAATGGTTGACCGATTATTGGTCTATACTTCTTTATGCTTAAAAATGTGATTAGGAAAAGCCACAAAGATTTATATAAATAAAATTTGGTATGCGTTCTATAACTAAAATTATAATTCAGTGTCAAATTTTTTTGTCTGAAATAAAGTCTTAAAAATACATATCCTATTTCTATTAAATGTGTAGGGAATTAATTATAAAAAATCGTTTGTGGTGAAAACTTATAAGCCAGTTAACAACTACGCTGCACGAGCAATTGCTTTTGTATCGTGGTCGTGTTACTGGACTGCGAACCACAAGGTCCCATGTTCTATCCTCGCTCATCACGCATCTCAATTCGCCACACGTTAAAGATCACATGTTAGGTTTAGTAAGAATGCTAAATTCACCCCAAGGATCGATATTTCGTAACTATTGTCCGCCATTAGTATAAAGACACAAGTACTGGCATTCTTTATTATACTACCAAGCACACATGTATGGAAATAAAAATCTGAGCGATTCTGGCGTTCACGACCTTGCAGTGGCATAAAATTATGCAGTGGCACCTCTCTTAGATAGTATGCCTGAAGGTATCGGGGTGAAAACTTCCTCTAGATCTTTTCTACGTTGTGCAGTTTAGTAGAAAGAAAGCGAAAATTTTCCCTTTAAGCCATTTTTGCCGTAGTATCATCTGCCTTATTAAAGTAGTTTCAAGTTTTTGTTACGAAAATAATTTTGGAGAAGGTGCAAATTTCCGTAAGCCTTCCTCACTTCAAAGAATTTTCATATTTAACATCTACTTCTGTATTTGAAATATTTATTTGAAGTGTTAGAGGCCATTTTGAAATTCATTTTTTGTCTATAATCAATTAAGATTTCGATCTCTGGATTTTTATTTATAATATCCCAAAACAAATGCCCGTTCGGTGATGATTATAGATTATTGCTATTATAAAAGGGAAGAAAAAAAAACTTTTATTGAAGTATTTTGCAATGAAAATGCCCTGCGGGAAGAGTGGGTCCAATAATATTTTATGAAGAATAAGTAACACAATATGTGCTAATTAGTCTAGTAGAAGTTACTGTGTGCAGTTTTTGTAAAAATTCGCCAGATCTCCATGACATATTTGTATTCTACAGGCAACTATTCAAATATAATATTTTTATCATCAAAACTCTTTCTTGAATTAAACGTATTACATTATATAATAATGCAAGATTCTTTTCTTAATAAAATACTTTATGATACTTTTTTTTATATTTCTTGTTCTGTTTATTTTAAGTATGTCGAATTTGTCACTAATTTAGATATTTAAAAAGCTGCATTAAAAAAAGAAATTTTTAAATATTGTTGATTTTTCTCCTGTTGCAAAGGAAATTTCTTCATATAGATAATTAGTAGTTAATTGAAACATTTAGCTCTGAAATGATCAAAAATTAGTATTTTTAGTTGTAATCGTTTTGTCACATGTAAATGGTATACCATATCTGTTTGCCTTTCTCTTCAAACTGAAGATGTTCTGGTGCATTCATTGTTCTGTTAAATCTCTTAAATTACACAAGAAGCTCATCTGAGTAGAAAAGAAGAACCCTTCTCAAAGTGCATGGCTATAAAATAAATTCTACATAACGAAAATAATAATTTAAAAAAAAACTCAAATGAAATGCAGGAAAGAGACTTCAAATTTAATGAAATTATTTCATTACCATATAAAATATTATTAAATTGCAGCATATCTCATTAAAATTCTCTAGCTAGACAAAATAAATAGTTTTGAAATATTACATTCTGTTATGCTGTCTAATCTAAGTTAAAACTATATTTAATGAAAGGAAATAAACCTCATGTAAATCAAAAATGCAGTTTATCTTAAGATATAAAAATAATCTTTAATTACTATATAAAAATCAAATTTTTCTTTTTTTACCACTTTCCATTTGTCTTTTTGTTGATGGTTTGGATATCATAAAATCTGTTAGATCATCAGCATCTCCGTAAAGTAAAATAAAATAAACAAATAAATAAAAATTGAATTAAATTAATCGATTTATATGCATTGAATAAATTGTACGACTAATTCTGTTTATTGAGTCTTGGACGGAAATGTCGCTTTAAAGCCGAAAACTTACTTTTTCTGAACGGAATCAAGCATTGCTAAGTGAGAGCTATGTTGATAAATATATATTAAAGATTATGTTGATAAATATATATTAAAGATAATTTTTCAAATTAAATACTAACCATTTTCAGCGCTGATGTGTTTTCAGTGATCAGTTTGAATGACTAACAGTGCAAGTCGAATTACTGTCTTAGAGCTGGGTGATACTGTATCAACCTAATATCAGGTAGGCAAAATTATCCAGTACACAAAAATGATAGAGACTAACATTATCAGTTACATTTGATTAATAATCCTCCCGACCCCTCGTTTTCAGTTAAGGGATTCTATATCAATCAACAAAGTATTCTAACAAAGTATTATACAGATAAAATCTAATTCGTAGTCCTACCTCGGCGACGGTATGAACATCCTTGATGCTTTTTTAACTATGTATTTCATTCCTAGTCCTTTACTCCATGTAATCGTGCACATACAATATAATATTCTTTGCTTTTTCTTATATTAAACCCTTTCTTTCCTCTTCTCAATCATCTGTCATTTCCTATCAAAACTAAGGCCCATGACCTTCTAGAAGGTCATTAGGAATTGTATTTGTATCAGTATCAGCTTCCAGTTTCAGCTTGGGTTATGGGATGATACTACATCAATTTAATACTACTACATCAATTTGATACAAAGTATCAGCTTGATGCTTGTATTATCATCATTCAAAGTTTTGGATTTCCGCGGTTACACTATGTTATGTTTTCTAAATAATAAATAATAACTTATTTTGTTTTGTTATGTTTTCTAAATAAATAAATAATTAACCATGCATCGATATCTATCTATATATTTATAGTTAGACATTAACTGAAATAAGAGTATTCTAACCCATTTATTTATCTTTCCTTGCTGTGCTTATTAAGTATACAAAATTTAATGAATTTTGCGATGAAATGAATGAATAAATGAATGAAATGAATTTAATGAATTTTGAGAGAGAGAGGTACTAAAAGATACTAAAAATGATAGATAGATAAGATAAGAATATATATAAGATTATCAGAAATGGAGGTGCTGGGAATTTTTCAATTCTCACAAATCCTTTACGATTAAAACTAGAAAAATAAATCAAATTAGGAGAATTAGCTTCTCATTAAGACGATAAACTTATGCGCTAATTTTTTTCTTGTTGTTGCTGCAATTGTTTTGAATTTAGAAACCGAAAAGTGATTTTTAACCCAAACTTCGATTATTTTTATGATCTGTATTGCCTCGTTTGAATATTATTCTACTCTTACTTTCTTCCCTTATTTTGAAATTGTTTAGATGTACATGGATTGCACTTTAATAACTTGAAAAAAAATTATTTAAAGATAAAGGAGAAAAAAATATTTTCTGGCAACATTATATAAAAATGGACTGCTTTAGAAAATTTCAGAAGCCGTGAGTGCTTTAGTTCTTTTGAATGTGTATAACTATTTATTTAAAGGTGGCAATACAGATGTTAAATATTTATTTTGCTATAAATGCTAAATTATGCATTATTAATAGTCATTATCTATGTCACTTTAGTATGCAATATTTTATTATTTTCATCTAAAGACTGACAGGAATTCAAAAAAAAAAAAAAAGAGGTGATAAGGAATTTATTTCTGCCTTCCAACTTGCCAGGAGAATTCTTTTAAGAATCAACTACTCGAACTTCCAATACTAAAATATGTAGAATTTAAGTAGATTCTGTAAAACGTAAGCGAGAAAATAATTAAAATCCTTCCACACCAACGCGATTTTTTCACATTTTTATTTAACATAATTTATTTCATGTTTATACAATTAAAGCTTTGCTATTGATTATCTATCATTCTCTAAATGATCACGAGAATTCTGAAATTTTGTTTGTTTGTGTGTGTTTCCTTGAGAATATATTATTTTTATATTTTCAAATCTTCATCATCATTTATGCGATTATTATTAGTTAAATTTTTATTCCATAGGCTTTATGTTACCTGATTATGAATTTTAAAAAAAATACTGATTTCACAATTTCGTAATATTTATAACAATGTATCATAAAATAAACACCAAAGCATGGAAAATAACTAAAATAAAAAAGCATACTCCTTATTAAAAGTACTTTTTCCAAATAATTTTTTTTCTCATTTATTCGTTTGATACTCTTCGCTTTTTAAAACTCTTTATAACCAGTCCAAGATCCCGCTTGAAAAGTAGAAGTGATTCGTTTTAAAATTTGAAAGTCTATAGCATTTAATTTTTTAAAAAAATAATCTGCGGAAGTATTTTCTTACTTAAGTTTCATTAACCGTATTTTACAGAAATCCTATTTTAATAAATTCAGTTAATAAGTATGATGACTTGTTCGAATTTAATCGTTATATGTTTATATAGTAGTTTATATTATTAGTGGCAATGTTAAAGAGAGTAGATATCTCTGTTTAATCGATGCTGTCCTTATTTCTAACTTGAGATATCCAAAGAAACAGGCGTCCCGGAATGAAATGGTGTTAATGAAAAAAAATCAATCGTCTGGCTTAACGAAAACTAAAACAACTTTTATTTCGAGAATAAGTAATGCAAGAAATTTCTTTTGTTATTAATAATTTAGTCCGTAATTATACACTAAAAACGCGATTTTAACCTTATTTTAAGAAGCGTTCTCTTCTGTAGGTTAATGACACATTCATAGAAAACTTTTTTTCGTACTTTTAGGCCTCACTGAACTATCTGTTCGAAGAGCACGCCTCTCAAACTTAAGCGGGAGAAAACCAGAAAACTTGAAGAACTGCGCATGTCTGCTGCTTGCCTGATATTTGGGAAATTCAAAGGCCTAGTTTTTGAATTTGAAATAAATTAAACTATGAATACAAATACGATGAGAATTAGCTCTTAGGTCTAAATTGAGAAATATGAAAGGTATCATGAGTCAGGATACGAAAAAAAAAGATCACAATTGGAATAAACTATTATCATGATTTTAGAAACGGAATTTTCAGAATTATTTGCTACAAAAAAAATCAGTTTCCGAATTAGAATAATCCGTTGCATTTCATCCAATATTTTCTCTGTCGAAACCCTAAAAACAGCAACCCTTTTCCTCGCCAAGAACGATGAGAGTGGCGCGCCAATCCACCCGGCCTCTCTGACGTCAGAGCGACGCGAAGGACCCGTATATAGGGAGTAGTGACGCCTGACGTCAGTCGCCTCAGTGCGGTACATGTAATGGGAAAATGGCCTCGCAAGATAAGGACGATGAACAGGTCTGTGAAAAAAATTATTTTTTATTACCGGGTATTTATCCATTTTTAAAAGCAAACATGGATTATTTTATTCTGTAGTGTGATTATTTTACGGAGAATATTGCGAAAAAACATTGCATTTAATTTACAATGCAATTTTAATGTGTGGCAGCGGGCCCCCCAAAAGTTGCATCTTCGAAACGGCAAGTAGACTTTTAAATCGCGGTGGGTTGGGCGGGTGTATCGAAACCGTTTCGTACCCTTTTCCCACTAGTTTCTGTGAGTTAAAGGAGAATAAGTTTCGTTTTCATAACTTTCGGAGTAATAAAAATAGAGTGGAAAAACGAACTGCATTTTTATTATTTCTTTTTACATCGAGCAAGTAATTAATCTTATGAGAATATTTAATTTATCCCGAATTGTGCTGCAGTATCGTTCGAAGTTATTATTTAGAAGTTAAAAAATATTAAAAAATCTCATATAAAAAATATATTAGAGCTTATTGCTCAAGTCTTTTTTCTTACTAATTGTGTGCGCTTAGTGTTATTGATTATATTGATTCTTAACGGTTTTTAAAGCATGTATCTTCGTTTTAAATGAAATACTAGCTTTTCTTCTTTTTTTCTTTCCCCTCTTTAATAATGCGAGTGAGTGTGTTTTAAACGCTATTCTTTTTCCATAAATATTTTAAGAGATTTGCTTTGCATTATAAATTAAGTTTTTAGAGTTCGATACCAAAAAGTGGATATTATTTTTCCTGAAATTTGCATATCATTCGTATAATTTGTTATTATTTTAATTTTCGAAATCTCAGACTATGGTAGTACCATAACCCATTTTAATTTATATTACACTGCAGATTATAATTTTATAAAAAGGTATTGATGACGCACAAACAGCGTTTTAATTTATGTGTGGTACTTTTTAACTTCTTTTCAAAAAAAAAAAATTAAAAATTAAGATTTGTGGTTAAAATTCTGCGCCGATTTGTTGGTATTAGATTGATTTTTCCCTAGAAATACAGAGAGATTCGATTAGCTATAGGAAATGTATATCTATATGTTTATTAAATCCAAATGGTGGATTTAGAAGCATTTTAAAAAGTTTTGCCTTAAAAATATTCAAAACATTGAAATAATGTAGAATTATTTAATTGTAGTTCAGAGAATTAGAGTTACGTAAAATATCAAATGTTTTTATTTTACTTGTTTCATTGTTATTAAAATTGTAGATAGCACTGAATAAAAAAAAAAAGGGGCGTAGCATTTTTTTTTTGTGTGTGCGTGTGTGTGTAGGTATTTGAATTATCTACTGTCTTTCCTTATAAGTTGTCTATTTTATTCAAATCTTTTCTATCCTAAATTTTGATTATTTCAAAACGTTCACTCTGTCTGAAATAATCTAATTTTTATACGCTATATTATTAGTTAAAATGTATCAGGAAATAAAATACGATGGAAATAAAATTTTAATTAAAATTTATTAAAAATTTGATAATAGGCGTAAGGATCTTAAATATATAATAGAGATGTAAATTTAAAAATAGTAATTTATTATATTTTTATATCAATTTTAACTGAAGAGAAGTATGTGATATATCATTTTAAAAATTAGTTAAATGAAAAGTTTATATGCTATTCAGAAAATGTCATTGCATAGAATTTTTACTTTTTTATGGTCAAATGTATAATTTTAAACGAAGAATAGATTATAATTTTTCTTAAAATAAAGTTTTAAAATTAATTTTAGCTTGTTGAAAATATTGTAAAAGTGATTTAAAATATTACAAATATTTCAATTTTTACATTATTATATGTTTTAAACCCATTAATTAATCAAAACACGAGCACTTTATTTTCCATAATGTTTTTAGTTTAACATTTATTTTCATTTTCCTGAATTCCTAAATTTCATTTAAAAGAAGAGCTTTAAAAAAATGTGAAGCATACTGTGAAGTTTACGAAAGAATGAAAATCTTTTATATTGCTCATATTTTTTATTGATCTTTTGGAAAGAAAAAATAAGTAAATAAAAGGTCGGAAACATAAAGTTGTCGCATATGCAGGGAATTCTAATGCATGCCGGGAAATATTAAATACTGCGAGATAATTGCTGCTGTTTCCGTTTTTGCTCACTTCAAAAATATTTAAAATATTTTTTTAACTTTTTTTTTTAAGAAATGTTTTTGCATCTGATCATTGAATGAAGTAACAAAATTTTTTTGGTGAATAAAAGTGTGAAATGTATAATAGTCAAAATGTATATTGTTCCAAATTGTTTATTTAACTTTTAATTTCCATTACAGTAATTTGCTTTTAAGTGCTGGAATGCATTGTACTTATTTTCACTTTGTTGGGTCAAGGAAAAATAGGTTTGAAAACAATTTAAACACACACACACACAGAGCAGAATATATATATATATATATATATTTGGATTTTTTTTTTTTTTTTTTTTTTTTTTTGTTAGTGCTTTTGAAGTGTTTTCTGTCTCTCTTGGCGCTGTTTCAGTTTAGAACATTCTTATGGAAGGTTGCACATTTAACAGTACCACATTTTGTTGTTCTCAGGATGTTTAACGTTTAAAACATTTTATTTTACGGTCCTAAATCCGTCTTAGCATTGTAAAATAAAACGCCAGTTAATTGAAATGTTTATTTATTTTTCTGTTAGTGAGGTTAAAGAGTGAATCTTAGAATAAAAAGTTCCTGAAGCTAGTTCTTTTTAAAAGTTTCATACCGGATATTTGCTCTCCTTAAAATGTTTTGAAATTAAGCTTGATTTTTTTTATATTGATTGTCGAATGGTATAAAAACTAACATTAAATTCTAAGAAATGTGTTTTGAAACCAAGGAAAATAATAACATTTATTGATAATTTTTATATATGTTTTGAAGCTTTTTAAATACCTATTTATATCAAAAAAATTTCCATTAATGAATTTTATAAAGAAATTTTGCATACTTGAATCGGAAAAATTCTCCGAATGAAACTAATTCATATAACGACGTTGTTCAGAATTAAAATTCTTTTCATGTGTTACCGTTTCATTTTAACGTTAGAATTATTTTTGTTTGAATTATTGTAATATACATAAAATCTTTGCCAAGGCATATTTATTGAAGTAAAAAAGAAATTAAATGAAAAAAATAGTAATAGAATAGTTCAAAACCGTGAAGTTGTCCAACAAATAAGTAAGTACCTATAAATTTCGTAATTTCAAAATAATCTGCGTTCAATTTTCTAAATAATAACAATTGGATGAAAAAGTGCACAAAATGAAATTGGTAATCATTAAAAAGGTAAATTTAAAAAAACTAAACTAATTAAATTTAAAGGTAAATTTTTAAAAAATTAAAATGGTGTAAATTTTTCTCGGAATAATTTCCTCTGAATTTTCTGTGGTGAAACGGTAAAATAATGATTAATTTCTCACAGCTTGAAGCCATACTGTAGTCAAACATTATTCATTGTTTTATTTGCTTGTAAGACCTTCACTTTTTTTTTCATTCGTTTGAGCGATGGACTTAAGTCTCACTACTTTGAAACAAATGAAAGCATCGTTAAAAGATATGTCCTGATAAGATTAAAAAAAAAGTTAGCGATGGAGTAATTTAAAGATGATTTTACTGTATTCAATTAAAAAAGTTAAAAGATATATTGTTCAGAAATGAAATTGATATCATTTAAATAGTAACATTTTGAATGTTCAAATGGTCTAAAAATATTTCGTCTGAAATAATTCCCCTGAAGTTACTGTGATGAAAAGACGGAATTTCATTTAATTAATTGAATATTTAATTAATTTTTGAATTTTGAAAAGTTTATCGAATTCTTTATTTTGTCTTAAATAATTAGTTAGCAAAATGTGGTTGATTTCGAAACCTTTTCTATTTAGGAAGAGATATGGAACATACATACAGTGGCTCAAAAAATTGAGAGTACACCTTATTTTTACTTGATAAATCTGCCTTTCAATATAAATAACACATAACCGAGATGAGCAAACATGTTTTTATTTTTACCCATAACAAATGGTTTAATTTAGAGTAAAAATGAAGAAAAATCAACGAAAAACTTCTAAATTGAAAAATTTCAGAAGCATTTAAAATAATCATACTCAGATTTTAGCCTCAAAAAATTGAGAGTACACCAATGAAATTTTTGCAATATCTCGCATAGAAAAAAATGTCACTTTTAAGTTGCATGTCTTTTGGCTCCTATAATGGCCTCTAAACGTCATGGTACCGATTCGACCCATTTTTGGTGGTATCTGAAGATATTTTACCCCATTCTTCTGGCAACACTTGTTTTAATTGGGTTTTGTTTCTAATTTTGTTTTTTTGAATCACTTTTTCGAGTATGGCCCACGAATATTCAATGACATTGATGTCAAGGTATTGTGGTGGTGAGTGTAACTGCTGATTACAATGAGAAAGACACCACATTTTGACGTTAGGAGCATTCTGTTTGGGGTCGTTGTCCTACTGGAAAATGAAATTCCCATCTAACCCCAAAATTTTAGCACTTTTCTTTAGATTGCTGCTAAGTATCTCCAAGTAAACTATATAATTTATAATGCCATCTATAAGAATTAAATTTCCTACGCCGGATAAAGCCTTGCAACCTGAATTCATGACTTAGTCACCACCATATTTAACTGTAGGACGGAATTTTTTTGGATCCAAAGCAGTATTAGGCTTTCTCAATACAGTACGATGGCTGTCACTGCCAAAAATGTTCAGTTTTCTTTCATTACTAAACATAACTTTCTCTCAAAAGTGATTGGTCTTCAATTAATTAGTTTTTGCAAACTTTAAATGCTTTATCTGGATTTGCAAGCTGATGAACGGTTTCTCTCTAACAATGCGACTTTTATATCCAGCTTGTCTAATGGCATTTCGCACAGTTTCAGCACTTACACTTTTGCCTATGATTTGAGAAGTTTCTGCAGCAAGTTATAAGAACCATATGGTAGCAGTAATCTAAAGGAAAGTGTTATAAATTTGGGTTTAGACGGACATTCCCTTTCCCAGCAGGACAACGACCCAAATAGAATGCACGTAAAGTCAAAATATGGTGCCTTTTTCATTATAAACAGCAGTTACACACACTACCACAGTACCCCGACATCAGTGCCATTGAATTTTCGTGGGATATACTCGAAGCAGTGGTCCAAAAACAAAAAATTAGAAACAAAACCCATTTAAAACAAGTGGTGCAAGAAGAATGTGGTAAAATATCTTCAGATACCACCAAAAATGGGTCGAATCGGTACTACGACGTTTAGAGGCCATTATAAGAGCCAAAAGACATGCAACTTAATAGTGACATTTTGTTTCTATGCGAGATATTGCAAAAATTCCATTGGTGTACTCTCAATTTTTTGAGACTAAAATCTGAGTATGTTTATTTAAAAGGCTTCTGAAAATTTTCAGTTTAGAAGTTTTTCGTTGATTTTTCTTTATTTTTACTCTAAATTAAACCATTTCTTATGGGTAAAAATAAAAACATGTTTTCTCATTTCGGTTATGTGTTATTTATATTGAAAGTCAGATTTATCATGTAAACGTAAGATGTACTCTCAATTTTTTGAGCCATGCATGTTCATGCATAACCTCGTTTACCTTTATTTATATTAAGTTGATGGTAGAAAAGTATTTATAATAATATTACTGATTGTGAAAACAGAAAAGAAACATAGCCTTGAACGCACTACTGGTTAAGGCTCCTTCACGTTAATGGTTGCCCTTATATCGATTGAATTTTTTATATTTTTAATGTATCATTTATCTTTCATTCGTTTTTTAACGTGGATATAATAATCTCCATACTAGGAATTATAAAAGACAGCCTTACTTTATAAATAGCGTCAACAATTATGAAATATGCAGAGTTCCGTTTTTTTTATGTCTTGATTGTTTTTTCTTATCATTTTCAGAAGTGAAAATGAATAAGTAAATGAATGAAAATCTGTACTTGGACTTTATTAAAAAACATTTGCCACATAATGATTGCTGAGCTGAAATGGATTGATTAAGCTGTATGCTAATTGACTCGATTTAGGTTGAGCTTTTTTGCTGTGCTATTTTTCCGATCATGACAGAAAAGCGCGACAGATCGTTAGATATCGCTATATTAGTTAATGTAACATCATGATTTAATTAATATGCATATAGAACGAAATAAATATTGCATCATCAAATCGTTATTACTTCATTCTTTTCTTTCATATGTTTAGGGAATTTTTCTAATTATTACTTCAAATAAAATACATTTGTAGTATTAGGTTAAATATTGCTAAAGTTGTGAAGAAATTACATGGAATTCTTGTAATTTTTTTCTTGTGTTTATTTCTAGTTACTGTTTTTTTAACATAAAAAATAAGTTATAAAATACAAATAAACAAAAATTTTGTTACGTTTTTTAGGAATGATATATGTGACTCATATATTATAATAAATTTATTTCTGGGGAGAATTTTAACAGTTTTCAAAAGAATCGCAAATTTCATGTGCTGAGTTATTAAGTTTTCTGCAAAGAAAATTTATATATTTTACTCATAATAAACATGATATATATCTTTGATGAATATATTGTGCATGTAAATTACCGAAGAAAAAGTCATTAGTTTAAAGGTCATTAATGGGAATAAAATGTCATTAATGGATTTCATCTAAATCACCCATGTAGTCAGCACAACTAAATTTTAATTATTCATTGTTTAAAAGTGAAAGATTTCAATTAATCGTTTCCAACAAAATTATAAGCTAAATCCAAAAATTAGAAAATATATATAAAATTTGTAACTTACAAAGAATTTTAAAATGTTATGAACAATTTGTTATGTTTTATTTTATGTATTTATATATTAAAGAAAGTATATCCCCCCTCCCCTCCAAGTTGAACGACCACGAATTGATTATATGTAAGCATATTTACGATACTTTTTAGAAATATTTTAACATTCAGCAAGGTTTCTTGAAATGTGAGTCTTTAGATTCTTTAGAAAAGAAATACTTCTTCGTGGCTTACAAGATATTATTAAAATTTTTAAATAAATATTTTGAATTGATTTCAATTTCGTCTTCGCTATTTAATACTTCTCTACTTATTTCTATTCCAATGTCGACATCATAACAAAATGTTTCTGATAGAAATATAGTTGCTAAAACTTTTCCTGCTTAAAAAGAAGACGCTAATAAAACATGTTTTGAAAGGCCTGATTTGTACTGACATCAATAAACTTTTTTAATTTATAATTTTAAAAAGAAATTTAACAATCAACTTTTTTAAATTTATCGTTTTACATTAAAATAAGCATGAGGAACTAGAGACATTCTTTTAAACCTTTAAATAGAATAATATATTAATATAAAGTTTGTTATTCGTAGTCGGAAAAAATATATTAATTTAACTGAAAGATTTTATTTTTACATTCGCTTAGATTTTATTCTTCTTATTTCAAGATTTTATTCTTTTACTTTATGTATATTATTCATGTAGACTAACATCAATTAATGAATTCGTTTATTTATTCCTGTCAACCATGCATATTAGACTAATTATCGTGGTATTATTTACAGATCTAACTAATTTGTTTGGCATGCTTCGCAGCCAATGAGAATCAATTTCAGGGTTAAAACAAACGTATTTAATTTGCTTAGAAACTGGCAAACTTCGACGAATTCTAGCTATCAGGTGTCAGCGTAGGTGGCAGAACACTTGGCCTTTGGGTTGTTGACCCAGCTGTTGGTTCCTAGCTCTGTGCCATTTGCACGTGACGACGCTTTATTCTATTTCATTATTAAGAATTTCCCTTAAAACAAAAAATGTTCTGAATAATCATCTCACGAAGCTCGAATTATTGGTTTAATTTTGCTGTCTGATAGTTTGATTAGTAACCAAATATTGCTTGTAAGTTGTAATGACATAACCCTCATTTAAGGACAAGGGAAAACGTAACTTTTAAAAGTGTGCATGGCATTTAATTAGATTCGCTTTAGTAGTTTTCAACAACCCACATGCCAGTTACGAAAGATTAGTTTATAGTTCAAAGTAACAAATGCTCTAATTCTAATGACTTTTGCAGTGTTTTTCTTGAACAGTAGAGCAGAACTGGAATTTACAAATTCTTATAAAAATGACGAATACTCTGCAAAAATGACGTTATTCTGCAAAAAATTATCTAAAATGTGGACAATCTGGATTTTAAAGTAGAAAAACTATATATAAAACAATTTTCATTGATTGGAACATTTTGACATTTTGGTGGACTCTTTCAATAAATCTATTCTTAAATCGCCGTTCATCACTCAGAATTTTTGTCTGAAAAATGTCATTAAAATATTAAAATATTTTATTTAAAAAATAAGCGAGTTTTGAAGCTGAAGTAATTTTTAATGTTTACTTTTCTTTTTGTTTTTCTATTACTCTTAAAAAAGTTACAAAGAGGGGATTCTGTACTAAAGCAAATCAGAAAGAAATTCTAAATTGCCGAAGAAAATTTATTCCAGATTAAAGGAAAGTTCAGTTGTAGCAGTATAAAATTCAGTTGGATACATTTTTTTAAAAAAATATGTATTATTTATAAAGTGTTATAGAAAAAATATCAACATTTTTAAGTATAGACCGATGGAATTTCGCGGTGTTATTTGAAAATTACGATACTATTATGTCCTAAGTCGGCAAAAAAAAAAAAAAAAAAAAAAAATGCTGGAGTTTCTACAGAATGATGAACCCACAAAGAAATTTTTCTACTATTTGTCTACAAAGTTAGATGTATCATTACTCAGGGGCTCCCAAACTATTAAATTTTGCAATCCACTTTTTAGGAAGTAGAATCTGTAACAACCCATTTTAATATTCGGTGCATTGATTTTTTTTTTTTTTTTTTTTTTTTTTTGACGAACGGAATTTGTTTATACGGAAAAAGGTTTTATGGACCAAATAGGAATTTTGTTAAGAAAAAAAAATATTTATTAATTAAATATAATAACACAAATGATGATGAAGTTTTTCAAAATTAAGGTTTACTGAATTGAACTTTCACCGTGAAAAGGAGTTTCTAATTAGGTTTTTTCGTCTTAATTTAAAATCATATGTAATTGGAAAAGTCTAGAAAAGAAACATGAAATTAATTAATAAAAAAAATTAAGTTGGACAATTTTTACTGGTAGAAGAAAGTAAAATGAATTGTTAATTATAAATTAAATTTAATTAATTTATAATTTAATCTCCGCTTTTTACTTTTCTCCTAATGTTGCTAAAAATTTGTTCTCGCAACAAAATTGCTTCCATAGGCAGATTAAATTCTTTCTACTTTCCTCAAATTTACATTTTAATTCGATTTAAATTCAGATTAACTGTGATGTGGAAGGTGCAATTTCTTTACTTTAAATATCTCATTTAAAATCTTTAATATTTAGAAAAGTTTTAATTCTATTGCCTCAAAGAAACAATATAAATTTTGTATTTAAATTTGATTTTACACTATAAAGATATTTAAACACTTAAATGCCGAGCTTAATAAGACAAGTAATTGGCAATAACTGTTTTCTCACTACATATTTGAACGTTATTTTTTTTCCCCGCTCTTTTTCTGTTCAGCGTTGTACATAGCGCTCTAACACTCTCTTGAATGGTTTTCCGTCACGGATGGATTGTTGTGACCTCATGTTTTTTTTTTTTTTTTGACATACTTTTTAATAATACATTGGGAAATACATTTCTCCTTTGTTTATTCATTTCTTTTTGTAAATATCCGCGCCAAATTTGGGTTATTTTTTTGTTTTGCTTTTCAACAGAAAATGTTGGAGTATTTAGAACAAATTCTTCAAAGCTTATTCTTTTATTTTCATATGCATACGAACAAACTTAGATTTGAAAACTTATAGAAACTCAGAACATTAATCTTAATGTTATGTCATATCTGTTTAAATCAGCGGAAATTGTACACATAATACATATTTTTTAGAAAAGTTAGTTAAACTCTTTTTTTTTTTTTTTTATGGGCGTAAATTATGAGGTACACTATTTAAAGTTTCTATTTTCAGATGGGTTGCTTTTATTTTGTTTGGTGCTGTATCCGTAATTATTAATTCTTCGTTTTTTGCGCTGTTGTATTAACTAGACACAAATGAAAGGAACGAACTAAAATAATATTACCTGCCTGACTATGGAATGTTGAGATCTAGTTGAATACTTCCAAGTTTTTTAATAAAAAATAATAAAGAAAAAATAACAAATTAATAGCAAATAATAAATAACAAAAAATAATAAAAATAAAAAATAAATATAAAAAATCTGCTACACAAATTACAATTTGAGGCAGTTTTTTTTATATATGCTGTATCGTTCATTTTATCCAATTTTGACAATTAAAAGAAAAAATATATACATAACTGCGTAGTAATTTTATCGGGAGATCTCTAATTAATATTTTGTGTGTATTTCTATCTACGAATATAAACAAAAGTGTAAAGTTACTTTATAACATTAAAGAATGTTGCTAAGCAAACTTTCATAAACATACACTAGCTATTCTAACCCCATCTCAATCTCCGTGTTGCCTTATATGAAATATTTATCAAAATAATAAAATTATGTAATAAAATAATAATAATTTAACAAAAAATTAAAATAAAAGAATTTAACAAAAGAATTAAATAATAATAACAACATGACAATTATAACTTTAACAATAAAAACATTGCAGAATAAACTGTTATACACTTCTACTGAATTTATTTGTTGATTAAAATTATTAGTCGCAAGGTTATAAGTCGATTATTTTGTTAATTTATTATGATAATTGAGAAAACAATTTTTTCCTTACACTGAAATAGTTGTCTGAAAATTCTTCGAGAAGGAAATTCCTTCGAATTCTTTTCGAAATTCCATGTTATTTACCGATCCGCCTCTTGAATAGCGTTACTACCATTCCATCGTTCAATTTACGAAATCGATATCCGTAGGCCTTGGTTGCCAGATTTGCCTCTTCCTCTTATTTTCGATTTCTTTATAACTCCATACTATATTTGAACGTGGGAGAAATCTGTTCGGAAATGGATGAAGAGGAGGAAATCTGATTACATAATAAATAAGTTTTATACGATATATGTTGCGTTTTCATACCTTTGAGCTTTTTAGTATAAAACTCATAACACAAACTGTTTAGAAAAATTATTTAATCATATTCCATCCTTTGTCAGTATACCTTTCACCTGATTTTTTTTTTCTGACTACTGTTTGATTAACACATTAATTTTTTCCTTCTTTTCTAAGAAAAGAAATTCGCTAGTATGTTAAAAAAAAACAAAACAGGTACACTATTAATATTCTCATAATACAAACTTTGAGAACATAGTTATTTTTACAATGCTTTGCAGATGATACTGTAACTCACAAAGTTTCAAAATTAATTTTTGCATTGTAGCAGATTGAAGTTGGTCCAGCTTTATATTATACACAATTAGTTTCCGTTACAAAATTGAACTGCAAACCATAAAAATTGTCGTTATACTTATCATTCTTGAATACATTTTTTTAAATATATTTTATTGTTACTTATTTTCAAATTCATTAGTTGTCAGAAATTACAGCGCGTTGAACAGTACAGAAAATTAGCGACGCGCATTCTGCAAAATGATCGAAAAAGGGCGTAAATTAATACGACAATATCTTTAAACTATTACTTAGTAAGGTGTTATGATTTAATCACAGTTATGACATAATAAATGAAAAATTTCGGTACTTAAAAGTTTTTACTTAAAAGTCTTTTTTAAAGGAAAAAGTGATTTTTTGTGTGTGTGTGTCTGTGCGCGTTAAATTGTCTTTTTATGATTGATTTTTTTTCTGCATAGCATTTTGAGATTAACAAACGTTGATAATCAAGAGTTTACTGTATTAAAAATTAATCATTTTTTTTTTTTTAGAAAATTCTAATTGAGGAAAATGCACGTTCCGATTGATTTGAATAATTATTTTGACAAGGATTAAAATTTTTTATGATCCGTTACGTAATGCTCTACTACATCTGCAGACAAGTGAGGCGAAACCGAACACACATTGATTTTTAAACAATTTGTTGCCTAACAGAGTTCAATTGACCTCAATTTGTAATCCGAAACTGAGCGATTCAACTGTGTTGACAGAAAAAACATTTGTGGCGTGTCGATATTAAAAAAAAAGAAAATTAAGAAAGGATCGATTATCTGCGTACCATTGAGCGATAAGGTTTCTTGCTTGCTTTCGTTTCTCTATCTATTTTGTAACGTACCGATTTATTGATAAACGTTCAAGTGATTGAGTGAGTGATAGATGAAACAGCACTCAGTGACTGAAGGAGATCTAAGTGATGATCTTGACAAGTATTTACCAAGTGTTATCACTCAGAGGTTTTCATTTATTATCGCTTCTTGTCTTGGAATATCTCTAGTGTGAGGTTTTAAGATATTGTAATTTGGACATGTGCCGTTTATTTATTTATTTGTCTGTTCTAAATGAAATCAGGGGAATCCCAATAAATAAAAATAGAAAATTGTTTTTAAAATAAAAAAAAAATACAAAATATATATATGTATAGATAAAGAGAGAGAGTAAAGAATCTTTCATGTATCTTTTAAGACATTGAAATCAAACGACGTTTAATCGATATTTTGTTAAATAATTTTTTATTATTATAAATTTAATACTACTAACGCAGATTCATTTAAAAGTAATAATTTTTAAGTTTTAAAGATACTATTAATATACTAGCCGCCTTTGGCGACCAGCCGGTTCGCCAATCTTAATGTTCGTTAAAATTTTAATAATTAAATATTTTATGCAATTCCAACTTTAATAGATTCTTCAGCAAAATATTTTAAAACTTCAAATTTTGATAGTCATATAATTCACTCATAATATTATAAAGGAATTCAGTCATAACGTGATATGTATCTCTCTAATTTTCTGTTACCCCTCGTAGAATTTATGCTTTAAGTTAAAGTGTAAAGGATTAATCTGCAATTAATATAATAATATTTTTTTACTGAAACAAAGCATTTTTTTTTAATAATGTGATTACTGATAATAGAGTCACTGAGCGTTTAAACTTTATGGGCACTAAAGAATATTTTTCTTAATTTATGTAATATCTCAAGAATTTGTCAACAACATTTTCTCAGATTCATCATGAACGGATCGATTCATTAACAATGTTTCATTTTAAATGCATCAAACACTAAGAAAATAAAATGAATCGTTTAAAATAATCGGTCGAAAACAGGTTTAAAAAAACTACTTAAAAAACTATGTACTTAAAACTATAAGCATATATAAAAATATATATATAACTAACATAAATACAATTTAATTACAAAAGCATGCAACTAACCTAAAAATAATTTAAATCATTGAAAACAGGTTAAAAAAAAACTACTTAAAAAACGATGTACTTAAAACTATAAGCATATACAAAAAATATATAACTAACAAATACAATTTACTTACAAAAGCATACAACTAACCTAAAAGTAATTTAAATCGTCCGTTGATAATGGTTGCCATGCCAACAATCAGAACACAGTGCGCATGCGTGAATTTTCTTCGCCTTTTACGGTAACGCAAATGCGTGAATTTTTCTACGCCAGTTGGGGTAACGCTATGCAGATTATACATTTTTAATTTCCTTTATTCTGTGTTATTTTAATTCAAAAGTACTTCAGAATGAATCTGAAACATGGATTAATTAACAATGTTTAATTTTAAATGCATAGAACATTAAGAAAATAAACAGAATCGTTTGAAATAATCCGCCGTAAAATGTTAACCCTAGCCTTATTACTGTTGGGAGAAAAAAAAACTAAAGCCTTACTCATTTGGCGGAAAAGTTGGCGGTGGGAAAAATGGAAGATTTTTTTGGCGGGAAAGTTAGTTTTTAATTAATAATTAAAATTTCAAAAAAGGGACCCTAGGTGCACATTCCCGACCTCTAAGGTATACATGTACCAAATTTGGTAGCTTTATGTCAAATGACCTGGCCTGTAGAGCGCCAACACACACACACACACACACACACACACACACACACACATTGAGCTTTATTATAAGTATAGATAACAGATTGAAATTGGAAATAGTTTTTAAATGTTAAAAATAAAAGTGAAAACAATGAAACTCATATTCTATATTTAGAATGCAAATTACACATTTCTTATTTTATACAACTTGTGTTTATATAAGCGTTAATCCAATATTTAGCTTTTGTCAAGACTTCGTTTTTCGAGGCATAGCTGGTGCACGAAGCAGCTTACCCAAGTAGATAGGTAAAAAGCAAGAAAAACAGAGAGTGAAAAAGTATTTTGAGTTTATATAAATACAAAAAAGGATTTGCCTACTCTGTGTTTTGATTACATTTGAAAATAATGTCCTGCACAACTCAGAAATTACGTTGAAGCCGCAATGCGGGTGATTAGGAAATTATTTTTTTAAATGCAGATTAATCCATAAAACGAAATTCAAAACCGGAAAAATAAAGTGAAACATCGGTTCTCTTATGACGTCTAATTTTGAGTGTAAATTTGTATGTGTTTTGTATAAATATGTTTTAATTTGGGATTCTTCATTTCTTTTAGACGGAATGATCGCTAATTTTTAACGTCGTTGGTCTTTCCGCAGGGGAAAAAAAAAAATTAAATATTAACCTCTTGGCGAACTATATTTATATTCTATGTTATTCCTTCCATGTTTTCTTTTTTCGTCTTTCAGTTCATGTTAGGTTTATTTGTTGTTGTTTTGCATGCTTTGTTAGTTTTACTTTTCCCGTAAACGCAACTTTGACGTTACTATTGAGCGAAACAGAATATGTACTTTCCTTTATACAATTTTTTTTTTTTTCTGTATCTTAAACTTGTTTTGTGGATTCTTATGTTACATATATAAATGTTTTATTTGAAAAGAAAAGTGGAATTTGAAACCTAAGCTTTTAAATCTTTGAGTAAATTTGTAGAAGTTTCACTGGTATTATAGTCTTACACGAAAAGTAGCTTTCAAAATTTTTTCATTCTATATAATCTCACATGATGTATGTTCTATAAAATACTTTTCTATGTATCAGATTCCAATACGTTCATTTAATTATTAAAATATTTATAAATACCGAACTCGTTGTTCTATAATATTTTGGATAACATGGATACCAGATAGTGTCGAAATGTAATAGGTGACTATATATATATATAAAGTTAATAAAATAAAAAAAAGGAAAGGTTAACCTAATCATCTTGAATGAAACTATTTTATTTTCATCATGTTTTAAAAATTATTTAATTCTTTTTATTCGTTTTTCTTTTTTTCAATTTCTCTTTTGATTTCGTTTCCTTACAATTGTTTATCATCAGGATGGCAACTATCGTTTCCTATAGTTCAAAATTGTGGAATATTGATAAAAAAATTTAAAAAATCCGGCGTGATTGATTAGGAAAAAAAATAACTTAAAACTTAGGTTAGGAGAGTGGATTTATGTGTCTATTGGAAAAGGCATGTAAAAGGTTGATTGACCTTAGTAGAAAATTGTTGTGAATTTTTTATAACGATTATTTATGGTTAAAGAGAATTTGGTGTAATAGTTGACCATATAAAAACAGAGAAACACTTGCAATAAGTGTTAAGAATGCGAACTATTCTTTGCTGAACATTTTTTTTAAAAATCAATAAACAGCAACATCAATAGTCTTATTCCTGTGCCAATTAATAATACTCTTTTTGGCTGAATTTCAAATGATAGATTTGAGTGTCATTGTGGAATATAAGGTGCCATTTTCAATTGCTTTTGTTCTTCTAAATTTTAAAGCATCAACTGAAAAAAAAAATCTTAAAATCATTTGTTATTGAGTAAAAATTATGCATCCTACATGTGCTGTTGCAAAAATATTTTTTTATTTTCGCCAGACCTTGAAAAATTTGCAAATTATAAATATTCATCGAATTTAAATAAAGCTACAAGCTATACACGAAAGTACTTTCGGTTTGCAAGAACATACTCATACTTATTTTACTCGTCGGTGTTTGAATTTGGCACGAATCAGATGAAGGTCAACCTTTTTTTTTTTTTTTTTTTTGGAGGGGGGGGGTCTAAATTTGTGTTATCTGTAATTAATTAATTAATATTTTATGTCTTTCTATGCACCGATATATAATTAGATTATCAGTTTTGCTGACAAATGGTTCTACTATATATACTTACTTAGATGAAAAGCCTCTGTGCGAAGCTAGGGATTACTAGAAAAAAATCTACGAAGAATGGCGATACTCACGAGAATATTTTGGTAGGGATTACTAGAAAAAACCTACGAAGGATGGCGATACACACGAGAATATTTTGTTAGAATTCCACAATCGAATGTTCTTTAAGAATTTTAGATATAAAAAGCGAATCAAAGATTATGAACTCAATGATCAGTGATTGTCTTTTATGATAGAATTTCAGCGATTATATGATCTACTTGTTATGTGATGTATAGCAGTACTTTCAATGATTGCTATATTCTGACAGATAAATTTTTTAGACTTCTGGTGTATCCTTCGTGCAACGGTCATTATCCTAGAGATTTACATCAACAAATCTTCTGAAGTCTTCAGATTCATTAGAATTAGCCTAGAAAATATCATCATTTCCATCTCATTTTTCTTTAATTGAAATGTCATTTTTAAAGAAGCTTGAAAAAAAATTAATAGTGTTAAAGGATTGCAAAATTATTGTCTTTCATTTATTTTTTCTGGATGTATTCTTGCACGGCAACTCAAAAACGCGTTGAGTTAAATGGATGAAAATTTAGTATTAAGTCTGTACATCAGATATGTAAATTTTTATCAAATTTTGATCAAAATCCTCTTTACCGATCTGCCTCTTTTACCAAACATGATAACCACAGATTTTGATAATGATGTAAGTAGATAAAATTTAGTTCACAATTTCAGTATTAGAAGTGTAAATACGCATCAAATTTTGAACCAGATTCTCCGACGAGTGGACCTTCCGCTGGTCTGTACACTCGCATACATTTAAACAAAAATGCCACCACTTAGATAAATGAGACTTGATATGTGATCTTGTTATTAAAATTGTATTTTTATGGAAATTTTGGTTGCTATCGCTTCAGAAAAACAAGTTATCCAAAATATATACTCGATTTTCTTTGCCGTTCTACGAAATATAAAACACTTATTTACTGGACTCAGTAAACGGAAAGCTGAGCTGCGGTGACATTCGTGGCCTTGCCCAAGGTCAACATTTTTTTGTGGAAAGAGGGAGGGCGAGAAATTTGCAGAGAGATCATTTCGACTAATATTAACGTTTCTTTTTTATGTGGCTTGATTTACAAATTTTCTTTTTGAAAAAAAAGTTTAAAAAAAAAAACTTCTCTTTTTGAATGAAACAACAGTGCATTATATAAAACTCATTTATCTCAAGTGCCTCTTATTGGGTAATGAGCGCTCAAGTGCCTGTTCTTGCTCTGGTAAGTGTTTTGAAGATAATACTCTTGGATGGAAATATATACTTAGGAATTGTGACATTTGAAAGAGAAGTATCTAAATTTATTACTTTGCCTTTCAATAAAAAAAAAAAAAAAATCCTGTATTCAAATAGTATCAATATAGTGATAAATATGATTTAAATTTTTTTAAAAAAATTTAAATATGAACCAAATGTAATGAAAACAATTTTAAACGCTAACGATTTTTGATGTTTTAAAATTCATTAATGTTATTTTCAAATAATTTTTTATCATTAAAATTTGCATGGCTGTAATTTTAACAGTTTTTAAGATTTTTTTATTGTTTTATTGTAGTTTAGTTATTAATCGTTGAGGAATGCGTTTATATCGCTATGCTACCATTGGTGAGAAATATAATTATGACAAAAATAAAAAAAATATTTATATTTTCCACCTCCTAATGGAATTCAAACTTTATAAAAGACTCAAATTAATGGTATTTTTAAAAAATTTAAAAAATTCAATTAGTTAAAAAAACAATTTTCTATCTGCGTGTCATAACATTTGTTGTTAAATACTCAATTTTTAAAAGTAATAAAATCTATTTCATCGAAATCGACATTTTCCGGTAGCACATTCCCTTTAACGCAAACAAAACAAACAAAAAAAAATCTTAGAAATTTTTATAATATGTAATATTTAGTTCATAATCATCACCATAACTTATCGTCTTATTAAATTCGGCACATATGCATAACAAAAGGTGTTTAAAAAATATTAGCTTCGTTTGTTTACTTTATTTATATTAACACATTAACTAAAAAAGGTTAAATTCCACAACTAAGTTAAAATATCAAAGAATGTATTGTTAGAAAAAAACGTATATAAATTTTGTAGAAAATAAAGAAAATCAAAACATTCCAGCTATTAAAATAGCGCTATGCATTTGTAACTTTTTGCATTACATTTTATCTCACCTCTTTTGGAGCTCTAATTGATGGATGAACTCGGACGTTGCAAACTTAACTCCAGTGTGGACTAAAAACAAAAAGACTCAAAGGATCTGACTGTAGAGGAGAAAGGATCAAAATATCTTCTCAATATCTCAATTGCCATGAATTTACCAATGCATGTTGTAGAATTAACAATAGCAAACAAAAGTATTCAGATAGTATTAAAATAGTATTAAATGTATCAGATAGTATTAAAATAGTATTAAATGTATCAGATGGTATTAAATGCAATTTCGAAGTAAAATTCTCAATTATTAAATATTAAAACAAGGGATACATTATAGAGTCTAAAGTAAATATTTCAAGCCAACTTGTTATTTTCTGAAACTTATTTAAAACTGTTGAAAGAATGAAATGCCCATTTCTTAGCACATTTTGAAATTATCTTACATAGAAATAAGTAACTAAAATTGATATCATTCTTTTTAAATAACCTTTTACTGAACTGTAATTCAAACTATTGTAATTCATCGTTAAGATGATGCATACACGTTTTAGTGTATTTTAATTTAAGAACTAAAATGCAATAAAATGTGTATGCATATTGAAGCAATTTCACAATTTTTTTGTTTACTGTGGAAGATAATATGATTTTTCTAATTCTTAATATTCATTTAAGAGCTAAGGATATATAGTGTTTGATGTAGTTACTATGGTTGAACTGAGATAGCTTAAAAGTTTAGGTTGGGGCCCATTTTTCAGTCTTGATATTTTGCCTGTTCTTTTACAGGTACTATTACCATTAATTTTTTATCTCTAAAAGAATTATTTTACTTAATTGTGAATATGGATTCACATAAAATGATAAAATCATTCTTACTTTCCAATTGTAACCTGTTCTGTCTGTTCCTACAAGAGAAGCAGTTTTCCAATTGGCATTGCACACACAGGCAGCGTAAATTGGCACCATTCTCTTCTGTTCTATGCTATTAAAACTACACGCTATTGTTCTATTTCCTACAGGAAAACTGGAGAATTCTGAAAACATCTTTGCTTTACTTTCCATGATATTCGTGATGGTGTTTGCTTAAAAACCACATGCTTGGACATTGTAAAGCCATAAGGGAGGGTTGATTACTATTTTTTAACACCCTCATCGACCAGCTTATTCGGTTGATTATAAGCCCTGTATTGAAGGTGAGAACACAAAATTTTCTTATGCAATCTGGGCTCCTCTAATGATATGAGATGTATTAGAATTTCTGTTGAAAATCCAAAGAAGGTTTTGACTCCGAATTGTGAGAAAACTTAACTTAATACCCTTGAAAGAATTTTACACGAAATCAGAAGAACAACCAACTGACCTAATGAGTATGATTACATCTGAGCTTCCCGTGACATTTTATGTCTAAAAGTTGATAATCGAACTCTGCCAAGTGGGAAAATGTATTTCATTTTCATCATCAAACTGATATAAAATAGCGCCAACTGCCTTGGAGAACGCATTTCATTTCTTATTATAAAACTGATATAAAACAGCACCAACTTGGAATGATTTGAAATTTACTAAAATTAATCTTATTTGAATATAAAAGACATCATATTTAATAAGACAATATTATAAATTTTATTAAAAATTTTTCAACTGTATTTCCTATTAAAAAAAAGGCGTAATTTTAGTGCATTAAATAAAATTATCTGGTTGCCAATTTGTTTTCTCATTATTTTGTTTTCGCCATTTTTATTTCGAATTTCATCATTTTAATCGTTAAAATCGCGAGACTTATTTCGTTGTTTTATATAAAATTAATCTCATTTTACGAATTTAAGTATTGAATTAACTAAATCAGTTTTTCAAAATAAAATAAAAATGCGTGATAAAAATTAATAAATGAAAAAAATAATAAATGGCATTGTTCTATCATTGTTTTGACTACAACTTTCAATTTATTGTTTATTTACAAAATGTGATGTTAAAAATGTTGATTTGTAAATTTATTTGAATTCCTTGAGGACAGAAAAAATAATTTAATAATTTTTATTACCTTAATAATGATTTTGAAACCCAGCCGAAATAAAATTTTCCATTGATGATATTAATCATGTGGCAGAAATTTAAAAACTCAGTGAGTAATTTTTATACTTTATATATAAAAATATCCAATTTTGACTGCTGAAATGTTTGGGAAATCATCTTGTAGTTGTTTTTATTTCAGGTTGAAAACTTTTAATACCTCGTTTATGTGATTTTGTGCATAAAAAGGCCATAAATGTCTTGAGATAAATGCCATTTTCACTGAGAGCTATTATGTAGAATGATATGGCGCCTTCTTATTTCAGATTCAGTTGTTTAATTTTCATTTTTTTGTGTGTCAATTATTAATGCTTATATTTCAGATTTGTTGTCTATCTACGAAATTGGCACATTTTATTTTGGCGATAACTTGGGAGATGAAACGGATACTATATCCAATCATTATATTGTATGGTTGGTACATTTTCAACAAGAAATGGCGCTTTTTTTTAAAAAAATATTGTATGAGATATTTTGTCAATAAATCATGTCAGTTTGTGTTATATTCCGATAAATTAAAGTGAGTATTGTCAGAATACTGCAAAGTAATAAAGTGAGATAATACTTTGATATAATAAAGTGAGTACTGATTCTGGTGATACTTATTGCCAATAGAAAAAAATCCAAATATAGAAGAAAGTAAAATTCCAATGACTTTTAGGAAAATTTCTTTAAAAATGTGTTAGTTATCATCATAGTTCAGTTTTTATCATTTTTATTTCATTTTTGACTGTGACCCTCAAACTTCATGCATCAAATTCCTTTAGTTATTTTCAGAATCCTTTTTCGTTAGCAGCTTAAAAGATGAGTTTTACCGACTGAAAAGACAGTATTCGTACCTTTCTTGATTTATAATTTGAAAATATATAATAACGTATTTCGAACAAAACCATTTACTCTATTTCATAATTAGTTTATCTTAAAACTACTTGATACGGTAACCATTCTTGCCCTAAGAAAAGAATAGTTTTTTTTTTCTTTTTAATTCAGAATTCTCCCACACTAAAACTTAATTTAATATTCTTTAATAAATCTTTTTTAAAAATTATTTTCCACTTTTTATAGAAGGAAGGAGAAAAAAACAGATGACTGAATTTTTTACAGTTGCTTGTTGCTTTTTGCTTTTTATTCTCGAACAGTTATTTGATTTGTTCCAGTATGTTCTTTGTTAAAATGGAGGACATGCATTGGTCGCACGCAAATTTTAGCAGCTGCGCCAAGTTCGAGTCTCTAATAAGGAAATAAAGTGATAAATGTGTGACTTCTCAATTACATATTGAAAAAAAAATCATCTACTTTCTCGCATTTAAGTTTGAAAACTGTTTTAATAAAACTATCTCAATAAATCTTGGTTCAGTAAAAATAAAAAAAAGTCATCAAATTTTCTAAAGTTTATTAAATCGTGATTGCCTCACTTTATTAGGATAAACTTGCATCCACTTTATAGAAAGAAAATATAATTAGTTTTCTAATGGTCTTTTTGCATGTATGACTTATTTGACCGATCCCATCAAGCGAGTAACTTTCCCGCCATTTTCGTGCTGGTGAAAGGGGTGTTTTCCCATAGGGGCGCCGTCTGGCAGACATCGATTTCTGTCATGTGACTCCTCTTTCAGGTGTGGGTCAGCCCTATCCATCCGTCCCAATGAATGTCTGAAGAGAATGCCTGTCGTACCTGCGCGAGAGCTTGTTTGGCATTGCTCAACAAACAAAAGAAACTTTAATTATTTTATGGAAAAAAAAAATGTTTGGCAGCCCATTGGGGTCACAATCAGTAACTGGGTTACCTGGCACTGGATGGCTCATCAATTCATAAGTGCCCAAAGGAGTGAATATTTAGTCATATTTGATTTCATTTCCTTTTCATTCAGTTCTAGAAATACGAAAAAATGTAACCATGAGCAACAAATCAAACTGCTAGTTTTAAAAATAAAAATTCTTTTTTTTTTTTTTGTAAAAGAGAATAAAGGCAATTAAATAATAAAGGAAATTAATTTAAATATTGTAAAAGAGAATGAAAGAAAACTAACAGCAATAGAAATTATTGATCTTTAAAATGTCCAAAATACTTATAAAGAGCTTAATTTTTTTTTTTCTTAAAAGATTTGGCGTAGATTAGATAACTTTAGCGCTAATTTATTTATACCACCCCCAGGAAAGGGTGGGGGACTATTTAAACATTGATATTGTTCTTCACATAAAGTTTATGGTTTCAATTAAAGTCTAAGAAATAAATTAAGAAACAGTTTAGACTTTGATTCCTTTTTTTGGACTCCGCTGTGAGCATATAGTAAAACAAATTTTTAAAGATATCAGGATAATACGTTCGGAATTCATTCCATTAAGGGGCGCATTTTGGACCAAATGTCCTCTGATTGGTGTGGAATGGTGTCTTGGATTGAAAGGTGCAGGCTTTGCTGCCATCTTTGACATATCATATATTTACTCTGTCTAACCGTAATGGAGTTCAGCCCTAATCCCTAATGTAATTCCAAAACAGGTCTCGAATCAATCTGAAATTGCCTTGAAATTATAAATTGTTGCTACACGAATGTCTTATTAGAATTTTTAATGATATGAACATTCTTCAGTTTTATAAGCCACCGGCTGTCTTCGAAAACCAACTATTCATAATACTAATAATTTATTTTAGTCATGATGGCGTACTTTGATGAATTATATTGTGTCGTAGTAAAGGAAAGTACTAATATAAATTAGATTTGCATGATAAACCTAGAGCACTCTGATTCGTTAGCCATGCTTGCGAAGTGACGAAATCAGACTAGTAGTCAAGACTATAGCCTCTATCAAAGATTTTGGGGATTTTTCCAAGATCTGCATTTTGGAATATCTGAAAGGGAAAGGTAAGCGAACGTTGATGACATGTCTAGGGGAATCAGAGCTTTCATATAAAATTTTGAAATCGATATAGTGTTTGTGGCTAGGGGACGTCTCAAGGTTATTTTCCATAGATAATGATGAAGTAATGTTATTGGAAAACTGAAGGGTGGGAAGCACAGACAACCATTATTGATGTATTTAAGGGTTATAATCTTTCATATAAAATAAAAAGTGACAAAACGGCCCCAGTGGTTGGATTTTTTTTTTTTTGCCAGTTATTTTAAACATATGGATAATTTTTGCCGATATATTTTCATAATGTTTCATTGTAGTAGAAAGGCTTGTCATAATTTATTGAGTTTAATTGATATGCACATGCTGACAATGCCTTGTGATTATTCAGCATTTATCGAAAAGTAATGAAGTGAAAACACCAGACTGTGTTTCTTCTTACATTGCGTGCATCCATTCTGCATATCCAAAATATCTTACAAATACTAAATACAAATCTTTTAGAATACAAAGATAGCAGAAACCAGTGGAAGCATTTCGCTCCGATAAAGATCTTGTCCTCCCCCTCTTCCTGCATAAAATTGTGGAGTTTGGTAAGGTAAGGTAAAGACCACCTTGCATGGCATTGGCGAACTCTAGTTTCGAATTATGAATCTTTGACTTGAATCTAACGTGATCTTTGGCGGGCGTTTTGGCGATTAATCACTGGCATTTGATTAATAGTAACTGAACATTTATGTTTTAGACACGTTTTTTCCAACCGATTGAAATTAAAATTTGACAAATGACTACACTTGTAGTTACAAACGTGTAGTTCACATGCCAAATTTCATATATTTAAATCATCAAATATTTGAATTATCGAGTTTACATGCTCATAAAGGTACAAACTGATAGATGGGTATCCCTTTGTTGGATTGGGATCAAAATTTGACTCGTATATACACTATAAAAGTCAAATCTGGGTACTTAATATTATCCATTTATCTCACTTCATTTTGTAGTTATAGTGTTAACTTATATTGGAACGGCCTGACAGACAGACTTCTTCTGAATGGATTTAGCTTAAAATGTGATACATATCTTCACATTTTGTGTTGAGCATGTACCATATATCAAAGCGTCTTTGATTTATTTTTGTCACAGATAGACGGGTGGACAGATATTTTCCAAAAATGTGTTTTTCGAACTCAGTGAAGTCTGAAAAATGAAATGCTTCAAAATCTCAAGTTGGAATTTTTTTGACGATTATAATATTTTTTCTGTACTTTCGTTTTTACTACAGAAATTAAAAATAAACCATATAGCGTTATTCGTCTTACTCAGAAACAGAAAATCAATATAACGAATAGAATTAACAAGAATTAATGCATATTTCATTTTTCCAAGCTTTCTTTACCAAGTCATCGAGATGAACCTGTTTTGGGAGCTATTAAACATCCCATGGATAAATCGGTTCTGCTCATCAAAAGATTCAGCATGGCATTTATTGACTTGAATTTCTTAAAGTGCAAAGTAAAAGAAGATGAGCTCAAATACAATACTGTTACGAAATTTCCGGGGGTTCGTTTGGATAGTGGGAGTTATATGGTGTGGAGAACACTCAATCAGCAGGCGGCAGTAGAAAATGAATAACGACGTTTATTTACACGAAGACACACAGGACAGCACAAAGACTACAACTATATACATCACAAAAGACGATTATCTTCTGCCGAGACGTGCAGCATACAACAGCATACGCAGCAGCATACAACAGTATACACAGCAGCTCGACTCCGCCGCTGCTCCGCTAGTCCCTGGAAGACGAGTTCTTCACCGTCGATTCCGACTACGACGACTCCACTGGTCCACGACTACTCTCTCCGATCTGGTTCACGACGACGACGACGACTCTTTCGCTTCCGACTACTCTTCGACTCCACTGGTTCGTAACTCAATTCACCACCGGTCCACACCACTAATCTCAATTCACGACGACGACTCTGGTTCACTCTACTCTGCTCTGTCGCTTCCGACTTCTCCTCAATTCACCGCTGCCAGGCAGCTGCGGGTGCTTCCTTTTATAGGTCTCAGGAGGCAGGGCTAGAAGCCTCTCAGCCAATCAGGAACGTTCGAGGCGTAACTCCGTTCCTACTCGACGGATCGGGAAAATTCTCGATGTTTCGGGTATAATCTATTTTGGCGCCAAAGTCGCCAAATTCTCACCAAGGCGCCAAATGGTCTGCAAGTTTGTCGTCAAGTTCTGGGACCTCCTATGGAGCCAGCTATGCTGGGAAGTAGCATCGCATGTTCGTAACAATACGATTAAGAGAGACCAGGTTCTTGAGATTTTCGACTCTTTCGCCCGCCATAGACTTTTCCAACCGGCCATTGAAATGAACCACTACAAGATAATTGTGGATAACTAAAACCTTCAGGTTTTCTATGCATTTCGGTATGGGAGATTTGCTCTGCTATATTTTGCTCAGTACAAGTGAGTGATCCGTGATAACTACAAATGGCGATTACTTACTGCACATGCAGAAGATTATGTTTCAAATAACATTTTAAGCTTCACTTAGCTCATTGTTTATCCACAAAATAATTAGATATATACTTCTAGCTTAAAAAGATATTTATATATATTTCCATATAATTACTTTCTTTTAAATATAAAATATCTCTTGAATATGTCTGCTCCTATTAAATTCACTATCTTTTTCATTTAAAGGCTGTTGCAATATTAGATAACTCTACATTGATCCATAATTTACAAAACAAGCTTTCAATCAACACTTATTATAATGAAGTAGTCATAAACATTCTGTTCTGCTTTTTCCTTACTGTTTTGTCTCGCCATTGTGGGAAACCTTTCCATTATTCATGCGAGCGCGATTTTTTCCTATTAGTCAGCACATTAAGATAATGTTATAAAAACTCTTATCTAGCTTGAACTGTAACATTCTTAGTGTATTTTTTTATATTTATGGCTTTAATGATTCGTTTGGTATTCTTATGGGCTATGCTTGTAAATTATTTAGCTTATTAAATTATTTTTTAATTTAATTTTTAAAGAAATTAATTAAATTTGTAAGGTATTAAAAATATTATTTTCATTTATGCATGAATTATTTATTCGTATATAAAATGCTACTATTAAGAATTCGTTTACAACTTTAAAATCTGAAGTTTTCTTCGGTTCTAGATCTAACTCAGTTTTTTTTTTTTTTTTTTTTTGCTGCATTTAATCCAAGTTTTTATTTGATAACGTTATCATCAAAATCTTTTCATTCATTGAAAAGCTGAAATTACCACATTTTTTCCTCTTCCCAGATGAATCATTCTGCTAAATGCATGCTAAATTTATTTTTAGTGTGTCATTCTGACATTACGTTGCGAAAATAATTTATTTTTACCGTTGCAATGATGTTTTCTAATTACTGTATTTGAATAGCTCGATTCCATGCTTCTTTAGCTATGTTCTATTTTCGTTTCTCCTGTAATCATTCTCAGTTACGATGTTAAATACTCGTGGAAGATGGATTTCAATTTTCTTTTATTTTAACAGATCTTTATTTTGTTTCCATGAAAATGCAGTGAATGCGCCATAATTAATGGAAATGGTCATTTAAATTGACTTTCCGTAATTGATATATTCTGTAAAACCGTGATAACGATTAAAGTTTTATTTTTAAATAATTTATTTTTTAAATAACTTTAAATAAATAAATGATCAATAATTTAATGGAAATTCGATCTGATACTTGCAAGGAAAACTGTTCCATGCAGATTGGAGATGCAGATTTAATAGTCTTGAAAATGATATTAATTAATAAATTGAAAATTTTGCTAGAGCCGAGCACTTCAATTTTCAAGCCTAGGTACAAGTATGGAATGTGGAACCTAGTTAATAAAATCTTTCATGTTAAATTCAGAATATGCAGCATTTATTCATAATTTATTTCATTTTAATCATAAAACCAGTATAAACAAAATTATTATATCTTTATTTATCATTTTGCAAATATGTTTATTTTCTCTCTAAATTTATGTCGTGCCCTTATTTTTTACTATTGAATTATCGAGTGCTTAAAATTCTAGTATCTGACTTTATTATTAGATCGTTGTTCAAAGAATAATATTTGAATAGAATCTAAACATAAATAATATATAAACAAAGAATAATATATAAATAAAAAACATTTTGTTGAGTGTTATTTCTTATTAAAGAAAATTAGGATATCAGTGTATAAATTTACCATCTTGCAAAAGCAGTAGTTCCCGACCTATAGAATTATGCGGACCATGTTAGCCAGACATTGCAGGCCACCCCTATACTCTGCTTGGAGGAGTGGAGAATCGTCCTGGGATTTGAGAACCCCCCCCCCCTGCCCAGATAAAGGAAGGTCCGAGGATTTCCCTTTTAAAATTTTGGATACTTAAAAGTGTATTATGATATACTTTTATTGAGCATTTGATTAGTTCACGTGATAGAGTTCAGATAGAGAACCCTGAACCTTTCTGGTCATCCATTGTTAGTGAAAGTTCATTTGAAACCTTTAAACATACATAAATTATGAAAATTATTTTATATCATACTCTAATAACAATCATTTTAAACTTTTAAGAAATCTTAAACATATGATAGCTATCAGATATATTCGGTACATCTCGTTGAAGTTTAATGTGTATTATTGAATATGTTTCATAGTTTTCATTTTTTGGTTAAATAAACTACATGATTCACTTTAGATTAACTTGCAATGAATTATTTTAGCAATTTCTATTTTTTATTATTATTTCATGTACTCGAATTTCAGTGTTATGTTTCGTGTTCGGTATTATGTAGCTGTTGAACTGTGTTTGGAATCGCTATCTGAACCAAAACATCCTGCATATCTTTGTTTACGAGAGTTTCATTGTGAGCGTAATTCATTGCTTTTCTGTGGTTTTATTTGATGTATTTACGAGCTTCTGGTATATATATATATATATATATATATATATATATATATATATATATATATATATATATACTATTTCATTCTGTTGACTCAACGATTGTCTTGCTCTTTCGTGGCACATTGGATGAAACCTTTTTTTCTCCTGTCTTCCGGAGAATAATCTCGTAACCTATCCCCCCTTCCCGTAGACTGATTTAGCCTTGCAGCAATTTCTTTCTGTTGGCTCATTCGTGTATTGGATTATTTTGTTTTGGAGAAAAGGAGGGAAATGTTAAGAAACCAGTGGGAGTGGTCTCTTCAAAACTTTCTCGCATACTCTCTAATAAACTTGTCATGCCAGCGAACGCCTTACATGATATTGGTGTGCAATGATTATTTAATATTAAACTTTGGCTTGAATTTAGCATTTTTACTGAATCTATCATGTCATGCTTGGCGAGTTTTTTGGCAAGATTCATGGCGTGCGGTTAATAGTATACAAAAAATTGAATTTGTGTTTTAGACACGTTTTTCTAAACCGATTGAAACAAAAATTTGACACAAAATTGCACTTGTAGTCAGAAAATTTCATAACAAATTTAATATGTTTAAATCATTGCGTTTTTGAATTATCGCGTTTACATGTTTCTGAAAATACAGATCGACAGACAGTCAACCCATGGTTGTATCTGGCTCAGAATGTATCAGGTGTCTGATAATGTCTATAAATGTTAATGCGAGTGTGCCGAATGTAATCTGTGTACCGAATCTTATCTACCTAGCTCTTTTCGTTTTGTAGTCATCGCGTTAACATATATTCGAATAGTCGGACTTTCTCTGAACAGATTTTACTCAACATTGACAAAAATTCTCCAAATTTGATATAAAAAAAATTGATAAAAATATCCAAATCTCCAGACAGATCAACGGAAATTTTCTAAAAATGTATTTTTCGAATTCAGGGAGATGTAAAACGTGGAAATTCATCAAAATCTGGAGTTCGCTTTATTTTTTTTTTTAATTTTTTTTTTACGATTACTATACTTTCTTTATACTACGTACACGAGAAAATAAAAAATCTGAACGGTTTTTTTATTAAAGAGCATCTAAGGCATTCTCTCTCCCTTTAGTTAACATACTGGACGAAATAAATAAAATTTTGTGCACATGCTTTTTTCTTGCATATTATCTCAGCTTCTTAAAGAAAAATCTGTGGGGCTATCTCCACTCGACTTCCTAATATACCTGCATAATGTTATATAAGAGCATAGGAGAGAGCTTTCACTTAACATTTTTTCCACCTTCAGCAAATTGGATGGAAAAATATTTGGATAGAAATTTGCAATGTTGTAAATATTGCATGTTGTATTTCATTTGTTTAGCTTGATTTTTATTTTTTAGTTATCGCCTTGCTATATCCATAAACAGGCAGGCATTCAGTTGCAAATCAATAAATGTCATTCAGCTAGTTCGTTGCGTTTTGTGAAGCGTCTTGTCCTTGTACTTGTGGACAGGCCGATTGATTATTTTTCTTTGACAAGTTTGTTTAAAATTTAGTTCCGGTGGAGAAAGCCACGTACCTGCTTTCATCCTTCCAGCGTTGTCTTAATCATGTCTGTCTTGTCAGATAGATATGATTTCAGTTGGTCTCCTTAAAATTTTCTTGCATACTCTCTAATAAAGGTGTTAGCCCCATTCTCCTCTCAAGCAAAAAAAATTACAGACCTTAAGTAAGGTAGGGAATATCTTGTCTTATACATGGCACAGCAACTATGAAATATAGATTTTTGGTGCGAATCTAGCATTTTTACTGAATCTTTTATATGATTTTTGGCGAATTGTTTTGGAGATTAATCCCTGGCATGCAGTTAATAGTAACCGAAAATCGAATTTGTATTTTTTCCAACTGATTGAAATAAAAATGTGACTAAGAACTACAAATGTAGTTCCAAAATGACAAACCAAATTTGATATATTTTAATCATCGCGTTTACATACTTCTGAAGATATAACCGAAAGATGTTCAACTTCTTGTTGGATATAGTTCAAAATTTATACAATTATATATGTTTAATCTGTGTACTGAATTTTATTCATCTGGCTCTTTTCATTTTGAAGTGATCATGCTAACTTACATTCGATCATCTGGACAGGCAGATTTTCTCTGAACGCATTTTGCTCAAAATTTGACAGGAATCTACAAACTTGATGTAAAGACCATATTCTAAATTTCTTCTGTCTATATCAGAGCTTTTTTTAATTATCTTGTTGCGGACAGACTTTTTCCAAAAATATGTTTTTCGAACTGAGGGAGATCTAAAACGTGGAGATAATTTTTAAAGATTGCAATACTCTGTTAATACTTCATGTACAAGAGAGTAAAAGTGATATTTTAGGACTCATCATAGTCTGAATCAAGGGGATTCGTCGAATTTTTTGATGATTGTGATACTTTCCTTATTTTGTATATAAGAAAGTGAAAAAAAAAGACATGAAATCACCTCAAGGGTTAATTAAACTTATTGTTCTTGATATAGAATTGCCTGATCCTCTAATGAAGCACGTTGCATTAATACATGTGAGTTTTTATCGGTAATTATACTGTCAGTTTACTATAATTTTGATGTTCCATTATCTGCAATCTATTAATTCCTTTAAAAGTACGAGATCGAAAAATATCATAACTTAGATTTATGAGTATTTTGAAATTCCGTGCTGTTGATTGCGATTTACACAAAATGCACGTTTACACCAAATTATGTTGCATTTTACACCAAAGATTATTCTTACCAGGACTTGGAGCTCTCTCATATGTTTTATGCCCTCCCTTTATTATGAACTTTCTTAAATTCTTTTTTTATCGAAATTATCTCCTTTAAAAATAATTTTTAAATATAATTTTTCGGCTGCATAGCACTGTTTCCGTGAATTAGATAAAACAAGACAAGAAACAAAACAAACAAGATTAGTTGTTAGCGTTTTATTTGTGTTATTTTTATTCTGACTTTTATGGAATGAAAAAGTGGACTTGATCGCAAAATTAGTAACAGAAATCAGCCCATGCATTGAATGGATCGCATCGGAAGACATCATCTCACGCATCAAACAAATCTCAAAAAGAAAAACAACAGACAGCTATAGACAGAACAAATATTGTGAAAATCTTGGAGAAATTCCAGACATAAAAAATATTGCTAAATGGACAAAAAATAGAAGAGATCATTTGCGTTAGAATTTCTACTAAAACACTAATTACACCTGACCTTCTACATCGTTTTAACCTGTCGAATCAACCAAATTGGGAAACATGCAACTCTGAATAATTTGAATCATATCTTACTGCACTGCCGAAAATACTCAAGCATCAGACATTGCCTCTGGTCGAAGTTGGGCCTCAACTCTCTTTCAACCTGTAATTTTAAACAACTCACGAGCAAAGCATTTGCAGATAAACAGTGTCTTCATATTTTCCTTCAACACTTGAAATTTTTTGACATTTATTAATTGGAGATATTGTTGAATGCTGGGATGGCAGCCTTTGTAGCTAAAAATCCCTTAATCCCCCTCATTCAAACAAAAACAAACAAAATATTCTGACTTGCTGATTAAGTAAAACGACGAAAAAGTTATTTAGGGAATGTCAATGAATTTTAAGTTATCAAAAGCGAATTTAAATTGCACTGAAGCAAAATGAATGAAGGTATATTTCCAAATTATTAATAAGCCATCGAATGTACAAAATTATTATTTTAACTGAAATATATTTAATGCAATGTCGTTTTGTTCATCAGCTATTTTGTTTTATCCGTGAAGCATTGTAGTCGAGAGAGGCCATTGCCTTTCGAGATTTTTCTATTTGTTGCATTTTGCTTTTTTTTTCTTTCTGTCACATCCTATTTTGGATCAAGAGGAGATTTAATGCAACTTTCGCGGCGTCAGAAACAGCAATCGGATTACCTCTCGGAAGAAATTTCGTTTCTCTTTTGTGCCATGATCCTTTGTGTGAAATCTTATTTGAGCTGCGTCAGGGAAAAAGGAGTTGGTTACTTTCCTTTTTATTCGGCAAAACATATTCTGTATTGCCAGATTTGTATCTTTTGTTTGTGTTGGGTTGAGCGATGCATTCTGGGTAGCCTTCGCTTCAAACGCCAGTAATTAACTGCCTTTGGAGATAGGAATATTTGTATTTCTTTTCTCTAGATTTAGGTGCTTTATATTTTTGTTATAGAAAAGTAACCATTGTTTATCATTTTGTTTTCGCTTCTTTTCAACAATATTTTACATTTGTTGATTTTTTTAATGAGATTTTCATGAATTCGTTACGTAGATTTCTAGCTGTTGAGATTTGTACTTTCGTTTGAATTTGTGATTCTTTGTCTACCCTTAAATACTACTTTCTAAGAAAGTCGTGCTTATAATTATATTCATTTTCACATTTGTAATAATTAATAGACGAATTAATTATTCTACTGATAACCATTTACAAACTTATTATACTATTATTTTTTACTGGTTAGTGGTTATTTTATGTAAAAAAGGACGTGAAATTTCTTGTGTATAATATTCTAGTAGAATGATATAAAAAAAAATCCCCCCTCAGATTAATTGATCTAACTCTATCAGGTGTCATTCTCAAATAACTGCCAAAATTTTATTTGTTTTGGTCTCTACGAAAGAGGGTTTCTTTTGGGATATGATATGTCTTACTTAGGAACATTTTTCCCCAGAATTCTATCCCCCAAAAAATGTATGAACCGCCTGCCACACGTTTTCTTATTAATAAAGTTGTAGTACGTGCTTTACATGCTTGTAGTACATCTGTTTCTCTAGGAAGCTGTTAGAAGAACTTCTCGATTTGCCGATTTGAGGGAAGTGTCACGGAGTTCTTGAACTAAAGATTCTTAACCTCTGAACATAATTGATGAACGAAGTAATGGCATGGCAGTGAGATTACTTAGTAAATAGTTGTGTTTATAAAATAAAATGCATTTTTTAAGAGAACAACTTATTACTAATTAATAATCATGACCTTCGAACACATACTGTCGCGTATTGGTTCCTTTTCCAGACGGCAAATTCTTCCAACATAGGAAGTCAAAAGTTCATGCGCGCGTTGATATATATTCTGATAAGAGAATATATTTGTTAAAAAGTAATTTAAAGAATGGTGCATTTGTCCCAATGAAAATTTCCGCAAAACTATGTTTACTCTCTAGGAAATACTTTTATTTTGAATGATTAAGAATATTAAATCTTAGTATTTATAGGTTTTTAAGCTGTAAAAGGAATGTTTATCGCTGTTCGATTTCCTGGTCGAACGTTAATTAACTGATGTCAAAGAAAGTGCTTTTTATGAAGATTTATTTATGTTGGCGCAATTATCACATGAATTATTTTGAAGTGTAATTGTTCAGAGCTAGAATTTATCGCAATCATTTATAACTTTCTGACTGTTTTGTGGCTTGTTTATCGAATTGCTTCATGCTAAACAGAACTGACTTATTGTGATTATTTTTTATTAAGTGAATCACATTATATATAAATTATTTTCTTAGTTGTTATTTTAGAAGTAAAGAAAAGATAATGCTTAACAATTGTGTAAATACTGTTAACAGAAAAATAACAATGTTGCCAATAGAAAAATAGCAATGATGCAGTTAAAATTTCTTTGTTAAGTTTCTTCCAATGACCGAAACTGTGATAAATACGGAAAGCTCTCTTGTTATTGGTATCATGTGAATTCGGGTTAACTAAATATCATACCTTTTGTGTCTGATGTTATTCGATAAAATAGGCAGCGTTTTCCTGATTAGTGCTTTGGCTTTTACGCAGTCCTTGGTATTCCCTATGTATATGTATTAAGTTATCCCTATTTTATAACTATAATATATACAAAATGTCCCCCAAAAAATGGAGCAAGCATTTTTTTTTTTCTAATTATTGCAATTAGACATACATTTCCATTTGCAATGTTTAATCAAATAAAGTGCCAAAATGTGTGAAAATACTTTGTTTATGTAGAGGTTGAGAATAAGAAGTAAAAAATAAGTTAAATTTTTGCACAGCCGCCATAGCGAAAAAAATGTCAATGAGCAAAAAAATTTAATATCTTATCGGATACAAATTTATTGATTTAGATATTTTATATATATTATGCACATTTAATTACACAATTTTTGTAGATAGAAGCCTTAAACTTTGTATGTTCGTAGATGAATGTAGGAGATGACACTTCTTTCTACGCGATGATATTCGTATGAAAATTTATTTTTTTTGTAAATTTTTTACTTCAGTCTCCGCAGAAGATAAAGATTTCTCTCGAAAAGGGCTTTAATGGACAACAGTGGAGCATTTACTATGTAGATAGATGCCATTATTATGAAACAAATATCCAAGTTTTAGACTTAAGACTGTGATTTGGGAGACTGTTCTTTGGTTTTGTCAGTTATTTTAAAGATTTCAACAGACGACGAACAGCTAATTGCCAAAGACAAAAAATTAATATACTAATTAGTTGCTCTTAAATTACTCATACCAATAAAAGCTTTGTTGATTACAATGGCAAATATTGATTACAAGAGATTATTATGACAATGCAAACAAAATGTTGCTTTAATTCAAAGTGTTTCAATTGCTGAAAAAAAATTAAAACCTCATACACCGGCAGAAATAATGAAGAATTTCCTCTTGCATTTCATGTAGCATGGATTAATTTCCGCATATAGCAACCTGAAAAGATATTTAATATGCTTATATTTAATAAAAGGAGTTAATATGCTTGTATAAAATGTCTGACTTGTGTTCAACCTTGACTTTTATCATCGCTGTGCATGTCCAGATAGTTTGACGCTCTGGAGCGAAATTTCATACAGTGATGGAATAGAACAAGCCGAAGCTTAAGCTTTAAAAACTATTACAAAAATTGATTTATTTTTTATTTAATCCTAAAAGGTGAACTGGGGCTGTTTCATTAATTTTACTATTATTTGCATATTTTCCGCATGTATTCTCTTTGGAGAACTTAATTTTTATATCATCATATAGTTCAGAAAGTCCTCCTTTTAATAAAATGTATTTGAAATGATTCTTCAAGTTTGTCCTAGAAATCCGTCTTCTGCAAACATGTTAAACAAATTCTCCATTATTATTAAGGCGAAATTTTATTTTCATATCCCAAATAAATAATGCTTACTAATAGGTGTTTTAATTTATTGTTTTCTTTTATTTTTCGATAAATTTTCATTTTTTTAAATGAACAACATGTTCTTATAAAAAAATAAAAACAACATAAACATAATTATAAGAAAATTATTTTTATGTTTTTAATTAGATCAAATAAATTACTATCATTGTGTTATTTATTTCCTGCCATCTTTTCTTGTGATACCTAAAAATATGGAAGAAAAAAATTGGATTTTTTTTTTTTTTTTTTTTTTTTTTGTCTTGCTTTTAAGGAGGCTTGCTTTCTTTGGTAAATCTTCGATGCACTGCAGTTGATTGACATAGTTCTTGTGCGGATAGATTCTTAACCTACGGACTTTAGTATTGTTGGGAGAAAAAAGAGCTGCATTAAAAATATATTTACCTAATAAATGCGAAACACTTATTAGGTACAAGTATTTTTATGCATTTATCTAAAATTGTTCTTCATTTACACATTTATTGTGGAATCTATATGAAGCTTTTTACGTAAGAATAATATTAAGAGGGAAATAAAGTTTCAGCTAAATTACAGTATAAAAGGAAAAAAAAATGTGAAGTGGATATTAGAGAATTAGACAGTAATGTGTAACGAATTTATATATATATATATATATATATATATATATATATATATATATATATATATATATATATATATATATATATATATATATATATTGGCAGTTCTGTTTCACCAGAAATTATGTTGGTGTGAGTTCATAATCTTGAGAGAATTAACTATAAATGAGATCTTATCTTATTCTTAAAGTAGTTGGCATCCTATAATTCGATTTCCTCGTGTGTTGTATGACAATTACTATTCAATAAGAAGAATTTTTGGAGAAATTTTTTTTAATAAAATTCAGTAGTTGTTGTGAAGATGTGAGTTAAAGACCTTTGTGGCTATCGATATTACTGACAAATATTGGTATGTTCAGCTGCCAAAAGAATGCTAATCAAAGTATCTGAAGTGGAAAAACAAAATGGAAAGAAGCGGAACAGATTCAGAAAGGAAGGTGGGTTGGTGATAGTGAGAAGCTGCCCAAAAGAGACATTTCTAGCTGAAAGTAAATGTTAAAAGAAACACAGAACGAATACAACAAGAGAGCAATAACGCAGGCTTGATGTGAGTTTTGAAAGAAAAGCTGATCGAAAACGATGAAAATGGAGAAAAATATAATGTGCAAGTTCAGGCTGAAAAAATACAGACTGGAAGAAAGTCTTGTTCTTTCAAAACGAGGTTTTATAAAAATGATTCATTTGTGATTATAAACTTAAAGTATTGTGGACATGGAATTAGTGTTCGATATTTGTTCAGTTTAAGATACAAAAATTTGGCCTATGGAATCACCTGCCTTGCATTGCAGTTACGGAAAATCGCAAATACTTCTGCTTCTGAACCATTGGATCTTTGAAAAGTCTGTTTACTGGCTGTTTTTGAAAGGTTTATTTCAGCAAAAAGGGATTCAAAGGAATTTATGTTTGGTCGAAAATATTAGTGACAATGTTTATAGAAAAACTTACGGGTATAGTTTTTTTCTTATCTTGAGCAGCGCCGTGTAAATAACTATTCAATTTCTTACAAAAATATTTTCCTTCTCGGATTTCCAAAAGTGAAGACTTTTCTTTCTCTTGCATTTTTTTACTTTCAAAGATTTTTAATCTATACATGGTGAGTTTCACCTAATCTGCCTAACGAAAGCAGATGGTAGGAGAGCCCATGTAGATAATAGAAGACTATAGCAACCCTGCCTTAATACTTGCAAGTTATCGCAAATAAAATGAATTTGTTATGAATTAGAGAAAAAAGCCTAATTTGAAATGTTTTTGGAAACCTACATTTGAAGCAAGCATATATTTTGATAGAGTAGGAAAAATTCTATAAGTGTACACGATTTTCATCTGGATACCTTAATGTAAAGCCGAGCTACAAGCACCGAAATTTTGGTGAAAAGCAAAATCGAATTGTCTCCAAAATCTTTGATATTGCCGTTGTACTTACAATCTGTCAAAAATATTCACCAAACACTTGTTCATACCATTAGCTTTAACCTACAATGAACCTCATCAGTGTTCTTGTTCAGGAGAAATTTGTTCTTTCGTTTACATTGAATATATATCACAGAAATCGTCGTTAGTATTCAAAAAAAAAAAAAAAAAAAAACGTAAAGTTCCATTTTTGTTTTTGATATTAATTTCTTAGCCATCTGCTGTTTGTTAGGTTCAAGAAAGAAAATTTTAAAGCCAAATAAGAAAAGTAGCATTATTACATTTTAAAACACAGCACAGTGCAAACAAACCGACTGATATCCGAAAGAATTCATATTGAGTGGATTTACATATATATTTCATTTTTTCATTTGCCGATTTTTTGACTATGCTGATTTTGAAGAACGTCAATTGCAGTGATACAAACGAAAGACAGAATAAGTATCCCTCCCCCTAATTTATCCACCATGGCTTACAAACAGTAAGAGATATGACAAAGTTGCTGCAGTGTTTCATGATCCACATAGGTTCTTCTGTCAACTTCAAACGTTTGGCATGTTAGATTAAACTCACCCTATATATTTAAAATAAGTAGGAAAACTAAAGAACCGCTCCCTCTTCCCCAACTTGTAATTTGATTTTACCAATTTTAATTTTATGTGGAACCTTATGACCCTTATATAAGTCATGAACGGTCGTCTTCCTTACCTCTACTCGTCATTTTCGGAAAAAAATTCTCAAAAATTCTCTTCTTCTACAGAGAATGTACAATGAAATAAACCATGACAGAGTTCCCCAACCAAGGCACCAATTTTGCCTCATTTTATTATCATGAACATTATGATGTCTAGATATATTCATCAGTCTTTACCTAAACTCCTCCATTTTTGAGAGATTTTGCAAAATAAAATTTTGGGGTTCCCCTAATCTTAGCAACTTGGTGGATTTTGCTAATTATATTTACCAATTAATATCGCCACTTTGCTTGAGTGCATGGCTTAAACAATCAAAATTCTCAATGTTTACTGTACAAGTATAATTTAAAATAATATTTTTGCATGGTGTGATATAATGTAGTTTATAAAAGTTGGTTGGAATGATCAAATTAATGCTATAAATATGGTGGGCGAACAGACAGTCGCTGAAGACGGTTAGTTTTATTTTGCAGCAAAATTAAACACAGACTTGATCACAACCATTGCTTATATAATGTTTTGATGAAGAAATAAATTACTAGTTTTAATTTTCGACATTCAGTTTAGACGTTGGTTTTTGTCATTTTCATGACACTACTGGGAAAATCAGGCGATCGTAATCACTTTCAGGCTTATGCATTTTGTCTCCTTTTGGCGTTGACTCTAAAAAGCAGATAACTGTGTTGTGATTATGCATGAATAACTATTTTAATCAATTAACCAGTTTTCTCTGGAATATTCTGGTTTATATAAATTTTTTCTTACCTATTTCTTCTTAAAAAGTTAACCAGAACACTTTTAACATTGTTGCTCCGCATGTGAAATCTTTACTTTGACCATTTTTTTTACACATCCCGGCGTTAAATCGCTTTGATGGTGGCATGTTTCACTCTGCCAATTTTGTTTTCGTTCCTGTCTTCCCTTCACCCTCCCCCTTCACGAGAATACTAAAACCAGATCCTGTGTTCACGTGATCAGGGTGCGACGATGACGGTTACGTCAATGAAATGAACACGTGTTAGTGTGGAGAACAAGGGTTACTTGAAGTTGGCAAACTATCGCCATGAGTCAGTGTCGCAAATTCTCCCTTGATTGACAAATTAATTAGATTTCTTTTTGTTTGTTTGTTTCGTTTGGCAGTTGCCTTGATTAAGATCAGGGTCAACACTTGGCCACCGTGAGAAGTGCTTATGAATTAAAGAGCTTTTCTGTTAACTTCGTTTATGTTATCTTAGACTGTTTGTTAACTTACTGTCTGTGTTGTAATTAAGAATGATATATCTTCCTCCAGAATTTCCTGGTTCATTTTTTTTCACCTATTTCTTCTTGTATTGGTTGCTTAATAGAGAGTAATCGTTAATAATAGTTAATATTTCTCGGTAATTTTGCAGTGATTGTATTAAATGATGCTGTTTACCATGTATCAGAGATGTTTATGGAACTGCAAGAGGGTATATGCAATTTAAGTGCATTGAAAAAAATTTTAACGATAAATTGTTTAGACAGATAGATGTTTATCCCTTTATTATCATTTACGTTGCAAAGAATAATTATTGAAATAAATGGAATCAAAGTTCTGAACTCATTTTTTTCTAACTTCTCGTTGGAACAGATCCTATCTACCTTGTTGAGTATCGATTACGTTTGTATTTTCTTGTTACTCAACAAGAAGAATGATATATATATATATATATATATATATATATATATATATATATATATATATATATATATATATATTATTTATAAGAAAATAATGACAAATAAATTCTGAGAATGTTCTTGTTGCGCGGGAAATGTGTTTCAATTGCCAATGCTATTCGCAGGTGTTTAGATTTCGTTCTGTTGGGAACATACCAAATACTTCCTAAGAGAAGCCTTAACTTAATTGAATATTTCGAACAAGCTTAAGGAAAAGAATATCCATCCAACTAGCCCGGTAATCCATTGGGAGACTAACCGGTATAAGATTTCGGTATTCAGTAAAAAAATACATGGTAGAATTTCATTATTATTATAATATTTTAATTTAAAAAAGGTATTTTTCACTTTTTTGAATGCTGTAACTATACATTTTTATTATATTTAAATAGATTTTTAAGCTGTGCGATATGAAATCACACAGTAAAATTTTTAGATAGTTGAAAATTCTTACAGTATGAAGACTGTGTCTATGAAACTCGTCATTTAAATAATGAGATTGATTAGGAAAGGAAATCTTTCTATACAGTTTTGTTTAAATTTAATAAATAGTTTTCAAAAACAAATGTTGTCATTTATCTTTGATTTTTCCTTAATTTTGTGTGCTATTTTCCCGTTTTAAAATGCTGAAATAACAAGAATAAACGAATTTAATTCCTAATTAAAATAAGGTTGCTAGCGGTATCGCTACCGTATTATTATCGAAAGTTTAGACCTAGATTTTTAATTTAATTGGAACAAAAGTTTTTTTCAGTGTACTTTAACTATTTATTTGAATCTGAAATGTGTGACTGTAAAGTCAATTAAATCAATCATTCACCCATCAATGTTATTGTGCTACATAATATCCAACAGCAATTTAACTGCTAATTTAGAATGTATTATGTAGATTATTATTTAAATGGTTTAAATCGTTTAATTTTCTTCATCTTTTTAGTTGATGATGCTTTCGACCTAAAAAGTTTAGACTCAGAAGATGATTTACTTTAAAGTGCTTACAAGATTAAAATCCCACTAATTGGTCTCAGTCGGTCAATAAGCGTGATTTTAGAGACAAACTTTTTTCCAGTAGTTTATCTCTAGCTATTCAAGTCAAATACGAATTTTTCTGAATGAATGAATGTTAAGCTTCTCTTATTTAAAATTCGAATAAATTCTGCCATAAACTTATAAAGTTTTAATGATCGCTGACCATGGTAAAAATAAATAATGAGCCGAAATTCAAATCTTAATCTCAGTTCGTAATGGAAAATTTTATCATCGCAGTTTATTTTAAATTCCCCACTGAAGGTAACTAAGAAAAGAAAAAGAAGAACAATTAACCGTAAAATGTGCTATAAATAGGTCATTTAATTTGTTAACTGCTGTGGCCTGTAGCTTTTTCAACTATTATGACATCTGCTTTATTACATAAAATGGAATGCTGCCCTCTTAAACATTTTTTAACGCCTTTATTTAATTTTATCCTGTATCATGTTTACAAAAATAGAATCTTAGAATCTATTTTGCTCTAACCTCCTGATGTGCCAGATAATTTAAATTTTATATACATGAGTACTTATAATGACATCATTTTAATTATTCATTTACATTATTTTAATTTTTAAGAATTTATTGATCGGTTAATTGGTTAATTTAATTAAATTTGAGATTGGGAGTGGCATCACTTCGTAGCTAATTTAAGAAGAAAAAAAAATATGATTCCACATTACAGATTTCCCCATAAAATAATTTTCTGTCAGAAATTATTTTAATTCTACTGAATTTATTTTATTTCTGTCTAAATAAAATTATGAAAGGAATGAACTCAAATTTCATATTCAGTCTATAGACAGCATGGAAAAATTGATCCCCCTGAAAATATTTTGCAACAACAGTCACCAATAGGAGATATTTTGGCGCTATCGGAACGAAGTTGGACTACAATGAATACAGTAAAATTAATTGTGCTAAATTTCAATAATATTCATGTTATAAAAAATTACGAGTCGTTTAAAGAAATCAGTGATATTTACCTATATAAATAAATAAATAACATATAGTATGAAACTCTCAGAAAATAATTTTTCATTAGTCAACATTTGAGTCCATTTGGTTACTTCAATGCTTTATTCTACCACTGGTGCAAGCTATTGCATCTAACGTTACTGTACTTCTCTCCCCCTCCGCCCCAACTTGTGTCCCATAGCTTCCATGATTTTTATATAAAATTTGATGTCATTCCCTTCATTACTATTAACTGAGGGTGTCTTCAAACTGGAAGAATTATTTCATGATCGCTGTGTATTTAAAACAATGAATTGTCAATCAAAGACTAAAAAGTTAAACATAATTAAGATTTAGAAATTATACTTCCAAGTATGCCTTATAAAAGTGTGTTTTTGTTAACTATTTTTTTTTTTAAAATTTGATTTTTAAAAAGACTACGACGCATTCTGTTCTAGAATTATTGTGTACAGAATATAATAATCGAATTTCCTTAAATAATGACAATTCGATATCTGCGAATTGTCATTACCCATAAAAAGTCTATTAATTACTTATTCTTAAAGTATTATTAATTCTCACTATGCCAAACTCGCCACTATTACTGCCAATAATGGCTAAACGCTCTGCAAGACGGCCCCGCTGTGCGTTTGGATCTTTAATTCAAAATATTTTTGTCAATTTATATTAAATCTGTGAGATGTTCCAGTAATGCCTGTATTTGTAATGTTTTTCCTTCTAAGCTTTAGAAGGCTTGGCGATCTTTTAATCTATCTCTCCTTTATTGAGGCCTTTAAAAATTCATTTAAAACTGTTACTGTTATTTAAAAAAAAATAATAAACGTCGTTTTACAAGGAAAAAAAATCAAAAGAGAAATTGCAAACGATTTGCCTGTTATTAGTTTTAGCTCTTTTGTTTTAAAACGTATGCATTAATAGCTTCAGATTATAAGATGGTATACACATGAAACAGTTTAAAGATGAATTTTATTCATGAACTAAAGTAAGAAATTTTTAGGTGGAGTGATTTAGTTGAATAGCGAAAAATAATGCGTCATAATTTGATAGCGTAAACTATCAATTATTTTTCTCCCAGATGCATATTTGTCTGTTGCTCTATTCCCTATCTCACTTCTTCAGAATTGATGCCTATAATTTTGGCTTATCAGCTTCAGAGCTGTGAAGCAAAACGGCAAATATATTTGAAAGTAAAAGAGAGCGAAAGAGAAATCATCCATGGGCATTTTTTTTTTTTTAACTTACAACAGATTGGAAAAAAATCGTCTGCGAATAAATAATAGAAATTTTGAAAATTCCTGAAAGAATGGAGAAGGCTGTCTGCAAATGCATCCTTCAAAGTCATCACTTTTATCAAACGATGTCTTTTGTTTTCAGAGCTCTTTATTTTGCCATAATAAAGATGTGCATTTCCCAAGTATTGAAATGAATTTTTTTTTAGTTAATAGTTTTTAAGAATGGATTCATTTTGCCTTTTCCCCGAATAGGGTGGCAAGATAAATTGGTGTCATGTGATGCAACGTATCTTGGCTTGGGTTTGAAGAAAACCGGTCTTGGGTTACGCATTTTCAGGCGCTTGTGCATTCGAAATTTCTGGAAGTTGTTTGTCAATTGCATAAGAGTCAGTTTGATTATGGGAGTTGATTTATCGACGACCTTTTGTTCGTTTATTTGAATGTTTCTCGCAGTTCCGTTCGCTCACAACTTTTTAATGCAGTACTGACACTAATTATTGCTTTCAAAAATGTGTAATGTTTTCTCTATGCAAATGTTCATCTGGTTTGCGAAAGTAAAAGTTGTCTACTTTCTCATGGAAATAATAATTTTCAAAACGTTTTGTAGTAAGAAAATACCATTTAAAATTAAATAAAATTGAATATTTATTCATTTATTGTTAAAAATATATGAAAATAAAAAATAATTATGATCGTATTATTTTATTTTCATTGTTAAAAAGGCAATTGCAAAATTATTGATTGTTTTGATTATTTGAATGTGAACTCCACCGGGAGCGCACCTAACATGAAACTTACAAGAATATTTGAATTGGATTCATTTTCTAAATCGTATTTTGTGTATATAAAATTAATAAACGGAGTGGAATACACAATTGTTGATCTTTCGATCGATAATGAAGCACCATTTAAACGTCGTTAAACGATGTATCAATGGAAAGGTTGAATGAGAACTGTTAAATAAAAGGTTGAAATAGTAATTTTGATAAACTTTTATTATTGTTAATTCAGTACTTCTAATACAGATTCATTTTAAAGTAATTTTTTAAAAGATATTACTAGTGTATGTCTGCCCAGCATTTAAAAAAACAAAAAAACATTGCAGATTTACAGAATTACAATAATGCATATTTGCAATAATTATATTGTAAATTTAAATATTATCTTAAAAATAAAAAAAAATCATATTTAAATCGCATACTTTAAGTTATAATTATACATTTCTTAAATTACATATTTTATCTGCATGTAAGTAGCCATTTAATTTAAAAGAAAAAAAAACTTTCACATCTTTATTGTGTGTGAATATTAAATACAGTATTAAGAATCCAGTTAAATTTATCGATTGCTTTTCGCTAGTGGTTTGTCAAACAAATTAAATTTAAAGTTTTTCAGTGGAATCCATTGGGCCTTTAAAAAATATTAATAATAACTTCGTCACATTCCTCATCGTCGCTTAAATTATCACTTCATAGTTTGTCTCCTATTAATTCATCATATGTGAGTAACTTCTGGGTCATGATATCGGTATGATAAATCACAAATTTCTTCAAAATGGTCCTTGCTTTCTGAAGATTCTCTTTTCTTCATTTACGGTCATAGTTTCCTTATCTCTTTTGTTGACATTGTTTTTGTCGTTTATATCACATTCATCGACTTTTGAGTTTTAAAATCTCTCATCTTACAAAAGCACGATTTATTGTTTCAGATTTGACTTGATTCCCTGCTAGGATGAGGATATACATCTTTCCGCCGGTAGTTCCCATTTTGGTGCGATTCATTTAAGTGTGTGTTTGATACTCTTGCTGTATTGCATCCTAATGTGTGTGTGTTTTTTAATTCCCAGTTTTTAGAATTGCCATTTTCTCTTACAATTCAATGAAAAGAAAATCATTTGTACAATTGCAAAAAAAAAAAAAAAAAAAAAAATCATGTGAGGATCGACAGGATACAAATTCATGAACATAATTGTGCTGTTTTTTTTGTGTGCGTGTTTTCGTATTGTGATTAATGTTTTCTAACCATAAATATTAGCAATCGGCTATGCTATTTTATGGACTTCCTAACTTCTTGGAAATATTTTCAACACACCTTGGCTTCCTTGACTTCTTCATGATTAGAGGAGTCATCATTTTCTTTACAAAATAAAAAAGTGGAGCTATCTTACCATTTTAACAATTGTCATCTTTGAGACTGAGAATAGTTCTTGCAGATTTGGTATGATATAAAATGTCACTTTCATCTGCAATGTAAATGTTTTTTTAGCTGCATTCCATGAATTTTACTCAGCAATTTTTTTTAGTAATTCCCTATCTGATACATCTTTTGATTCCATTTGATTTGAAATTTCATGTTTCTATTTTGAAGTCATGAAACCATTCCGTTTTAAAAATGAATCTTTCACATTCAATTTTTGTACATTTTCTGTTTCTTCTTCGATAAGCATGAATCCATTCATAGGAATACTTGATATACGAGGCGATTAAAAAATTAATCAAAATGTCTTTTAGTACTTAAAATTCCAGCTTGTATGAGTTCTAAAAGATTTAAAATTTCGAGAATGACCTATTTCTCATATAGGCTCCACAAAGCCTGATAAAGCCCGCCAAAATAAAATTTTCCTATAGAACCTATGCATTTTTATATAATTTATTTATTTCATGTTTGTAATTTATTTATTTTTTTATTCACTTTCTCATATGCTAATTTTGACGTTTTGCTGTTATGTATATATATTTTCAATTATTGTATTCAGTTTTAATATTGTTAGAGTAATTATCAATTATTTGACTCGATTAGTTTTTACTCCAAATAAAAATTATATTAAATTTAATAGAAAAAATTATTACAGCATTCGATAATATTTATTATTAATGAATTTATAAATGTGGGATTAAAAAGCAGAATGTAATAAAAATAAATTCTTCTTTTCAATATACCAAATGCAAGTGAGTTTTTTAAAACTGTTTGCATTAAGTTTTATTCTTTATTGAAAGTAACTGGAATTTTTTTCTTCTTTATTCTTTGATATTACCCGACATTTTTTGAAATTAAAATTCTTTCATGTATAATATTTTAGTGTAAAACTCACTTTCGTATAAAATATTTGCCCAATGGCAATATAGGTATTTTGTGGTTCTAGACGGCAAACAACTTCTCTAAGACACCAATTATTGATTTAAAAACATTTTATTTTACTTTTTTTTTATAAAGAATTCTATTGTATATTTCGATTTTTTTTTCAATTTAGTAGCATTTTCTATGCCATAATTTGAATGATTAGTAAGAATTAATGATATCTTTTTTGAATTTGTATATTAATATAGTTTTATGTATTATAAATATTCTTTTAAAAGTGAACATTTTTTAGAAATTGTTTCCCTCTGCCTTTCTTTAATTCCAATTATAATAAATATACGGTTGTAAGAAATATGCATTTATCTGTAAACTACTTTTGACGAACTAACTAAATTGGTTATTATATAATTTACAACTCTAATTTCTAGGTTATCTTTTTCCTACTCTGATGTTGCCGCTTAAAAACTTTAATTTTTGACTTCAACAAGACTTGATACATGAAATTATTTCACCAGACAGAAAGGTCAGTTTCAGTCCGTCTAATTTAATGAATTCAATGACCAGAGTGCAGTTCATTCATTATTCATAGTGTCCTCGATTTGTGGCGGAGGGAAGTTTCGAATTATTTCCTCTGAGCTACGTACAGAGAGAGGAAACCAACGGTTTTAGCTCTGGAACTGGTTGGAAGCGGTTTGAACCTGCGGAAACAGACTATTTCAAGCTATTAAAATTTTCCCCCTTTTTTTCTTTTTTGTCTTTGCAAAAAGGCTGATTTTTCAACACAATCAATGACAGTTTGAAATCTTTCTGCCTTTTCCTCATTCTGTTTTTTTTTTTTTTTTTGAATGAATAATCAAATACATTGGTAAAGAAAATAAATGAAGTGCAGGAATTCGGTTCAATAATATTCCTGTAGGACTCTTATGTCTGTAATTGTCATTTATATGTCTTTTTTAGACGACAAAGAAAAAAAAAAGGAAACATAAAAGACAGCCTTTGATTCTTTTAACCTTTTTTTTTTTTTTTTTGTCTGTGAATTTCATTGCTTTAAGTTTGAAAAATTTGTACTTGTTGAGTGTACATTTCTAAATCAAAATTGAAAATATTGAAGATTTTAAGCAATATTGTGTCCCTAAATATTTTGATATTGGTCAACGAAAAAGACTCATTCTTTATATATATATATATATATATATATATATATATATATATATATATATATATATATATATATATATATATATATATATAATATTATGAAAATTATTTCTATCAGCAAACAAGAAAATCAGTTTTTGGATTTACAACACTTGTAGGATAGCAATACAGGGTTTAATTATATTTATGGCAAACTTGCTTTTGCTGTATTTATTTATTTATATTTTATTTTAGTACAGATATACTTGCTTTTGGTTAATTTTAAAAATGACCTGTTCGTCTTTACTAGCCTTACCTACCACTAAGCAACTGAAAGTGTCATTTGAACTCCTATATTTAAAAAAATTGTAATACGTAACGTGTACTTAGATTTGTATGCGGAAACATAAACTCTGAAACATTTATTTGCATTTTAATGAATTGAAAATATTTCTTGTTTAATTAAATATGCCAATATCTCGAAGAGTAATCTTAGAGTGGGAATCAAATTGACGCTACATTTCTATTGAAGGAGCACTTGATTAAAAGTTATCATACCAGAGTTAAATATAATTTTTTTTTGTCTTCCTTTGCTTAATTCATTTAAATAAATCTATTAATGAATTTTGACTTATGTATTGAAGATATTAAAGAACTAAGAGCTTTACATAAATTTCATCTAGCTTGCTGAAGACATTTTTGAATTATCTTTGTCACAGACAAATAAACAGATATGATGTCAAGAATGTGTTTTTCGAACTTAGAGAGATCTGAAACGTGGTATACGAAAATTAAAAAGTTCTGCAAAGTACTTGGTATAAGGTATACCTTAGTATAAGAAGGCTATATTTTTAACCACCCTTTTGCCTTTACTATTTATTTTTATTTTGTACTGCTTTATCCTAATTCCGCTTGCGATGAGGAAGAAAAGAGCCTAATTAGAGCCTTGTCAGTAACAGTCTCGTCCATCTTTCTCCAACATTATTTTCTTCGTCCGGATTTATTGTTACTATTTGGTTTATATATTCTATTTAATAGATCTCTTCCTTTTTAAAATATTTCTTTCCTATCGGCACGCTGAGTATTATGTCTCTATCTCCGACTCCTTTGCCGCTGGTATGGTGTGGAAGTTTGGAGAGGGTTTTTTTGCTCAGGTGTCGTCCTCGTCATCTGGCTGAGGTTCAAAATTACGCGGTCCCAAAATAGCCCTAGTGTTTCTTTAAAACTTGACGTTAATGCAACAAAACTAAACTTACCGACTTCTTAAAAGCTGTCAGATGCCGAACTAATATTGCAAATCTGACTTCAAACACTTTACTGAAGTCTGTAATTGAAATTGCCATTTCTCCTTCGGCTCAAATATTTTCGAATGTTTATTTTATTTCATTTTGATAACTTCAGGATCAAAATCTTCATGTCTCCTCTCTGTTGCTCGGTCACTTGATATTATTACTTATAAAACGTATATTAATCTCCATATATCTCGGATTAATACTACATAATTGAAGAAGTCATATAGTTTTTTTTGTTTAATTTTTAATTAGCCAATATTAGAATTAACTTTTAGATTTCGAAAAGTTGATACTGACGTTCCTTTTGCTTGGAAGAGCACGTGAGTCAAATTTCATCAAAAATGAACAAAAGTTTTAGATTAATATGATAGACAAACAGATATTCATCTCTGGGCGATAAATTGCACAGGCCTAAATTTCAGATTTAAGTAAATGCCATTCTTTTGTTTAATTGGACTATTAAAAAATTCTATTTATAATAATTGTGCTTATAAAAATCATTTAGAAATTTTGTTCATAAACTACTCTGTAAATCTGTAACTTCCCGTTTATATAAACGTTACAAATAACTGATTAGTTCAGATATAAAATTCGCAAGTTTGTAACAGAATATTTTTTGTCTTTTCAGTTAGCGCGATCCGACAGTTTCCGATTGGCTGTAACACCAAGCATTCCCGACGATGGCAAGACTCCGGACGGCAAGCCTAAAGTACTGAAGAAGGCCATGGGGGCAAAAGGGGCCGGCGGCAAGAAGGGCAAGCCCGACCTCGACGAACTAAAACAAGAGGTGGACATGGTAAGATGCTGTCAGAATCATGGTTATTTTTAATATTGCCTTATAATCGTAGTTTCATCTCTTTGTTTGGAAGTTTTTGAGGTGTTGAAGACTTCAAATAATCCAAGATGCAGAGGACGCCGCTTAACGATGTGATTGCAGTTTTTGTTATCAAAAATCTCTGGTCCCGAATCTATGTATTCAAATATTTATATAAATCTTATTTTAATGTGGTCACTACATCATTTATTGTAATGACTTTTGAAATAGAGAATTGATCACATCTAACAAGTTCGTGAAATTTCTTATTCCAATTATTGAGGAAACATCTGCCAGTATTTTTCTCTGCCGATTCATACTCTTTTGTCTGAACTAAAACGATCTGGATTGATTTAACCAATTGCAACGCTACCAGGTTTAGCTTGAAATCTGTTGAACAACCATAAACTGTTTGCCTGCCAGTGAGTCGCAAAACCCAAAGCAATAAGAATAAAGACTGATTTGAGTGTTGAAGACAAAATTGAAATTCTTAACTTGTATGCAAGATTATCTAAAAATAGTCAAGGCAATCTTGCAGCGCAGTTGAAAATGTTACTGCCTTTTCATTGTAAAATTTTGAAAACCCGTAAGCTCTTTGTAAGTAAAACTAAAGAACAAATAACTGTTTGTGGGTCCAACAGGAAAGAATATGTTGAAAAACTCCCCAATGAAAGCCATAATATCTTGCAACCCAGCACCATTCCTCAGTACATTTTAAAAAGAACGATACAAGTATGATCAAATATATACGTGAACTGACGAGAAATAATTGTTAACAAGTAACAGTTAATTATTTTTTTGTAATTTTTATTTTTTATCTTTAATTAAAAATGGCCCTGAGATAATAGTTCATATTTTACCTTCGTATTGGAAATATAGATATTACCCAATTCTTTCTTGCTTTCGATCGGTTAATGTTATCGAATTTCTTAAATCACATTAAGCAGTAGCTACTGTATTTTAATTTATTGTCGCTTAGCGAAATTGCAGATTTTGCCATTCCTTAATTACGGCAAAGGGTTTTTGTTTTTTTGTTTTTTTCTTTCAGCTTTTGATCAAAATTTGTTTCAATAAAAAGTCAGTTATTAAAATTTATTTTGTTTTCAATTTTAAGTGAGTGGGTAAAGGGAGATGCAAGATAATATCGATTTTATGAATCAGTATATAAATAAAATAATTTGCATATCTAGTTTGGTATTTACTAAAAAAAAAAAAAGGTCTAACTTGAAAATCAGGGATTTTGATGGATTATCAGTTATATTTTCCTGTTGGGAGACTGATATTTCCTTCTCTTATTCTATCAAGTCAACTACAAGGTCGTCTCAACAGATTTGAGTGCCCTCTGCTGGGGTAATTTTAGCGGTTGATGGGAAATAGGTAGCTAGAATGGAAAAACTCATGTCTTGACGAAACTAGGAATTTGAATTGTATATATACATTCATAATATGGAGTGTTTTAATATATTTAAAATAATCACATTTCACAAACTGTAACGCAGATATGTTTAATGTAATACTTATCAATGTCATTGAAAAGCTAAGTTTGAGGTACAGCTGTGATGTTAAGCATTTGTGTGCAGTTACTTCTTTTGTTCTTGGTAAAATAAGCAGTTTCGATTTCGCATATAGTTTAAGCTTTTCTCACAGATTATTTTGATGTATAAATTTTGAGCTCGTATAAACTTTCATGTAACATTACATAATCCAGTGTATATTGAGCTAAGCCTTTATATTTAATGCATATAAAGTGATGTTTATCTTCGGCGAATAATTGTCATATATCTAAAATAATTGACAAGACAAAACAAAGATTCTCTTAATCAAAACGCTACCGATTTCGCCGCTTTTGATTTCATTTGAATTTATACCACCAATAGTCATATGAATTTCATATAAAATCAATGGTTCCCTTCTCTAAACACAGTCCATTGTTGAAAGATTTTTCAGAAGCATTACTTTACTGCCCATCTCTGTGGGGGGAAATCTTGACAGAATTCCCATTAAATAAAATATCAACTCTATCGTTTTTGCCAAATTTTATTTCGTATGAAAGCTCACGATACTCTTAGACATATAAGCAAGGACATACAAACAAACCCTTTGCCGTAATTAAGGAATGGCAAAATCTGCAATTTCGCAAAGCGACAATAAATTAAAATACAGTAGCTACTGCTTAATGTGATTTAAGAAATTCGATAACATTAACCGATCGAAAGCAAGAATTGGATTCAACCTCTAAAACTAGATATTATTATAAAATACAAAATGTACGATATTATAGAATAAAATTATATTACACAATATAAATATTTCAAAATAAAACTTTCAGCCCAATCGTTTGTTGATTGTATCATCAACAAACGATTCGATTTCGCCAATTTTCATTCCAGTTTCGTCACTCTGCAAGCATAGGTGAACATTCAGAATGCTCTATCATTATTAGTACTTTCTTTTATTTTGTTAAGATATGTTTATATTTCATCAAAATGTTCGTCGTCATGCGGACGTATTTAATTCATTCATCGAGGTATTAATCATGTCACTCAACTTAGATCCACACATCTTAGCACAACAAAAGATAATAAAAACATAGTACAATTATATGAATAAAAGTTATAAAATAACGACGGAGCATTCTGATTACTTTCTTCAAAGTGAGGGAATGATCATGTTGGCAAAAATCTTCTCAGTTGCCGAGACTGAAAGTTTTGTCAAAAGATTTATTTTGGAATATTTCTCAAAATGAAGAAGGCTAGACTACCAGTAACGACGTATTGAGGGTGCATAGGCATTAATATGAACCAAAATCGAAATCCGTGCAAAGATTGTGGTTGAAATTCTGTCGTGAGAAGAATGCACTGTGAAATTTTGTTTTTTCGGTTTCTCTCCAAAATGGAAGGTAATGGAAAACAGGCGACCTTTAATGACATACTCAAGGTCACGAACTTTTCATATGAAATAAAACTATTTTAGACTGGCCCAGTGGTTGGGATTGGCGAATTTTGTGGCAGATTTTCCCATTGGGAATATATAGGGAAATTTTGTTTTTTCGATTTCTCCTGAAAACGAGGGTGTCGGGGAGAGGGGCGATCCTTATAGCATTTCTAAGCCGCATGGGTTTTCTTATTATACTTATCTAACAAATTCAAATACCAGCTAAATTTGAAACAGATTTTAAAAATAATATGAATAAATCTGCTAAAGGAATCAAAATAAATATTTCTGTTTAAGGAAAAATAATTGAAGATATATAGGCAGCATTTTTTTTTTCTAACTTCATATTTATTTTTTGACATCTGTATTTTTTTTAATACTCAATTCATAGATTTGTTTATATTTGTAGGATGAGCACAAGATTCCAGTCGAGGAATTATATGCCAGATTGGGCACTAATCCAGAAACTGTAAGTTATTATCATATTCAGTGAAACAGTTTGATTTTTATACATTAATGATTATTGAAATTTTGTGTGGAAATAAAGTAAGAGTGCAAAATATTCCTCTGAGATAGCAAATATTTTTGTAGATCAAGCTAAGAAACTATTGAAGTGTCTTTTCCTGAATCATACAAATACTTTAAGGCAAAAATCACTGGAACCAATTTTTAATATTACATTACAATTACTAACTAATGTGTTGTTTTTTTTAAATTATTATTATTATATTTTCTTGTGTGACAATATATAAGTTTGAGATCAAGTAAAAGGCAAGACTTGCAGAAGAGATAAATTTTAATATTCGAATGTATTTAAAAAAGGATAAAGAGGGGGAAAAAGAAAAAAAAAAAACGTGTCTGGAAACTGAGGTCATCATTGTTCCTTTTATGTAGACTTTTATTATAAATAGAAAATTAAAATATTGCCCTTATTAAGAATTTTAATTATTTTACAATCAGCTTTCCAAAAATTTTATTATTATTATTAGTTATGTTTTTTTTTAATTATATGTCAGTTATTTTTATTGTTTTATTCCCAAAACAAATATTAAATTTATTTTTCATTATTAACGTTTTTAGTAAATTATGAATTAATTACATTCTTTTAATTTTGCAACATTTTATACATTTTTGCTTTAATTAATTGATGAATTGCAAAAACCATATTAGTTCAAAACTACTTTTTTTTTTCTGCTTCTTTATATTTATGAAAAATTATGTTAAATTGTTTGTAATTAAAGGCCACTTTATTTAAACTGAATAATTTTGCACTTTTTAAATTGATGTCATATGTGACATCTTTAGTAATAATTATGATTTATGAGCGTTATGCTCATACATAATTTATAGTTTATGCATATAAAAATTATTAAAATACATTCATTTTGTTATACATAAAATCATCTCAAAGATGAATTATAAAAGACTGTATTTGAATTTTTTTTAAGTGTGATTATAAAAAGATGAAATTTAGTTGAACAAATTCCAGTCTATTTTTAGCCTGCATGAAAGTTAGTGAATATTTATTTAATTAATTCAAATAGTTACTTCTGTTAAGGACTTTACAAAAAAAAAAAAAAAAAAAGGAAATAATTAGTAGAAAATACTTTTCTTGCATGATAAAGTATAATGCTTAGATTATTTTTTAATATAGTTGGCAACATTGTTGAAGCATTAATCTTGGTTTTTGCATACCCTCATCATAGTTAGATACCACTTACAATAAAGAAGAAGTGAATTGGAACTTTGAGAAAACTGCCATCCTTTATGTCCGTCTATGTTTTTGTATTTGTAATAACAGAAAAGGCTAGAAGAATAAAATTTATTGTATGGATTTTTCACCATCATTATAGATCTGTATCAAAATTCGAGACTAAAGCCATCAAAGGCTTGTTTTCTGTTGATATATGAGCATTACAATTCATAATAAAAGGAATTA